>NC_140591.1:1560319337-1560962671 GCF_964204655.1 Triturus cristatus
CACACTCTCAACAGTATTTTCACACATACCAGTCTCCGTCGGCCACCTCACTGAACTCGTAACATACATTCGGGTCGCAAGATCCTTAGCCGTTTCCTTAGCAATCTCATCCGCAAACGCATTACCACGACCAACATCATCCGTCACTTTCCGATGTGCACTACATTTAACGATCGCCACTTGTTTAGGCAATGTAAGTGCATCCAAAAGGTCATTCATGAGCTGCCCGTGTTGGATCTTCGTACCATGCGATGTCATAAATCCTCTTTCTCTCCACAGTCTTCCAAAGTTGTGCGCAACGCCGAATGCGTACTGACTGTCGGTAAACACATTCACTCGCTTTCCTTTAGACAAAACACACGCTCTTGTCAATGCAATCAACTCTGCCGCTTGTGCTGAATTCTGGTTCAATCTCGCAGTTTCCACAACCGTGCTCAACGTCACTACAGCATACGCAGTCGTCACATCGCCATTCGGCAATTTGAAGCAAGAGCCATCCACATACAAAGTACCATTGGGATCTGTCAAGGGAGTGTTTTTCAGGTCCACACGACCCTTTGTTTCTTCCTCAGTTCGTAAATAACAATCATGTGGCGGTACATCATCTGATTCCATATTAATCGGCAACAATGTCGCCGGATTCAGTACATTACAACATTTGATCTGTATATGACTTGCCAAAAGGGTCAGCTCGTACCCAGACAACCTTGCACTCGTCAGATGTTGAGTTTTTGTCCGATTCAAGAGAGTGTCAACCGCATGCGGAACCATCACCATGAGCATTTTATCCATAACAAGACCTGCGGACTGCCGAATAGACGCCGCTGCTGCCGCTGTCGCCCTCAAGCAACTTGGCAACGCTCTAGCTACCGGGTCTAAGGTCGAGGAAAAATATGCATACGGGCGCTGCTTGCCATCAAATTGTTGCGTTAAAACACTCAACGCACAACCTTCCCTCTCGTGGACGTATAGTGTGAATGGCTTGCTGTAATCAGGAGTACCTAACACAGGAGCCGAACACAACGCATCACGCAGTTCAGAAAAACTTTTCTGACATTCCTCCGTCCATGGCAAAGGAGTCGAAACATCCTTGCACGTGAGAGCTATCAATGGCTTCGCTAACAGTGAAAAATTTGGAATCCACTGTCTACAGTATGACGTGATACCTAAAAAGGCACGCACATCTCTCTGAGTCGTCGGCACAGTCATTCGAGCAATTGCTGCGATTCTTTCAGGGGTCAACCTTCTTCCCGCCTTTGACAGTAAGTGACCTAAGTAGGTAACTTCTTGACAACAATATTGTAATTTAGAAGGTGACACTTTGTGGTGTAAATCACAGAGATGCTGTAACAGTGACACAGTAGCAGTCTTGCAAACTTGTTCAGTGTCTGCAGCTACCAACAGATCGTCGACGTACTGAATCAAAGCCGCACCAGTCGGCAGCACAAATGCATCCAGTTGACTCTTAAGAGCTTGGCTGTAGATCGATGGGCTCTCACAGTAGCCTTGAGGTGCGCGTTTGAACCGGAAGCTGCGACCTCCTAATGAAAACCCGAACAAATCCCGACTTTCCTCAGCAATCGGAATGCTAAAGAACGCATTCTTCAGATCGATTACCGAGAACCATGATGCAGAGGCTGGAATCAGACACAGTAAAGCTGTAATGTCGGGTACCACAGGAAACTGCGGGACAACAATTTTATTTACTTCCCGTAAGTCAATAACTAGACGGTACACGGGAGGCTTGGAGGGATCAGTTTGCTTCAGAATAGGCAACACGGGACTATTACACACGTTACCTCGTGTCTCCTCGATAACATCTTTATCGATCAGATCATAAATGATCGCTAATAGTGCCCGTTCACCATCAAGGGAGATACGATACTGTGGTATGCGTGGTAAGCACGCATCAACTTTCTATTGAACAACATAAGGTGGTATATTCAGCAGGCCCACATCATTGGGACCTGTCGCCCACAAAGAAGCCGGAAGAGAACTCAATTCCGGTGGGAGCTTATCGATCGATAGATACATAGGGGAAATCACACTCTCACCCAATGTAAGCTCCACACCTGTAGGAGAGCAGTACAAAGTCGCATGTAACCTTTTCAACAAATCCAAGCCCAAAAGATTCTCACCACAACCAGTAGTCAAAATCAAAGGAGCCTCTAACTCATGAGACCCAATCGTAAGGGGCAAGGGGCTAGAAACTGGATTGCTAACGGGGGCGCCAGAGAATCCAACGGAAACATTTGTTAAGCCAGACAAAGGCGCGCCAGGGAGTTTCGAATACATAATGGAACTTTTTGCTGCACCAGTGTCCAACAGAAAAGGCTCAACGACGCCCAATGTGGCAACTGCAACATAAGGCCCTCTCTGATCAACCGGAACTGATACTTCTCCCTTCCTTTGTCTATGGCTGTCCTAGTAGATACCGTCCGTATCAACATCACGCTCGACGTAATAGTCATCCACATGATACTGTGCAGATCTACCAGACGAGAGGTCGCGTCGATCGAAACAATTCTGCGAGTCTGACGAAGTGGCAAGACGCTCGGCCTGATTCTGAGTAACCCCACGACCTCTACCACGTGAAGCTTGTTGAGGACCACTACGACCTCCTCGAGCTGACACACCATTGTTCATATCACGGAGAACTGGACAATTAAACTTCAAATGGCCCTCCCCTCGACAATACGCACATTGGTTATACCCCAACACAAAGCGAGGTGCGGGAGAGTCATTTCGCATCTGCGATCTGGAAAACTGCGATTGTGATCGATTTGGCTGTTGCGGGTCACTGAAATTTGAGCGCGGAGGATACGCTTGCTGCAATAAGACCTTAGTTTTAAGATCCTTCGTTTTCTTATCTGCACGTTCACTTTCCTCCTTTTCTCTATTTTCATAATATTGGGCCGTAGCCAATATTTGAGCAGTGGTAGAAACAGCCCACGAACTCTCAGAATTTTTCAACTTGTTGCTAAGTTCGGGCAACAAGTTCGATACAAACTTATCAACGAACAACCGCTGACCACCCTCCGAACTCATGTCCTGACCACTATGATCAACAAATGCTTCCTCGAATCTCGTAAAGAAATCGGAAACGCTTTCATCCCTCTTTTGCTTGCATGCGGACAACTTGTCCCAATTGACGCGCATCGCTGGCATAAGCGTTTTCATAAGGGTAATTATCCTCTGGGGCAGCTCCACAATAAGCTGTTCAGGTTTAGCCTCACCAACTTGCTGAGCGTCCGCCGCCGTAAGGGCAGCCCAGTCACCGCCTAACTCGGCCGCGTGATTCTCGTGACGAATTTTCGCCCAAATCGGCTGAGGCACTACATTGCCAAACAACATGTCAATATCAGCAAGGTTCATAACAGTAGCATCCACTAATTGGGACAGCTCCTTATAATAACCTGCAGGATTTTTACGGGGATCAGGCAAAGTTTGCTTCACCTGTAAAACTTCCGATCGTTTCCAAGGGAGGTGTATCCACACTCTCTGAAAACGGCCTGGGACAGCAGGGTTAGCAGTAGGATCACCTGGCATCCATACTGGGGGAACTTCCCGCATAGGATATTGACCAGGTTTTGCCATCCACTCTGCAGTCTCTTCTTTAAACAATGCTCGAGGTTGCACTGTACATCGAAAGGATAACAGGCGTTCTAGAGCATCTCGAACCTTATCACCTACAATCACACCAGTTGTGAATTGATGCTGGAGCTCAGAAACCTCAGACAGTACATTATCGACCACATCATGATCCCACTCCTCCTTCAACGATTTACACATTTCCTCAAACACGAATCGTTGCGTGGGCGCATTAAACTGAGAAAATGTTTCAAACACTACACGCGAAGTGTATTTAACAGGATTACGAATCCATTTACGTGCCATTTTTACCAACGATTCACGTTCCCTACCATCAGGAAGCTGGCTGCGCCTCTGGGCAACATCTGAAAGAGTCAAGCCGAGTATTGGCCCAAAAAGCGGAGAATAAAGAGTAGCAACAGCAGTCAGGAGACGGCTACGAACAGAAGGAGAAGAGGAAGAAGGTGCAGGCGCAGCGACAGTAGGAGTGGAGGCAGTAGAAGTAGACGCGGCACCAGGAGTAGCGGGAACGACAGACTGAGGAGGGACTTGGAAAGGCGCAGTAGGAAGAAAAGCCGGTAGAGGAGGATGAACGATCTGCGGCACAAGAGGATTCGGGAGAGCGGGAGGAACGGCGGGCTGACCAGCAGCCGCCAAAACAGCAGGTTGAGGAAGAGGTAGAATCACAGGACCCACAGTATCGGGAGCATAGGGAGGTGGTGATTTCAACAGATAAGATAGTAGCGAATCTTCTATCACTTCTTCTCCCGTCTTATCGGCATTAGACGGTAACACCGGATAACATTTATCCACCGCCATATGATGAAGTCGAGCACTAATTTCCTGCTCTTTCTCATCTTTGTCTCGCTGATACTGTTCTGCATTTCGCATCACCGTAATGACACCTTCTCTTTTATTTTTCTTACTCTGTTTGATTTCTTTCTGCTTGGCCTCTTTCCGCCATAACCGGAAGGAATCAAACATGCCGGCCTAGCCTTCTTTTTAAACAGTTTAGCTTCCAAATTATCTAAGACGGCAGTTTCGAAACTACTATGGGATGGCCAACTAAGGACGCCATCATTTTTAGTGTAGCGGACACAATATTCATTATATACGATAGGACCCACGCCATGGCGACTATAGAGCTCGTAAATTGGAGTTCCAACCGGAGGTATCAGACACGAATCCTCCAGCCGGGAATCCATTCTGCAACATTTGAAAAACCCAAACAAAGTACTACGGCCAGGCATCGTGCACACTAACCGAGTATACAAACTTCAAGGGCTATCGAATTATGATGTCCTCGCACTAAAATGCAAAACTCTCGGTTTTTGGCAATTGCAATCGTCAAATAAAACCCAACAACTAAGAACCACAAATGCTATGGAACCATGCAAACAACAAAGGAACACTGGGAGCGACCCACAAATACTTAACTGAGAGAACAATGGCGTCACCAGGAAGGCCCGTCTATCGTCTCGCCGTACAAAGGACTACGCCAGGCGCCAAAACAGGTCGACAGTCAGGGCATCAGTCCGTCGCAGCCGTCAGGAGGCGGGGATCTTCGCGTGAAAAGACGTCGGGCCACTTATTTCGACAACTGGATCGATGAAGCGGGGTGCACCTTCCCTCGGAGATTTCACACGAAGTTCCTCACGATCGTCGGGCTTTGGACCGGTACCGTTGATGTCGCCCAACGTTGGGCGCCAACTGAAGGACTGGGTTATTCTAAGACCCAGCGGTGCCAGGGAACAACACCTGAAACCTTCGTGGGTTACCTGTTCTGGCGTACAAAACACAGAGACACGGGACACTTCCAGCGACGTCAGAGATCAGTGTTTATTTACTGCAGGGATACAGAGGTCACAAGAAGTACACAACGTGTAGGTTCTCGGAGACTGCTTCGAATTGCAAAAGTGGATCGCTCCTTTTATACACGTTTTTGCCATTGCACAGTATGGCGAACAAAGGTTACAACTCAGTTCCCACAATAAACTTCAAAAGAGTCGTGTTCATGTTTCAGGAGGCCGGAACATAATTACAACAGCATTGCCGGTTCCCAACTGTAAAAACATATCTTTTCTGCAATAAAACACATTCCATCCTGACCGTAAACACATTAGGAGAAGGGACGAAAACAGATGCAAAGAAAGGACAAGGATGCACAACAGATTAGGAAAGAGTGTTGGGAGTAATAAAAGAAACTTGATAACGGGATCAAAGACCTCGTCCAATGTATGCATGACTGAAACAATAGACCGGCACGGCAAGATGAGCCTCGAGCAGGGCCATCTGCCTTCACCGTGTCATTTCCCTCATCGTAAAAAGTCACCCTCAAAGAAACACGTGTCCCTCGTGTAAGCTTGGGAGTCCCAGGGTCACGAAGCGGACAAAGTCCGTTCGCTGGCTACTTGAGGGCAAGAAACAAAATGGATGCTGTATCTAAAATGGAACCCGAGGGTTCGGATGAACAAACCCAAAAATAAGACGAACCATACGTGGTTGCATAGCGAAACTGCGTACACCCACTATACTCGTCATTTGCGGTTCGTAGACACCAAACTCATCCATATTCGTCACCACTCAAAAGTGTCGTTCCGTCCCACACGGAACCTCAACATGGCTTAGTGAGTAATGTTTAAATATGTAAATATCTGTATCAGTCTCTCACTGATATGAGTGACTCACTGTTTGTATGTGTTGAAGACAGCATGTGTGCAGGACTGTATGGGTGGATGAGTGTGTCTATGGGTGTGTTAGTGAGTGAATGACTGTCTCAATAGTGTCTTTATGAGTAACTACATATGTTTTAAACTAGTATGTGTGACTATTGGTGTATATAAGTGAGTATATGTGAGAGTGAGAGATTGAAAGAGTTCCTGTATGAATAAGTATGTGTTTCTATAAGTGATTGTTTAAAAGACTAAGTATGTGTAAGTTTCCCTAGAAGTAAGTGTGGTGGTGTGTGTATAACTGTATATGCAAGTAAATGTATGTTTGATTCTTTATTAGCATGAGTGACTATGTGTGTGAGTAACTCTATGGATGAGTGGCATTGTGTAACAGGATGTATAGGTGTATGAGTACATATGATGAGTGAGTACATGTATGAGTGACTGTATAGGACTGTTGGTGAATGAGGGGATGTGTATGTGGATCTTAGAATTACTGAAGAGGTTGTTGTGACTGGTATTAGTATGTCGATTTTTTTGAAAATGTTAGTCTCTATTTTTGAATGTGTGTATCAAAGGTTATATTACGGTGAGAGGAGGTCGGCCACTCTATCACAAGGATGATGTCATCAGTGATGTCATCAGTGATGTCATTTGAGATGTCCTCAGTGATGTCATGAGTGATGTCACTGACCATGTCATGAGTGATGTAATATGTGACGTCATCAGCAGTGCATTGCGGGCGCGCGAGTTATAGTTAGCTGAACTAGCTATAACGGGGGAATTTCAATGGTTTTGTACAAGTGAAAAGTTCAGCTAACTATAACAGCCCTGAAACCTATGGTTTTTTCAGTGAATTTCAAAGGTTTTTTAAATGCTAATTTCTAACTATGCCTACAGAGATAGGACATGTGAAGAAAGAAGAAAAAATGCACAAAAAGAAAAAAACAGAAGTGCAGAACGAAGCAACAGAAGTCCTCAAAGACAAAGAAAAGTGCAGGAAGAAGTATAACGTGCAGAAAGAACAAAAAGAGGAGCATAAAGAATCCTTGTTGCAAAATCATCCTGTACCCTCAACTTTTTCAGACGGATACTGGTGGTAACTGAGTCTGACTAACCAGTCCTAGAGCCAGTGCTATGTTAAAAGACACTTAGAATACAGTGAAAACACCTACATACACTAGGGAACATTATGTGTTGGGGTCCCCCTGTGATTAGCATGACATGCTCTGTAAGCCCCTAGTATATAATAGGGCAGGGGGATTAAAACTACCTCTTAAAACAGGCCACAGGGCGTTTTTGCACACGTTAACTCAGGCCCCGTCCCCTCCCTTCACCACTGTGTAAACACGCCCTGTGTCCGTTTTTAGTTGGGAGATTAAGTTCATTTGAATCCTGAGGGTCCCTAGGGTCCAACTAGCCCACTAGGTACCTCCAGTAAGTGCCACAGAGCTGCATTGCAGAGAGGTGTAAAAAGTGGCACGGCCTGGACCACCTCTCTGCAATGCAGCTCAGTGGCGCTTACTGGAAGCACTTGGTGGGCTAGTTAGCCCCCAGGGGCCCTCAGTATTGAAGGGAAATTATATCCCCAATTTAAAACGTGCCATAGTGCGTGTTTGCACACGTCACCTCAGGCCCCGTCCCCTCCCTTCACCACTGTGTAAACGCGCCCTGTGGCTGTTCTAAGTTGAGAGATTAAGTCCCCTTGAATCCTAAGGGTCTCTAGGGTCAAACTAGACCACTAGGTACCTCCAGTAAGCGCCACAGAGCTGCGTTGCAGAGAGGTGTAAAAAGGGGCTTGGCCTCAGAACACCTGTCTGCAAAGCAACTCCCTGGCGTATACTGGAGATGCCTGTTGGGCTAGTTGGCCCTCAGGGACCCTCAGTATTGAAGAGGAATTAATTACCCAACTTACAACTCGCCAGGGGGCGTGTTTGCAGAGTGCTGCAAGGAGGGAGCGTGGCCTCTGGCACGATGCCAGTCTTTTATTTATTTTAATTTTTTAAGAAGGGGGGCTGTGTGGTTCCCCTTCTTATTCTAATTTATTGGCCCTGATGACCCCATCCCCCAGGGCCTGCCTCCTAATTATATTTTTTTGACCCCAATCCCCAGGGCCGGCCACTGTTTTTTATTATTTTTAAAAAATATATATTTATAGACACACCTAGGACATGCTGGACAAACCGTACGTACCTATCACCATGATGATTTGCGTGATATTCATTAAAAGGCGACTATGCATACAATGAATCCACGTGGAATGTATTTACACCACTAGTGAAGCTCTGACATGTCTGATGCCCTACCGTGCCTAATCCCGGTAGACACCCTTGTCGTTTATTTATACATACATGGGTAGCTATTGACGGGCACATTTAATACACATGCACACCAAGCCATTCAAAGAGGATTTGACAAAAATTTGACCAAAACGATGCAAGAAACCCCCCTCACGGTTAATAAAACACACATCCACTGCCGGATGTGTAATACTTTTTATTTTACTCTCTGGAAAGGGGACGAACACCACTTGAGAGTCACAGCGCGCTCCTGGCAGAGCCCAATGCTGTGTTACACCCACCATTGCCTGCCGAGGGCCACACACCTCTGTGTTGTATTCCACCAGCTAGTGCATATGCTATGACACTCTCTAGCCCATGTGCACTGTAACACCACCCCGTGAATATGTCATGCCACACTTGTCTTCGCACGGGTTATATTGCCCCATCTAACGTGCCTTCCTCGATGCCTATGTTATAACGCACAGCGCTATGCCATACATATTACAATCTGGGATCCATATCTTTGTCACAGAGCATATGCAACGTTACACTCCCCAGCACATATTTTATATTACAACTTTAGAGACTAGTTAGGTTACACAACACTGCCCTGTGCATATTATACTCCAAGGCGCATATCGCATAGCACGCGCTAGTGCCTGTGCTATCTCGCGCTCTCCAATGAATCTGTCATTGCGCACAATGTATTGCATATTATATTTCACGCCCGGTTCATCTTATATCACACTTTTTGGTGCATAGTTTATACTATACACTATATCTAGTTTTCATTTTCAATCGTGCTCTCAGGACTATGTTCTATATAACACTGTGTTCACCTACCCTTTTCACGGGCATTACATTTTGCAATAGGGGGTGGAGGGTCAGGGGGTGTTTCTGCCAAGTGAGCCTCCCTTCTATCCTCCATCGTCCTTTGTGCATGCCCCTGCACCCTCCTTCTTGCCCATCATAGCCATTGTGCTGCCACTAACCCTCCCACTTACCATGCATGGTCTTCTGTGCTGCCATGGCCCCTCCCACCTTCCCTGTGTGGTCAGTTAGCTGCCCCTGACCCCTCCCACCTTCCCTCCATGGTCTGTGTGTATGCCATCACAGTCTCACTGTTGCTCTTCACGGTGTGTCTTGCTTCTAGTGCCCATCCTGCCTGACCTCCATGGCTATCGTGCTGCTCCTGCCCTGCCCCCTTGCCCCCAGCCCTCTGTTTACATGTGCAGACCCCTACTCCCTCCCTCCTGGCTTGTCTGTTCCATTGTAATGCCCCTGATCCGGCCCTTTATGGTCTGTTATGCTGCAGCTTTCTCTCTTGTCTGTCCATTATGGTCAGCTAGCTACCATTGCCTCTTGCCCCTCTGTTCTCTGTTGTCCATGTGAATGGTCCTTTCCCCTCCCTCTTGCTTTCTATGGATTGTTGTGCTGCACTCCCGTCCCGCATGCCCTGTGTGGTGTATTGTGCTGCTGCAAACCCTGATGCCTGCCCTGCAGGGTCAGTTTGGTGCACCTCTCCATGTCCCTCCAGTCCTCTGTTATCCAAGTCCATGTCCCTACCCCATTTCCTTCCATGATACAATGTACCATACTTGCGAACATTTTGAACTTGGTAAGAGGGAGATTTTGAAAAAAAACTGGGGTATGGATTTTCCCCTTTGAGTTACATTGAAAAAGAGGAGATTGTAGACAGGAGACAAATCAAATAAAGCCCATTTGAGCTTAAAAAACATTGGACGTTTCCTAGCTGAATCGGGTCTGTTGGCATTTATGGTTGTACTACCATTGCCTCTTCCTTCTGCCCACAATGGTCTATTACATTGCCACAGCCTCTCTTGCAAGTCTTGTATTGTTGGTTTGTTGCCCCTGCCCACCTTTCCACTGCCCTCCATAGTCTGTTGTGCTGCCACGGCCCTTCCTGCCTGCTCAGTGTGGTTAAACTGTTGCCTTTGCACCTCCTACCTGCCTTCAATTTTCAGAGTCCGTGCCCCTGGCCTCTGCCTCTCAACAGTATCCTAATGAACAACTAGATTGCTAACATTCTATATTTATTACAAAAGTGTGGAACGCCTGACGTCATCTTGATGTAATCAAAACTGTAATACCTAGAGCATTTCCTTTAGAAATTACATATATGAGAGGGTCTTATTGGCATCAAAATTATGGTTAGTGCTCCAAAAGACTAAAATAAGGACATATTTTCTGAGTTTTCAAATAGCGACAAAGCACTTTTAAATTATTTGTTATCTTTATGTTTTTTTATCCAGTTGACCACTTGATTAAATGTTGCACTTAGGGGAGAGGATGTGGTGTTACTTCCAGAACTGCAGACTGTGCAACTGGGGAACCAGGTTGGAGTTTCTGCTTCAGCTCGACATTCTGTGATTCTGGTCAAATCACTTAGTCTCCCCATGTCTACAACCAAAATGAATTTGTTCTTGTGTGATGTAACCAATGCTCATGTAAAGCACTCCAATACCTGACAAGTCTGCACTATATAACACTGCAAAAACACAAAATAATAAGTGTTTTGCACACTTCTGTCATTGGGCTATATTTAGGCTACATCTGGGTGATTTTGGGCTAAATTTGGGCTCTTTTGTCTCCGGTGGCCATCTTGGGAGATTTATTTGTTATGAAGTTTCCTAATTTCCTCATGTACTGCAGTCTCCTCAGTAGGAAATGCTTTCAGTTTTTTACTTTGATTCCATCATGAAGGTTTTCAGATATGTCACACATTTGCCATGAATTCTGAAAGTTAGCACTCTAGTTGCTCATTAGATCACTGTAGTAAAACTACTGTTCACCATGGAAGTCTGCTCCTGGTATTAAAAGTGCATGTTTCAGTCTGCATGTCAGAATTTTTTAATGAAATAGAAGAGGATTTGTGAAGTCACTCAAAATGTGCCCTGATTTTCTTTCTTCAGCATTAATCATAATTTCTATGGCAAAATGAACCCCCTCATTGTGTTCCTTTTTAAATTAAATGTTTTAAGTGTTACCAGTTTATTCCAATCAAGATGGCTTCAGATGTGCCATACTTTTGTCATAATGAAGACAGTAAGCGCTCTAGTTGTTTTTAAGAACACTCTGGGACATTTTGTCATTGGGCTATACATGGGCTACATCTGGGTGATAATTGGGCTACATTTGGGCTCTTTTGTCTCTGGTGGCCATCTTGGGAGACTTATTTGTTATGAAGTTTCCTAATTTCCTCATTTACTGCAGTCTCCTCAGTAGGAAATACTTTCAGTTTTTTACTTTGATTCCATCAAGAAGGCATTCAGATGTGTCACACATTTGCCATAACTTCAGAATGTTAGCACTCTTTTTGCTCATTAAATCACTGTAGTAAAGCTACTGCTCACCATGGAAAACTGCCTCTTGTTATTGAAAGTGCATGTTTCAGTCTGCATGTCAGAATTGTTTAATGAAATAGAAGAGGATTTGAGAAGTCACTCAAAATGTGCCCTAATTTTTCTTTCTGCAGCACTAATCATACTTTTTATGGAAAAATGACCCCCCTCATTTTATTCACATACTTATTCATACAGGAACTCTTCCAATCTCTCACATATACTCACTTATATACACCAATAGTCACATATACTAGTTTAAAACATATGTAGTTACTCATAAAGACACTATTAAGACAGTCATTCACTCACTAACAAACCCATGCACACACTCATCCACCCATACAGTCCTGCACACATGCTGTCTTCAACAAATACAAACAGTGAGTCACTCATTCATGCACCTATGCACTACGTAATACCCCCCACCGGACCATACAGACACTCAGACACTCATACTGATACTCAAAAAACCAACTAATAACCTATATAGACACTCGTAGCTACTCACCAACCCATGCAGCCACTTAGACACAAGGTGAGAGACTGATACAGATATTTACATATTTAAACATTACTCACCAAGCCATGTATTCACTATGATACACTTAATCAGTCAGTTACACAATCAATTTTTCAAACACAAATCATCCATTTAGACACTTATATACCCATTTATTCTTCCATCGACCTTGAGATATACATATATAAAACATATTTAATTTTCAGAAAAACACACATTCACTGGATGATGCCATCAGTGATGTCATCAGTGATGTCATCTGAGATGTCATGAGTGATGTCATGAGTGATGTCACTGACCATGTCATGAGTGATGTAATATGTGACGTCATCAGCAGTGCATTGCGGGCGCGCGAGTTATAGTTAGCTGAACTAACTATAACAGGGGAATTTCAATGGTTTTGTACAAGTGAAAAGTCCAGCTAACTATAACACCCCTAAAACCTATGGTTTTTTCAGTGAATATATATATATATATATATATATATATATATATATATATATATATATATATATATATATATATATATATATATATATATATATATATATATATATATATATATATATATATATCTCTGAACCACACAACCCCTCCAGTACGAGAGATGTAAGCCCACACAGGTAGGTGAATCCAACGTCCTTTAATTGCAGTTAAAATCGAGCGGCATAATGCATTTCAACACAAAGTGCCTTCCTCAGATGCCATTGCTCGTTCCAAAATTCACTGTTCACTTGAAGACATGGAGCGTCCCACTGAAGTCGGTGGCGACACTCCTTCCACCTTTTAAAGGAAGATTTCCCGGACTCGCTGCCTCGAGTTCAATTGCTGCAGAAACACATGTGGAAGTCCTTGCCCCAGTGGGCGGTGTCTGCAGCTCCCTTTGCATTGTGGGTCTTGTAGTGTAGGGGGCTGAATCCACTGACCTTCACCCAACCGATATTACCACCAGCGCACCGGGATCCCTTCTCCTAAGTAGGCAGAGGCAACATGATGAAGTCATCACCCAGTTTGCACCGGCCAAGCCATGCGTTGAAAGTTTACGGTGGTTCGGCGTTTTCCCTAGCGCCTTGAGACGTTACACCATTCTGCCACGAACCGCCGAACTCTTGAGGGTGGGGACTCAAGTGCGAGTGGCAACGCACAAAACCTCTGAACCACACAACCCCTCCAGTACGAGAGATGTAAGCCCACACAGGTAGGTGAATCCAACGTCCTTTAATTGCAGTTAAAATCGAGCGGCATAATGCATTTCAACACAAAGTGCCTTCCTCAGATGCCATTGCTCGTTCCAAAATTCACTGTTCACTTGAAGACATGGAGCGTCCCACTGAAGTCGGTGGCGACACTCCTTCCACCTTTTAAAGGAAGATTTCCCGGACTCGCTGCCTCGAGTTCAATTGCTGCAGAAACACATGTGGAAGTCCTTGCCCCAGTGGGCGGTGTCTGCAGCTCCCTTTGCATTGTGGGTCTTGTAGTGTAGGGGGCTGAATCCACTGACCTTCACCCAACCGATATTACCACCAGCGCACCGGGATCCCTTCTCCTAAGTAGGCAGAGGCAACATGATGAAGTCATCACCCAGTTTGCACCGGCCAAGCCATGCGTTGAAAGTTTACGGTGGTTCGGCGTTTTCCCAAGCGCCTTGAGACGTTACACCATTCTGCCACGAACCGCCGAACTCTTGAGGGTGGGGACTCAAGTGCGAGTGGCAACGCACAAAACCTCTGAACCACACAACCCCTCCAGTACGAGAGATGTAAGCCCACACAGGTAGGTGAATCCAACGTCCTTTAATTGCAGTTAAAATCGAGCGGCATAATGCATTTCAACACAAAGTGCCTTCCTCAGATGCCATTGCTCGTTCCAAAATTCACTGTTCACTTGAAGACATGGAGCGTCCCACTGAAGTCGGTGGCGACACTCCTTCCACCTTTTAAAGGAAGATTTCCCGGACTCGCTGCCTCGAGTTCAATTGCTGCAGAAACACATGTGGAAGTCCTTGCCCCAGTGGGCGGTGTCTGCAGCTCCCTTTGCATTGTGGGTCTTGTAGTGTAGGGGGCTGAATCCACTGACCTTCACCCAACCGATATTACCACCAGCGCACCGGGATCCCTTCTCCTAAGTAGGCAGAGGCAACATGATGAAGTCATCACCCAGTTTGCACCGGCCAAGCCATGCGTTGAAAGTTTACGGTGGTTCGGCGTTTTCCCAAGCGCCTTGAGACGTTACACCATTCTGCCACGAACCGCCGAACTCTTGAGGGTGGGGACTCAAGTGCGAGTGGCAACGCACAAAACCTCTGAACCACACAACCCCTCCAGTACGAGAGATGTAAGCCCACACAGGTAGGTGAATCCAACGTCCTTTAATTGCAGATAAAATCGAGCGGCATAATGCATTTCAACACAAAGTGCCTTCCTCAGATGCCATTGCTCGTTCCAAAATTCACTGTTCACTTGAAGACATGGAGCGTCCCACTGAAGTCGGTGGCGACACTCCTTCCACCTTTTAAAGGAAGATTTCCCGGACTCGCTGCCTCGAGTTCAATTGCTGCAGAAACACATGTGGAAGTCCTTGCCCCAGTGGGCGGTGTCTGCAGCTCCCTTTGCATTGTGGGTCTTGTAGTGTAGGGGGCTGAATCCACTGACCTTCACCCAACCGATATTACCACCAGCGCACCGGGATCCCTTCTCCTAAGTAGGCAGAGGCAACATGATGAAGTCATCACCCAGTTTGCACCGGCCAAGCCATGCGTTGAAAGTTTACGGTGGTTCGGCGTTTTCCCAAGCGCCTTGAGACGTTACACCATTCTGCCACGAACCGCCGAACTCTTGAGGGTGGGGACTCAAGTGCGAGTGGCAACGCACAAAACCTCTGAACCACACAACCCCTCCAGTACGAGAGATGTAAGCCCACACAGGTAGGTGAATCCAACGTCCTTTAATTGCAGTTAAAATCGAGCGGCATAATGCATTTCAACACAAAGTGCCTTCCTCAGATGCCATTGCTCGTTCCAAAATTCACTGTTCACTTGAAGACATGGAGCGTCCCACTGAAGTCGGTGGCGACACTCCTTCCACCTTTTAAAGGAAGATTTCCCGGACTCGCTGCCTCGAGTTCAATTGCTGCAGAAACACATGTGGAAGTCCTTGCCCCAGTGGGCGGTGTCTGCAGCTCCCTTTGCATTGTGGTTCTTGTAGCGTAGGGGGCTGAATCCACTGACCTTCACCCAACCGATATTACCACCAGCGCACCGGGATCCCTTCTCCTAAGTAGGCAGAGGCAACATGATGAAGTCATCACCCAGTTTGCACCGGCCAAGCCATGCGTTGAAAGTATATCTATATATATTTATATTTATATATATATAACAAATAACTGTGACCATGTTTCAATGCATAGAATACTGCACGAAAATATTTTTTCAATGTCCATTGGCAAACCTGACTGCACTAGCACTTTAAATTCAACAATGTGAATCCCAAACGCTGTCATGTGATCAAGCGTTATGGCGAGATCTGTTGAGGCGATGATTAAACAATAATTGCACTCACTTTGGGTCCACTCTCGTTTGTTGGCAGCAAGGCGACGCAGAAGGAAAGCGAGCAGTTGACATATTATCCAGGTTGATTTCTTCTAGAGCCAGTTAACCCTCTATCCAAGTGACGGCTTTGTGGCATAGAAATCAGCATCTAGGGGTTCGGGACGACACTGATGCTTCGGTGAAAAGCTGGGAGACTAGAGGCACAGCAATTTGCCGGAAATGGATACATGAAGGCCCCCTGCCGCAGCGATACCGATACCAAACGGAGAACGGCTCAGGCGGAGCGCGGTGTGGCTCGGATGAGCGAAGCAACGTGAAGTGCCTGCACTGTAGCGGTGCATTCTCCAAGAAGGTAAAGGACTTCTCGGCATTTTGGCAGGTGGGGAGGTGTGCAGTAGGGTTCTGACTTTCGGCAGCATTGAGCAAGACCGAAATAGAGCACATATAATATTGTGAACACACACTTGCCGCCCAACATTTCCGCTGCAGCGTTGAGGGATCGGGAAACCGCTGTAGAAGAAATGTTTTCCGAAACTGCTCCAGAGCGGGTGGATACTAGTGGGAGCACTAACGAGGAAGCAAATGGGGGATTGAGAAGCTTGAAAGAAAAATTTTGTGCATTGGAGAAGTTGATGCGCCAAGAAATGTCAAAATGGTGGGAAGCAAAATCCCTAAAAAAATATTTGGATGTGGGGAGAATTCCTAGGGGTTTATGGATTATGATTGTCCTAAGCTATGAGACACCTAATCCAGCAATGTTAGTGGAATGGGCACAATGCAACTTGGAATCATCGCACAATTTCGTGGCCATATTAGTTAAATATGCCGAGAGTGATAGAGATGATATTCAAGTAAAAATCGACAAGTTGAATGATGAAATTCAGGCGCACAACGATTCACAACAGAAACAGAAATTCTATGATAAAATGACAAGTGACTGAAAAAGGAGGAGGAGGAGGATGAAATTAAACAAAGAAAAGTATACAAATTCCAGCGGGACAAAGATGATTATGCCAACGGGCAGATCTTCACGTTTGTCCGCAAGTTTGACACGTTCAGAAAGGCAATGGAAGATGGGAGAACACAAGGGGCGAACTCCAATAATATGGGGCAGTCCGTGGCAGGGGCTGCCTCAGTTTCAGAATTGAACTCCGTGGTTGAGAGCGAGTCTGACACAGAGGGACAAAGAGAAAGAAATCAGGCAACCCAAAACACCATCAAACTGACTTTGAGGGAAGAACTTGAGTATGTCAGACGAAGTCGCAGGAAAACCCTACGACCTAGGAATTTATCGGCAAAAAACGCAGGACCAAAAGCAGACGGGAAAGGAGAAAGGCAAGAAGATGGCGCGAAACCCAAAAATCCGGCAAGGGGACGGGGAGCATGGAAACGCAATTGAACAGAGAAACAGCGCCTCATGCAACTCTCAAAAACACCAGTACCATCATTTATTTACTCAGATTGTATGCTGAATGCAGCAGAGGAGCAACTTCTTTCCCTGGTCCTGTCATTTTGACCCGAGACAAATTTTAATTACACCCAAACACAAGCAGACATCTATAGATTTATTAGAAAGTTAAAATTGAGAAAATTTCACCAGCTACAATTTTCAAATAAAGATAATAAGGCCAATCTGACCGTAATGGGCTTAACAAATATCCCTGGCCATACGGTGGCAGATGTAAGTGCACTGAGGGACTTACAAAGCTTTGGGAAAGAAAATACCATTAAAGGGGAGGAGGAAATGTATCAAGATTATTTCAATGACTCACAAGGTAGTGGAGTCTTGGATAAGGAAACATGTGGCAGACCCAATACGAACTTTAAAATGAAATAAAAATTCACACCAAATATGTCGAGGGATTCAATAGACATTTTTTATGACCAAATTGTGGCCCAAATTAGACTGCACCTGGGTATCAACAAGAACAAAAGGAAAATCACTGACCATGAAAGGAAATATGGTCAACTAATAGAGAGGCTATGTAAGGACAAAGATGTGGTCATAAGAAACTCGGACAAAGGTGGGAACATTGTCCTTTGGCCTTTGAAGGAGTATATGATTGAGGCTATGGGGCAATTGGGCAATACAGAATGCTACAGGAAAAGCTCGTCCCTGAAATATAAAAATACTTTGGATTGTTTGATGACAAAGTTACTGGCAAGGAAAAATTTAGGAACGTCGAGTCCTGATGAATAGAACACCCGACCATTCCAAAAATAGAACACCCGACCATTCCAAAAATAGAACACCCGACCATTCCAAAAATGTATTTCATCCCCAAAGTACATAAGGACGGACATAAGCCACCAGGAAGACCAATCATCTCGGCCTGTGATGGACCCTTTGAGAATATGTCGTGTTATATTGACTATTTTCTGCAAGAACATGTCCATGGCTTAGAATAATATGTACAGGACACAAGCGATTTTTTGAGAAAAATCAACAACATACAATGGCAAAAGAGATATCACATGATAGCATTGGATGTATCATCATTGTACACCTGCATCAAAAATGGGGATGGAATTAGAGCTATGGAATACTTTCTATCATGTAGGCCAAAGCAATTTGTGCAACATAATCGAATGATTATTGATTTGTTGACATTTTATTTAAACAATAATTTGTTCCTTTTTAAGAACCAGATATATCACAAGTGCAGGGCGTAGCTATGGGGGCTAGCTTCTCCCCCAGCTATGCATTTCTATTCATGGGATGGTGGGAGGAGCTGGTCCTCAGGAAACAATATGGTCACATCTGCCATGACAATATAATTTGTTGGCTGAGATTTATAGATGACTTATTCATAATTTGGCAGGGGACAGAGGAAAGAGCAGAAGAATTTATAACATAATTGAATGTGAATGATGTAAATTTAAAGTTCACATCAAACATTAGTGAGGAAAATGTGACTTTTTTGGATGTAGAAATTAAGATTCAGAATAATGCTATATCTACTACCATGTATCGTAAAGACACAGCAGGCAATACGTTACTGCACGCATCCAGCGCACTGCCCGCATCCAGCGCACACCCCCGTCATTTAACAAAAGGAGAGTAAAGCTAGATTATTGGAAAAAGGATACAAGACAAAAGTAGTGGATAGAGCCATAACAAAATCCAAACAAAAACCTAGAGATGAGCTATTAACTTACAAAAATAAACTAGAGAAATCAGTGGGATCACTGAATGAACCTATACGACTCATTATGTCATTCTCGAGGCAATAAAAGACATAGTTGGCCCATAATCTCAGATGACACGGTTATAGGGCAGAGTTTAACTAAAAAAGCAGCTATTTCATATAGGAAAACTGCCTCTATGGGTAATGCCCTGGTCTGCAATAATCCGGAGGACTAGAATATGGGCTCTTGGTTGACCGCTAGAAAGGGGTTTTTTAAATGCAGTAGTTGCAAGGCCTGCAAGTATGGTACTAATAAGACAGAATATTGTACAGCTTTTAATAATGTTCACCAGGCCATTACTCAACATTTGACCTGCAAGACACCCCCCAACATAAACTCCACACAAATCATCGGGCACAATGCATTGACACACACCTCATTGAAATATCAGCAAAAGATACCCCTTTACTGGGTGCTGCTGTGTGAAGCACAGGGGCTCACTTGGGACTTGTAGCCAAACAAACAGCAGGATTTCACAGTCAGCCATCTTGCCGTTGATGTCACACCCCCTCACAGGGAAGCAGAGCCAAGAGGGAGGAAGCATGGGTAGAGGAGTGTAGCCAAGAGTATGATGGGACTCGCAGTCACAGACAACCTACACCCACCCACATGGCCCTGCAAGATCAACCTGAACCATACTCGCCCCACAGGGAGTGGGAAGGGACTGACAAGATGTTGGACACTGAGCTCTGTTGTGGGGAGCACAGGGCCATGCTGGCAAATGGCCAACAACAAGATCAAACTGTCTGTGACAAGCTGGGATAAAACAGTGTACAGGCAGGCATCTGTTCGAAAAGTAGAAAATGTCATGTTTGTGAACCAACGATGCATGTAGAAACATAAATCATATTGTGTGTCTCTTCCAAACACAGGCACCCAGCGCTAAATGACGAGGATACCCAGTCCCAGACTCTGGTGGACACTGAGCTCCCTGGTCTGACTCTCTCACTGTCCTCTTCGGATGACGACAAGCAACCTAGCCCCTCCGGTGTGAGCCATCATGCAGCACCAGCACCACCAACATCTGCCCCCCCTGTACCCACGCCTCCAACATCTAGACACCGACAGGGCACCCCCGCCAACACGGACAGACCAAGGACAATCAACACCCACAGCACAGGGACACAGGACCCCCCGGAAGCTACAGCCAACACCATCAACAACACCACCCAAGGGGTCCCAGTGTCACCTGTGCGTACAGCCGCTGGTCCTGCCCGTGTGGAGAGGGGTGCTGGGAGGGTTGGGAGGCACAGGGTATGCCTTGCAGAGGGGTCTGGACTGCATGATGACCCCCAACTGGCATGCATCTTAGATGCGTTCCAGGATAGTACCGGAGGATTTGGCCAGGTAGTGGGCTCCTCAAGGACATGCAACAGGAGCAGGTCGCCCACCCTGCCCGCATGGAGGCAAAGTGGGATGCCCTTACTGCGGTGCATCGGGACATACTACAATGCCTCTGCCAGATCAACACCAACCTGTCCACACCCGCCTGTGTGCCCACAACATCTGTCGCAACACTATCTGCCAGCGCCACAGGGAGGGAGGAGGACTCTGGCGGAGAGTCCCCTGCACTGCAGAGGTCTGTATATGAGGATCCCCCCCCGGAAAAAGAGGGGTCGTCCGAAGAAGGATATGTGAGAGGCAGATGTCCCAGCACATCCCCCAGGGCCTCCAAACCTGTTCTGGACAATGTTCTTTGTGCGCAACCCGTTCACCTTGTCCAATCGCACCCAACTCGCCCACATTACATGGAGGGTTCATGTTGGGCCAATGTAGCAGATGATTGTGGACTTTACTCTGGACATTTCATCTACCAGCACTTCCAACTCCAATGTGAACTTTGGATTCCCAACCCACTGTACAACACCCATCATCCTGTGCACTTCACTCATACATGTTTGTAAAAAAACTCACCAGTACACCATACTTGCCTCTGTTGTGATTCCAACTTGTCATGTTCAGGGCGAAGTCAATCTGCTACACAACACAGTGCATGCCAAATACTGCAAAAATGTGACCAACGTAAGGTCAGTCATGGGGATGTGACACATGTGAGGGAGACACACCACTATGGCAACACAAAACATACTCACCATGGCCATGTTACTCATCACACACAATGATGTTGACCTGAAACACATTGGCATGCACAGACACAACACCAAGCACAGTCAGTGGTACCAAGTCCACAGGTGAGGTAAGCAGATGTCCCTCAGATGTGGGAAGACAGACAACGCACATAACAAAGCGTAGCACAGGTTCATTACACATCAGCAACACGTTTATTCCACACTAGTTGCACGGTAATTCTACGTAACAGTGGACACACGCTCACAATGTGATCCGGATAGTCAAAAATTGCATCAAATATTCAATGGAGGTGATCTTAAACAACTAGTAGATGACCCCACCCACTCTGCAGGCCATACGTTGGATGGAATATTCTCCAACTACCCTAATCTTGTTTACTCAAAATCTCTGCCCCTAATCTGGACTGATCACACAGCCATTTTATTTGAGCTTAATCGCACTTCACTTAAAAACCCTAAACCTCAGGACAGAATCACCTCTAAATCTAGGTGTTGGAAAAATATCAGCAGCCACCTCCTAAATGATTTATTACTTAACTCACTTCCTGTTTCAGTGACCGACATTGATGAGGCAGCTACCACCTATTCAGACTGGGTTGATCAGGCCTGTACTCACCTAGTTCCAGTCAAAACCTGTACTACTAAGCGGGTACATCCTTCCGCCCCCTGGTATACTGAAAATCTAAAGAACCAAAAATCAGATTGTAAAAAACTTGAACGAGCTTGGAGAAGAGATTACTGTGACATCAGCAAGGAAGCGTACAAGTTAGCTCTGGCAAAATATAAAAAACTAGTACAGGAAACGAAAAAGCTTTATTACGGAGAACAGATAAGAGGTGCCAGTTCTTCATCTAGAGAGCTGTTCAGAACCATCTCCCAATTAACCTCTCCCTCCTGTCCAAAAATTGCAAGCACCCCGGAACTCTGTGAATCATTAGCTGCTTTTTTCCTGCAAAAGGTTGATACTATCTTTTCATCATTTACCTTTGCGCCGTCACCCTCCCTACAACCGACGCTTATGGGGAATAAAGAGCGTGACAGATGCCGCCTAACTCTCAATCACTTTATTCCTTTGGAACAGTCAGGAGTCATGAAACTCCTCTCTGAAATTCGCTCCGGCTCC
Source organism: Triturus cristatus (assembly GCF_964204655.1). Taxonomy (NCBI): domain Eukaryota; kingdom Metazoa; phylum Chordata; class Amphibia; order Caudata; family Salamandridae; genus Triturus; species Triturus cristatus. The sequence continues at coordinate 1,560,341,717 of NC_140591.1, forward strand.
CCATTGGACCCTTGCCCAGCCTCCGTTTTGAAGATGGTCCCAGAAATCATTGGGAAAGCTCTTACCCCACTATTCTGTTCCATCTTTGAAGTTGGATGCTTTCCTGTCCTCTGGAAAATCGCCTCAATTCTCCCTCTTCTAAAAAAACCCAATTTGGATGCCAGCGACCCGAACAATTATAGGCCTATTTCGCGCCTCCCCCTCCCAGCCAAGATGATCGAGAGAGCTATGAATGCCCAACTCAGCCAATTCCTACAAACTAATGCTTCTCTTGATTCCACGCAATTCGGGTTCCGTGCTGAGCACAGCACAGAGCTGGCACTTTTAAAATCCACTGAAGAGATCAGGGAGGCCTTGGATCAGGGAGGCGCTGCCATCCTTATCCTTCTGGACCTCTCGGCCGCATTTGATACGGTCCATCATGATGTTCTGATGGACCGTCTCACAGCGGTCGGGGTCGGAGATAAGGCCTGGGATCTCCTAAAATCCTTTTTGAGCAATAGATCACAAACGGTTGATCTAGGTAAGAACAGTTCTAAGCCCTTTGTTCTGCCATGTGGGGTTCCTCAGGGGTCGTCGCTTAGCCCCACTTTGTTCAATGTCTATGTTACCCCACTGTCCACCCTGGTCAGATCTTTCGGCTTTCAACTGTCTTCTTACGCCGACGACACTCAAATTGTGCTGTCGATCAAAAAGGGGGCAGAGGCAGAAACAGCCTCTAAGTGTCACGACTGCATGAAGGCGATAGCCGCCTGGATGGCAGCTAACTGCCTTAAGTTAAACGCTGGAAAGACCGAGGTCATTCTTTTTGGTAATACGACCAATCTGTGGACGACAGACTGGTGGCCGTCTTCTATGGGCAGACCTCCCATCCCAGTTTCAAAGGCAAAAAATCTTGGGGTGCTCATTGATGCCAAACTCTCGTACGAAGATCAGATCAGTAGGGTTATATCTTCCTGCGCCTTCACCCTGAAGCTCTTACGCAAAATTAGATCCCTCCTTCCAGACGACTGCCTAAAAATCTCAGTAACGGCATTAATCCTATCACGGTTGGATTACTGCAACAGTCTCTATATCAACATTCAAACAAAACAGTTATCGAGACTTCAGACTGTGCAAAATGCCGCAGCCAGATTACTCACCGGTACACCCAGGTTTACATCAGTAAGGGCAGGGCTTAGATCCCTACACTGGTTACCGGTGGCAGCTCGAATTCAATTCAAAGCCCTATGTTTAGTCTTCAAAGCCCTTAATGGCATCGGCCCTGAATTCCTCAAACATTCCATCCAGTGGTATGTGCCAGGGAGAACTCTGAGATCTCTGACATCCAAACGCGCTATTCTCCCCCGCTATCACAAACTTAGATGGGGCGGCAGAAGTTTCTGCCACTGTGCCGTTAAGGCCTGGAATAGCCTTCCCACCTATCTCAGGAACTCCCCTGGATTACTCCCATTTAGAAAGGGCCTCAAAACCTGGCTCTTCTCGTGAATTCCCGGCCCTCTGCTTTCTTAGATAGGTAGCGCATAGCGCCAGGACACCCCAGGGTAACAGTGCGCTTTAGAAATCACGATAACATTAACATTAACATTAACAATGTGTTGGAGAATGGAAGTCCAGGGATGTGTGGTACATCAGTTGATGGGAATTGTCAACTTCCACACTGGTGTTGGCTTCTGGGTGTTGGGGGTCAGTGTTGACCACACAAAAGGCAAAGGACCCTGGGAAGGACAGAAAAGATACAGTCAAAAGCACAGACTAACAGGAGAGTAATGCAATACACATGCACAAAACATGTTGCAAAACACCTAGACAAACACTAGTTAGCAGTACTACCCTATTGTGGAGTACACACCACCTGAATGGACACATCACAGCACGCATCCAGTAAAGTGGCACACAGACACACTCAGACAGCAAAAGGGCTGGCTCAACACATTCCAGGCTACCTCCATACATTCACATAACAACACTGGAAACTCACATTCAGGTGAAGAAGTTGTCGATGAGCTGGGAGCGGATGTCACCATCATCTTCATCATCACTGGCATCTTGGCCCAGGCCGGGATACTCCACAGGTGCCGTATGTTGGTCATCGTCATCGTCATCCTGGATGAGAGGCACCTCCTTCCGCACCGCCTTGTTGTGTAGCATGCAGCAGACCAGTATTATTTTGCAGACCTTTGCAGGCGCATATGGAAGGGCCCCTCCGGATTTGCCCAGGCAGCGAAAGCGGCTTTTCAGGAGGCCGTATGTCACTCAATCCCCCTCCTGCTCCGACCATTTGCCTCATTGTAGCGCAGCTCGGCTGGTGTCACAGGGTTCTTGAGGGGTGTCAGCAACCACGACATGTTGGGGTATCCAGAGTCACCTACACACACATAAATGAACAAGTAGCTGAATTTTGTAGGAGTGTGGAATACAACACTGACAAACACACACAATGAGAAACAGTCAGTACACACCGACAAGCCAGGCACGCTGAGCTGGCATCTGTGACATCAGCGTTGCAATGTGACTACTCCTCATAATGTAGGCATCGTGCACCGAACCAGGGAACCGTTCACACAAATGTGTGATCAACATGTCAGCAAGATAGACCACCAGAGTATTGATCGTGGTAGTGCTTCCTGTTCCGGTATGTCTGCTCATGTGCCTGTGGTGATGTCAGTGCAACATGTGTCCCGTCAATGGATCCAATGACGTTTGGCATCCTCCCCAGTGTATAAAAGGCATCCTTAATTTCAGGGAGTTCATCTTGGCTCGAGAACTTGATATACAGGTCGAGGAATTGCAACATCCCCTCCAAGACATCGAATAGCACCCGACTAAACATCGTTTGCGACATACCACCAGCAGTAGCCACAGTGTACTGGAAGGTAACGGTAGCAAAGAAGTGCAGGGCTGCCATCACCTTCACCTCTGGGGTCAGTGCTGCAGGGTATGTCCGGCCAGGTTGCAGATGTGGCTCCAACTGCTCCGCCAACTCCTCAATCAGTGGCCTGGTGAAGCGGTACCGTCTGATGCTGTTGCGTTCCTGCATGGTTTCAAGGTCTGGGAACGGCCGATAGACAGCTGGTGCCCTGCAGTACAGAGATGCACAAAGGAAGATTGTCAGTACATCCACCCATGTGGCCATGACCATGATCATAATCACATGCTAGTTCATGACATAACACAATGTACTGAGGTATGTGCTGTTGGGCATGGAGACATTTGTCACCTACAAGACCACCACCTCACATCTCAATTCCACATGTCCACGTGAGTGCCATGTAGTGCAATGGGCTAATCATCTGGCTGTGTCACACAACCTATGTGCTGCTGCAACGTTCAAACCCCCCCCCCCCAGTGACAAATGAGGACTCATGTCTCCCAGGCATCACAGATCTTTGCCATGCAGAAACCCAGGGTTCCTGTATTGCCACGTCAACACAGCAATGGACATGGCGTAGCACATACATACCACAAGGCAAGCGTAAGTCCCACAGGTAGTGGCCACTGTTGTTCCTGCCAGCCCTACATGTATGTATCTTAGACACACACCCCATCAAGGTTGATGCATATAGCACATGGGTGTGGAGACTGTCACCCATGGGTAGCATGTGATCAGACACATCTGAGACACAACATGCACACAGACTGTGGGTGCACATCAGTATTGGGGCTACAGGTCTCACTGTGATGTACATGCCATCACCCCCAGGACTCAGGGTGTATGTGACATGTCTTAAACATATCCAACCTGACACTGTGGCCTTCAACCATGCCCATTACTGTCCAATTGCACATCACAGTGCTAAAGTGCACAACACACAAAGTACTCTGTCCCAATGTACAAGATACCAGCCTGGGAGTGGCTGCACAAAGTGCCAGACAAAAAAACAGCTGTGGCCCCCTCAAACACCCAGGAAATGCAGCCTCACATGCCTTGGGACACTGGGTGGCCAATGCTATAGTGTGGCAGGTGTGTGCAGGTGTCTATGGCCAGTATTTGTGTGTTGCATCCGTCTAATAGTCACACTAATGAGGTCCGACGCGGGTGACAATGCGTATGCATGGCACGGGTCATGACCGAGCCGTGCGTACGCCTTGTCATTGAATCCAATGAGGTCCGATGCGGGTGACAATGTGCACGCATTGCACGGTTCATGACCGAGCCGTGCGTACGCCTTCTCATTGAATCCAATGAGGTCCGACGCAGGTGACAATGCGTACGCATTGCACGGGTCATGACCGAGCCGTGCGTACGCCTTGTCATTGAATCCAATGAGGTCCGATGCGGGTGATAATGCGTACGCATTGCATGGTTCATGACCGAGCCGTGCGTACGCCTTGTCATTGAATCCAAAGAGGTCCGATGCGGGTGATAATGTGTATGCATTGCATGGTTCATGACCGAGCCGTGCGTACGCCTTGTTATTGAATCCAATGAGGTCCGACGCAGGTGACAATGCGTACGCATTGCACGGGTCATGACCGAGCCGTGCGTACGCCTTGTCATTGAATCCAATGAGGCCCAATGCGGGTGATAATGCGTACGCATTGCACGGTTCATGACTGAGCCGTGCGTACGCCTTGTCATTGAATCCAATGAGGTCCGACGCATGTGACAATGCGTACGCATTGTACAGTTCATGACCGAGCCGCAGGTGTGCCTTGTCATTGAATCCAAAGAGGTCCGACGCGGGAGACAATGCATACACATTGCGCGGTTCATGACCGAGCCATGCGTATGCCTTGTCATTGAATCCAATGAGGACCGACGCGGGTGACAATGCGCACGCATTAAACGGTTCATGACCGAGCCGTGCGTGCGCCTTGTCATTGAATCCAATGAGGTCCGACGCGTGTGACAATACGTACGCATTGCACGGTTCATGACCGAGCCATGCGTATCCCTTGTCATTGAATCCAATGAGGACCGACGCGGGTGACAATGCGCACGCATTACACGGTTCATGACCGAGCCGTGCGTGCGCCTTGTCATTGAATCCAATGAGGTCCGATGCATGTGACAATGCGTACGCATTGCACGGTTCATGACCGAGCCGTGCGTACGCCTTGTCATTGAATGCAATGAGGTCCGATGTGGGTTACAATGCATACGCATTGCACGGGTCATGACCGAGCCGTGCGTACGCCTTGTCATTGAATGCAATGAGGTCCGACGCGGCTGACTATCATGCATACGCGTCTGACAGGCATGGTCCGAGATAAGCAAACGCCTTGGCCATTGAATCGTATGGAGACGGGTGCATGTGTATATTCAAAATATGCGTTGTACAGTCAGTTGAACAAGCCGGGCGCACCCATTGGCTCAGGACTGTCATGGAGACGGATGCAGATTCAAAACTTGTACGAGTTGTGCACTGGAAATTCTGTTGGATGCCTACAACAATGTTGCAATTTCAAGTGTTCCATGAAGGGGATGATTTGAACGATGCGGAAGGCGTGTACGAGTCGTACTTTTGAATGGATTGGCCAGATTCATAGGATGAAACCGTGTTGGACCTATCACTTGGGACATATGGCACAGAGTCTGCCTCTGCAGCACAGATATAAGGCTGGCTGGCCCCCAGGGAGATCACTTGCCTGCACTACATGCTACTGGACCACTTCCCTGCTACCACTGCTGCTGTCTATGCATCCTCTGGCTCCTGCTATGGCAGGTACACTGGAGAGGGCCCCATCTTTCACTGAGGAGGAGAACCAGGCCCTGCTGGACGGGCTCCTTCCAGAGTACAGAAAGCTCTATGGGACACCAGGGGAGCAGGTGAGTGTGCTGTCCACTGCCTTCCTAATTATGCATGTTGTCTGACTAGCAGTACTAGCAGTGTGTACACCAGTGGCAAGCATTCTCACTGACTACTTTCATCCACCAAAGTGTGTAGGTACATGTAATGAGTAGTTTTCCTTTTGCTAAAGTGCATTATTGCAAGCTTAAACTATCCAGGCATTCTTAACATGTCAGACATGCATGTGAGGTTTCATTCCCCATGGTTGCACTACCTGTGTAATTCATTTCCCTTTGTGATGATGACAGGTATATATCCAATTGTGTGCTGCACTAATCTGGGGCCTGTGTGTTAATGTACTCTTCACTTTGTCATCCTCACAGGTTGATGCCCACCAGAAGCAGGAGAGCTGGCTAACCATCGCCCGGGCTGTTTGTTCTGTGGGGGTCTACAAGCGCCGCATCCACAACTGCCAGAAGAGGTGGCAGGACCTTTGGGGCTGGACCCGGAGGATAGCTAGAGTCCAGCTGAAGCTGTCACCACCACGCAGGAGGGGCGGACACCAGACCCTGACTCCCCACATGCTCCGGATACTGGTGGTGGTCTTACCGGACCTGGATAGGCAGCTGAAGACCAGATAGCAGCAGGAAGGGGGTAAGTTCATACCTGATCCGTGTACTATGTCTGACATACAAATAGCAGTCATTTGTCCGGGTCACGCTTCCACAGTACGTAGGTCTTGTAGTCCCAAAATCAGGTCCCTCATCTATGTGATGCACCCTCCTCATCTGTTCCACAGGTGTGGCCCCTGCAGTCTGTTGCTTGTGTCACTAGGGCACTGTGTCCCTGCAGTCAGCTATGTTTCAGGTACCAGTCAGCATCAGTTCCTGTGACTCTGTTGTGTGTTTCATGGATGGTTCAATTGTTTACACAATGCCTGAGATCTGACATGTGAACTGTGTGTGTCCTTGAGATGTGTACCAATTGCTGGTCTGACTCGCAACATGTTTATGGGGTATTCAAAACAAAACCATGCAGCAGGGGACTCCAATTTTTGGGCATCAGGAGTATGTATATCAAGTATGTCACAATTGCTTAGCCACCTGACTACTATTGGGGCCAAAACACTGTTTCACTTAGTCCTGCCCAGTCATGCCCCCTCAAGGGCATTCAGAAACACTCTGTAATCCCACTCCTGTGTATGAAATTGCAGGTTGAGCTTAGTGACATGTGCCCTCAGGTGTGTGCCTCTGTGTCATTAGGGTGTGGCTTGTTGCTACGTACAACTGGGGTGTCCATGATTCAGAGGGTCAGCATGACATCTGCAATGTGACTGTGGGAGACAAGACCTGTGTGACATAGAGGTGTGTGATCATCTGACAGCGCACAATGGTGTATGCAACTGTGTCCCTCATGCAGCTGCGTTATATGCATGGCAGACTGTGATGTGTTAATGTACATGGATTTGTGTTTGCTGAGACTCATATGAATGGTTTTCATGATGTGGGGACTTCTGGGTCCTGGATATGCTGTTTGCATGGGATGGGCAAGTGCGCTGGTCATCTGCAGATTCACATTTACCCCTGAGCTAGGATTGTGAGTCAGTGCATATTGTTGTTGTCTGGATGTCCTGCCCCTGTGACAGGAGACAGTGTTGACTGATTTTCAGGGCATCCCAGTGCCATGGCATTGAACTTGCTATGAGTGAGCCTGTGTTGTGTTCAAGTATGCACCATGCACATCAGGACATGAGTACATCATAGTTTGTGTTGCTGGCATGTATCCCAAGCATGTGGAATGAGTCTCTGCCCATCCCTTCATCCGGACACCTGTACTGAGTCAGTCTCAAGAGATGTGCTGTGGGTCTAGTAACATACTCCTACATGTTCACTTGCATGTACAACTAATGTGTGGGTGGTGCATGTTGGCACATTGGTGTGTTAGCATCCAACATGCAACGGACATATGTGTGAAAGTCAAGGAGGGATGTATGTGCCATGGTTGATGTTGAGAATGACATTTGTCTCATCCTAAACAGTGTTGGCACTTTTAGCTGTGTTCAGCTGATGATGCCAGGGCTTGCCCTGTGATGTGATGTACTCACTGTGGTGTGTGAAGTTGGTGCAGGTAACTGATGCTGTTCTGTTACTTCCTATTCCTATCCAGATACATCCACGGCCACAAGAGGGGACAGCTCCACGGACCAGGAGGAGCCACAGAGCCTTACAGGGACAGAAGGAGAGGAGTCAGGTGGACCCGGTGGCACGGAGGGCGAGTTGAGCCACACAGAGTAGTCATCAGCACCATCCCCCCAGCTGAAGGCCACAGCAGCTCTGAGGATGACTCCCCTGTGGAGGCGGGTGTCAGCAGCCACCAAACCCCAGCTAGTGAGGCTGTCTCCGCCACCGCCACCACCACCACCATCAACCCCCTCCCATCAGCTCCCATCCTAGAGGTCCCTGTGGGCTCCCGTGTTTGTGAGCATGTTTCCTTTGTGCCAGGCACCGCACCCCCTGCCCTGTGTCCCCTGCTGCCCTGAGTGAGGAGTCTGTGGACTTACTTAGACAGATCCATGTAGGGCAGACATTGATGCTGAAGGTCCTCCATGCACACACAGCTCTGTTGACACAACTGGTGTCATTCATGGAGGGCATTTCCTCGGGCAGGTCTGCCCTACAGAGGACCAACCAGTCCATGGCCTCCTCCCTGACGGCAGCAGTGTCCCTCCTCCAATAGTCCCACACCCCTCCTACCCCTGCACCTCCCACGATTCCTAGCACACTACCTGTCACAAGCACAGAAACCCCCAAACCAAGTGCTTGTCGTGCACACATGCAAGCGCTGGGGACTGATTCCACACTCACAGGGGCCGGTTTGCTGACATACACACAGTCATCCACAACCACCCCACAGTCCTCCGAGACCTCTCCCTCCCAGCCACCTTCCCTTGCCTCACCTGCAACCCCATCCCCCCAGAAGCTCTTCCTCTGTGACCTTGGCCTCTTCCCCACCGACCCAGCAGATCCAGTTTACAAGGGGAAGAGGAAGTCCCCACACACAGAAGGGAGTGCTGCTCACACCCGGACACCCTCCCCCAGGTGCAGTCAGACCGAGACGCCCACCCGCAAGTCCCCCCGGCGCAAGAAGAGCAAGACCCCCCGCCAGCATGCAGCTCCAAGGCAAAGTCTCTATCCTCCATCCCCAGGCCACCACTACAGATTTTCCCCTGCCACTCCCTGCCCTGGGTTCCCCCACACACACATACACCATCCCCAAAATGCAAAGGCCATCCTCCGTAGCACTTGCTCCTCCACACCTGGTCAGCCAGTTGGTGCCACTGATGTGGGGACCGTGTCCCCCCCTGCCCTGCCGACCTCACCTGTCCCCCATTCTGCTCCCATGGATGTAGGCACTGCTTTGGAGTCCACGACCACCCCGTCTGACTTGGGCACTCGAGTGGTGAGCCAATCCACTCAATCTGACCTGCCCACTGGAGTTGTCCCGGCACCCACCCCATCTGACTTGTGCCCCACAGTTGTGACAGCACCCTCCACTTCAGTCAGCTCCACTGCATTTGCAAGTGTCTCGCATGCATCCCCCACCTCTTCACTGCTTTCTTCTGCTGTGCCCCATGTATGCCCCTCCGAGGGGATGACCCCGGTCCTTAGCAGTGCAGGCAAGCAAGATGTGACAGTTGTCACTCTAGTTCACTCCTTGCCATTTGGACATGGACTGGCCATTGGCCTTTTGGTTGCACAGACGTTTAGCATTTCATATACTGAATTTGTCACTCTAGTTCACTCCTTGCCATTTGGACATGGACTGGCCATTGGCCTTTTGGTTGGAAAAGAAGTTTCACTTTTCATATGCTGAATAAAGCTTTTTACTTTGTCCCTGTGAACTTGATTTAGCTGTACATCATGTTGATGTTGTTTTACATGCCCTTGCACCTGTCATGCTTGGTTTACAATGTTGCATACTGATGTGTTGATGTGAGTTACTCCCTGTGGTCCATGAGATATGTATCATATTCTGGTGGGTATCCATGTCATCCTTTGCAGCTACCTGGGTGTGTCTGGATCAACTATTTGTGTACATCTCTCTGTGAGCATTTCATTGGCATGGTCACATCTGTGGCTTGCACACCTGCACATATGATGTGCTTACCATTGTCCAAATTGTCACTTCAACATACTTTGTGCTCATCACTACTGGCCCTACAGGTGTGGGCATCATCGTAATAGGAGCAACTGGGTCCTCTGTGCAACTTGCTAGACATATGTTTTGGGTATGTGCAGCTGACTTAGGGGAGACTCCCGTATCCAGGCTGTTGTGACCAGAGCCTTCATTGTGTGGTAACTGATGGCTGACTGACCAAGTGCTCTGCAGACATGAGTGGGACTTGCTGTGAATATGTTTGGCACAGCTGGGCTCCCACAGGAGTTGTGTCCCCTCAAGTTAGTGTATTGTCCAGTGACATGGCCTGGGTCCATGGTGTGTGTTGTATGTGCATGTGTGTGTGTGTCCACATCCCTGTTCATGCACAGACAGGGTTCCCTTGATATGTTCCTGTTGTTGATGCTTGCTGAGTGGTACTGGGTTCATCCCACTACTTTTCCAATGGGCTACCAGATGTGTGGGTGCATGACACACTACTGTTAATTGGTGTATCATCATTGTGATTTGTCAGTTCTGAGTGGTGATAATGTTGTCAGACACAGATGAGACACAGTCAGGGTTCCTCAAGGCACTTGTTTGTTCACAATATCATGTAGTTGTCCCTAGGTGGTAGTTTTCAGTGATTGAGACATTTGAATGTGTGTGTGACTGCTCCCACTTGTCGAGTTCACGGCTGTGATGCTGGCAGGTGTCAGCATGGCTGCCTTGTGTTCCTCCTTGGCATTTGCATAGTCCTGGGACTGTGGTAGGGATTCTGAAGGTTACATGAGCTTTGAGGTCATGGCCATGTACCGCATACTGTGCAGTGTGCCTGTCATTCCCCAGGGTTGTAAACAGTCCTTGTGTAATGTGTGTATGCACCTTATTTCCTGTCAACATTCCTGTGTTTGTCATGGGTGCATGTGCAATGTCACCTGTCCATGTGGACTTCACAGATACAAATTGTTGCAGTTTAGGTGTGTGGTGTTGATGGTGGACTGTTGTGAATATTTGCATGGATGGTACCCTAGCTCCCGTTTGTCCATGGATGAGGGGCCATGCAGAGTGATTTGTGTGTGTGTATAGTTGATGTACGTTTGTGGCACAGGACACATTTCTGGGTTTCCCAGTTTGTACGACATCTGCCTTTGTCATCACAGTGGAGGTGTCATGCATGCTTGTGTCACCCCACTGTCTGTTCCCCAGGGGTAGTGGTGTTGTGTGTCAGTCTCTTGCTGTGTTAGTTGGTGTTCATTCCAGCTTGTGTCACATGTGTCTGTTGTGCTTCCTCTCATCTCCAAATGCCTGATTGCCCACTGAGGGTGTCCCAATGATGGTTTACATTTGTATGGCACTGTGTCCACATCTGTTTCACTGTGGTTCAGCCCCCCTCATGTGTTGTGTAGTTACCTGGGGATACTGTGACACACACACACACATGTTGTGTCCGATGTGCAGTGTGAGTTTGCCTGTTTGTGCATCTGCACCAGTGCATTGGTATTGCTGTTGTTGGCCTTGGTCTGGATGCAATCAATCAATCAATCAATCAATTAGGGAATTGTGAAGCATGCTACTCACCTGTGACGGTCTCAAGGTGCTGGGGGGTGTGCATCTCAGGATCAGTCAAAGAGTCTTAAGGCTCTTCCTGAAGATGTGCAGAGTGGGAGTTTGTCTAATGTTGATTGGGAGCTCGTTCCAGGTCTTTGCCGCAACTTAGGAGAAGGCTCTTTTACCTGTCCTGTCTCTGCGGATGCGCAGGGTATTGGCAAGGGTGAGGTCAGCAGATCAGAGGTTTTTCTTGGGTGCGTGGAACGAGATTCTTCCATTGAGATATTGGTGTCCGGTGTTGTGGAGGCATTTGTAGGCATGGGTGAGTATCTTGAAGGTTACTGTCTTCTTGACAGGGAGCCTGAGGAGGTTTCACAGGTGTTGGGTGATGTGTTCATGATGAGGGATGCCGAGGACAAGTCTGGCTGCTGTGTTCTGTATGGTCTGGAGCTTGCAAAGTAGGGATTTGTTGATTCCGCCATAGAGGGCATTTCAATAGTCCACTCTGTTGGTTATGAGTGTGTGGGTTACAGTCTTTCTGGATTTTTGGTGATCCATTTGAAGGTCTTGCAAAGTATAAGGAGGGTGTTGAAACAGGTGGATGCACCGGTGTTAATCTGTCGGCTCATAGAGAGAGAGGAGTCGAGTATGATGCAGAGGTTTCGGGCATGGTCAGTGGGGTTTGGGGGGCTGCCGAGGATGATGGACCACCAGGTGTTGTCCCATGCAAAGGGGGAGGGTCCGAGGACAAGGACTTCTGTCTTCATCAAGTTGAGCTTCAGGCAGCTGCTGCTCATCCAGGATACAACGTCCTTAATTCCTTCCTGGAATTTGAGTCTGGTGGTGTGGGGGTCCTTGGTGAGGGAGAGGATGAGCTGGGTGTCATTGGTGTAGAATACTATGCTGAGTCAATGCTGTCTGACGCTGGCTGTGAGGGGGACCATGTAGATGTTGAAGAGCATGGGGCTGAGCAGCAATCCCGGGGGCACCCATCAGTTTTTCCCTGTGAGTTCAGATAGGAAGGGCATGAGGCTGATTCTTCAGGTCCTGCCGCTGATGAAGGAGCAGAGCCAGTCGAGGGCTGCTGCCTGTATGCAGGCGTCATGGAGTCTGGCAGTGAGTGTGTGGTGGGGGACGGTGGTGAAAGCTGCAGAGACTTCTAGCAGGATCAGGGCTGCGGTGTGGCCTTGGTCGAGGAGGGTGCGGATGTCATCGGTGGAGGTGAGTTGGACGGTCTCGGTACTTATGTTGCTCTGAATTCCGGATTGGGAGGGTTTGAGGATGGAGTTCTCTTCAATGTATTGTTAGTTGGGCATTGATGATCTTCTCAGTGACTGGCTGTGAAAGGGAGAAAACAGATGGGTCAGTATTCTTGAGGTCCGTTGGATCTGCTGAGGGCTTCTTGATGAGGGGCTTGACTTTTGCGTATTTCCAGTCACCGGGGAATGTGCCTACTTCCAAGGTGGCATTGATGGTGCATACTCACTGAGATAAAACCTAAAGTCTACATACTTGAATATAGACACTCTGATGGTAAGGAAGGGGCAGTGAGATTATGAGTGGTCAACAAAGATCCAGGATCATGAACATTGGCACAAAGCAAAATAATCATTCAGGTCTATATTCTAGAAAACATACATTTGGAGGTGGAAAAAGGCACATTGAGTCACCAGTGGCCATATTATGTATTGGCATTGTTTGCACCCAGGCACCTTCGAAGAGGAGCGCCAGGCAAAAAAAATGCCACTTCGCCCCATTGTGGTGAATTTGCTGCCCCGTGTGTTCACAGTGCAGGCGGCATTCAAAAGGGTTTAGAGATATCCTTGCAGGTGGGTGCAGTCAGTGACTGCACACACCTGCAAGAGGATGTCTGGGGGGTCCATGGGACCCTCTTTACCCCCTGTCAGTGCATCTCCTGAGGGCTTCTTTGACTCTACGCCCACATCTGTAATATGGCGCGGGCGCAGATTCAAAAGAATTCCCTCATTTGCATAGTTCACGCCCCTTTAGAAATGAGGGAACACCCTCTGTTTATAGCGCTGGCATTTTTAGTGCACCAGAACTGTCGGTATTATTGAAAGGGACGCACTAGCATCTGCTTCCCCTTGAATAATACCAAAGTGCCCCGGGGGTACACAAAGCAGGCAAAAACGCCCATTGCGCCCCTGGGGAACCTTATGTAATACGGCCCTGTTGGAAATGCCCCTTTTTGCAGGGTTATCACCAAACTTTTTGCCTCTTCCTCCATTGTTTTTCCTGACCTGTGCTTGTTGGCTATAGAACCCTGGGCACTTTACCACTGCTGATCAGTGCTAAAGTGCATATGCTCTCTCTGTAAATTGTTGTTGTGATTGGTTATCCCTGATTGGCATATTTGTTTTACCAGTAGGTCCCTAGTAAAGTGCACTGAGTGTGCCAGGGCTGGTAATTCAAATGCTACTAGTGGACCTGCAGCACTGATTGTGCCACCCACCTGAGTAGCCCTAAAATGGTGTCTCAGGCCTGCCACCGCAGTGCCTGTGCACAGTCTGTGAACTGCCATGTTGTCCTGGCCAGTGTGCACACTCGCCAGGCCTGACCCTTCCCTTTTCATACACATTGGACACCCCTGTGCAGTGTATGTTTAAGGTAGGACATGTACTAGTGTGGGTGACATGTACTGATAGTGAAATACTGCCAATTTTGTTTTTCACTATTGAATTCCCCATAGGACAGAATGGGGAATGCTGTGTCCCATGTGTACCTTCATATCTCCCCATAGGAGCAAGATGGGAAGCTGAAGTCTGGTATCCCTGAACTCAGAATTTGATAACGCATCTGTTAGGAAAGAGGGTTTTTAAATTCTGTGTTTGAAAATAGCACTTTTAGAAAGTAGCTATTTTCCTGTTCAACCTTTATGTGTGCCTCTGCCTGTTTGTGTATTGACTGTCTGGTTTGTAAGTGACAGGGGCTGGGGTGGCTCTAGGCGGCTGGGTGAGTCAGCACTAGGCTGAATAGACCTATCTGCAGTGGTGAGAGGAGTTGCACCTGGGTCTGAATAGGGCTGTGCCTGCCTCCCACAATGCTAGCTCCACCTCCTGTGGTGTGTCTAATAGCCCGGGCCCACACTCACAAAGGAAGAAGACATGCCCTGGCAGAGGGCACCCAGAACTGGTTTGGGCTAGATTCTGGACCCCTCACACATGTAAGAACAAAGACTTTTGGGGTATAAAAGTAAGAGATGAAATCCCAGTAAAATTAGACGTCTACAATCAAGAGGAACCTCTGCCCAAGGAGATCAACTAAAGAGACTGGAAAGGAAGACTGCCCTTGCTGTGTGTTTTGGGGCTGACCTGCAGTTTGATTCTACTAAGGGTGAGGACAAGGGACGTTGCTGTGAGCTGTGTCCCACCCCTGCTTAAAAACCAAGGACTTTGCTGTGTGCTGTGTCCTGAGAGTCTCCAAGGGCCAGAAGATAGCTGGCCTCCTGTTAAAACTCAGGAACACAAACGTTTCCAGAAGAAACCCTTTTTATCAACATCTAAGTGGGTGTTTCTGCATCCTGACTGTGGCCACCTGAGCCTGCATCTTCGCGAAGCTGCCTGTGTGCTCAAGACTTGGTGTGCTCAACGGCACTCAGCTGGGGGCCTGTGATGAGGACTGTGCTGCCTCAAGCGTGATCTACCCAGGATCGTGACTTAGCTGGCTTTGCAGACTAGTGAGGGTCTGCGGAGCACTGATTTGCCCTAGATTGCTGCTTGTGTGAGCAATTACTGCCGCTGGCCCGGGAAAGGTGGGAGCTCAAGGTCTGGCCCCTGTCTCCCTTGTGCACTGTTTCCTTTGTCCAGCACCGATCACCACCGCCAGCCCAGGAGGACACGGAATCCCTGAATCAGCCATTGCCAGCTGCAGCGCTGGGATTAACCCAGCCATAGTGATTACCTGGCAACACAAGGAAGTTTCTGCCAGAGTCACCACCCGGGGTCGGGTTTGCACAAGAGTGAAGCCGGAAGGGTCGCCTAGGTAACGGTGACGCCTGAGTCGACATCACCACTACAAGCAGAGAAGCCCGCCGAATGAGAAGCGCTTCTGCGGAGGAAGGACGTCCTGGCCTGGCTGAAGCTGCGTTTCAAGAGGCCCATTCTCCGTGGGAGCTGTATAGCCGTTGGAAAAGGCCTCCCGTCGGAGGCCCGCTGAGGAGGAGGAGACACCGCAAGAGCAGCCTCAAGTAAACGCTTCCAGCCGTGCTGTGTCTGTGTGAGGCCGGGAGCACGTGGAGAACCGGTGGGGGCTGCAAGAGTGTGAAAGGGTGCACCGTGTCCTTTTGATTTTAAGTGCAGCGGGGCAATCTTGCAGGACAAGCGTCCATTGGTTGAATTAAAAAGGACAACGAGGGCATTTTAAGAATACAGTGTGGGCCATAGTGGAAGGCAGTGTCCTGCTGGTGACTGGCTTGCGCTTTAGTGAGGGGATGATTTCCCAAAGGTAAAAGCGAGCACGCCCAGGTAGCGCACCCTGTGCTACAAGTGCTGCAGGACGGTCATTGATACAGGCACCATTGTTAGAGTTTCCACACGCTAGAAAGATGGGCTCACAGCCTTTCGGAGTCCACAATTATTATTAACATCATCAGTGTGCTTTTGAAAAAGGAACTTTTTCTACAAGTGTAAAAAAAAAGAACACTACAAAAGGATCTTTGTTGTTGAAACCACTTTTATTGTGTATGTTGGATCTATGTCGTTTTGGTCAAGCTTAACTTTAGATAAAGATATTTATTTTTATAAATACCTGTGTAGTGTCAATTTGTGGTGTTCTACTGTGTTACTGTGGGTGTTAATGCAAATACTTTACACATTGCCTTGGGTATCAGCCTGTCTGCTCGTGTCAAGCTACCAAGGGGGTAAGCATGGCTTACCTACAGTGTGTTTCCCCCTTACCCTGACTAGAATGGTGGTTTCTGCCTGGCTTTGGCGCAAGCCTCAGCCAACCAGAAATCCCATTTCTAACAGGCCACTTGCGTCCAACACAATTACAAATCAATGCACAACAGTGCTCAGTCAAATGCACTCTCACAGCTACAGACTGTAGTGCATAAACACAGATGTATTGTGTAATACATATACAAGTTCCTGGAATACTCCACTCACTCAGGTAAAGATATTGGCCTTCAGACGGGGAGATTAATACTATAACAGAAGGAAAGGTACTGTGAGGCAGAGGATATCTAACTGAGATCTAAGTTGAAGTACTCCCCGCTCTGTTAGTTGCTCACTGAGGGTTACTGGCTTGAAAAGTACAGTGCAACAGTGGGTGTCGAATAGAAGACCAAGATTACAAACACCAAACCTCACCCTGAAAACATATGTTTGGTCAAACTCTGGGATATGAACATTTCAAAAGAAGAAAAGGAATAGTGTGGCAGAAGGTATCAAACAAAGGTGCAATTTTTCTCACACATAAATTAATTCAGTGAATGGTTCAAGGCTACTCTAAAAAATATGACCATATCAGTGTCTGGAAAAGTACAATGATACCCCTCTTGGGGACATGACTGTATCTGTGTCTGGAAAATTGCAATGAGGCACTCCGTATTCCATTAGTTTCCAAGATCACAAACAGAGCCCCTCACTCAGACTTTGTGCCTCACTCTAGCTAGAAACACTCATCAAGTAAGGTATAGTGAGACAGTGGTTGACATACGCAGGTCCAGCTTCCCATATACTGGCAATTACATCTATATCCAAAGTGTAATCAGTGAATTTATCTGAGTAATTGGTATGGGTTGTGAACTTATATGACTGAGGGACAAACCACAACATATAGTGACTCAGACCTTATGTCATGGACCTGATGAATGAATAGACTGTGTCACTGTGAGTGCCACAGAGTTCTGAGATCATGAACAATGTCACTGACTAGCATAACCTACGCTGAGGAATAGGACAAGTCTGAGGAATTAAAAGGAGAATTATGGTAAAGGGATTCTAACTGTGGACAAACATCATGAAAACCATCACATGTTTTAAATACATAGCCAGTTCAAAACACAATCTTAACAGGGTAAAGTATGAAAAGGTGAAATGAGGCAATAGTTGTCCAACACAGATCCTATTTAAAGCAAACTGTCTCTCACTGATACATGCGATGTGCTCAAGCCAGATAAATGAAAGCCCTGATGGATTTACAGGCAAAGCAAGACAATGTGTGTTCAAAATGGGTACGGGGTCATGTAGTCAAAGCAATAGTGAAGCAATAACAATTTAATACAGGTACAAATTCAGGTGTACTGACAGTGAGATAACATCTCAAGCTTAAAACCAGAATATGAACAGTCTTGTAGTGGAGACGGGGTTCTATGTGCACACATTGCTATGTTAGCATAAGCGCTTTAGATGTAAAACGCCATCTTGTCACTTTGCTGCTTTTGAACACACCACTACAGGTAGCTGTTATTACAAGAAAAACTGCTTGCTTGCTTTTCTTCACATGAGAATGGTCTGTTGTTCACATACCTAGACGTGCACCACGACCTTAGTCTGAAAACTGTGTGCAGAAGCTGTCAAGGTCAAATAACAATGTATGCTTTTGAATTCAGGTTGATCGGCCCACGCTCTAGCCATAACACACACACAGCTGCAAATATCTGAAACTCGGGTGCTGATCCTGTGATGGGATTCACCTAAGCTGATATTTACAGTATGGGGTTCCCTATTCAAGCCTAGAGACCTTCTATTCATTTAATAAAACTAGCTTACTAGTGAAGGGATGGTGGTTGTCTTCCACTATCATTTGTAATATGATTTCTCCTTTCATTTTCTAGCCAAAGTACTGCACCTTAGAGCACGTAGTTAAAAATAAATATTTTAAACTTTACTGTGTCTGTGATTACTCTTGTTGTGGACTAATATGAGAATAATTACAAAAAGGTGTTTCTGATTCCCACCATTCCTGAGAGTACTCTAAGTCACTTGTTCTGGGTTGTCTAATCATTGGTATCTTCAAAATGATACGGAGAACGAATGAGACACTGATGCTAGTCGGATAGGGGTTCTGGGTACTGAGGTGAGTTTTTTGGTACACCACAGTTCACTGAGGTCCTGGTTTCCTGAGCATAGTTCTGTGCATGAGCAGAATCCCTGCAACATGGCACACCTAAAGTTTGGTCTTATGATTGAGATGCCTTAGTAGTGCTTATACTAGTCCACAATACCCTCACTCTTGTTTCCGGTTAACGGGAGTGACGGTTTAAATCTACCTAAATAGTTAATGTATAGGTTCTCACAAGCTTGACAATTAAAAGGAATAGTTTTATCTTATACCCTTTTTGTGCTACTGTTTATATCGATTGTTATTCTTCTCTGTGTCCTTATGGCTGAGGTATCTATTGCAGCGCATAGTCGCGCACCACTTCGGCGTCATTTGACGCAGTTCGGGGTGCCTTACGATGGGATGTCTATTATCTTTGTAGTGAGTGCCGATGCATCGCATCCTTATGAGCTGTTTTAATCTTGAGTTAATTTGCTGGCGGTGAATGCGGATGATAATACGTTTCACTCATACACTCCTACGACAGTCCCGGCTAAGTGCATGCCATATAGGACGCATGAAATTCCAATTTCTGCTTGGAAGCATCGTATTTGGTTCAATGGCGCCCTCCCCTACATGGTTACACCAGTTCATTTGGGTCCCTTGTCCATTCCAGGGGCCACTTGGCCAGTCTTGGCCGGGGTTACACCACATCCACGTTATTTGCACGCCCCGGTGGATGAGTTACGTCAACTCCATACCGCCCTAATTACGGTACATAGGGCTTTAGTGCAATACGTTTCACGCAATGTCCAGGTGCTGGCACCTGGGGTTGCGGCGCAACCAGCTGGCCTGGCCGGGATTGCTATTAGACCTGTCATGGTTAATTCGGTAATGGGCAAGCGCCCCCCAAAAAAGGACGATATGCCTTATTTGCTTTCCTTAGAAATTTGACCAGCTGGAAGCAGTTTTTCCGAATTCTACTCCTGTGAAAAAACACAGGATTCTCACCATTAGTTTGCAGAAAGACTTGGTCCCAGAGGTAGCTGATTGTGATAACTGGGGTAAAGTGTTTTCAGCAGTCTACTCGAAGTGCTTCGGCACCCCATCTATGGCTGTACTGCCCTCCGTGATCAAACATGTTCAGGATCAACACGGTCCAAAGGTGGCGATCGAGTTAGGGATGAGGCTTGTCGGCGTGTTCAATGTAGTTGCCACGCTGATCCTTGCTAACGTCAAGGGAGATGTGGCTAACTTTCAAGTGTCGAATGAGCTGCGCCTCGTCGCCGACGTCGATACAGCCCGGCAGTTGCCAAAGATCATTGCAGAGGCTTATAAGACCACTGGCCACAACAGTTTAGGGGTTAAGCCTTTTGTTCAGACAACAACTACGCAACCACAAACTAAGACAGGGATGTCCGTCCAGCTTTCCCTAAACAAAATTGGAAAGCGAAAAAACAGGGGAAGCAGCAACAGAAACAGGGGTCTCGTCCCGCGTCGCCGGTCCAAGCGACTACTGAACATACATATGATTTGCGCGATCGCACTAGGATTAGGTCTCCTGATAGATTTCAGGTTCCTGAACTATGTTCTCCTCGTTCTTCACAGGAAACATCGTTCTCACAGTCTGGTGGAGGAGAACGTGCCAAAGGTCGGGGTGCCCAACAAGGACGTGAGCAGCCCCGCCAGACTGACGGTAAAGGCAAGCAGGACGAATTTGCACGATAACGACCCCCGTTCCAAAAGAAGAAAGTTGCTGCACTAACAACGAGGTATGCCACAGATAGTGAGAATGCAGCTTCGGAACCTGATATGGATACTAACGCTGCTAGACAGCGCAGTGGAGGTTACAGTAGTGCGGCAAGCACTGCATCCATATCTGAAGGCGACAGCAACTGATACATTCATTACTGTAGAAACTGCTGATACTAGAGTGGCTCTCCCTGACAGACTATATGACATTGTCCTTTTAAAAGAAGGTGACATACAACGTACCATAAAAGGGATTTTTTGAGAAAATCTGAACTCTACATATGACATTCTGTTAGCAGAGGCAGACTGGACCCCAGCTTTCGCTTTGGCCACTCCTAGAAGGGAGGAGGTCATCCTCCCATCTTTTGCTCATACTGTGCCAAAGGATCAGGCTCAGAACTTTGCAGAAGAGTGAGGTCAGGTACTTGCTCTGGCATTGTACCGTACTCAGGTTGGGTGGGATAAGTTGTCGCCAAGCCATGAGATTCCATTACGGTCTATGCCCCAGCCACAACCCCAATATCCCATGCTCCGCTAAGCTAGATCTCAAGTCTCAGAAATCCTTGAACAATTGTAATATCAAGGTGTTACTGAAACATGTGTGTCACCCATGAATAATCCTTTATTCACAGTAACCAAACCTGAATGGTCATACCGCCTAGTTTTGGATTACCGGCATTTGAACTCTCATTGTCGGTCCTGTGCCGTACAGAATACCCACAGTTCTGCCCTCATTGATAGTCTCATGAGAAAAAGGTTTAAAACAACACTTGACATCTCCAATGGCTTTTATAGCCATAATCTGTCCTTGATTAGTAGTCAATGGACAGCTTTTACTTCCGGCGGCAAGCAAAAACAGTTTAAAAGCCATGGTCTACAAAAACAGTACAGGTGTCTTTGCCGCTCGTGTTGTCTCTCTGTTAGAGAGCATTGACCCTGATGCATACTCGTATGTTGATGATATCTATCTCACAGACGACTAATTATGGCCGCATCTGTGTCGCGTTGACCGCATCATTGTCATGTTTGCGGACTTCGGTTACAAATTCAACTTTGCAAAGTCACACATTGCAGAGTATACAGTGTTGTTTTTGGGCTATGAACTCAACAACGAAGGTCGAGGATTAGCACCTCACTTCCTAGAGAAGTGCTCATGGTGGCGTGCTCCAACAGCACCGAAGAAACTACAATCTTTGCTGTTTTTTTTTAATTTCGGGCATACTTGCATTCCCGATTATGCCCAGCGTATCAAGCTGCTATATGCCTTGGTACAACCAACTGTTTTTCAAATCGAGCTGGCTGCTAGAACATTCAGCTATCCTGCAAACTTTGCAGGCTGATCTTCTTGCTTCGAAATACTTACTGACGCATGATAACCACACTAACCTGGTAATAAGAATTGTACCTGGCGCGGTGGGTTTCACATACTAAACGTTCAATGAGGGCGATACAGTCCCCATTGCTTACAAATCACACTTGTACACATCAGCTGAAATGCGCTTTTCCGCTGTCGAAAAGGTTTTGACTGCAGTGCAAATGGTGATTCTGAAGGAGAGAGCGCTGTCGCAAGGGAAACACATGTTGTTTGTCACACCGTATCCTGCCCTAGAGGCAGTAACGAAAGCCAGTGTACCTAATTCTAAAGCTTTGCATCCACGTTGAATACAATGGGCCACTTCTTTGACATCGCCGGATGTCACTTACATCTTTGATGCCTCATTGCAGACTCAGGAGTACTTGCAGTATGAACTTGTTCATCCAGCTCCTCTGTCCTTGCGCCTGCTTGAGGATTACCATTGTGTCATTTACACTGACGGTTCGGCGCAACCGGCGACGGAATCTAAGCATGCTTATTCAGTGACATGCGCAATAGTGGCTGGTACTTTTGTGAATGGTGAATTCAAATCTGATGTCGTGCACACGCAGACATTGGGTGATTGTACCTCCCACTTGGCAGAGCTACTTGCTCTGGTGCTTTCACTGCAGTTTGCTGATCCTCGTGTTACTACTCTTATTGTGAGTGACTCTCTTTACTGTGTTCAGTCTTTCAACGACAATTTATTCTTTTGGTCTCAAAATGAGTATTGTGATTCCAAAGGTAGCACAATCAAGCATAAAATGCTTTGGGTTTGAGTCCCAGACCTTAAACAACATCTGCCGCTCGTGAATGTAATTCATACTCTTGGGAACCAGCGAGCAGCTGTCCACGCTGTAGGGAACAGCTTAGCTGATGAAGCAGCAAAAACAGCAGTGGCAACATATCTAGTAGCAGCAGTTACAAGATCCAAAAGTAAGATTGATGATGACATCTTTGCAGCTATTGCTGCAACAGAGAAGGGAAGTGATTACCCTAGCGATTTCCCTTCTAAATATTCTTATCATTTAGGTCCTGATAAAGTTACCTATGTGAGAATTAACGACGTTGGTGACAGATTGATTCCCAACGCGGACTGCAGACTTTCCTTGATAACAGCAGCTCACAAAGGTATGGCTTCCGCCCATGCTAGCATTTCGGCGAATGTTAATCTCTCACAACATCGTTACTGGTGGAGCGGATTGTATAAACAGACTCATGCTTATGTTCTCAATAGTGACATTTGCCATTAGATTAAACCTTCGACTGCTGCGCGTCCATCTCAAACACAGTTGTACATATCTAATAAACCACTTGGGTGCGTTTATTTAGATCACTGCGGTCCTTTCTCCTCTGATTCTGCGTATAAGTATATCTTAGTTGCAGTGGATTCGTGCACACGTTTTCTTTGGCTCCGGCCACAACAGAGTGCTGATGTTCGAACTGCCATCAGGGATTTGCGTGTCTTTGTGGGAATTTTTGCATTCTGACCAAGGTCCTGCATGCGCCTCTAAGGTGTACAAAGAAGCCATGAGGTATTTAGGGAACCAAGTCAAATTTTCATCTCCATACCGGCCTGAGGGCAATAGTGTTATGGAGCGAATGAACCGTGACTTAAAGCAATCCCTGACAGCTACGGTTTTAGGTACTGGAAGGAACTGGTTGGCCCATCTGTATAGCGTTCAACGTGCACTTAATAATCTCCCTAGAAGGTCTCTGGGTGGGCGGACCCCATATGAAATGCTCTTTGGCATAAAAATGTTTGTCCCGGACCTTGATGGTCTAAACATGGAGGTGTCAGCCGCACCCTTTGACGTAGATGATCACTGTGCTGTATTACAGAATCTACAAGAGACCAGAGACAGTCTTGTAAAGGAACACTTGCCCTCCACAACTGATGCTGCATTTCAGATTCCGGTAGTTGGCTGGCTACCTCGAGTTGGTGACCTGGTCCGTGAGAAGGTGGAGAACAAGAAGGAGTTTGGCCCCTCTTATCGTGCTCTAGTACCAGTGCTTGGCGTGCAGGGTACAAGAACAGTCATTTTACCTCCGCTTCCTGGTCGCAAGGATAACAGGTACATCTCCATTGACAATGTCAAACTACAGCGAGTGGCCGATTATTCTTAGTATGACTCCAGCGGTCTCTTGTCCAGCAATGCTGAGAAATTCTGTTTTGGATCTGGCAACTACCAACAGGCCTGACATTGCCATCGAGATGCATACAGTTACTAATCCTTTGTTGCATCCACCGGCTGGTGGTCCAACTGAATACGAGATGTTCAGTCTATTAACAATGAACAGATAACCACTGAATACCGTGAAAAAATGTTCGTGAAAAGATATTTGTGAGAAAAATTGATCAGATAGTTTGCTCATCACCCGGCGAGAGTATAGAGTCTATCAGCCCACCCTTATTGGCAGAGCTTCGTCATCTGGAACTCTAGGAGAACTGGATCTAGGGCCACAGTCTTGAGCCACCAGGCCCTACTGGGTACCTGACCCTTATGCTCCTGGAAGAACTCTTGCCCAGATGTATGGTCCAACTATATGAACTTCAATAGCGTGCAGTGCTCTAGTGCATGTGCAGATTAAAAATGAATTCCGGGGCAAAAATATATATTTATTAAGCAATTGTCCAAGTGTCATATCTAAAATAACCTAATAGTCTTGAAAAAAATATAGACTATTTCCTGGCTACGTCTAATGTGGTCGACATGTTTCAGCCGAGTTGGTCAATAGACCTGGCTTTCTTCAGGACCTAGATGAAAAATAAGGCTACTGCAGGATAAACACAAATCATGCATATAAACGTGTAAGGCAATGCTCATAAAGAAAGTATAATGGTCCGATGAGTCTGTGGCAATAGCCACCCTACCAGATAAGCGGACCCAATACTTGGAAGGTAAGAGTCACATCTTCTTTCCTGGAAAGAGAAGAGTCAAACTATCAGAAAACAAAGTATCTACAAAAATCACGGTATCGGTGATCACCTATTCAACAGTGCCCATTATGCGCTGTTAATATTAAAGAAAACCCCGCAGGGTGGTTTCATACATCAGAAGAAAAAGTTAAATAGCAACTAAATTTGACTTACCCAGCTTTGTGTGGGAGAACAACCTCACCTCACCCGGCTGACTGCTCGGAGATGGAGGCACCGCTCTGTTTGTGAGTGAAGTAAAACAGAAAAGTTGCATACTACTACTAATCTGTCTGCACACTTCACACTCAAATCAAATACTATAATGACCCTAAAAGAGTCTAAAACCAGAAAAACACTCAGCCTCTGATTGGTACAACATTGCAGGCAAAGAGGACTACTCTAATCCTAAAAGAAACCTCAGTCTTCAAACAACTGAAAGGTCTTGTAGTTTAAAGTTCCACAAACTGGAAAACCACAAAACCGAAACAGCCCAATCTATACAATCCCTCGTGACTAGTTTAGACATTGGAAAAAACACAGAGTCCAGGGAAAGACAGCATTGTATAAGGGG
Organism: Triturus cristatus; assembly: GCF_964204655.1. Taxonomy (NCBI): domain Eukaryota; kingdom Metazoa; phylum Chordata; class Amphibia; order Caudata; family Salamandridae; genus Triturus; species Triturus cristatus. The sequence goes on from NC_140591.1 coordinate 1,560,366,760, forward strand.
ATTTCTCGACAGGTAAATTAAAGCCATCTAACTGCTAGTTAAAACAAAAGCGAGACTTAAAGACGAGACCAAAATCAGGGGCTCTCCTTTCCTTACCTTTCCGTCGGTACTTCAGGCTAGACTGCGAGCAATCTGGGAGGTGACGGCAGGGGGAAGGAGAGCTCCTTTTAAGCCCGCCTTGATTGGCGTGAAATGACCTGATCTGTAACAGCTGCCACAGTTCATCACTCCAGTGAGCATGCGCCTGGAGAACTACCGTTCGCGCACAGAGCCACTGATTATAACGCATGCGCGCAACAGTTGTGTATCTATCTGTCATGCGCAACTTGATCACTTGTCATGCTCGGGTTAAAGCCACTACTCAATATACAAGTGAAGTAACAGAGATTAACGAAATGCACTGTCTCCTCACCCACGCATGAGCGTGGGGATCGAAAAAAGGCTCGATACGTTGAGCTCAAAGAGAAACAGCGTCAACCCATGATATTAGTGCAACCCGCCGCAATGTAAAAATGCCGTTATGATGACATCATTCAGTATTTTGGCCATTGTGCAACTCAATGAGGCTTTCTTATAATAGGGGTCCCCAACTAGTAGTGTAAGTAATATGATTCCCCAGAATCCTTACAAAACATCAATAAAGTCCGAAAACCTCTATGCCGCACTGAAAACTGGCCCGAGGCGATATTTACATTCACTGTGACATCTATATAATATAGTGACACGAAAGGTCCTACGGGCTCGCTCAGCATTAAAATGTTCTTAAAGTGTAATAGAAATCATGCGTTCTGATAGTAAACACAAACATCCAACGACCACATATAAGAGTAGATGGTTGACCCATTTCAACCCAACAGCTAGAGAGTACTGCTCGATGGGTAAGGGCAAATGGTGAAATGTTTATGTGTCATATAGAATAATATCAGAACTTGATCTACAGAGTTATACACATTAATCCGCAAGTGGACAAAAGTGTATATTGAATCTGATGTACTTATGTGACTAGGGTGAGGTGACAGTGCATTTCGTTAATCTCTGTTACTTCACTTGTATATTGAGTAGTGGCTTTAACCCGAGCATGACAAGTGATCAAGTTGCGCATGACAGATAGATACACAACTGTTGCTCGCATGCGTTATAATCAGTGGCTCTGTGCGCGAACGGTAGTTCTCCAGGCGCATGCTCACTGTAGCGATGAACTGTGGCAGCTGTTACAGATCAGGTCATTTCACGCCAATCAAGGCGGGCTTAAAAGGAGCTCTCCTTCCCCCTGCCGTCACCTCCCAGACTGCTCGCAGTCTAGCCTGAAGTACCGACGGACAGGTAAGGAAAGGAGAGCCCCTGATTTTGGTCTCGTCTTTAAGTCTAGCTTTTGTTTTAACTAGCAGTTAGATGGCTTTAATTTACCTGTCGAGAAATCCCCTTATACAATGCTGTCTTTCCCTGGACTCTGTGTTTTTTCCAATGTCTAAACTAGTCACGAGGGATTGTATAGATTGGGCTGTTTCGGTTTTGTGGTTTTCCAGTTTGTGGAACTTTAAACTACAAGACCTTTCAGTTGTTTGAAGACTGAGGTTTCTTTTAGGATTAGAGTAGTCCTCTTTACCTGCAATGTTGTACCAATCAGAGGCTGAGTGTTTTTCTGGTTTTAGACTCTTTTAGGGTCATTATAGTGTTTGATTTGAGTGTGAAGTGTGCAGACAGATTAGTAGTAGTATGCAACTTTTCTGTTTTACATCACTCACAAACAGAGCGGTGCCTCCATCTCCGAGCAGTCAGCCGGGTGAGGTGAGGTTGTTCTCCCACACAAAGCTGGGTAAGTCAAATTTAGTTGCTATTTAACTTTTTCTTCTGATGTATGAAACCACCCTGCGGGGTTTTCTTTAATATTAACAGCGCATAATGGGCACTGTTGAATAGGTGATCACCGATACCGTGATTTTTGCAGATACTTTATTTGTGATAGTTTGACTCTTCTCTTTCCAGGAAAGAAGAGGTGACTCTTACCTTCCAAGTATTGGGTCCGCTTAACTGGTAGGGTGGCTATTGCCACAGACTCATCGGACCATTATACATTCTTTATGAGCATTGCCTTACACGTTTATATGCACGATTTGTGTTTATCCTGCAGTAGCCTTATTTTTCATCTAGGTCCTGAAGAAAGCCGGGTCTATTGACCAACTCGGCTAAAACATGTCGACCACATTAGACGTAGCCAGGAAATAGTCTATATTTTTTTCCAAACTATTAGGTTATTTTAGATATGACACTTGGACAATTCCTTATTAAATATATCTTTTTGCCCCGGTAGGCATTTTTAATCTGCACATGCACTAGAGCACTGCACGCTATTGAAGTTCATATGGTTGGAACATACATCTGGGCAAGAGTTCTTCCAGGAGCATACGGGTCAGGTACCCAGTAGGGCCTGGTGGCTCAAGACTGTGGCCCTAGATCCAGTTCTCCTAGAGTTCCAGATGACGAAGCTCCGCCAATAAGGGTGGGCTGATGGACTCTATACTCTTGCCGGGTGATGAGCAAACTATCTGATCAATTTTTCTAACAAATATCTTTTCACAAACATTTTTTCACGGTATTCAGTGGTTATCTGTTCATTGTTAATAGACTGAACATCTTGTGTTAGTTGTTAGGTTTTGAATGGGGATTGGAGGTGGTTCAGTCTTTAATTAATTTCCCTGTGACCCTTATTGATATAGTTTTGTTGGTCCAACTGAATATACTGAGTATACTTATCCCACAGATGTGTCGTTGCCTGGTTTACATTCAAGTGCAGTTGACCAGTCTTGTTTTTCATTTGACACTAACTCTATGACTTCCAATGCCCCATCGAAAATTTCTATTTTTGCTGCTTGGTTTAAAATAAATTTTTTGATTCCCCCTTGGACTTACATTTGGCTAGTGCTCATAACTATTTTTTTGTTTATGTCCATTGGATTTGTGGTTGTATTTTTTCGTCTAGTAAATTGACACTATCTCACTGAATGATCTACAATTAGATTGATTGATGGAACTTTGGCCCCCCACTCCTCATCGCACATCATGAAAAGCGACCAGACTTTTGTGTATATTACTGTCTGGCCTGTGTTGGATGGGATTGTATGGGATGCTGTTAAATTTCAAATTAATGGTCCCAAAGGGGTGATTAATGTCCCCACTGTACTTTGTGTTTCTATGGGGGATGTTGTTAAACAAAACATCTGCTCTGATGATTGGGATGTCTCAGCCGTAGAAGCTATTTTTTCTGTTTTAAAATATTATGCTGCTTTTGATGCTGAAGATTTGTATTTGTGGCTGCAGAGTCAGCTTCCAAAGTTAGACTGACCCACACTAAATGATTGTATTCCAAGTTCTTTATGGATAAATTGGCTGTAGGGGGCTATGAGCTGTGGAAAGATTCCATTGATCTTAAATCTGTTTAGGGTTCTAAAGCATGGCAGGTACAAGGTACGGAAGCTCTGTATCGTGCTTGCCGTATCCCAAACCACATGTTGTTTTTTAATTCTACCATTTATCAAACCACCTGCTTCAGATTGGCTACTTCTTCTTCTAAAAAGTTGAATTCCCCCTCTATTCCTGATCTAGGGGCTTATCCAAAATGGAATAATCACACAGATCTGTAACTTGATGTGTTGCAGTCACTTATTACTACTACATCCTTCAACATTTCCAACCTAGACCCTTAAGGGTGGTTAATATGGCAGAAGAGCTCAGATTTCTGTCAACATTGTTTTCTGGGTCTCTACCCTGGCTATACACAGGTTAGAATGGACCCCTGATTTGAATCGTCCCACTCTGTTACTACCTATTCTGTAGGGAAGTTATGTCAGAACTGGCTGCAACATTCCACCTTGGCATCTGTTAAACTTCATTTATCAAAATTGAATGACAAAGTGGATTTAAATGATTTTGTTAAGGGTCCTGTGGGTGGCAGGTCCAAAAGATGGGTGTATGCTGTTGATAACAAATTTAAGCTGCTTCCAGATTAAGAGCTATTGATCAAGCAAATTTGGAAAAAGTGCTAGCTGTCATCGATAATAGCATTAACACCCTTTCTTCCAGAATTTACACATTAGATAATATTGTTTCATCTGTTGTGAATATTGTACACGATGATATGTCTCTTTTATACCATGGTCAAAATCAATTGCGTTCTATAATACAGTTTGCATGGACTTTACAAACATTGAAGGCTGGGAAAGTTCCCTGGAACTATTTGAATACATCATCTTTATTCCTGCCATTTAATCTGACTGCAAAACAACAGTTCATGTCCATGAAAGATGCAACATACTCATTATTGCATATTGAAAAGTTGGAACCTTTACCTTTCTCTGTGGCCACATCGAACTCAGCTGGGTGGCTTATCTACAGTTTAATCACCTTGCCGTTTCCATTGTTTAAGTTCAGTTCGTGTATGAAACATTATGCCCCAGGCAGATATGAACCATTGGGTACTGCTTTCCTGCATGAATTTTGGTCGCTCCCATTTACATACAGGTGCACTTCCACACCTGATCATTCAGTAGTCTGTATAAACATCCAATTGCATGGCGCCTGCAACGTTCAAGCACCGAATTTAGTCTGCATTCTGAAAGGAAATCCTGTGCCAGCAATTACACCCACTTTTGCATTATTAGCTAACGGTAGCTATTTGCTTTTGACTAATGATGCATGCTGCGGGATGCTAGTTGGGATTCCGTACATTGTAACTGTCTCACGACGTATATTCTGATGTAAAAATGTCCTTTTCCCACCCCCTCATGGGAGACTAGATGTATCCATCTGGCCTTCCATCCCAACCTTGAAAGCAGAGTTCAACAAAATGAGCACAATAAGGGCTCTATTGTCTCAAAAAGAAGTCGCTCTGACTTCCTTCCATGAACTATTTCGTCCTTCACGTGGCTAACACCCGCACCGAGGTGCATGCGCTTTTAAATACTGATCTACCCCTTTATTTAGGTTTTCTTATTCATACTATATTCAATGCCTCGTCAACAACTGGCTTGGGGCATTTTTTCAAAGTTGTGGGCTCCGGCCTCGTGACCTCCTTCCAAACACTATTTGGTGTGATACTGGCATTATTTCATGTTATTTCTTTCCAGCGTCTTCGGCGGGCTACCATTGATTCTCGCCCTGACTGCTGGTGTGCTCCTGTTGGTTTGTTTGCTCCGCAATGGCTGCACGATCTGGATTATCCTTCCGGTTCGCTTACTTTACTTGCGTGCAACCTGTTTTCCATTGCCTAGATTGTCCATTCCAATAGGCTCCGGATTTGTGCCTCTCGAACATGGTGTCTCCTGCCCCGGATTATGATCGACTAACGAGTCCCTTGGTGGCTCATGAGTTGGACTGTTTTAGCATCAGGATTATGGCCTGTGGAGCGGCACATGGAGTCCTAGGTAATAGGGATATATATGCAGCAGCATATGACTTCTTGGCAAGAAGTTATCTTGAAGACCAAGCAAGTTGTCCTCTGATTGTGCTAGAGGCTCCAGTTATCGAAGAACATGTGTGTTCATTTACTTTACTTGACTGGATGGCTGACTCTTTTACTGAACATTATAATGACTTCCTCTTGGAGGCGGTTGCTACTTATTGTGCCTACACGTTTATGGATTAACTTGGATGTTGTCCATCTTCCACACATCCAAACCCAGATTTTCGCATTTTTCTTTTTTACTCCACATTAGGCTCTGTCACGCCTCTGTGGGACGTTTTAGTTTTTTACTTTTTCAAACAAGTTTTTCGAACTGTCACTACCAATTATATGGGTTGGCAAAACATGAACTTGGTTCTGTCTCACTCAAACTTGAACTCTGCGTTCCTACTTTGCATCCCTATTTTGTTTGTGGTCTGATCAAGGGAGGGTGTAGTGGAGACGGGGTTCTATGTGCACACATTGCTATGTTAGCATAAGCGCTTCAGATGTAAAACGCCATCTTGCCACTTTGCTGCTTTTGCACGCGACACTGCAGTTAGCTGTTATTACAAGATAAACTACTTGCTTGCTTTTTCTTCACATGAGAACGCTCTGTTGTTCACCTACTTAGATGTGCACCGCGACCTTAGTCTGAACACTGTGTGCAGAAGCCATCAAGGTCAAATAACAATGTATGCTCTTGAATTCAGGTTGATCAGCCCACGCTCTAGCCATAACATGCACACAACTGCAAATATCTGAAACTCGGGTTCCTTTAATATTGCATTTGCATGCATGATTAAGACACTTGGAGAAAACCTTTTCCAGACACAGAGCAGAGCTGATCCTGTGATGTGATTCACCTAAGCTGATATTTATGGTATGGGGTTCCCCATTCAAGCCTAGAGACCTTCTATTAGTTTCATAAAACTAGCTTACTAGTGAAGGGAGGGTGGTTGTTTTCCACTGTCATTTTTAATATGATTTCTCCCTTCATTTTCTTTGTTATTGTAAAAATGCTGATGGTTTTGTTTTTAATCATTTGTCTGCTTATGTTAGCCAAAGTACTGCACCTTAGAGCACCTAGTTAAAATAATTATTTGAAACTTTACCGTGTCTCTGATTACTCTTGTTGTGGACTGATATGAGAATAATGATGAAAAGGTATTTCTGATTCCCACCATTCCTGAGAGTCGCTTGTGCTGGGTTGTCTAATCATTGGTAGCTTCGAGATGATACGGAGAACGAATGAGACACTGATGCTAGTCGGATAGGGGTTCTGGGTACTGAGGTGAGTTTTTTTGGTACACCACAATTCACTGAGGTCCTGGTTTCCTGCGCATAGTTCTGTGCATGAGCAGAATCTATGCAACATTCTGATGGAGTAACTATAGAGTGAGATAGTGGGTATTTAGCAGAGGTCCAAGATCCTGCACACTGGTACTCTGTGGCATAATCATTTAGGTTAACATCCCAATATATATACATTCTTAAGCAGTAGTAGGCAGCACAGTGAAGCAGTGGATGTCCAATATAGTTGAAAGTTAATGCACAACTGCACTCACTTGAAGCCAATGTTAAGAGGCAATGAGTGATGTACTTGTTAATGGATACCTTCTCTCAGGAGCCATTATGAGTTATAAAGCTAACCAAAAGAAGTGAGGTACGATCATTTTCAAAAAAAATTGAAATTATTAATTATTAAATGTTCATGTGGCATGCCATATCATTTACTATATGCTCACTTTAAATTAAAAAAATATATACTTTAAAAATCAATCAGATGAAAAAAAAGAATTTAACAAATCTACAGTTACAATCTAAGGGGTTCATTACGATGGCAGATGAAATAGCTCTCTGACTGCCATGCTCCCAGTAAAAAAAACACCTGCATGTTCCGAGGGAAATCCGGCGGTCTCATTATGATGCGATGCATGTAAAAATCTGACCGCGGGGGACAGAGTTTCACAAAAAACCATCCGCCACGGTCGGAAATACTGAAATTTTGACCGCGGCAAATGGAAAAGCAGGGAAATGCATTAAAAAGGCAGATTCGCACGGGGATGAGATGGTGGAGCAGGCGTAACGATCATTGTGTTACGGCCGCTGCGGTCGCATGGAAAAGATAAATGGCAGTCGAATACAACTTCAAAGACAGGCCTCCAAATGTGCTGGTCCTCTCTGCCGCCCTCAGTCAAATCTGACACACCGCAATGATACACCCCAAGTCATTAAAAACCAATGAAATCCCTGAGCATTATGAAAAATACTGTCATTCCTCATTTTGACACACCCACATAGCAGAGTATAAAGCCAACCCCTTTCCTGACCATCATCCTTTGCACAACTACAGCATTAAAGGGCCATACACCACAGCTGGTATGAGAGGCAAAATATTACACAGCACACCATCACCATCACACCAACTTACATCAACAGACACCGACACTTCCAACACACACACATGACCACCTCAGTCATCTTGTCCAGCACCTTACTCACTGTACTTTTTCCTTATTTGCACAGCATGCACCATGTCACAGAAAAAAATGCCTAAATTCACAGACACTTTCTCCTTATATGTGATTTGTTCCGGAACCTCCGTATTGCTTTTCTTAAACCTCTGTTTAAAAAATATTGCACTTTAACTGCAAAAGCTGCTATGAGTTTATTGTTTACAATACGAGAACCTGATATTTGTTTTTATGCAGCGACAAATATTTTGAGGTCAATTCAGGCAAGGAAAAGTATGCTATTTTAAAATTGTATTTATAGCTGTAATCAATTAATGTAATGATTTGCACTGGTCTTTTTAAACAATATTTCCTTTTAAAATGTGCTTTTATGGTTGTTTTATACTTACCGAATAAAGCTTATTGAATTGAATTGAATTGAATTGAATTGAATTGTGTGTCAGTGATGGTAGACAAGATAATTAAAGCAGAACCACATTTGATTGGAAGCATGGTCCAACAGACCTCACTTGTGAGAAAAAATCAAACGTGGGAAAGGATTGTCAACAAAGTCAATGCAGCTGGGACCACCCTGCACACACTGCGTGACATCAGGAAGAGGTAGCATGACCTCAAGACCAGGGTCAAATACAGTGCCAACATGAACCATGAGGCGGCTCAGAGAACTGGCTGTGTCCCTCCCATTCGACCACTAACATTCGCTGAATGGGAGGAGAAGGTGCTTGCCATCCTGCATCCAGAGAGTTTCACAGGAATATCTGGGGGAGTGGAGTCTGGTAAGTACCAACGAATGTATTCCATCACACTGCCATGTACTGTCTTGCAAAACCATAGAGTCACACTTTCAAGACCCAAATGCACTTATGTACAACACACTCTTATGCACCAGATGCACAGCTTAAGGTTGTTGAGAAACACTCTGTTCCCTTCATCTGTAAAGTGAACTCCATCACTTCTGTAGATGTCATGCATATCAAAACATAGATTGCTGTTATAGATGAAGCTCATCCTATGGTCTCTGAGGTAAGCAGAAACAACTTTATTAACATTCTTCCTAGCTTTCTCAATCTGTGGACAACATTGATTTGACTTCTTCCATGTATGTCTTTGGCATATATTAGAGTATACAAAGACAGTGTGAGGGAAAAGCAACATCAATTGTGCAAAGATGTCCTTTATTATCATTTCCAATTTCTACCCCAGTCAATGTGCCTAGGTCAATGCCACCATAATGCACAATCATGAGGTCAGGGGGTGGAGATGGAAACATGTTTTAATCAAAGGCAACCATTGGTGCCACTTTAATCCTCTCTGGGCAAACTATTTAATAGCCACACTTTGCAAACCTTGGTCTCTGTCAATACCTCTGTGTTCAGCATAACTTTCCCCCCAGGAAAGCATAGCTGGGTCCTACAACCCATACTGTTAGCATTTTGAAGGGATGAGTGGAAGGCATCAAAAACGTCTGTAGCTGAGTAATTCAGTTGTTACAATGAGAGCTATCTAAAATGGTAGTTAAAATGCTGTTTTTTTGAAAAAGCAGATAACTGATAGGCTGTTCGTAAACATTGTATACTCAGAAATATGATGCATCTAACTTTAAAGAAAAGGCATCTTTCTGATTGGTTATAGAAAACAGTTTAAAAGGTACAATAGACAGGATAATATAGTATTTGACATACTCAATCACACCTGCCATTTGTGTTTGTAAACTAGTGTGCTGAACTTGAAAATATAGTGAACTTGTGACCTGCCAGTACAGTTGAATGTTGCAGAAACTGTTGCTGTGGAAATTAGGATTAAACAAAATAGGGGAAGGGTTGAAACTTAAGTGTGTTTTTAAAATATGAACTGTTAACTTATATATAAGTGATATGATACAAAATAAAGTTTTTTCAAAATCAGTAGTATGTTTAGACTTAGAATGATATTAAAAAACTAATAAAAGTATTATTGGAAATAGGTTTTTGAACTCCCGTAAGGGTTCGCCGCTCCATCACAATACTACACTGTGGCACCTCGAAGGAGTGGCGGCTCCAGTAAATTACAGAACCAGTTTGGGGACTTTTGGAAGAGACCAGTAAAGGGTTAATATGTCTAACCAATAGAAATGGGTTTTAGAAATTGAAAAAATGAAGGAAGCATTTTGATTTGTTAGTTACATTTATTTCTGTGCAGAAAGAGAGGAAATGTTTGTTATTGCTGGTTTTACCTTGTTGAGAAAGGTGCATCACATTTATTGAGTGAAAAAAAAATCGTTTGAGTTTCTGATATTTCATATTCAGCAATACTATTTGAGAGGTGAGTTACAAATTTGTAAGGTGTGCTATGCATTGCGTAGTAGTGATTCTGTCTTTTTAGTGATATTTTTAACTTTGTAAAGCATTATTTATAAAGTTTGCAAAGTATTGGAGGAGTGTGATGTTTGAAATTTGTTACAAAACGTACAAAAGTGTATTGTAGTTTGTTTTATTGTACTAAAATGAAGATTGAAATAAGTTGTGAATATTAATCCATAATGGGAAAGACAGACATGCACATGAATATGTTTAGAAATATGGTTAGACAACATTGACATGGGAAAGATTGCTGAATTAATTTTGGGACAGCCCAACATTTTGAGCAAAAGGTATGTCTCTGCTTGTACATGTATTCTCACATGTTTTAAGGAAAGAGAGGTACACATCTATGTGTGTGATTCTTTTATGTATGATATCACTAGCAAAAGGTACAGCTACACGCATGCATGCTTTCAGGAACATGGGGAGACTTACAACAGTAACATGGGAAGGATTGCTATTTTGAATTTGGTAAAATTCTGAGCAGTCAGTGAAAAATGAAGGTGCAGCAGAAAAGAGAGGTATAAAACATGTTGGCAGAGGAATTAGTGATTAGGCTATTTTGTATAAGTCTGTGGATACGTATACATAAAGTACGCCCTATAGATGTAGGTGTCTGCTTGAAATGTGAAGTGCAGTCTGTCAAGTTTAAAGGTCTGCATAGTATTCTGTCTGAGGTATCTATCTACCTGTACATGTATTCTCACACGTGTTAATCATCTGAAGATGGTAGATGTGTGAAATAGAGGTATACAACTATTTGTATGGTCCTTTTATGTATGATGCTATGAGCAAAAGGCACATACATATTTATGCATGCTTTTAGGAACATGGTAAGATTTACAACAGTAAAATGGATGGATTGCTATTTTAAGTTTCGTAGGTCTAACAATCTGAGCAGTCGCTGAAAAATGAAGGTGCAGCAGAAAAGTGAGGCTTGGGACATGTGTGTAGGGGGATTAGTGATTAGGGTAGTTTGTGTGTATCTGTGGAAAGGTATAGAAAGGTATACTTGAAGGAAGGTGTGTAAATGTAGATCTCAGTTTGATATGGAAAGTGCCCTCAGTCAAGCTTAAAGGTCTATGTGCTCGTGTGACTGAGGTATGTGTCTCTTTGTACATGCATTCTCAAATCTGTTACGCATCTGAATATGGTAGATATTTGAAACACAGGTATACAACTATTTTTATGTTTCTTTTTATGTATGACTTCACTAGGAAAAGACATAAATACGTGCATGCTTTCAGGAATATGGTGACACATACAGAGACATTGGAAAGACAGAAACTTACATGTGCATATGTTCAGAAATATGTTTAGACTTATGACAGTGACATTGAAAAGATTGTTGATTTAAATTTAGTAGGACTAGCATTGTGAGCAGTCGGTGAAAAATGAAGCTGCATCAGAAAACTGAGGTTTAAGATATGGTGGCAGAGGCATTATTGATTAGGGTACTTTTTTATGAGTCTCTGGAAAGATACACTTGAAGTCTGCCATACAACTTTTGGTGTCTGCTTGAAATTGAAAAAGCAGTCTGTCAAGTTTTAAGGTCAGTGTGGTCTTGTGACTGAGGTATGTCTCTAATTGTACATGTACTCTCACACATGTAATGCATCGGAAAATGCTTGATGTCTGAAACACAGGTATACAGTTTTTTGTATGTTTATTTTATGTATAATGCCACTAGCAAAAGGCACAGACACATTCATGAATGCTTTCAGGAACATGGTGAAACTTACAGCAGAATAATGGGAAGCACTGTTGTTTTACATTTTGTAGGTCTAACATTCTGAGCATTTGGTGAAAAATGAAGGTGCAGCAGAAAAGTGAGGTATAAAAACATGTTGGCAGAGGGATTTGTGATTAAGGTACATTTTATGAATCTATGGAAAGGTTCACTTGAAGTAGGCGGCAAAATTGTAGGTTAGCCAAAATACAATGTTCACAAGGAACTCATTTGATCAATAGATGTAATGGATAAGGCACGGTGCGTTACTTCCTTTTTTTCAATACATTTTGTAGTTTGGAAAGGAGAATTATGCTATTATCACTCTGCTATTATATTAAATCAATATAAAAACAAAACGAGTTTTTAAATTAAAGCCCACATACAAATTAATGTATCTCAAGCCCTTTTCAGCCGGAATCGGGCTTAACTTTTATTTTGCAAACAAACATAAGCAACTAGTAAAGCAATTACTGTGTATTCACACTATATACAGGATATTTAGTGATCCAAGTATCTTTTGTGACCAAGGATAGTAACCAAAACCAACAGTGACATATTATACAGTGACTAATAAAAAAGAAGCAGTTGTTTTTTGGAATAAACTGGGAGGTCCCTTATGGAATCAATTTATCAATCCACTCAATAGGATTTTTTGGTGTCCTAGGACTCTCCCATTATGAAGTTAACAACGTTTTGACTCTCTTGCGTTACGTGGTCTCTTCAGGACAAGGGATTCTGGGGACTGCAATGGGACAATATATTAAAATGAAGAAGGCTTAAAGTGAGCAGTGGACAGGGAGATAACCTAAAAAGGGCTTCCCCCAGGCAATAACTGTGGCCCAAGGTTTAAAATAGATTGTTTTGATGTTGATGTTGATGGTCAAGGAATGGACTCTGGCAAGGAGTATGGCAAGTGTGCCGTACAATAATAGTCGGTACCTATAGATAGAGTACCCCAATTAGATAAAAATCATCGAGGTGAAGAACAATGTGTGAGGGAGAAGCATTCCCTGTACTCACCAAGCATTGGTTAATGTCGACCACTGGTCACCCTAAATGATGATAAGGGTACTGGTCACCCTGCCAAGATGATATAACTCCCTTATGTAGAATGAGGCAAAGGGGAGTGGCAATGCTCAAGAGGGAAAACAATTATGTAGGCCTTGTTCCACAAGAAGACTTTGTGGAATATGAAATGGGTAAAGAGCATAAGGATAAGGATCTTATCTAGTGGTCCACAGACTCAGCAGAGCATCAAACCCGGTACGTTTTAGAGGAAGGATTTCCTTTACTCACCGAGTGCCAAGAACAGGTCATTTCATACAGGGCACTGGTCACCCTGGCATAGAGATTAGAGGCACTGGTCACCCTATCACATTAGTGTAGCATCCTCATGTAATGATCAAACAAGGGGGGGAGGGGAACTGGCCATCCCGAAAATGGATAAGTTCCCCTCGTGCTGCAGTCTGCTTAAAAGAATGTCTGAAAAAATACCAATGTGGGTAGGGGAAATAAGAATAATGAAATAACTCCATCTATTAGTCCATAATTGAACAAAGCCATGGCTTAGACAAGTTTACATTTGCGACGTGTGTCGAATCTCAGGATGTGGAGGTAATATACCCGCATCAAGCCCTGAGCTATTTATGCAGCCAGCAGAGGGCTTTTAGGTGCGTGAGAGCAGACGCGCCAAAAACTGTAAACCGATAGAAATGTACAGTAATGGCGTTGGCCGTATTAAACGGTCTAAATAGGCATGTTGCTCTTTGTGCAAAGATATTATGGGGGTAACGATTCTCTTCACCCAAGAGGTATTACTTGGACTATAATGTTTAGTACCAAGCCCGTATCGAAAAGACATAATGATGTCTTTAAATGCTTGTTTTAGTATCGGGTAAGGTATGGCGGCCATGTCAGAAAGGGATATTCAAGTATGGCAAGGCATGGCGGCCATTTTTGAATTACTAGAGTGAGATGGATGTGTTTCTGGATAAAAGTATAAAAAATCGAACCAGTGACCATCAATACACTACAAAAACGGAACGATGTGCAGTTATAAAAAGGACTTAATTAGTACCAAGGCTGTGTGGAGGGGACATTGAATTTTATATACAACATTTATGTTCACGACGTGAGATGCGTGGCGCCCATATTGGAAGGGATATTCAGATATGGAGAAAACATGGCGTCCAGATCAAGTAACGGTGTGGATCTAAATCTATCTACATGTGTAGTTCCCTAATTAATGTTTATATATATCAGTATCACAAATACGTGTTAGTCCTTTTGAGTTGACAGTTCATAATCCATATTTCATATCTACTGCAAAGACACAATGGATGGTGTCAGTAGTTTTAGTGAGGTGAAGTACATACTTATGATTATCATTGTAGTTATACATGAACAAAAATGCTTATAGTCATATCAAGATAACATAAACATTTCAATTCGGACACTTTAAAACCGTACTGAGGTACTAAGAAACTATGTACCTTTAATAGAGAATTTTAAAAATTATGATTAATCACATGTCAGAGAAGAGACAATTAGTGATACTGTAACATTGAAAGTTTACAGCAATAACATTGTTCTACAACCATGTTATGGACACAAAACTGTACAAAAAGGTCCCTGTTTAGAGACCAAGTCCAGTATGTGTTGTGTAGTGTCTCTGCTTGTCAAAGTTGATACATTTGCACCACTCCTCAAGGCTGTTCTAGCCTTTTGGAATGGAACCACATTTTTCAATCCATTTACATTCTAGGGTTTGTAAAATCAGTGACATGCTGCCACCTCTCTTTGGGGTCTTAGCTTTTTCAATGACCTGCCAGCGTATTTCTTCCTAGGTGTGGGATTTATCTTTGCAATGTTGAACCACTGGCACATTGTCAACTAGGCAGAGTATTCTGCTTCTGTGTTGGCTGATACGCACTATAACTGGTTGTATTGTCTGCCCTATATAGATCAAGTCAAAGACACCAAATACAATAAATGACATTGGAAGTGGCACAATTAGCATGGTCGTTCAATGTCCATTTGATGTTATCATGGATAAAGGGCTACATAATAGATTTTCCTCTTGATCATTATTATTATTGTTATTATTATAAGGATTTATATAGCGCAGAAAGAAAACTGTAACCCTACGGGTATCCAGGCGCTCTGACCAGACAGGATGTTTTATCGCACGAGAAGACAAGTCGGAGACTTCACGCTACTGGGAACAGCCAGGTTTTGAGGCTCCTTCTAAATTCTATCAATGACTGCGTCTGTCTGAGAACGGGTGGGAGCACATTCCAGCTTTGAGCTCCGACCACCCTTAATGCTCTCCCTCCTAGCCTAGCCCGTTTGAAGCTGGGCTGTACCAGCAGGTTGGCCTTGGATGACCGCAGCTGCCTTACAGGGGAATACCAGGCAAATCTTTCCTGGAGTGGGATCGGGCCTAGTCCATGGATTGCCTTGTGCACCAGGCACAGAGATTTAAAAAGGACCCTCTCTCTAACGGGTAACCAGTGTAGATCTCTGAGTGCCTGGGGGGAAGATGAGTCAAACTTGCGACCAAGTGCCAGCTTGGCAGCAGCTGACTGAACTCTCTGTAGCCCCTGCAAAATGTATTGGGGGGCTCCGAGGTACAGAGAGTTACAGTAATCCAGTCTGCTGAGGATAATACTTCTAACGACCGTGTTGCGGGAGTCTGCAGGCAGCAATGGGAGAATACGGCGTAGAAGTCACAGTAGACCAAAGCAGGTACTGGAAGTTTTTTACTAGCCTGTGAAGCCAGCTGAAGGCTGTTGTTGAACAAGACCCCCAGGTTCCGTACAGTGCTAACTGGCATCAGTGGAGCTGAATCCGGGGCAATCCTAAAGTCCACCGGAAGATGTTGGATCTGTTTTGTTGGTGCATAGAGCAACAGTTCTGTTTTGTCTCCGTTGAACTGCAGGCAGTTTCTCCGTAGCCAGTCCGTAGTCTGCCTCATGCAATTTTGGAACTGCTCCAGAGAGACTGCCTGTTTGCCTTCCAGGGAAAAGGCCAGTTGGGTATCATCAGCATAGTTGATCAGCTCCACCCCGAACGCTTTAATGATGGAAAATAGCGGTTGTAAATATATATTAAACAGGATGGGGCTGATACTAGAGCCCTGTGAAACTCCAAAGTCCACAGGTGTGGTCTCTGAAACGAAGGAACCCATAGTCACCCTTTGGTGTCTTCCCGTTAGGTAAGAACGCAGCCACTGTAGTGCTTGGCCCCCTACCCCAACCTCTGTCAACCGCCCCAGCATCATTTCATGACTCACGGTATCGAATGTGGCTGACAGATCTAGGAGCACCAGGACAGCGGTGCTCCCTGTGTCAGCCCGCATCCGCAACGTGTCCAACATGGTGACTAATGCAGACTCGGTTCCGTGGCAAGGGCGGAAGCCGAACTGGTCCCTGTCCAGCAAACGGTTGGCCTCTAGATAACTCGAGAGGGATCTGCTCACTGCCTTCTCCAAGATTTTAATAGGGAACGGGAGGAGAGAAATTGGCCGGAAGCTGGCAGGGACAGTTGGGTCCAGAGTTGATTTTTTAATCAGAGGGGTAACCACGGCCTGTTTCCAACTATCCGGGACCATGCCCTCTGCCAGCGACTGATTGCAGATCTGGCGCAGCGAGGGGAAGGTCGGATAGCCCCATAGCTTCCAAACCTTCTGGGGCAGAGGGTCAAGGGGGGAGCCCGACCAGATGCTGTGTGCCGTCTTGATAAATGACTCATCTGAGAAAGATGGAAAAAGGGTCAGAGAACAATCTCTGCCTGGCTTCTCGTGGGGCGTTCCTTTCCCAGATACGTCAGCTACTCTGACAATGCCCCCAAAGAGATCCATAATCTTCTTCACCTTGTCCTTGAAATAGGTGGCAATATCATCGCATAACCTCTTGGAGGGTACTACTTTATTTTCAAGGCAGCTAGGGGCCGACAAGGAGTTCGCTATTCTAAATAGTTCCCTTGCTCCATTTGGGGCAGACGCTATAGAGTCAGCGTAGAAGCTCGCTTTACGATCCAGGATAAGTTGCTTGTATCTACTCTGTGCAGACTTCCGCGCCGCTTTATCCCTGGCAAGGAGCCCCTTCCTCCATTTCCTTTCGGTCTGCCTACAGAGCTGTTTTAACTGTCGCAGGTCGTCATCGTACCAAGGCGCTGATGGCCTGCTCCTGACTCTTATCCTCTTCTTCGGAATTAGAAGGTCCAGCTCATTAGTTATAAACTTATGGTAGGCCTTATAATTAGCCTCCACCGATCTGGAGGTTAGGAAAAGGCTAGCTGTGGGGGGAGTCAACAGTGATCCAGTTTTGGTCAGTTTGACCCAGTTTCTGCCCTCTCTGTACGTTGCCGTGGTTTCGGATTGGAAAGAGGTAGCTGGTAGCAGTATCTTAAAATGAATACAAAAATGGTCTGTCCAAATAAGCGGGTGAACACCTAAAAGCTCAACCTCCGCCTTATTGGCGAACAGCAAATCCAGTATGTGACCTTTTTGGTGGGTGGGAGATGTAACTAACTGGTGGAGGCCAAGGCCAAGACAGGTAGCCGTCAGGTCCCGCAACTGGTTCTTTGTGCTTGCATCCTCCCGCCAGTTAAAATCACCTAGGACAACCATTTTAGAGTGTGTGAGTGTCAGGTTGATGATTATATTCAGAAGAGGTTGCATTGGAGTGTGCAGCCCCGGTGGGCGATAACAGAGCAGACCTGTGAATAGGTTCACTCTGTCACCTTGTAGTGAGAAGGCCATTGCTTCGATCCCCTCAATCACCTCCGTATGTAACAGGCTCGGGCGAAATTTCTCCCTGTAGATTAGTCCCACCCCTCCACCCTTACCTCCCTGTCTGGGTTTATGTAAAAACTTACAACCCTCTGGACAGGCGGAGCCAATCTCCACTGCTGCATCTGCCCTAGCCGATGTTTCTGTGAGGAAGAGCGCATCCAGCCGCAGATCTTCTAGTAACAGTGCAGTTTCAATGTGGTGCTTAACTAATGACCTGCACTGCCACTCCCCCTTGCCTCATTCTACACAAGGAATCTATATCACTGTGACAGGGTCACCAGTGCCCTTATCATTGGTTAGGATGACCAGTACCCTACATTAACTTAGCTGATTCTCAATGCTTGGTGAGTGCAGGGAATGCTTCTCCCTCACACCTTATTCTTCACCTTGTTGATTTTTATCTAATTAGGTTAATCTATCTATAGGTACCTTGGTGACCGACTATCATTGCACGCCACTCTTGTCGTACTCTTTGCCAGAGTCCTCGTGACCCATTCCGTGACCATTAACTTCAAGACGATCTATTTTAAAACCTTCAGCCACAATTATTGCCTGAGTAAGCCCTTTTTAGGTAATCTTCCTTTCCACTGCTCACTTTAAGCCTTCGTCATTTTAATATAGTGTCCCATTGTATTCCCCAGAATCCCTGGTCCTAAAGGGACCCCGTAACAGGAGTGGGTCGAAACATCATCAACTTTATAAAGGAAGAGTCCTAGGGCACCCAAAAATCCCATTGAGTGGATTGATAAATTGATTCCATAACGGACCTTCCAGTTTATTCCAATAACCAACTGCTTCTTTTTTATTAGTCACTGTATAATATGTCACTGTTTATTTTTGTTACTATCCTGGGGCACACAAGTCACTTGGATCACTTTTTATCATGTATATAGTGTGAATACACAATAGTTGCTTTACTCTTTTTCTATGTTTGTATGCAAAATAAAAGTTACGCCCAATTTCGGCTGAAGTGGGCTTGAGATAAATTCATTTGTATGTAGGCTTCAATTGTAAAACTTATTTTGATTCCATATTGATTTAATATAATAGCAGAGTGAGAATAACATAACTATTCATTCCAAACTATGATATTTATTTTAAAAAACGGAAGTTACACACCTTACCTTATTCATTACATCTATCGTTCAAATGAGTTCCTTGTGAACATTGTATTTTGACTTACTAGCTATACCCAGTTCACAGGGACATATGGGTTGCTCTTGTTTTTTTAAGTAAAAAATGTAGCTGTCTGTTTCAAATGGAAAGTGTAGACAGCCAAGTTTGAAGGTCTGTGTGGTCTTGTGACTGAGGTATGTATCTACTTGTACATGTATTCTCACATGGGGTGTGCATCTAAAGATGTAGATGTCAGAAACGCAGGTCCAACTATTTGTATGTTTCTTCTATGTATGATGTCACTATCAAAAGACATGTACGCATGCTTGCATACTTTCAGGAATATGGTTAGACTTACAACAGTGATATGGGAAGGATTGGTACTTTACATTTTTGGAGTTCTCTTGGTTCTTTTTGTACTTGTCTTGCCTATTTGTGCACCTCTGTTCCTTTTTTTGTACAGTTCAATTGGGTCTTTTTGCATTTCTGTTGTCTCTATCTGCATCTTCCCTTACCTCTTTTGGCACCTCTCTTGCCAATTTCTTCACCTCTTTGCTTCTTTCTGCATGTCTCTTCTTTGCTTCTGGACCACTTTTGCCTTTTCTTGTAACTCTTTGCCTCTCTCTTGCCTTTTTTTGCACCTCTGTTGCTTCTTTTTGCACTCCTCTTGCCTCTTTCGGCACCCTTCTTCCTTCTTTCTGAATCTGTGTTGCCTGTTTGTGTACCTCGTTTGCCCTCTTTCTGCATCCCTTTTGCCTCTTTCTGCACATTTTTTGCCACTTTTTGCATTTCTCTAGCCTTTTTATTCCTTTTTTGTTGCCTCTTTCTGCACTTCTCTTGCTTCTTTGTGTACCTATTATGCCTCGTTTTGCACATTTATTGACTTTATTCTTTCTGTAGTTATCTTGCATCTTTCTACATGTCTTTTCCCTGTTTGTGCACTCTTTCTGTACCTCTCTTGCCAATATCTGTATATCTCTTGCTTCTCTCTGCATGTCTCTGGTCCATTTTCATACCGCTCTTGCCTTTTTTAGACCTCTGTTACTTCTTTCTGCACTCTTCTTGCCTCTTTTTCCACTCCTCTTCCCTCTTTCTGTACCTCTGTTTCCTCTTTATGCACCTCCTTTATCTCTTTCAGCACCTCTTTTCCAATTTCTACTCCTCTATTGCTTCTTTTTGTGTGTGCCTTATCTTTTTCTGAACCCCTCTTGCCTTTTTGTAGCTCTTTTCCTCTGTACAGCACTCTTGCCTTTCTCTAGATCTCTGCTACTCCTCTTGCCTCTTTATGCATTCTTCTTCCATGTTTCTGCTGCGCTGTTGCTAGTTTGAGCACCTCTAGCGGCTCTTTCTTCACCACTCTTGCCTCTTTGTGCACCTCTCTTATCATTTTCTGCAGTTCTTTTGCCTCTTTCTGTACTTTTCTTTTCTCTTTCTACAGTTCTCTTGGTTCTTTCTGTACCTCTCTTGCCTCTTTTCGCACCTATGTTAGTTCTTTTTGCACATCACTTTCTTATTTTTCAAGCTCACTTCTCTCTTTCTGCACTCTTCTTTCCTCTTTCTGTACCTCTTTTGCCTCTTTGTGCACTTGTCTTGCCTGTTTCTGTACTGTTCTTGTTGTTTTTGCACCTCTTTTGTTTCTTTCTGTACTTGTCTTTCTTCTTTTTGTACCCCTCTTGCCTCTGTCTGCATCCCTATTCCCTGTTTCTCTACCTCTATTGCCTCTTTCTGCTGTTGTCTTGCCTCTTTCTGCACCTATCTTGTCTCTTTCCACACTTCTCTTGCCTCTTTCTGTAGCTTTCTTGCTTCTTTCTCTGCCTCTTTCTGCACCTCTTATAGTTATTTCTACATGAAAATATGCAAAAAAGTGTTAAACAGAAGATTACTATGTTTATTATTTAAGAATACGGAAGTCAGTATAGAGACTCTACTATGTAAAGACTCCTGTATTATGTTTAAGTGCAATAAACACCGCTCTTTTGCTCAGTTCAGATACAGATGTACAAAATGTTTGTGGTGATATACAGTGTTGTTGTTTTTTTTGGTTCAAAAGAGGAGTGTAGGTGTTGAAGAACATGGGAACGACATTAGTATTGATGAGTTTGAACATGGGCAAGAGATTAGCATTGATGAGTTTGTAGAAGAAATTACAAAGTTTAAGACAGTTTCATCTGAAAAACCAAACAATGTTTGTTTTTGTTGTCGACGTACTCACTATAGAAGTCAAACTAGGAATATTGATATATATTTAAACTGTGAAAAGGAAAACAATGATAAGTGGCAACAATTTTGTGCTGATTTGTTGGTAGAAGGTCAGTTTGAGTTGGCTACTGATCAAGTTATTTGTAAATACTGTTAAAACAAATTAGAAGAGAACAAAATGCTACTTAGAGCAGTATATAACAACTTAGAGTTAGTAGCTTTTCCTCAGGAACTGGCATTTTTGAATGCATATGAGTCTATTCTTATTCACTCTGTACACCCATTTCAGGCAATAGTTCGTATGGAGCCTGAAACAGGTAAGCTGCCACCAACAGATTTACAAAGAGGTCTGAAAGGAAGAGTTGTGTACTTACTTTTAGATTTTAAGAAAAACATTGAAAATGTTGGTGTAGATAGGGAAGAAAATGAGACAGAATTAATTCTACTAAAGGGTATATCAACAAAGTGTTGAAAAACCTGGTAAGAGTTTGTAGATGTTAATAAACTTCAAAAGGCTACATTATATCTGGTATAGAATATTATTTGTTATAAGAATGTAAATGGGAAAAAAGTTTAAAAGCTTATTCTTTTCCACAGCTATTCCACACTGGAGAGTGCTTTTCATATATATTTAATCTTCTGTTTGAAAGTCTTTTGTCTGCACTTTCAAATGCAGAGAACCACATATTAAAAACAGGAGTTCCTCTTCAACATGTTTCTGCAATAGAATTCATGGACAAAGTTCAACAAAGGGATGAAAATGTAGAATCTCAGTTAATTCATTTGACGGTATATCAATGTGGTACCAATGAATATTGGTTTCCTCGTCATGGTGAACCTAAATGTATGTTAAGAAACTTAGGTACACCTACATGGTTTGTAACACTTAGCTGTGCTAGATATGCGTTGGAGGATTCACTTTAATTTCTAAGAGAAGAAAAATCAAATGTTAAAAACATTTAATTGAAGACATCTGGAGAACTCTGTTCCTTGGATGCTGTAATTGTCTGCAGGTATTTTAGCAATAGGTTTCAAAGTATGATGTCATTTAACTGCAATGAAAATAATCATCCTCATGAAGAAGTTACTGATTTCTTTTGGCGAAAAAAGTACCAAGCCAGAGGAGCGCCTCTTCTAAACATATTATTATGGATAAATAATGCACAACATTGGGAACTGATACTGATGAAACTGTTTTGTCTTTCATCAGACAGTAAGGAACATGTGCCATTCCAAGAGATGGAGTTGAAAAGAGAATAAGAGAAAACAAGTTTTACGGTTTCAAAGTCATCAATATGGGAAATACTGTCAACGAAAATACAAGTGTAAAGGTAAATTTTATGCAAAATGTCATTTTGGATTCCCACGTCGTATAATTTCTAAAGGTAGAGCAAATAGTTTTTTGTCAGCAGTAAGGCATACAAAAACTTGACAATCTCTGAAGAGTACATTCAACTTAGAATACAACAGAAGATTGAAAGTACATCGATGACTACAATCCAGTTATTTTGAAAACATAGAATGTAAACATTCATTTAATCTGTTGCAGATAATTAACTTGCTGTTGCTCACTATGTTACATCATATGTAACCAAAGCTGAAAAGACAGAGGTGAAAGAAATGTGGGAAGAAATTGCACAAGAGAAGAGTCTTAGCAAGAAACTGTACAGCTTTAGATTGAAAATGCTTCCCCATCGAGAGATTGGATCGAATGAATGTTTGCATCGCTTGGGCTCTGCCAGTTTATATTTCAAATTCAGGAGGAATCATTTGGGTAAGTTTAGGTCTTGCCTCCACACGAAGTAGAGTATTGAAATCTTTATGAAAAATCGAATACAAAGCACAGAATGAACCATAAATTACAGA
The DNA here is from genome assembly GCF_964204655.1 of Triturus cristatus. Taxonomy (NCBI): domain Eukaryota; kingdom Metazoa; phylum Chordata; class Amphibia; order Caudata; family Salamandridae; genus Triturus; species Triturus cristatus. The sequence goes on from NC_140591.1 coordinate 1,560,389,723, forward strand.
TATTGTTAAAACTAATATGTTGGATACATACTATCCCAAAGGGAGTCAACATCTCAGAAACCTATGTCTGTATGGAATACTTCAACATTACAGCTGTAAAAGAAAAGTTACAGAAAATATAAAGGAAGAAAAATATGCATTAATTGGATGTGATGGATGTTTAGTAAAATATGCCAAAGTAAATCTTTTTAACCACAGAAAAATCAGTTGCAAAAGTCCAGATAAGAGAGAAATTTTCTATTTAGCAACTGTTCAAGCCTTGGCGTACTGACATGGAATTACTTGGAGATTGTGACTGCTATGAAGATTCTTTTAATACAACTAATGATAGCATTCAGTGCACAATTTTTCCAATATATCTACACATGTTAAATGATGAGATTGAACAAGAAAGTACTATTGCAGCTGAGATAGCAAGAGAAAGCTAAAAGAACAGTCATAGTTCTTATCCACTGAATCAAGATCCAATCGGACAACCAATTATAAAAAATGAAGCAGTAATAGCCATGATTGAGGTAGAAACTGCAATGCAACAAGCACAACAGGGTATTATTCATTTGGAAAATTTAGAAGAACAACAAAATATTGAACAAAAAGACATATATCTACAATTCAAATAACAGATACAACTTGGTTTGCTGCACGAAAAAAAAGAATGCCAATGTTCATCATTTAAACCTATTAGATTGTACATCAGTAGTCAAGCTAAAACAGGAAAAAGTTTCTTAATTAAAGTTTTGACCAGTTATCTACACAAAACTATTGAATCACATATATCTTGTGTTGCAACAGCTCCAACTGGATTAGCAGCACACAAATTAAACGCTAAATGGATTACTTTACATCGATTACTTATGCTACCTGCTGAACATGATACTAACTTGGAATATCAGAAGCTATCTGGAGAAAATCTTGTTATGAAGTCACAAGAATACTGAGGAAAATTAAACTTTTAATCATTGAGGAGAAGAGCATGTCCATGAAGACACAAGAAAATATTTGGAAAGTATTGGAAATGTGAACATTTGGTTACATTTTGAATATAAATATCTTTTAAGAATATGCAACAAACAAGTGATGAAGATTATGGAAATATTCTTTAAGGCATAAGAATTGGTGTCCTGTTGAAACATGGTAAACAAGCTTTAGAAAGATGGCTACTAAGGAACTTGTTTACAACTGGGAAAACAGCAGCTGAAGTTAGGTACAATATGCTTTTAGTCTATAGTTTGCCTAATGCCTACACTGTCGGAGTGTTCTAAATTTAATCAACAACTTTTGAAACTGGAAAAACAAAAAATTGTGGAAAATGAAGCTATGGATAAAATTGAACACCAGGAAGTAACTATTCTTCTTACAGAGAAACTTCAGGGTAAATTGCATTCTTTGGAAAAGTCTCTATTTAAAACTGCAGGCTTAAAAAAGACTTCACATGAATGAATAAACTGCCGGGAAATTTTGTGGCATAATTTTATCATAGAAGAAATTTTATTAAATGGAGCAATGAGAAAAGTTGTTGATTTTGTGAATTTACAGAATAAAAAGGGAATAGAATTTTTGAATGTAAAATTTGATCGGATTAAAGAGGTAAAACAGATTGGGCGCTATGTTGTACATTTTTTGCTTGTAAAAGATTTGTATTTTCGCAGACAACAGTTTCCTCTGTCTTAAGCATATGCAGTAACTGTTCATAAATCTCAAGGTTTAAGTATAGACAGAGCTTTTGTAAATAATGTAAGTACGGTGTTCAATAAGAGAATGTCATACATTGCATTGTCTCGAGTAAGAACATTGTCTTGTTTGTATTTGATAAGAAAAAGGTTAGTGCAGATGCAAATTGTGTAGGAGAGTACAATTGTTAAGAGTGCTTTATGATCCTGATTTCGGTGAATGTCCTACAAAAGAGAAACGTATAGTGTGTCTAAAATGGAAATATGTCAAAGATGTAACCGAGGTTCAAAAAAGGAAAGCAACTGATGAAAAAGTTGAAAGCATTAAAAAAAATAGAAAGTGTTGTTGATATTGTCGGACACCATTTAGAAAACAGTTCAGGTATCAACTGTTATGCTAATATGATTCTGAAAGTTGTGTTTCGTTTACCACATTTCATCATGAAATCATGGTAAATCCCAAAAAATATTCCGTTCTTTACTACATCATGTATTCAACAGTTGGTAAATGTCAGAACTAAAATGCATACTGCTTCTGGCATTCAGCATCTTTTAGATATATGTACTGGTTCATTGACATTTAGTCTCAACATACAACAAGATGCACAAGAATTTCAAGGAGGACTTACTGTAACATCTGGATACTATACTGTTTATTTAAAGTGTAACAAAGGATGGACGCTTTGCAATGATCCCACTTAGAATTCAAACCTAGATTGCCTTCTGAATTACCAAATTCATATTTGCTATTTCTACAGCCAAAGTTTTCATATATATATAGATATCATGTGATCAAGGCCCGAGTGGGGGCTGAAACGCGTCATGGCGGACTGGTACAGAGTGATATGAAATAAAGACTCAGTGATTGGCACCGAAGTTTTGGGTCCGTTCTTTCGTCTAACCAAGGCAGCAGCATTAGAGACGAATTTACATTCATATATATATATATATATATATGTGTGTGTGTGTGTGTGTTGTCAATATTGTACCAGATGCTGATTTGGTTTTATTTTCTACAATCAATTTGATTGTTTTTTTCTCCACTGTTCAATGATGATACAACATTTACATCACTGTTTATGGTGAAGTTAAGTGGAATCTGAGAACCGCAAAAAAGGTAAAGTGAAAATGTTACATAATTCTAAAATAAATTATTATAATTCCTGTAATCCTGTAATATATTATCATTAATTAACAGTTCTTCTTTTTCTTCTTTATAGTAGCTATTGTTGAAGTTTGATTTTTTTTTTGCTGTTTAGTATAATACCACTCTAATGTATGTCTACTGAATAATGTATGTAAATTACTTGAAAGGTAAAAATACATAACATACATGATATTCTGGAATTTTTTTTAAAATGTAATTATATGGTATTTGTTTCTAACATAAATAATGTTCATCCTTTACACTGTTTGAATACTATCATCATATTTCCAAGGAGTAGTATCATACTTACTTTTTACAAATGTCCATAGACTAATAAAAGTGCTTTTATTGCAAGTTATTTACTCTTCGTTATACAGGACAGGTGTGTATTGAACTCCCTATCCACTGACTTCTCAGATGCATACATGGAAAAGATGTGCACTAAAAAATTACCCAGGGACTACCCATTAGGCCTGGGTGGTAAATTCCGTTCCGCTCGCGGAATGTGGGTAATTTCACGTTCCGCGGAGAACGCGAAATTCCCGAAAATGCTTTATTCTGCGGCTTCGTGGAATTTTTTGCTTGTTCGCATTCTCAATATTCGTGTTTGCGAGATATCTCCTCCCGAGCACGCAAACAGCGTTCCCAAACAGGAAAAAGCATTGCGAACAAGCAATTCCTCATGTTCATGGAATTTCTGCATGCTCACGGAGATTTTTACCGTTTCGCGGAGCTTTGCGTGGCGCCACTACACAAATTCAGCCCACCCCTACTACCCATCCACTCATTGAATAAACAGATCATAGGAATACACTATGCAATCACACAGGGACTACCTGTACACTCATTCATTACTATCTATGCACTTATAGAATCAGCCCGACAGTGCTGCAGCACTTGGCTATTCATCTAGCTACTAGCCATGCACTCATCCATTTACTCATCCATTGTCCATGCACTCATCCATTCAGCCAGGTACTCATCCTTTCACGTAGGCACTACCCATGCACTCATCCATTCTCTCAGGCAAAACTCATGCGATAATGGGATAACCCAGGCATTACCCTTGTGCTCTTTCTTTCCCCCTGCACTTCTCCTTTCACATAGGCACTACTCATGCACTCATCTAATCCCCCAGACAGTAGCTCTGCACTCATGCAATCACTCAGGCACTATTCTTGTACCCAGCCATTCACACAGGTGTTACCCAAGCACTCATTCATTCTTTCAGGAAGTACCCATGCACCCATCCAATGACCCAGGCACTGCACTTGCATTTATCCATTCAATCATGCAGTACCCATGCACTCAACTAAGCACCCAGGCATTACTCTTGCACTCATAAAGTCACCCAGGTACTACCCATGCACTCATGCAATATCTGAGGCACTACTCTTGCACTCAACCATTCACGCAGGCAATACCCATGCACTCATGTTTTCTCTGAGGCACTACCCATGCACTCATCCAATGACCCAGCCATTACCATTAAACTCATGTTTTCAAGCAGGCACTACCCATGCACTCATCCAATCAACCAGGCTCTACACTTGCACTCAAACAATTGCCCAGGCACTACCCATGCAGTCATTCAATCACTCAGGCACTATTCTTGTACTCAACCTTTCACTCAGGCACTACCCATGTACTCATCCATTCTCTCAGGCACAGCTCATGCACTAGTGGAATAACCCAGGCATTAACCTTATACTCTTCCTTTCACACATGGATTATCCATGCACTTATCCAGTCACCCAGACACTCCACTTGCACTCATACAATCACCCAGACACTATCCATGAACTCATGCAATCACTCAGGTACAATTCTTGGACTCAACCATTCTCTCAGGCACTACCCATGTACTCATCCATTCTCTCAGACACAGCTCATGCACACACAGGCATTACCTATACACTTAGCCATTTTCTAAAGCAGTGACCCAGGCACTACCCTTGCATTTATCCTTTCACTGATGCACTAATCTAACCACACTGGTATTACCATTGCATTCATGTTATGTTATGTTATGTTATGTTATTACAATTTATAGAGCGCAACTGTTACCCAAGGGTGTCCTGGCGCTGTGTGAAGTCCTACAGAGGCCCGCGGGAGAGAGACCCTTCACGAGATTACAAAGAGAAAAGCCGAGTTTTTGAGGCCTTCCTAAAAGAGAATAAGTTTGTTGTGGATCTAAGATGTAGCGGAAGGCCATTCCAGGCCTTTGCTGCGCAGGCCACAAAACTTCTACCCCCAGCTAGGTTTGCGCACTCTGGGTACCGAAATCAGCTTTGCCTTTGTTGAGCGTAGCGGTCTTTTAGGTACATACCGAACAAAGTATTGTTTAAGGAACTCGGGGCCGACTCCATGTAGTGCTTTGTGGACCAAGCACCGGGCTTTAAACTGAATCTGTATTCTTATAGGCAACCAATGAAGCCTTTTAACCTCAGGCGAGATAGAGCCATATTTTGGTGTACCTAGTAATCAATTGAGCCACTGCATTCTGAAGGATTTGTAGATTGTGCATGAGCCCCTCTTGCAGAGTGAGGTAGAGCCCATTACATTAGTCAAGCCTAGACAAGGCTAGGGTAAGGATGACTGTTTGTATACTATCTTTGGGGAGGTATGGCATTATGTTCCTGCATGCTCTGAGAATATAGGAGTTAGAAGATACCACTGCATTCACCTGGTCTTTAAAACTGAGTTTATCATCAACCCAGACCCCCAGAATTTTTACCTTTTTCTTGGGGTGGGTAGGGGACCCAGTGAGTCCGGCCACCATGCAGGAGTCCAAAAACTGGGGCCATTACCGAACAGCACCACTTCCGTTTTTCTGGAGTTAAGTTTAAGACAGTTCTGAGCCATCCAGCCGCCAACAGCTGACATGCACTCTTGGGGACGTGATGCTGTTCTCATCATTGACACTGGCACTAATGACACCACAATTTGGGTGTCATCTGCGTAAGTGGTTAGGGAGAAGCCGTATGATTCAATAAGTGGGGCCAATGATGATACATAGGTTTTGAAAAGCATCGGGCTCAAACAGGAGCCCTAAGGGACTCCACATGGCAAAGAGAACGGTTTGGAGGAATATTATCCTAACACGCCTGTTTGAATTATGTTAGAAAGAAAGGATTCAAGTAAATCCCAGGCGGTACTATGGATTCCAATCTCCCACAAATGGTCCATCAATAAAACGTGATGGACCGTATCAAAGGCCGCACAGAGAGCCAACATAATTATCACCGCTTTACCTCCTAGATCAAGTACGGACCTGATCTCTTCTGTGGACTTGATAAGGGATGACTTGGTGCTTTGCCCAGCTCTGAAACCATATTGAAAAGGATCCAGCGCCTGTGAAACAAGCAGGAACCTACTAAGTTGTGTGTTTATGTGTTTCTCTGCCAGTTTGGCTGGGAGAGGGAGTCTAGAGATCGGTCTGAAGTTATTTGGGTCTTCAGGGTCCAGAGTAGCTTTTTTAAGCAGAGGCAATATTGATGCGCTTTTCCAAATTTTGGGAGCCTTCAGAAAACATAGAATTTATGAAGGAAGATAGAGCCAAAGCAACTGGTTCCGATGCCAGGGGTCATAAGGAGAACCTGATTTCGTTGTCCTAATGAGATTTAACCTTTCTATAGGTGTTGCGGGAGCAAACCTATTAAAACGTACCTTAGAGCCCTTTGCTAATTGACCATCATCTGACTGGAGGGTGATGGATTTGGCTGTTGCATTTGTGAAAATTGAAGAAAATTTACTCTACTTTGAGCTGGAAGAAATGAGCAACTTTGTCACATAATTCCTGACTCGCAGTGATAGTAGGAGTAGCCGGGTATGCCAGAGATGTAACCGTTTTAAATAGTTCTTTGCTTGAATTTTTTGCAAGGTTAATTCGATTGGTGAAGAACTCTTGTTTGGCTTTTAGAACTCACTAAGGTGCTACACATGCAGTAAGCCAATCACCAAGGCAGTACCCCTACACTCATGCAATCACCCATGCAATACATATGCACTTATGCAATCACTCAGGAACTACTCTTGCACTCAATCATTCAGTCAGGCTCTACGGATGCACTCAACTTTTCTCTTAGGCAGTAAGCATGCACTCATCCTATGTCCCAGGTATTACCTTTCCACTCACCTTGTCATGCAGACACTACCCATGCACTCATCCATTCTCTCAGGCACAACTCATGCACTAATGCAATAACCCAGGCATTATACTTGCATTTATCCTTTCAGTCAAGCACTACCCAGGCACTCATGCGATTACCTAGGCACTAACCATCCACTCATGCAATAACTCAGGCAGTACTCTGGCACTCAACCATTCACTCAGGCACTACCCATGTACTCATCTTTTCTCTAAGGCACTACCCATGCACTCATTCAATGACCCAGGCATTACCTTTGCACTCATGCTTTTATGCAAGCACTACCCATGCACTCATTCAATCACCCAGGTAGTATACCTGCACTCATACAAACACTCAGGCACTACTCTTTCACTCATCCTTTCACTCAGGCTGTAACCATACACTCATCCAATCACCCAGGCACTAAGCATGCACTCATACAATCACCCAGAAATTACCAATGCATTAATTCATTCATTCAGTCACTACTCTTACACTGAACTATTCACTCTGGCATTAGGCATACACTCATTCATTCACTCAGCCACTACTCATGCACGTATCAAATCATCCAAGCACTACTCTTTCACTCATTTATTCACTCACATATTATGCTTGTGCTCATCCATTCACTGAGACTCATGCACAATTCTAACATTCATCAAACACACATCTACACAAAAAATCACCTTCGCTACATACAATTATTCTAATTTTAACCAGTACAGAAGGTTCCGTGAGAACCATTTTTCAAACAAAAACAATTCATATTTTTTGAATTTTCTGATTTTTAATAAAATTGTTTTTGGATTTTTTTAAGTACAAAATAAAAGTTCAACCGTCCGACTCTGGTGTTTCATAACAACAAACAAACACAAGGTAGAACCCCCCCAAAATATAAGCACTTATATGCTTTCAAAAGATTAACAATGGACAGTTTTCCAATCCAAAGAGTGGTTAAACACCTGCTGAAGTAGATGGTTGATTACCATCATCAGCTGCAGCTTGATCCCTCTTCTGTTGCTCCATCATCTCTCATGCAAGACAAGTAGGATGTATTGTTTCAAGGTGGTTCTTCATCCAAGAAGTACCACATGTCAAATTCAATGTCAAAAATGCTTTATTCAGCCAATGAAAGCCATAACAACATTTTAAGATACTTTAAAAAGCAATCAATACATTTAGGAGAAAGAATTTCACATGACCACAGAAGGAAGCCCCATCATACAAGTATTGTGTATCCTAAAATGAATCACTGAAGAGTTGGAATTATAACTCATTACTGAACAAATACTGAGATGCTCATAAAAATCCACAGACAAAATGCCATAAATATAGTAACTTAATAAAGACCCACATAATTAAATATATCAAAGATACTGCAGGAGTGCATATAATGCATTAGCCATGTTTAAATAGATGTTGCATGACTACTGCAGGGACATCTTCTTCCTAGTTCATCTGGCCCCTAGCAGGAAGATTGCAACCCCAAAGCACACCATGGGGGAGGATTGCATTTGCAAAAATAATAATGCAGGTATTACTTGAACAAAGTTGGCCCCTCAAAGTAACAGAAATATACATTTTTTGTGCAGGGGGCATAACATTCACAAAAAAAGATAAAATACAAAGAATCCTGCTCCGAAAAATTGTCACAGAGACATCGCTTTAGTGCTCTCGCCAATGAGTATCCCTTGGGGAAGGCTAATATCCAGGGTACCTGGTTCAGTCAAAATCTGGTTAAAACAAAGCGATGTTGCGCATTGGAGACCAGTGAAAAATAAGGCTGTAACTGTGGAGACAAACTTATAGTAACATGCCATCTCACTGTCAACTTGTCTACTTCCTTACCCTCCTTAAATGCCTGCCGCCTGGCCAGAAACTTCAGGTTGATGTCTCTGGCCGGGCCTAAGGGTCTTGGTTAGATATACATATGAGTGCAGTCCCACATCTTCATTTGCTCCCTGAAGAATTTTAGCCACGGAATATGTAGGGCCCCCTCATAGGCATACAGTCCGCTATAACCAACTGATTCAAAGTAGTGGTAGTGCTTTACCAGATCCTTACTAAGGTATCAATGGTGCAGCCGCAATATGATCAGAGATGTACCCCATGACTAGCTCTTCATGCAAAATAAAGGCAGGGGTGCTTGAGGGGACAGCAAGAAGGCCATGCATTAATTTGTTTTCAATGTCCCTCATATCCTTGTAACCCCATGCATGACACCATTATGGCCATAAGGGTACATTTTTCTTTGTAAACATTAAGTAGGGCAGGTATTGGTCTAGACCCCAACCTTTTAGCAAAGTCCCACACGGCTCAACTGCTCTAGCCAGTATGTTTTTTTTTTAGTCCTGGTCCCATGGTTTTCGAACAACACCCCCAGATAAGGAAAGGTAGACACTTTTGACAATTCTACACCCTTATAGTAAAACTTGCACTTCGCAGCAGCTTTGCTGCCCATAGCCATGGTGTAAGATTTTGAGAAATTGGTGACTGAGTCAAGTGATTCCGCAAAAATCAATATATTTCTTTTAAGATCCTGTGGATGGAGAGGACTTTGTAGCATATGTTACACACATATGTTGCAGGTCACCTTCCGAGCTTTCACTTTCTTCTCTCCCTCTGGCACAATAAAAAACATCCACACAATGCTTTCCTTGTGCTTTTTTAATGGCTCTTTCACCTCTTCCATCACCTCCTGCGGCTCCTCTTCAGGAAAAACTCATTCCCTATTCCAAAGGAAAAAATACTTGGAACAGCAAAGAAATAAAGAATTTCCTGAGCCTACAAAAAAAGTAGTCTAACATGGAGACACACCCAAAATAAAAAGAACTGGAACAGGTGTTGCTTCCACCCGCCAAGAGAATGAAAAGCTTTCAACCATTGATAAACTTTCTTTCCATGTCACATATAGTCACATAGCAGTCACACACCCATCACGTATATGTTGCACACCCCTTAAAATGCAATAGATTTAATATAAAAGTATAAATTACTATAAGGATATTGTGTTTCAAACTATTTCAATGGGAAGTTTTTATGCAAATTAGATATTTAAACTTGAAACATTGATATTTCATACTTTTAAAAACTATGCCGGCGTCCCAACCCCTACGCATTCTTTGAAAAACATGCCGGCAGGGTTCAGGATTCCTATGCGACTTTTGCGCGAAGGTGCTGCATACATCAGAAATGTGTTTTAAACAGCTTTAAAATATTTTGAAACAACACTAATACTAATTTTTGGGATTCAATAATAAAATATATTATTTTAGTGTAAGTATGTATTTTAGACTCACATTTGAGTAACGGATTTGCGCACACAACATATAGATACAAAACCGGTGCGCAATACCGTTGCATCCTCAAAAATCTGTGTTAAAACTAGGCCTGGGTGGAAAATTCCGTTCCGCTTACGGAATTTTCAGAATTTGGGCAATTTCGCGTCCCGCAGAGAACGCAGAATTGCCCAATATTCTGCGTTCCGTTGCTTCGCGGAATTTTTTGTTTATTCGCGTTCTCAAAATGCGTGTTCGTGAGATATTTCCCCCGAGCACTCAAACAGCGATTGCGAACAGGAATAAAGCATCGCGAACAAGCAGGTCTGCGTGTTCACGGAATTTCTGTGTGTTAGCGGAGATTTTTTACCGTTTCGCAGAACTTTGCGTAGCACGACTATGCAAATTCCTCCCACCCATATTAAAAATATCTTTTTTTTACAAATGTACAACTTTTATATTACAATTTATTTGCACTCAGTAATAAATCTCTTCATGAAAAATATATATTAATTTGTTCTAAATATGTATTTTAGACTGATATTCATGTAACAGACCGCACACTCACCACGTGGGTTCACGAATGGTGCGCAACCCTTTTTTGTATAGCAAAATAATATTACCTACTGGCTGTCGCCAATATCTTTGGAGCCGTTTGACAAACTAGTGGTTTACTCACCAGCTCCTGTCTTGAAATTTTTGGGGTTATTTTCAAGCGGGGGCCATGAAATAAGGTGGGTCCCAAAATGCTTTTTCCCCATGTTAATTTCCATAGGAATTTTGGAACAGGCTAAAGCCACCTCATCTAATTAAGTCCTTAATGAGTCCAGTAATGGCTTCACTAAAGCATACACTCAGAGGGCACTTTAGTGGTGCCTACTGAAAAACCTATCAACCTCTAGTGTACAGGCTGACTGGTGTAGGCCACTCTGTCACCAAAGACAGATTTTGGACCCCCTGCATGATCTCTGAGGGCAGAAACAATGCTGGATCTCACTGGAGGTATTGACAGCTTCCCTGAACAGGATGACTAGTAATCACCATATTACAGCAGGAGGCTTCAAAGAACTCTGCCGACTTTGATATGCGACCCTCAATTCCCCCAGACCAGGGAGATGCCACCCTTGACCTAAGGACAATTTGGTTCCAGGTGAAGGACTGGGCTATTCTAAGGCCCAGCGGTGCCAGGGGACAACACCTGAAACCTTCGTGGGTTACCTGTTCCGGCGTACAAAACACAGAGACACGGGACACTTCCTGCTGCGTCAAAGATTAGTGTTTATTACTGCAGGGATACAGAAATCGCAAAAAGTACACAACGTGTAGGTTCTGAGAGACTGCTTCAAATTGCAAAAGTGGATCGCTCCTTTTATACACATTTACGTCATTGAACAACATGGCGAACAAAAGGTTACAACTCAGTTCCCACAGTAAACTTCAAAAAGGGTCGCATTCATGTTTTCAGAAACCCGGAACATAATTACAGCAGCATTGCCGGTTCCCAACTGTAAAAGCACGTTATCCCCACATTAAGCACATTCCATTCTGACTGTAAACGAATTAGGAAGAGGGACAGAAACAGGTGCAAAGGAAAAACAAGGACGAACAACAGATTGGAAAAGAGTGTAGGGAGCAATATCGGAAGCATGATTGCAGGATCAAAGGATTCGTGCCTAATGCATGCACAACTGAAACAATAGACTAGCACGGCAAGATGAGCCTCGAGCGGAGCCATCTGCCCTTGCAGTGTCATCCCCCTCACCATAAAGACACCTTCAAAGGAACACCTGTCCTCCGCAAAAGTTTGGGAATCCCAGGGTCACGAAGCGGACAGTGTCCGTTCGCTGGCTACTTGAGGGCAAGAGACAAAATGGATGCCGTATCTAAAATGGAACCCGAGGGTTCAGATGGACACACCCACGAATGAGATGAACCATACATAGTAGCGTAGCGAAAACGCGTACACCCACTAAACTCGTCATTTGCGGTTCGTAGATGCCAAACTCGTCCATATTCGAACAAACCCAAAAATGTCATTACGATTCCCACGGAACCTCAGACGCTCCTTTTGCCCTCATGTAGGCAAGCACTAGTCGAGATCAGAATCGATTTCGATATTCATCAAATCGTTCAGTTGTTGCTGGAACATCATTCTATCCATCAATGTCTCTTTGGTAACAGATGGCCGTCTTATACACGTTGTAGCACAGAGGCCACATAAGGCAGGACCACACTGCACACAAAGGCAACACCTGAACAGAAACGCTACAACAACCCCTATGATCATCAGAATCTTCCAACCCCAAGTTGATATCAGGCCCCAAAACCATCCTAGAAGCGTCCAACTACCTTCGTCCACGTGTATGGACTCGGAGATCTTATGTAATTTCAAGATGGCTTGATAAACAGTTGAAGCGTTGTCAGGGATGAAAATGCAACAGCTCGAATGGATCACCTTGCACACACCACCTCTATCTGCAAGAACAACGTCTAGAACCATACGGTTCTGCAATGTCATGAGTCTATCCGCCTGAATTTCTGCTGTTAAATTACCAAGAGCACTTGCAGTTATGTTAGCAGTCAATTCTACCACACGGGTCAACTGTCTTAGGTTCCTACTATTAACCATAGGTCCCCAAAACGGCAAGAAACCCTTAAAGAAATCTCCTGCTTTTTGACCGGCAGTGTCCTCTTTGCTAATAACGCCTCTCACAACTCTAGTCTTGTGATTTTCTGAGGCAACCGTAAAAGTCGGTGGCAAAAGATTCGCAATATAACAGGTACCTGAAAAGTCACGGGGCAACCATGTATATGCACGTTCATAACATACGAAATAGGTACCCTTGGCAGTCAGGAAAACAGGGGAAGAGAGCATCGGTAGAACATACGTATCAGTACAAGCACTCTTCCCAAGCTGGGCTCTTGGATTTCTACCAAGACCTTTCAAGCAGAAATTACCGAGGTGGGGTACGATCCATATTGGAGACGAGCTCTTAAGCTGTCTACCACCCACTGACATACTATACTCAGCCTCACTCAGATCTTTATATGCTTGCACCGCTTCATCTGGAATAAGCGATGCATCAAAAATATCTCTATCTAAATCAGCAATCGCTATCGCCAAAGGCTTGTGGTACGGACCAGGACCGAAGTTTGCAGAACGTGGCTCTCGACTGGGGTAGGAATCTAGTGCACTACGGAACATAGTTTGGAATGCTCGAGCTGACCCCTGGGAGCTGTAAGGAAGAACCAAATACGGAATACCCCTATCCATGGTATGTGGCATTAACCCACACACCCAACAGTTGGTAGTATTCATCACCAACTGATGCTGATGTAGGAGTTGAACGAAGGAGTTATTCATGAATTCCGCACGTCTAACCTGTTCATGTTGGGGCAGAGGATGAAAGGAATGTGGAGAAACAGTGGTAATAGAACTTAGTTTAGGAGAAAAAGTAGGTGAAATGGGAGGCGATAACGACTGTATTCCAAAATACACTCCACCCACCATTAGCATAGAAACAGTCAGAAACAGCAGGAATACCTGAAACAAAAAGCATTTTGTTCGTACAATCTTATGCAATTTTGATCTTTGCGCCGACATCCTTTCTACTTCCAACAGCTCAGAGAACGCCATCCTCTAAAAACCGTCCGTAACGTTCTTGACGCACTTCGTTCTGAGTAGCGATTATCAACTCCCAGGAGTTCCCAGGAATCGACAAAAAGTAACCGACCTAGTGTCAGGAGCCTGCTAAACAGAAGGAAGTACCCGCACGGCCCTACGGTCAACCCAGATGATAGGTTTTCTTAAACAAAACATCCAATTTAATAAAAAAGGTCTCTTAGCTGTAAAAGTACACATGAAAAGGAACTCGAAAATCAGTAAAGGATGCAATTGTTCTTAATGTTCGTGGCAACAGTAAAGGACAATATAAGTTCAAAAAAAGATTTCATTAGTCTTTGTCATGGGAACGAAGAAAATATCGACTTCTTCCAGGTCGAGTCTGCTCTTCAAATAATTGTTCAAATTGTGAAACAGTGTTCAATCGATCAGATGACAATTCAGGCCTTGAGTTCTCCAAAACTGACGACTCAACAGATGTGTCTGGCTGCAATGAATTGTTTCCTACAGATTGAGCATCACTAAACGGCACGAAACATAGAGGGGTCTCGGTTTCCGTTGCCGCAATACCAGTTCTCACCCAATTATCTGCTGGTGAAGGGATCGGAACCTTTTTGGTATGGGTGGCATGCACCCAGTTCTTTCTGCCTTCCAATCGAACTGCAGTCCTTGTAGCCAGCAATACTTGGAAGGGACCCACAAATCTCGGCTCCAAGTTGCGTTTTCTGCCAAAATTGCGCGTGACAACCCAGTCACCCGGTTGGAGCCAATGTCCAGGACCCTTTGTCTATGCCGGTAGAGCTTCAAAGACCTGTTGATGAATTAACCTCAGTTTAGCAGTCAGATCATGAAGATAATCAATTAACATTGGATACTCAAGACTATCAAAGGCCTTAGGCCTCGGGACTCCCCAAATGTTTGCAGGGCGGCCGAACACAATCTCATATGGGCTAAGCCCTACTCGAGAGTGCACAGTCGCCCTGGTCGATAAGAGAGCCAGAGGCAAGGCATCAGGCCATGACAGACCAGTCGTAGCTTGTATCTTCGCAAGTTTCAGTTTCAGAGTACCATTGTACCCTTCAACCAAACCCGCTGCCTGGGGATGATTGGCGCTATGGAATTTTTATCGAATTCCAAGGCCCTTACACACACTCTGCATCACGCTTCCCACAAACTCACTTCCGTTATCTGACCACACAATCCGTGGCATTCCATACCGAGGAAAGTATTCCTTCAGTAGGACTTTCGCTGTGGACAGGGCAGTATTATCCTTAAGAGGATAGGCCTCGATCCATCTGGAGAACGCACAAACCACAACTAAAACGTACTTCAGGTTATTGCATCTCTCCATATGGATGAAGTCCAGTTGGATAACCTCAAAGGGACAAGTAGGAGGAGCAAAATGGCCGGGTGGAGTGGGGGTACCCTTGCCAGGATTATGCATCAAACACACCATACAATTCTTAACCACTCTCTCAGCACATTTAGCAATACCATCATTCTTCCATACAGGGGACAACAACTTACATATACCTTTCGCGCTAATATGTGACAAGCCGTGAGCCATAGTCACAACGGCTAGCACATATGCATCCGGTAACATCCACCTCTGACATTCCGACAAGTCAATCCAACATCCATGCGTGTCTAACTTTCCCGTGCTTTCTTTCCACTTGGCCTTTTCAGTTTCAGTGGCCTCATTCTGAATTGCTTTCACGCTCTCAACAGTGTCTTCACACATACCAGTCTCCGTCGGCCACCTCACTAAACTCGTAACATACATTCGGGTCGCAAGATTCTTAGCCGTTTCCTTAGCAATCTCATCCGCAAATGCATTACCACGACCAACATCATCCGTAACCTTTCGATGCGCACTACATTTAATGATTGCCACCTGTTTAGGCAATGTAAGTGCATCCAAAAGATCGTTCACGAGCTGTCCGTGTTGGATCTTCGTACCATGCGATGTCATAAATCCTCTTTCTCTCCACAATCGACCAAAGCTATGTGCAACGCCAAACGCATATTGACTATCAGTAAACACATTCACTCGATTTCCCTTAGACAAAACACACGCTCTCGTCAACGCAATCAAGTCTGCCGCTTGCGCTGAATTCTGACTCAATCTCGCAGTTTCCACAACCGTACTCAACGTCACTACAGCATACGCAGTCGTCACATCACCATTCGGCAACTTAAAACATGAACCATCAACATACAAAGTGCCATCGGGGTCTATCAATGGAGTGTTTTTCAGGTCAACACGACCCTTCGTTTCTTCCTCAGTTCGTAAATAGCAATCATGTGGTGGTACATCATTTGATTCCATATTAGTCGGCAACAATGTCGCCGGATTCAGCACATTACAACGCTTGATCTGTATATGACTTGCCAAAAGTGTCAACTCATAACCGGACAACCTTGCACTCGTCAGATGTTGAGTTTTTGTACGATTCAGGAGAGTGTCAACTGCATGCGGAACTATCACTGTGAGCATATTATCCATGACCAGACCTGCGGATTGTCGAATAGACACCGCAGCTGCCGCTGTCGCTCTCAAGCAACTCGGCAACGCTCTAGCTACCGGGTCTAAGGTCGAGGAAAAATATGCACATGGACGCTGCTTACCACCAAATTGTTGCGTCAAAACACTCAACGCACAACCTTCTCTCTCGTGAGCGTATAGTGTAAATGGTTTACTGTAATCAGGAGTACCTAACACAGGAGCCGAACACAACGCATCACGCAGTTCAGAAAAACTTTTCTGACATTCTTCCATCCATGGCAAAGGAGTCGAAACATCCTTGCACGTGAGAGCTATCAATTGCTTCGCTAACAGTGAAAAGTTCGGAATCCACTGTCTGCAGTATGACGTGATACCTAGAAAGGCACGCACATCTCTCTGAGTTGTTGGCACGGTCATTCGAGCGATCGCTGCAATTCTTTCTGGGGTCAAACTTCTTCCCTCCTTTGACAATAAGTGACCTAGATAGGTTCCTTCTTGACAACAATATTGTAGTTTAGAAGGTGACACTTTGTGATGTAAGTCACATAGATGCTGTAACAGTGATACTGTAGCAGTTTTGCAAATTTGTTCAGTGTCAGCAGCTACCAACAGATCATCAACGTACTGAATCAAGGCCGCACCAGCCGGTAACACAAACGCATCAAGTTGACTCTTAAGAGCTTGGCTGTAGATCGATGGACTCTCACAGTAGCCCTGAGGTGCGCGTTTCAACCTGAAGCTGCGACCACCTAACGAGAAACCGAATAGATCTCTGCTTTCCTCAGCAATCGGAATGCTAAAAAAAGCATTCTTCAGATCGATTACCGAGAACCATGATGCAGAAGCTGGGATCAGAGTCAGCAAAGCTGTAATGTCAGGCACCACGGGAATCTGTGGAATTACAATTTTATTTACCTCTCTTAAATCAATAACAAAACGATACACAGGAGGCTTGGATAAATCAGTTCGTTTCAAAATAGGTAACACAGGACTATTACACACGTTACCCCGAGTTTCTTCGATGGCATCTTTATCGATCAAATCGTAAATGATCGCTAATAGTGCTCGTTCTCCATCAAGAGAGATACGATACTGGGGAATGCATGGTAATTGCACGTTTGATTTCAATTGAACAACATAAGGTGGTATATCCAGCAGGCCCACGTCATTGGGACCTGTTGCCCACAAAGATTCAGAAAGAGAACTCAATTCCGGTGGGAGCTTATCAGTTGACAAATACATAGGAGAGATCACTCTCTGACCCAACGTAAGCTCCACTCCCGCAGGAGAACAGTACAAAGTCGCATATAACCGCTTCAACAAATCCAGGCCCAAAAGATTCTCAACACAACCAGTAGTCAAAATCAAAGGAGCTTCTAACTCACGAGACCCAATTGTAAGGGGCAAAGGGCTAGAAACTGGATTGCTAACGGGGGAGCCAGAGAATCCAACGGAAACATTCGTTAAGCCAGACAAAGGCGCGCCAGGGAGTTTCGAATACATGATGGAACTTTTCGCTGCACAAGTGTCCAACAGAAAAGGTTCAACTACGCCCAATGTGGCAACTGCGACATAAGGCCTTCTCTGATCAACCGGAACTGATACTACTCCCTCTCTTTGTCTATGGCTGTCCTAGTAAGTACCGTCAGCATCAACATCATGCTCGACATAATAGTCGTCCACATGATACTGTGCAGATCTACCAGACGATGAATCGCGCCGATCAAAGCAATTTTGTGAGTCCGATGAAGTGGCAAAACGCTCATTCTGACTCTGAGTAACACCGCGACCTCTACCACGTGATGCTTGTTGAGGACCACTACGACCTCCTCGAGCCGAAACACCATTGTTTCGGTCACGCAAAACTGGACAATTAAACTTCAGATGGCCCTCACCCCTACAATATGCGCATTGATTATACCCCAACCTAGATCGTGGTGTAGAGGAGTCAGCACGCGACTGCGACCTAGAAAACTGTGATTGTAATCGATTTTGCTGTTGCGAGTCATTTTGATTCGAGCGCGGAGGATACGCTTGCTGCAATAAGACCTTTGTTTTAAGATCCTTCGTTTTCTTATCTGCACGTTCGCTTTCTTCTTTCTCTCTATTTTCGTAGTATTGGGCCGTGGCTAATATTTGAGCAGTGGTAGAAACGGCCCACGAACTTTCAGAATTCTTCAATTTGTTGCTTAGTTCAGGCAACAAATTCGATACAAATTTATCAACAAACAGTCGCTGACCTCCCTCAGTGCTCATATCCTGACCACTGTGATCGACGAATGCCTCCTCAAATCTCGTAAAGAAATCGGAGACACTCTCGCCCTTCTTTTGTTTGCATGCAGACAGTTTGTCCCAGTTAACTCTTATTGCTGGCATAAGCATCTTCATAAGTGTAATTATCCTCTGGGGCAGATTCTCAATGATCTGTTCAGGTTTAGACCCACCAACTTGTCGTCTGTCGGCCGCCGCAAGAGCAGCCCAATCACCGCCTAACTCAGCTGCGTGATTCTCTTGACGGATTTTCGCCCAAATCGGTTGAGGTACTACATTACCGAACAACATGTCGCTATCGGCGAGGTTCATAACAGTAGAATCCACTAATTGGGATAACTCCTTATAATAACCTGCCGGATTTTTGCGGGGGTCAGGCAAAGTTTGCTTCACCTGCAAAACTTCCGATCGCTTCCATGGGAGGTGTATCCAAACTCTCTGAAAGTGTGTTGATATAACAGGATTAGCAGCAGACTCACCTGGCATCCACACTGGGGGAACTTCCCGCATAGGATACTGACCAGGTTGTGCCATCCACTCCTCAGTTTCATCCTTAAACAATGCTCGAGGTTGTACTGTAGATCAAAAAGATAACAGACGCTCTAAAGCACGTCGGACATTACCACCCACAATCATACCATTCGAAAACTGATTCTGAAGTTCAGTCATCTCGGGCGGTACATTGTCTACCTCATCATTATCCCACTCGTCTCTCAAGGATTTACACATTTCCTCGAACACAAATCTTTGTGTGGGCTCATTAAACTGAGAAAATGTATCGAAAACTATACGCGAAGTGTACTTAGCAGGATGCCTAATCCATTTACGCGTCATTTTCACTAACGTCTCACTTTCTCTACCACCAGGAATTTGACTGCGCCTCTGAGAGACATCAGAAAGATTGGACCCAAGTATTGGTCCAAAAAGGGGAGAATAGAGATTAGCAACAGCATTAGGTATACGACTACGAACAGAAGGGGAAGGAGAAAGAAGTACAGGAGCAACAACATTAGGAGTAAACTTAGAAACAGTAGCAGTAGTCGAGATAGCAGGAGTAGTAGTAACAATAGGCTGATGAGGTACAGGCAAAGGAGCAGTAGGAAGAAGAGCGGGTAAAGGAGTAGGGACAATTTGGGGCACAAGGGGATTCGGAAGAACAGGAGGAACGACAGGCTGACCAGCAGCCGCCAGAACAACAGGTTGAGGAACAGGAGGAATCACAGGAACCATAGTATCCTGTGCATAGGGAGGTGGTGATTTCAATAGATAAGACAATAATGGATCCTCTACCGCTTCTTCTCCCTTCTTATCAGAACTAGACGGTAGAACCGGATAACATTTATCCACCGCCATATGATGCAGTCTAGCAAAAACTTCCTGTTCCTTCTCGTCTTTGTCTCGCTGATACTGTTCTGCATTTCGCATTACCGTAATAATACCTTCTCTCTTATTTTTCTTCATCTGTTTGATTTCTTTCTGCATGGCCTCTTTACGCCATAACCAAAAGGAATCAAACATGGCCGGCCTAGCCTTCTTTTTAAACAATTTAGCTTCAAGATTATCTAATATTGCAGCTTCGAAACTACCATGTGGTGGCCAACTAAGAACACCATCATTTTTAGTGTAACGAATCCAATATTCATTATATACGATAGGACCTACTCCGTGGCGACTATAGAGCTCATAAATTGGAGTTCCAACTGGAGGTATCGGACATGAATCCTCCAGCCGGGAATCCGTGCTGCAACATTTAAAGAAACCAACCAAAGTACTACGGCCAGGCATCGTGCACACTAACCGAGTTTACAAACTTCAAGGGCTATCGAATTACGATGTCCTCGCAAAAATGCAAGACCCTCGGTTTTTGGCAATTGTCAAATAAAACCCAACAACTAAGAACCAACAACTAAGAACCACAAATGCAATGGAACCATGCAAACAACCAAGTTTAACCAAGTTACAAAAATACAAAGTAACCGTCCCAAAAAGGAACTACAAAACCATGGACTCTGGGAGCGACCCACAAATACTTAACTGAAAGAGCAATGGCGTCACCAGGAAGGCCCGTCTATCGTCTCGCCGTACAAAGGACTACGCCAGGCGCCAAAACAGGTCGACAGTCAGGGCATCAGTCCGTCGCAACTGTCAGGAGGCGGGAATCTTCGCGGGAAAAGTCTTCGGACCACTTATTTCGGCAACTGGATCTATGAAGCGGGGTGCACCTTCCCTCGGAGATTTCACACGAAGTTCCTCACGATCGTCGGGCTTTGGACCGGTACCGCTGATGTGGCCCCACGTGGGCGCCAACTGAAGGACTGGGCTATTCTAAGGCCCAGCGGTGCCAGGGGACAACACCTGAAACCTTTGTGGGTTACCTGTTCCGGCGTACAAAACACAGAGACACGGGACACTTCCTACGGCGTCAAAGATCAGTGTTTATTACTGCAGGGATACAGAAATCGCAAAAAGTACACAACGTGTAGGTTCTGAGAGACTGCTTCAAATTGCAAAAGTGGATCGCTCCTTTTATACACATTTTCGTCATTGAACAACATGGCAAACAAAAGGTTACAACTCAGTTCCCACAGTAAACTTCAAAAAGGGTCGCATTCATGTTTTCAGAAACCCAGAACATAATTACAGCAGCATTGCTGGTTCCCAACTGTAAAAGCACGTTATCCCCACATTAAGCACATTCCATTCTGACTGTAAACGAATTAGGAGGAGGGACAGAAACAGGTGCAAAGGAAAAACAAGGACGAACAACAGATTGGAAAAGAGTGTAGGGAGCAAAATCGGAAGCATGATTGCAGGATCAAAGGATTCGTGCCTAATGCATGCACAACTGAAACAATAGACTAGCACGGCAAGATGAGCCTCGAGCGGAGCCATCTGCCCTTGCAGTGTCATCCCCCTCACCATAAAGACACCTTCAAAGGAACACGTGTCCTCCGCAAAAGTTTGGGAATCCCAGGGTCACGAAGTGGACAGTGTCCGTTCGCTGACTACTTGAGGGCAAGAGACAAAATGGATGCCGTATCTAAAATGGAACCCGAGGGTTCAGATGGACACACCCACGAATGAGACGAACCATACATAGTAGCGTAGCGAAAACGCGTACACCCACTAAACTCGTCATTTGCGGTTCGTAGATACCAAACTCGTCCATATTCGAACAAACCCAAAAATGTCATTATGATTCCCACGGAACCTCACAGGACAGGTGTTCACTATCAGTCCTGTTTCACCCATAAGGTCAGCCACCTAATGCGAACACAAACACTAGAATTCCAGAATCTTTGTTTCTGGTGGAATTAAGGTTTACAGGATCAGTGTTATGCCCACTGTCCACAGGAAGTGGTCATATAGGGTTGATAATCACCCTAAAGGTAAGTAGCCCATTTGGCGACTACCTGTCACTCCCCTTAACACCCCTAAATCTAGTATTTTGGTGACACCATGAATGCTAGTAACTTAGATTCAATGGACCCAGGAAATAGGAAGAAACATGAGCTGCGAAAATGGGAACTTAATACTTGCTGTGGACTTATTGGCACAAAACCCTCCCTGCCTGCACCAGTCTTGATAATCCTGAGAAACTGAGTTGTTCTGCAGCTGAGCATATGCCAAGAATCTATTTAGATTGTCAGCCCTTCCTAAGTTGCCAGATATGTACCTTGGAGTAAAGGAGCTACTCCTCGGCAGCCCACAGTCACCAATACAGCAGAGTCTGGTTTACTGTGCTGCCGCTTCCTGGTCACACCAAAACAGCAGCCACTCAAAGAGGTCACCATGATCCAGAATGACATATCTGGCTACCCACCAAGTGAGAAGATACAAGGACCAACCAGAACTGCAAAGCACCAATATCTAGAGTACCATATTCCTTGCAGCAACCAAAGCCTGTCTTTGATCCTGGGCCCACTACTATCTTAAGTCTTGAAAGGGACCCCCAGAAACCTAACGCAAGTATGTGTATGCCATATATGTATTTTTCACCCATAGAAAGCATTGCTCGGCCAAGAAAATAGAAGCCCCTGGGTGGGTTAAATTCTGGGGCATGTTACAATAGGGGGGTTCATTGAGACTCCATCATAGGCTTTAGAAAAGCCCAGGGGACCCCACCTCCCTGGGGCACTTGATCATACAAATGGGTAGACCTGCATGTCCCTTCAGGCCTAAGGACCGACACCTCCCTGGGGCACGGAAGTATACAAATGGCAGGCCGGCCTATCCGCAGCTCCTCCATGAGGCCCCCCCACTGCCCCTCTGACTGCCACTTTCCAGGTGCAAATATAACCAAATGATGCAAGAGATCCATTGTGAACGCCTGTCCCCAGGGACCAATACCTCCCTGGGGATAATGAGAAGATGGGAGGTGGTCACGCGGCCCCCCTACTGGAGCCATACATGGCCATGGGGACTGCCACCCCCTAGGGTCAGCTCCAGCAATTTCCCAGGGTGCCCACCTGATCATATTTTAGTGTGCTTTAGCTTGGCAGGAGCATTACAGAACATGCAAGCTATAGCAAACTCTGCTCTGCTTCAAGTAGGGGGACCATGGAAAATGCTATTGCATACTCGAAGCAAAGCAGAATTGCTTTTGGACAGAGGGAGCTGCGGAGAGCTGGCAGGGCCAACGGGGGCCTTGAGGCTCCCTCGTGGTCCCTAACAGATGAGAGTGGGTACCCTGGCTGTGACCAGGGCACCCACAGTTAAGCCCTGGCCAAAGTTGGCCCAGGAGGGGGTCACATGGCCCCTCTCCCTTTGAGAAAAAGGGCCTTCCATAAAAAAGAAAGGAAATGTTCTCCTTTTAAAAAGCTCGACATCGTGCCAGAGGCCTTGCTGTCTTTCTACACCATTCTGAAAATGCACCCATACAGTCACTCACACACCGACTCGCCCACTCACAAAGGTCAATAATATACCCAATGACCCACCCATACAGCCACTGACCCACCCACTCACTCACCAATACAACCAACTTCATAGCAACTCATTTACCCACACACTAACTCACATACCCATGTATACACCCATATGGCCACTGACACACCAACTCACATACCCATATAGACACTCAGATACCCACTCATACATGGATTCACACAGCCACTCACATAATATATGTTAAAAGTAACATCACTCATTAGTAGTACACCGCATATACTATATAAAAACATTTATTAGCTTAGTATATGTTTAACACTCATAAATTATTGGATGATGTCATCAGTGATGTCTTCTGCACTGCTTATTATTATTATTATTATTTAGGTTTTTGTAGAGCGCGTAGTCACCCAAGAGTATCCCAGCGCTAAACCTCGTATTCCTGAGGATGAAAGTAAGGGGTCCAGTCAGTTTTAGGGAAAGAGGAAAGTCTTGAGGGATTTCCTGAAGCGCAGGAGGTTAGGTTCTGATCTGATTCTTAAGGGGAGCGCGTTCCATTGTTTGGCTATGTGGACTGAGAAGCGACGGCCTCCTGTGCGGGCCTTTTTCACCCTCGGAACCACAAGTAGGTTTTCCTGGTCTGAGCGAAGCGCTCTTGTAGGTTTATAGGGGGTGATGCATTTGTTGAGGGCTGGAGGGCCTGCATTGTGGAGTACCTTGTAAGCCAGGCATAGGGCCTTGAAAATCACTCTTTCCCTGATCGGAAGCCAATGCAGTCTTTTCAGTGCGGGTTTGGCTGATGTTCTGGCTGGGGTATTCGTGAGCAGACGGGCAGCGGCGTTCTGGGTTTTCTGCAGTATTTGAAGAGTGGATTCCGGGGCTCCTAAGTAAATGGCATTGCTGTAGTCCAACCTGGACACCACTAGGCCTTGGATCAGTAGTAGTTGGGCCTGGAACGGGAGTAGGGGGAGTACCTTTCTACATGATCTTAAAATGCCGTAGCAAATGCCGGCCGTTTTCCTTGCCTGTGTTCTGAAGGTGAGATCTTTCTCTAGCCATACTCCCAGACTCTTCACTTCCGTTTTAGGGGAAGGGGGTTCACCCAGACAGACTGGCCAGATGTTAGGGGGTAGATTCAGCGTCTTTTGACCTAGGAGAAGGATCTCCGTTTTTGACCCGTTTAACTTTAGGGCGGAGTCGCTCATCCATTGGTGTAAAATGGAGAGGCAGTCATGAAGATTGGAAGGCTCTTGCTTGGGGTGGGAGAGAGTCACTACAAGCTGAGTGTCGTCAGCATAACTGACGATGGTGACTCCGAAAGGGGCGACCAGCTCTTCCAGTGGGGCCATGTACATGTTAAATAACGTGGGGCTTAGTGATGAGCCCTGTGGCACACCACACCGGAGGGGGGTGGCGGGGGAGCGGCTTTCACCCACCCATACTTGGAAGGAGCGACGGTAGAGAAAGGACGAGAGCCATTTCAGTGCTGTATCCTTCACACCGATGTATTCTAGACGTTGGTTTAGGACCTGGTGGCTGACAGTGTCGAAGGCCGCGCTCAAGTCCTTATGACCTCACATATGAAATCACTCATGACTTGATCAGTGACATTATTAATGACATCACTGATGGCATATTAAATGACACGTTAGTCCTGAAGCCCTCAGGAGTAAAGTGGAATTCAGTCCTCAACCAGTAGTGTGACAGGATGTGCGTTTGCAGAGCGGTAGAGAAAGGGGGTGTAGCCTGTTATGACCTCTTAGCAATTACGCTATATGGTACTTACTGGAGGTAACAGGAGGGGTTGTTGGCCCCCAAGGACCCTGAGCAGACAAGGGGACTTGATCCCTCAACATTTGTGAACCAGGCAGTCCCATCTCAGAAAGGTTGATAAAGGGGGCAGGGCCTGCAGTGGCTTCCCCGGGGCCTGCCTATTTTAATTTTTATTTTATTAGGGAAAGAGATACGTGTGGCGCCCTCTTCCCTGGGCCAATTTCAGCCTAGGGACACCATCTTCTGGGGACGGGCCTTTCTTCAAGCCTGTTCCATCTTATAGTCTTTGTTGAGGAGGGGAAAATGCAGCCACTCTTCCCTGGCTGATTGCAGAAAAGCCTGTCCCCAGTGGAAGCCTTTGATGAGGATGTAGTGAGATACTGTGTCAAACGCTGCTGAGAGGTCGAGGAGGATCAGTGCCTCCACTTTTCCCTGGTCAATGAGGGATCTAATGTCATCTGTGGCTGCAATGAAGGTGGTTTCTGTGCTGTGATTGATGTGAAATCTATATTGAGAGGTCTCAAAAGGTTGTTGTTCACCAGGTGTTCTGTGAGTTGGAAGCTGATGGCATTTTCAAGGACTTTGGCCAAGAAAGGGAGCAGTAAATAGGGCAGCAATTTTTGAGTTTGTTTGGGTCAGTGGAGGGCTTCTTGAGTAGGGATCTGTTGTACCCTTCAGTAAGATATTCACATTAAGTTCAGTATTTCAAATAATTATATAAATAAGGAACATTTTCTTTCTTATTTTCCATTCTAAATGTCTTTTAATTCAATGCTTTATATGCAAAGTACATAATATTTTCTATTGCTTTTTAAGTGAAGCAGAATGATCACATTTGTTGCTCATAGCAATCATATTTCATAAAACCATCTTTCTGTGTATCATAGATCCTCAGTATTCAACTGGCATATTTAGTATCTTCAGAGTGGTTTTTGTAGCATTTTTTTTTACCAAGTTGTATTTACTTAAATCTCTCATTTCTTTGTATCTCTCCTTTAAATTGAGGTGGTAAGAAACTGAGGGCAAGATTCACTAAATCTCCATGCAATGCAGCGCAGCCTTTGGTGAGGCTGTGCTGTGTTGCATGACAGGGAGGGAGCAGGAGAGTGCCATATTTTCATCGATATAGCTCTCTCCTCCCTTTTCCCTTGCGCTGGCGTGGATTACAGCTGCCGTGCACCAGCAACACACCTTAGTGCCATAGAGCTAGGGTGAGTGTGTTTGAGTCCAGCATAGGTTTTGTACAGGAAGGATACCCTTCCTGGACAAAATTCTATGCATAGACACAAGGGAAAGCTTTTCCCTCTTTGTAAGCATGCTGGACAAAGCAGCACGCATGCAAAATCAGAAAAGGAATGAGAAATTAAAGTATTTCTCCTTCCTTGCACCTAGTTTAAGAGGGTGCAGTTTTCTTATGCTAAATCCAATCTACTGTGTTTAGTAAATTGGGTTTAGCATAAGAAACCTTGAGTGGGTGCATGGCAATGCCCATCCACCGCCCTTGGCATGCCCCCATGGCGCAAAGTATAGCTACGTTATTTAAAGAGCTAAAAAAGTATAGTGCTGGAAAGTAAGTAAGAAAAAGAACACAAACACGGCACAAAAGCTTAGTAAATATCTCCCAGAGTATTTTAAAGCTTTAAAAGTTGATTGATCCTCAGTCAAATGACACAAACGGTATCTGAAATAGCAAAAATGAATGGAAGTAAGTCCATGACCATTGGTTAAATATGGAGATTTTTCTGCATTTGCTAAAGTTGTTGAATTCTGTTATACATTGTTTTAATATTGTTAACACAACATTAAAAGAACTAGAACACCACAAAAAAGCTGAACTAGTATGTCTCTCAGTAATATTTTCTATTTCTTTATAAATCAAGCAGCAGAATCACATTTGTTGCTCATAGTGATTATGTTCCACTGAACCATAGTTCTTTGTATCATTGAGCCAAAGTGCGCAAGCGGCATGTTATTTTATTTAGAGTGGTTTTGTAAGATATTTCTTTAGCAAGTTGTACTTACATTAATCTCTCATTTCTTTTATGTTTTCTTTAGCTTAAGAGGGTAAGAACATTTTTGTTGCATGTTTATTTAGTGATTTAAAAGTGTTTTATAGTGTGACCTAACTTGGAGACAAAATATCTTACAATCTTTAATAGTTGATTGATTCAGAGTAACATGACACAGATGGTGGCTGAAATAACAATGAAGCACAAAAATATCTAAGGGGACATGTACATTCAGAAAACTGATGAATTTATTTATTTATATATTGAGTTTTATATATGGTATTAGGGCACACATATCATTTGCAAGCAATATACAAAACAAGGAAAACCAAAAGAAGGTATACAGGGTAATAATATAGGAAAAGATGAGCATATAGTTAAGACGTAGCAATGGTAGGTTATAGCTGGTGTTGGAGGAATGCATAAATCTTTTCAGAGGTAGTTTTCTTCAGTATGTTTGATGGTTGAGGGGGAGTGCATCAAGGAAGTCGGTTATTTTATGAGTGTGGGTTCAGGTATTTGTTCAAAAGAAGTAATTTAAGTTTCTTTCTGAAGTGTAGAATTGAGTGATTGTCACGTAGATCCTCTGGGAGTGAATGATAGTCCAACTTAAATTGGCAAAGAGTACAACACTTTAAATTACCTTGGCTGTGTTAAGTTTTGTTTGGTGAGCATCACTGATGAAGCCTTCTTTTAAAACCTTTGGGTTTGTCCTGATGAGCTTAGGCACCACAAGATGAGAGGATGACCTCATAATCACTATAAAACGACTTAACCAATTGCATATGTTCCTCTATGGACTCTGAAAGAAGTAAAATACCATCCATCTAAACAGTGTAGAACACATCTAGAAGATCTGGCAACACTTTATCGATACAATATTGAAAATGCTGTAAGGGCATTGAAGATTCTAAAATACACAAGCTGTTATACAAGCATAAAACCCAAGCCTAGTGCTGAAAGCGGTCTTCAATGTGTCACCTTCTTGAACTGTAACAAGGTGGCAAATTAAAATCCCTGGGGAAAATATGTTAAATTAAAATACATTATTTTGAATAGTTAAAAATATAATTATATTTAATTTGATTTAAAATAATTCATTTAAAAATTCCACAAATATTTGATTTCAATTATTCACATGTTAAAAAGCTTATTTAAATGTAAACAATTAAGTAATTATTGCTATAACATTTTTATTTTGTTCTATATAAAAATAGATATATGCATTTAATTTACACTAATATTTAACATAAATTATTTTTACAATTTATTTTGAAGTTTAATAAACGTTTTTACTTGCTCCTATACTACACCAAAGAGAGATCTCCACCAAAGAGGCAGAAATGTGTCAATGATAATATCATGGCAAAAATGAAAAGTACCTAAAGTAAAATATGTATATTTATTTATTTATTTTTGTCCTCATATTACTATAGCTTCTTCAAAAATTCAGGCCATTTGACAACTTCTATCTGGCCCACAGCCTGCTGCATTTGCATTGGTGCCATCTCACCAACAGAGCCAACAGGAGTGATGACTCGGTGTAATCATAGACCTGTATTTTTATTGATTCCGTAACCAACTTACCACTCCACCTGGAAAAATTAGTGCATATGTAATTTGCCCACCAGGCTTACCTTCAATGTCGAGATGGCAAGTCCAGTGTACCTCTTTGAGTCTGTACCACACGGGGAGTTGGATAGATCCAGTGGTTACAGATCTCTCTCCTGGCTGAGAGCACAAGATAAAACGAAAGGCCCCTCTGCACTCTAATCAACAGATATGTGAGGTTCATATCTACTCCCATTAGAAGTGACACAAGTCTTAATGTAATATTGACTCACAAGATATCCTTTACAACGTTCTCCCAAAATTCTTTGATGCCAGAACGAGTGAAACAAGGTGTTCAACATTAGCTCTTAAAGGACCACACCTTATAAATTTGTGGGTCAGCCCCTGTGCAAACTTTGGAATGTTTTGATGGTAAAAAAAAATGATTTCACTTGAGATTCGCAGGAGTACAAAAACGTTAAGGAGGTTTGCCATATAATTTGGAGCTCAGTCTCCTGGATGATTCCTTCCTGTACTGAATATGGTGCAATAATTTTCCTATCCTCTGCATCTAAAAAATTCCAGTACCAAATGGTAACCTCCTTCTTTTACGTCTTACATCCTGTAGCATCAACCCAATTCCCCAGGTGCCCCCCATTTCTTGAGTAGCACTTGTGAGCGAGGAAGACAGATGTAGATTTTTGTGACCCTGGTGCTAAAATATTTCAATTTCAATACAACACAGAACAGATCACGAAAAAGAGATGTATTATTTCTTCCGTCTTTTATTGTTCTTGTTGCACTTCGCACAAAACAGTCAGCCAACGCGTTTCGCCCAAACACGGGCTTCTTCAGGGCAAAATTATTAAGAGCGTAGGATATTTCTT
This sequence comes from Triturus cristatus, assembly GCF_964204655.1. Lineage (NCBI taxonomy): Eukaryota > Metazoa > Chordata > Amphibia > Caudata > Salamandridae > Triturus > Triturus cristatus. The sequence continues at coordinate 1,560,419,463 of NC_140591.1, forward strand.
TGATGATCAGCAACAAGGGAAAGGTCAAATCCGTCAAGCCAATGTATGGCGACAATGAGACAGTCTTGGTACGGGACGTGAAGTACGGGGACTGCGCTGGATAACCCATTTCGGACGTGGCTAATACCACTATACGAATTAAGACCTCAGACAAAGATCGTTTACCCTTGGGTCTCTGAGGTCGTTGTGTCTCATTGTCGCCATACATTGGCTTGACGGATTTGACCTTTCCCTTGTTGCTGATCATCAAAGAAATATCCTACGCTCTTAATAATTTTGCCCTGAAGAAGCCCGTGTTTGGGCGAAACGCGTTGGCTGACTGTTTTGTGCGAAGTGCAACAAGAACAATAAAAGACGGAAGAAATAATACATCTCTTTTTCGTGATCTGTTCTGTGTTGTATTGAAACTGTTTGTACCATTATATTGCCTCTCATCCAGTTTATTCTCAAGTATTTATTTACGTTCTACAGGCAGCAGAGCGTTTGAGGTGGGCAATATTCTACGTTACTGGTGACTGATTCTGGTGGTGCAGTCTTCTGTGACCCGGCTGCTTCTCCTTTCCATGTATATGCTAAAATATTTCAAGGTAACAGCCCCTACACTGCTCACAGCTCCCCCAATGTGGCTATCCCAGCCCTCCTTAGTGGGAGACTCAACCCATCTCTCAAACACTTCGGGGCACCTGAGGAATCTCAAATAGGTGCAAAGTTAGGATAAGCATCAATACTCAAGATCTTCATAAATTTAAACCATGAGCTTAATGCAGCCTTTAAAACCAGGTATCTGTACTTTTTAAAAGAATTTCAGAGCACCAAACCTATATAGGAGACCAGTGGATCCCATCTCCCTAATCAACTCTGCTAGAAACACCCTGGATGTTGAACTATCGAGCTTAACCAAAAGCATCCTACAGTTTTATATATATTGAACTGGAGAGGAGACAAAGGGCAAACTTGCAGCATGGCTCTGTGAATACCGAAACTCCTGTTCAATGGCTTAATAGGCAAAATTATGTCTAACAAATTCTCATATAACCTCCATTGTGCTCAAATTAAGCTGGGACTGAAACCCAATATCGGAAAACCTCCCACAAGAAAGCCCAACATACTCGCTTGAAGGCATTGGCTGCATTTATTGTGACCACTGCCAAGGCAATTGATAGAGCAGTGGCTACGTCTATAGATCCAGTCAGCTGCTGAGTGAACACATGAATGTGCTGCTTTGGCACAGAGCCCTTCTGAGATGAATGAATTAACTGTGGTCTAGCTTGGCCAATCTCCCAACCAAAATGTGCATAAAAACGTTATAATATCAGTTCAGTACGGAGGTTGGTCAATAAGAATCAGCCTTCCTAGAATCCTAGGCAGGTTTCAAAATGAATACAAAAGTAGCTTCCTTCCATGATTCAGGAATCTGTACACTGCCCTGATATACTGAATTAAACAGTGTCTCTCATACTGATATAGTCTGCTCCTTTAAAGATGTATAGATCTCTGATGGGATGGCATTGTGACCTGTTAGCTTTCCATTTTTAATATGCAACAAGTGCTCCCTAATTTCCTCTTGAGTAATCTATGAATCCAAACACTCTTTACCCTCCAAAACGAGCCCAGGAAGATCAATGCCCTACAACCACTCTCTAAGACTGTCAAGATCAGGGAAGACCTCTTCCATGTACTGTATAGAGAATAAGAAAATGAGGTGTCTCGGCACGTCCTTAAACTGGTTTGAGACATCTCCCTGGAAAGTGACAACCAATTTTTTAATGGTATTACCGGATCTCTCAATTCTCGATTTCCATAGCAGTAACACACCAGCTCGCTCTAAATACTCAAACTGTCTCATGAATCTGGTATGCAACCATATTCTGCACATCTTATCCATCTTGATTTTATAGTTTAACTGCACCTCTTCCAATTGTTTTGATACTCTTTCCCTACCCAAACACAAGTTTTGCATCTGCAATGTGGCATCCGAGACCTTCCTGCTACAATGTGATCAATTCTGATCTTTCTGACTTACTCTTAAAATGTTCCTGACTTTGTAGAACCCCTCAGATAAAAGCTTTGAAAGTATCCCATAGTACCTCAAAGGGAGCCAAGCCGGCATTGTCAAGAAAAAAATCAAGGTGGAAACAAATGCAGCATTGAGGATAATAGCTTATTTTAATGTACGCCTTTAATTTTTCTTATTTCCAAGGCTTTGAATTGAAGTAGTGACAGCAGAGTAATCTAAAATATAGCCAGGCAGAAGGCTAACATCTTTTATTTTAGCTTCCAAATCTCTATCAGCAAAGAAACAAAACAGCCTAGAGTAGTACCCATATTTTTTCTATAGAACATTTAGCCTTTCATCTGACCCTTTCTGTGTGCCCATACATCCGCCAACCCTAAATCATGAAGTATATTTCTAAGAGCCTGCCTCACCCTGGATGCTTGAACACAGTCTTTCTGGGTAGATCCATCTAAAGTTGGGGTCTAGTAAATTTTTTAAATTATTGCTAAGAACCAACGGGCCATTACCTCAACTAAATTCGACTTCAAATTTGCTATATGGTGGGGGTCATCTGAGTACGGACTATAAAATCTGTCACAAACAAACTCAAAAATAGAACATCTCCTGCCTGCCAAGTCCCTCCTACCAGAATTATCTGTCTTTGAAAATGTGAGCTCCACCCCAGCACCCTTCCTTACCAAAATCACAACCCCCTTACAAGACTCTGATTGATCTGAAGCCACATTACTCTCATTTGCAGTCAAAGTGTCCTGCAAAATGATAATGTGAGCAAGGCTTTCTTCAAGATACGGCATCACTAATCTCTGGCATCCCCTGGTTCTAAGACAATTGAAATTTCAGGTTAAGAAATATATCTCCTCGTCCCACATCCACCCCTGTACCCAATCCTGGGGAACCCTCCCAATGCTTGTATGCATTAGGATGCCTAAAGAGCGTCTCTGGGAAAGGCTAACAGATCACACTCAAAAATACTTAACTGCAATGCACCCACACAGCCCTACAAACCTGACATTCAAGGTCTTCCAAAACTCAAGGGACTGCTCTCTTTTTAATGGTATCAATCAATTTGTCTAAATCATTCAGAGAACGGTAGTTAAACTTTTAATTGCTCCCCATAATGTGGAGCATTTTGGGGAATTTTAGTTGTACTATTGCTCCAAAATTATGAAGCTCTCCTCCATGCTCTTACCAAGCTCTCACTGCAATTGGTCTCTCACTTTCCACAAATCAGATATGTTAGTAAAAGTGAACTCTCTAATCATAAAGGAGCCTCTTTACTGCATATGAAAGAAAAGATACCAAAATCTTCCTTGTTTTCTGCCTTCGGGAATTGTTCTCAAAGAAGACTCTGTGCTCTCTCTGTAACTCCTCTTCTACCCACTAGTGGAGGAAATTGACTCGATCAAACAGAATGTTTACAAAATACTACTGTGATAAGCTTGCTGACTATATTTATTATGTGTTCAAAGTGTTATATATAGAATACATTTAAATCAATGTTATTTTTATATAAAGTAGAATTACACATTTTTTAATAAAGAATATTATTTTTTTCCATTTATATTCATTTTATACATAACACTATGGGGTATATTCACAAGAACGTGTGATAACTACCGCAAGAGTATCTCAACGCAACTCTCAACATCACAGCCCATCATGGAAAAATAACCCTGTGTCAATGTGGAATTCACATCAAGGCGGTACCAAGCGATAGACTGCCGAAACCTCGGACAATGTTTGCGATACAACCACCTCGATGGAGATAAAACCCCAAATCCTTTCATGCAAGCACTACCCATGCACTCATTCAATCACCCAGGTAGTATACCTGCACTCATACAAACACTCAGGCTCTAATCTTGCACTCATCCTTTCACTCAGGCTGTAACCATGCACTCATCCAATCACCCAGGCACTACACATGCACTCATACAATCACCCAGAAACTACCAATGCATTCGTTCAATCATTCAGTCCCTACTCTTACACTGAACTATTCACTCAGGCATTAGGCATACACTCATCCATTCACTCAGCCACTACTCATGCACGTATCAAATCTTCCAAGCACTACTCTTTCACTCATTTATTCACTCACATATTATGCTTGAGCTCATCTATTCACTGAGACACTACTTATGCACAATTCTAACATTCATCAAACACACATCTATACAAAAAATCACTTTCGCTATATACAATATTCTAATTTTAACCAGTACAGAAGGTTCTGTGAGAACCATTTTAAAAAAAAACCAATTCATATTTATTTGTATTTTCTGATTTTTTTAAATATGTTTTTGAATTTTTTTAAGTACAAAATAAAAGTTAAAGCGTCCGACTGTGGTGTTTCATAACAACAAACAAGCACAAGGTAGAACCCCCCCAAAGAATTAGCACTTATATGCTTTCAAAAGATTAACGATGGACAGTTCTCCAATCCAAAAAGTGGTTAAACACCTGCTGAAGTAGATGGTTGATTACCATTATCAGCTGCATCTTGGTCCCTCTTCTGTTGTTCCATCATCTCTCATGCAAGACAAGTGGGATGTATTGTTTCAAGGTGCTTCTTCATCCAAGAAGTACCACATGTCAAATTCAAAGTCAAAAATGCTTATGCCATTGAAAGCCATAAAAGCAGACAGTTAAAAACATTTTAAGATACTTTAACCCCTTCCATGCTCATGACGGAACGATTCCGTCATGAGCATCGGTTGAGCTGTGCTCATGACGGAACCGTTCCGTCATGGCCCCGCCCGCGCTCGAACCCTTCAGCACCGCGGGGGAATCCGCGCAGCGCTGAAGGGGTTAAAAAGCAATCAACACATATAGGAGAAAGAATTTGCACATGACCATAGAAAGAAGCCCCATCATACTAGTCTTGTGTATCCTAAAATGAATCACTTAAGAGTTGGAATTACAGGTCATTACTGAGAATCAAACAACAAATACTGAGATGCTGATAAAAATCCACAGACAAAATGCCATAAATATAGTAACTTAATAAGGGCCCACATAATTGAACATTTTTAAATAGATGTTACTTGACTACTGCAGGGACATCTTCTTCCTAGTTCTCATGATCCCTAGCAGGAAGCTTGGGGCACACCATGGGGGAGGATTGCATTTGCAAAAATAATAATGCGGGTCTTACTTGAACAAAGGTGGCCTCTCAAAGTAACAGAAATATACATTTGTTGTGCACGGGGGCATAAAATTCACAAAAAAAGATAAAATTCAAAGAATCCTGCTCTGAAAAAGTGTCACAGGGACATTGCTTTAGTGCTCCCGCCAATGAGTATCCCTTGGGCAAGGCTAATATCCAGGGTACCTGGTTCAGCCAAAATCTGGTTAAAACAAAGCGATGTTGTGCATTAGAGACCAGTGAAAAATAGGGCTGTAACTGTGGAGACAAACTTATAGTAACATGCCATCTCACTGAGGAATTGTCTACTTCCGTACCCTCCTTAAATGCCTGCTGCCTGGCCAGAAACTTCAGGTTGATGTCCCTGGCCGGGCCTAAGGGTCTTGGTTAGATATACATATGAGTGCAGCGCCACATCTTCATTTGCTCCCTGAAGAATTTTAGCCACGGAATACGTAGGGCCCCCTCATAGGCATACAGTCCGCTATAACCAACTGATTCAAAGTAGTGGTAGTGCTTTACCAGATCCTTACTACGGTATCAATGGTGCAGCCGCAATATGATCAGAGATGTACCCCAGGACAAGCTCTTCATGCAAAATAAAGGCGGGGTGCTTGAGGGGACAGCAAGAAGGCCATTCATGAATTTGTTTTCAATGTCCCTCACATCCTTGTAGCCCCATGCATCACACCCTTATGTGGCCATAAGGGTACATTTTTCTTTGTAAACATTAAGTAGGGCAGGTATTGGTTTAGACCCCAACCTTTTAGCAAAATCCCACACGGCCCAACTGCTCTAGCCAGTATGTTTTTATTAAGTCCATGTCCCATGGTCTTCAAACAACATCCCCAGGTAAGGAAAGGTAGACACATTTGACAATTCTACACCCTTATATTAAAACTTGCACTTTGCAGCGGTTTTGCTGCCCATAGCCATGGTGTAAGATTTTGAGAAATTGGTGACTAAGTCAACTGATTCCACAAAATCAATATATTTCTTTTAAGATCCTGTGGTTGGAGAGCACTTTGTAGCATATGTTACACGCAAATGTTGCAGGTCACCTTCCGAGCATTCACTTTCTTCTCTCCCTCTGGCACAGTAAAAAACATCCACACAATGCTTTCCTTGTGCTTTTTTAATGGCTCTTTCACCTCTTCCATCTCCTCCTGCTGCTCCTCTTCAGGAAAAGCTCATGCCCTGTTTCAAAGGAAAAAAAACTTGGAACAACAAAGAAATAAAGAATTTCTAAAGCCTCCCAAAAAAGTAGTCTAACATAGAGACACACCCACAATAAAAAGAACTGGAACAGGTGTTGGTTCCACCCGCCAAGAGAATGAAAAGCTTTTCAACCATTGATAAACTTTCTTTCCATGTCATATATAGTCATATAGCAGTCACACACCCATCGCGTATATGTCGCACACCCGTAAAATGCAGTAGATATAATATAAAAGTATAAATTACTATTAGGATATTGTGTTTCAAACTACTTCAATGGAAAGTTTTTATGCAAATTAGATATTTAAACTTGAAACATTGATATTTCATACTTTTAAAAACTATGCCGGAGTCGCAACCCCTACATAATCCTGGAAAAATATGCCGGCAGGGTTCATGATTCCTAGGAGACTTTTGCGCGATAGTGCTGCATCCATCAAAAATGTGTTTTAAACAGCTTTAAATTATTTTAACACAACACTAATACTAATTTTTGGGATTCAATAATAAACCTCTTTGTTTAAAAAATATATTATTTTAGTGTAAGTATGTATTTTAGACTCACATTTGAGTAACGGATTTGCGCACACAACACATAGTTCCAAAACCAGTGCGCAATACCGTTGCATCCTCAAAAATTTATGTTAAAAACTAGGCCTGGGCAGAAAATTCCGTACCGCTTGCGGAACTTTCAGATTTTGGGCAATTTCGCATTCCGTGGAGAACGCAGAATTGCCCAAAATTCTGCGTTCCACGGCTTCGCAGAATTTTTTGTTTGTTTGCGTTCTCAAATTCCGTGTTCGCGAGATATTTCCCCCGAGCACGCAAACAGCGATTGCGAACAGAAATAAAGGATCACGAATAAGCAATTCCAAGTGTTCATGGAACTTCTGCGTGTTAGCGGAGATTTTTTACCGTTTCGCGGAACTTTGCGTAGCTCGACTACGCAAATTCCGCCCACCCCTATTAAAAATATTTTTTTTTTACACATGTATAACTTTTATATTACAATTTATTTGCACTCAGTAATAAACCACTTCATGAAAACTATATATCACTTTGTTCTAAATATGTATTTTACACTGATATTCATGTAACAGACCGCACACTCACCGCGTGGGTTCACGAATGGTGCGCAACCCGTTTTTGTATAGCAAAATAATATTACCTACTGGCTGTCGCCAATATCTTTGGAGCCGTTTGACAAATCTTCGCGAAAGTTTCTAAACTAGTGGTTTACTCAGGTCAGCTCCTGTCTTGAAAGTTTTGGGGTGATTTGTCAAGTGGGGGCCATGCAAAAAGGTGGGTCCCAAAATGCTTTTTCCCCATGTTAATTTCCATAGGAATTTTGGAACAGGCTGAAGCCACCTCATCTAATTAAGTCCTTAATGAGTCCAGTAATGGCTTCACTAAAGCATATACTCAGAGGGCACTTTAGTAGTGCCTCCTGAAAAACCTATCAACCTCTAGTGTACTGGCTGACTGATGTAGGCCACTCTGTCACCATAGACAGGTTTCGGACCCCCTGCATGATCTCTGAGGGCAGAAACAATGCTGGATCCCACTGGAGGTATTGACAGCTTCCCCGAACAGAATGACTAGTAATCACCATATTAAAGCAGGAGGCTTCAAAGAACTCTGCTGACTTTGATATGCGACCATCACTTCCCCCAGACCAGGGAGATGCCACCCTTGCCCTAAGGACAATTGGGTTCCAGGACAGGTGTTCACTATCAGTCTTGTTCCACCCATAAGGTCGGCCACCTAATGCAAACACAAACACTAGAATTCCACCATCTTTGTTTCTGGTGGAATTAGGTTTACAGGATCAGGGTTATGCCCACTGTCCGCAGGAAGTGGTCATATAGGGTGGATAATCACCCTAAAGGTAAGTAGCTCATTTGGCGACTACCTGTCACTCCCCTTAACACCCCTAAATGTAATATTTTGGTGACACCTCTGATGCTAGGAACTTAGATTCAATGGACCCAGGAAATAGGAAGAAATATGAGCTGCGAAAATGGGAACTTAAGACTTGCTGTGGACTGTTTGGCACTAAACCCTCCCTGCCTGCACCAGTCCTGAGAAACTGAGTTGTCCTGCAGCTGAGCATATGCCAAGAATCTAGGTAGATTGTTAGCCCTTCCCAAATTGCCAGCAATATTCCTTGGAGTAAAGGAGCTACTCCTCGGCAGCCCACAGTCACCAATACAGCAGAGTCTGGTTTACTGTGCTGCCGCTCCCCAGTCACACCAAAACAGCAGCCAATCAAAGAGGTCACCATGATCCAGAATGACATATCTGGTTACCCACCAAGTGAGAAGATACCAGGACCAACCAGAACCGTACAGCACCAATATCTAGAGTACCATACTCCTTGCAGCAACCAAAGCCTGTATTTGATCCTGGGCCCACTACTATCTTAAGTCTTGAAAGGGACCCCCAGAAACCTAATACAAGTATTTGTATGCCATATATGTATTTTTCACCCATAGAAAGCATTGCTCGGCCCAGGAAATAGAAGCCCCTGGGTGGGCCAAGTTCTGGGGCATGTTATAATAAAGGAGGGGGACTCATTGGGACTCCATCCTAGGCTTTAGAAAAGCCCAGGGGACTCCACCTCCCTGGGGCACTTGATCATACAAATGGGTAGACCCTCATATCCCTTCAGGCCTAAGGACCAACACCTCCCTGGGGCACTGAAGTATACCAATGCCTGGCCGGCCTACCCGCAGCCCCTCCATGAGGCCCCCCCACTGCCCCTCTGACTGCTACTTCCCAGGGGCAAATATAGCCAAATAATGCAAGAGATCCATTGTGGACCCCTGGCCCCAGGGACCACAACCTCCCCGGGGATAATGAGAAGATGGGAGGTGGTCACGCGGCCCCCCTACTGCAGCCATACATGGCCATGGGGACTGCCACCTCCTAGGGTCAGCTCCAGCAATTTCCCAGGGTGCCCACCTGATCATATTTTAGTGTGCTATAGCTTGGCGTGAGCATTACAGAACATGCAAGCTCTAGCAAACTCTGCTCTGCTTCAAGTAAGGGGGACCATGGAAAATGCTATTGCATACTCAAAGCAAAGCAGAATTGCTTTTGGACAAAGGGAGCTGCGGGATGCTGGCAGGGAAAACGAAGGCCTTGAGGCTTCCCCGTGGTCCCTAACAGATGAGAGTGTTTACCCTGGCTGTGACCAGGGCACCCACAGTTGAGCCCTGGCCCAGGGGATGGGTCCGCTAGGCCAAAATCGGCCCAGGAGGGGGTCACATGGCCCCTCTCCCTTTGAGAAAAAGAAATACAAAAATTGAAAGGCCGGGCACTGTGGGGTTGGGGTCTCAGGAGACAAAATATGTCCACTGAGGGGGACTATGCATACCCCTTCCATAAAAAAAAGAAGGAAATGTTCTCCTTTTAAAATTCTCGGCATCGTGCCAAAGGCCTTGCCGTCTTTCTACACCATTCTGAAAATGCACCCATACAGTCACTCATACACCTACTCGCCCACTCATAAAGGTCAATAATATACCCAATGACCCACCCATACAGCCACTGACCCACCCACTCACTCACCAATACAACCACCTTCATAGCCACTTATTCACCCACACACTAACTCACATACCCACGTATACACCCATATGGCCACTGACACACCTACTCACACAGCCATATAGACACGCAGACACCCACTCATACATGGATACACACAGCCACTCACATAATATATGTTAAAAGTAATATCACTCATTAGTAGTACACCGCATATACTAATTTATTAGCTTTGCATATATGTTTAACACTCATAAATTATTGGATGATGTCATCAGTGATGTCTTCTGCACTGATTATGACCTCACATATGAAATCACTCATGACTTGATGAGTGACATCATTGATGACATCACTGATGGCTTATCAAATGACACGTTAGTCCTGAAGCCCTCAGGAGTAAAGTGGAATTCATTCCTCAACCAGTAGTGTGCCAGGACGTGCGTTTGCAGAGCGGTAGAGAAAGGGGGTGTAGCCTCTTATGACCTCTTAGCAATTGCGCTATATGGTACTTATTGGAGGTAACAGGATGGGTTGTTGGCCCCCAAGGACCCTGAGCAGACAAGGGGACTTGATCCCCAGGCAGTCCCTTCTCCGAAAGGTTGATAAAGGGGGCAGGGCCTGCAGTGGCTTCCCCGGGGCCTGCCTATTTTAATTTTTATTTGATTAGCAAAAGAGTTACAGCCTAGGGACACCATCCTCTGGGGCCGGGCCTTTCTTCGAGTCTGTTCCATCTTATAGTCTTTGTTGAGGAGGGGGGCATGCAGCCACTCTTCCCTGGTTGATTGCAAAAAAGCCTGTCCCCAGAGGAAGCCTTTGATGAGGATGTAGTGAGATACTGTGTCAAACGCTGCTGAGAGGTCGAGGAGGATCAGTGCCGCCACTTTTCCCTGGTCAAGGAGTGATCTAATGTCATCTATCAATCAATCAATCAAAGCATTTGTATCGCGCGCTACTCACCCGTAGGGTCTCAAGGCACTGGGGGAAAGGGGTCAGCTACTGCTCAAACAGCCAGGTCTTGAGTTGCTTCCTGAAGGAGAGGTGGTCTTGGGTCAGGCGGAGGTGGATGGGGAGGGAGTTCCACGTCTTGGCAGCCAGGTAGGAGAAGGATCTTCCTCCCATTGTGACCGTTCAGATGCAGGGAACGGCGGCGAGGGTGTGGCTGGTCGATCGTAGCTGGCGGGTGGGTTTGTAGAAGGTCAGACGGTCATTGAGGTATCTTGGGCCTTGGTTGTGGAGCGCTTTGTGTGCGTGGGTGAGGAGTCGGAATGTGATTCTCTTGCTGACGGGGAGCCAGTGCAGGTTTCTCAGGTGTTCGGAGATGTGGCTGTGTCGGGGGATGTTCAAGATGAGGCGTGCTGAGGCGTTCTGGATGCGCTGAAGTCTCTTCTGGAGTTTGGCTGTCGTTCCGGCGTAGAGGGTGTTGCCGTAGTCCAGTCGGCTGGTGACGAGGGTCTGGGTGACCGTCTTCCTGGTTTCGGTGGGGATCCACCGGAAGATCTTACGTAGCATGCGGAGGATGTTGAAGCATGATGAGGAGACGGCATTGACTTGTCTGGTCATGGAGAGGGAGGAGTCCAGGATGAAGCCCAGGTTCCGTGCGTGGTCTGTGGGCTTGGGTGCGCTGCCCAGGGCAGGGGGCCACCAGGAGTCGTCCCAGGCGAAGGTTGAGGATCCCAGGATGAGGACTTCCGTCTTATCTGAGTTCAGTTTCAGGCGGCTGTTCATCATCCACTCGGCTACGTCTTTCATCCCTTCATGTAGGTTAGTTCTGGCGGTGGCGGGGTCGTTGGTGAGGGAGAGGATCAGCTGGGTGTCGTCGGCGTAGGAGATGATGTTGAGGTTGTGTTGGCGTGCGATGGCCGCAAGGGGGCTCATGTAGATGTTGAACAGCGTGGGGCTGAGGGATGACCCTTGGGGTACGCCGCAGATGACTACGGTGGCCTCGGATCTGAATGGAGGGAGGCGGACTCTCTGGGTTCTTCCGGCGAGGAAGGAGATGATCCACTCCAGTGCCTTCTCTTGGATTCCGATGTTGCTGAGGCGTTGTACTAGGGTGCGGTGGCAGACCGTGTCGAACGCCGCGGAGAGGTCCAGGAGGATGAGGGCCGCTGTTTCTCCGTTGTTGAACAGGGATCTGATGTCGTTGGTGGCTGCGATGAGGGCGGTCTCGGTGCTGTGGTTGGCCCGGAAGCCAGACTGTGAGTGGTCGAGGGATCCATTTGTCTCGAGGAAGACGGCCAGCTGTCTGTTGACGGTCTTCTTGATGACTTTGGCAGGAAAAGGACGGAGCGAGATGGGCCGGTAGTTTTTGAGTTCGGTGGGGTCCGCTGATGGTTTCTTCAGTAGGGCGCTGAGTTCGGCATGCTTCCAGCTCTCGGGGAAGGTGGCGGTGTTGAAGGAGGCGTTGATGATGTCCCGTGATGATGGCGTCGGCCTTGTTGAAGACGTGGTGAGGGCAGGGGTCGGTTGGTGATCCGGAGTGGATGGAGTTCATCCTGCGGATGGTGTCTTCGGTGTTGACCGGGGTCCAGGCTCGGATGGTGGTGGTGGGGGGTGTCGGTGCGGTCGTAAGGGGTGTTGGCTGTGTGCTGAAACTGTTGTGTATGTCTGCGATCTTGCTGTGGAAGAAAGAGGCGAGTGAGTTGCAGAGGTCTTGCGAGGGGGTGATGTCGTTGTCTTCAGCGCTGGGGTTCGAGAGCTCTTTGACGATGTTGAAGAGTTCCTTGCAGTTGTGTGCGTTGCTGTCTAGTCGTTCCTTGAATGCGGTTTTCTTGGTGGTGCGGATCAGCTGGTGGTGTTTTCGAGTTGCGAGCTTGAGGGTAGTCATGTTGTCTGTAGTAGGGTCTCTGCACCAGGCTCTCTCGAGGGCTCGGCAGTTCTTCTTGGAGCTCTTGAGTTCGTCGGTAAACCAGGATGCTTTCTTGGTGCTGGGTCCGGCGGGGGGGTCTTCAGTGGGGCGAGGTCATCTGCGCAGTTGCTGATCCACCTCGTGAGGTTGTTAGCAGCTTGGTCGGGGTTTGTTGAGCTGGCTGGAGGGTTCTGGTTCAGGGATGTGGTGAGATGGTCGGCTGTGATCTTGTTCCAGCTTCTGCGGGGGACCTGTTGTGGGCGGTGGTGGATCGTGGTCCTTCTGAAGCTGAAGTGGACGCAGCTGTGATCCGTCCAGTGGAGTCCGGTAGCGTGGCTGAAGGAGACGTCCTTGCTGGAGGAGAAGACGGGGTCAAGCGTGTGGCCGGCGTAGTGGGTGGGGGTGGTCACCAGTTGCTTGAGTACGAGGTTGGTGAGGTTGTCCATCAGGGTGGTGGTGTTGCGGTCATTGTTGTTCTCCAGGTGGAAGTTGAGGTCCCCGAGGAGGATGTAGTCAGCGGAGGGGAGGGTGTGCGGGCTGATGAACTCGGCGATGTCTTCGCTGAATTGTGTGCGTGGTCCCGGGGGTCTGTAGATGAGGGTGCCTCTGAGGGTGGTCTTGTGGTCGGTGTGTATCTGGAAGTGCAGGTGTTCTGCCGCTGTGAGGGTGTCATCGGAGTTGGTCGTGATGCGGATGGTGTTCTTGTGGACGATGGCGATGCCTCCTCCTGTCTGGTTGACGTGGTCCTTCCGGGTTATCTTGTATCAGTCGGGATAGCGATGTCGATGTCGGGCGCTGAGGAGGCGTTCATCCATGTTTCAGTGAGGAAGGCGACGTCTGGAGATGTGGTGTCGAGGAGGTTCCAGAGTTCCACGGCGTGTCTGTGGATGGAGCGGGTGTTGAGCAGGATGCACTTCAGGTGGTTGCTGCTGGTGCTCGTCTTGGCGGATGCGGTGCAGGTCCGGATGCAGGAGAACTTGCAGGATTGGCAGGTGAAGGGTCCGTGGGTGCGTCCTGGGGTGGCTCGGTGGCAGCCAGGGGTCCGGCCGGTGTTGAGTGCGTTGAGGACGGCTGTGACGTAAGTCCGGCGGGTGAGATGGCATCTGCGGGGACCAAGGGTCCTGGCGCTGGGCACGGTCCAGGCACGGACGGGCGCAGACGGGCTTGCTTTTGGCGCGCCTTCGGCGCACAATCGGCGTGCCCGCTGCACGTGAACGCTGCGCGTACGCCTGGACTCCGCCATAAATGGCGTAGGGGGGGCTGAGTGAGAGGGAGGAGCAGCTGGGAGGCGGGAGCGGGGTGGCGCGGGGAGGGGAGGGGATCAGGTAGAGAAGGCAAGAGGGGGGGCGGGGCCGCAGGGGAGCAGCGGCAGGGAGCGGGGAGGGCGGGAAGACGGCGAAAGGTGGCAAAGCTGCAAGCACAGGTAGCGGGCAGAGAAGGGCGAGAAGACGGCGAAGGTGAACAGGAGCAGGAACCAAAGGAGCAACAAGCACAGGTAGCAGGCAGAGAAGGGCGAGGAGACGGCGAAGGTGAACAGGAGCAGGAACCAGAGGAGCAGCAAGCACAGGTAGCGGACAGAAACGGCAGGCAGGGACACCGGGCACCCTCAAGGAAAGCTGCACGGCGGGTGGAGCGACCGTCACCGACCAGAGTCAGGTCAGGTCACAGCTCCCCGTCGCGCTATCAATCCTTAAGTATCCGGGGGGAGGGAGGAGCAGCTGGGAGGCGGGAGCGGGGTGGCGCAGGGAGGGGAGGGGATCAGGTAGAGGAGGCAAGAGGGGGGTGGGGCCGCAGGGGAGCAGCAGCAGGGAGCGGGGAGGGCGGGAAGACGGCGAAAGGTGGCGAAGCGGCAAGCACAGGTAGCGGGCAGAGAAGGGTGAGAAGACGGCAAAGGTGAACAGGAGCAGGAACCAGAGGAGCAGCAAGCACAGGTAGCGGGCAGAGAAGGGCGAGGAGACGGCGAAGGTGAACAGGAGCAGGAACCAGAGGAGCAGCAAGCACAGGTAGCGGACAGAAACAGCAGGCAGGGACACCGGGCACCCTCAAGGAGAGCTGCGCGGCGGGTGGAGCGACCGTCACCGACCAGAGTCAGGTCTGTGGCTGCGATGAAGGTGGTTTCTGTTCTGCGATTGATGTGAAATCTATATTGAGAGTTCTCAAAAGGTTGTTGTTCTCCAGGTGTTCTGTGAGTTGGAAGCTGAGGGCTTTTTCAAGAACTTTAGCCAATAAAGGGAACAGTAAATAGGGCAGCAATTCTTGAGTTTGTTTGGGTCAGCGGAGGGCTTCTTGAGTAGGGATTTGTTGTACCCTTCAGTAAAATATTCACATTAAGTTCAGTATTACAAATTATTATATAAATAAAGAAAATTTTCTCTCATATTTACCAATCTAAATGTCTTTTAATTCAATGATTTATATGCAAAGTACATGAGCTTTCATTAAATATGTATTTTTTTCAGTATTTGTTGAAGTTGCTGCATTTAGTTTTACATTGTTTTAATGATGTTAAAACAATATATAAAAAAAAGCTAGAATACCATAAAGAAGCTGAACTAGTTTGTCTGTCAGTAATATTTTCTTATGCTTTTTAAGTGAAACAGCACAATCACATTTGTTGCTCACAGTAATCATATTTTACTGAACCATCTTTTCTTCTATAATAGATCCTCAGTACTCATGTGACATATTTATTATCTTCAGAGTGGTATTTGTAAGATGTTTTCTTTTCACCAAGTTGTAGTTACTTAAATCTCTATTTTCTTTTTATCTCTCCTTTAAATTGAGGCGGTAAGAAACTATTTTTTTACATATGTATTTAGTTATCTAAAGGTTCACTACAGTGCAAACAAGACCTAACAAGGAGACAAAGTATTTTAAAGCCGGTTTAGTTGATTTAATCAACAGTCAAATGACACAAACAGTTTCTGAAATAACAGAGAAGAATGGAAATAGGTCCATGAGCATTGATTAAATATGGGGATTTTCTGTAATTGCTAAAGCTGTTGAAATATTTTATATATTGTTTTAATAATGTTAACTCAATATTAAAAAATAGAATACCACAAAGAAGCTGAACTAGTATGTCTCTGTCAGTAATATTTTCTATTGCTTTTTAAGTGAAGCAGCATGATCACATTTGTTGCTCATAGCAATCATATTTCAAAAAACCATATTTCTGTGTATCATAGATCCTCAGTATTTAAGTGGCATATTTAGTATCTTCAGAGTGGTTTTTGTAGCATTTTTTAACAAAGTTATTTTTACTTAAATCTCTCATTTCTTTATATTTCTCCTTTAAATTGAGGTGATAAGAAACTAAGGGCAAGATTCACTAAATCTCCATGCAATGCAGCGCAGCCTTCGGTGAGGCTGTGCTGTGTTGCGTGACAGGGAGGGAGCAGGAGAGTGCCATATTTTCATAGATATAGCTCTCTCCTCCCTTTTCCCTTGCGCTGGCGTGGATTACAGCTGCCGTGCACCAGCAACACACCTTAGTGCCATAGAGCTAGGGTGAGTGTGTTTGAGTCCAGCATAGGTTTTGTACAGGAAGGATACCCTTCCTTGACAAAATTCTATGCATTGACACAAGGGAAACCTTCTCCCTCTTTGTAAGCATGCTGCACAGTGCAGCACGCATGCAAAATCAGAAAAGGAATGAGAAATTAAAATATTTCTCCTTTCTTGCACCTAGTTTAAAAGGATGCAGTTTTCTTACGCTAAACCCAATCTACTGTGTTTAGTAAATTGGGTTTAGCATAAGAAACCTTGGGTGTTTGCATGGGAATGCCCATCCACCGCCCTTGGCATGCCCCCATGGCCCAAAGTACAGCTACTTTATTTAAAGAGTTAAAAAAGTATAGTGCTGGAAAGTAAGTTAGAAAAAAAACACAAACACGGCACAAAAGCTTAGTAAATATCTCCCAGAGTATTTTAAAGCTTTATAAGTTGGTTGATTTTTAGTCAAATGACACAAACGGTATCTGAAATAGCAAAAATGAATGGAAGTAAGTCCATGACCATTGGTTAAATATGGAGATTTTTCCGCATTTGCTAAAATTGTTGAATTCTGTTATACATTGTTTTAATAATTTTAACACAAAATTAAAAAAACTAGAACACCCCAAAAAAGCTGAGCTAGTATGTCTCTCAGTAATATTTTCTATTTCTTATTAAATCAAGCAGCAGAATCACATTTGTTGCTCATAGTGATTATGTTCCACTGAACCATAGTTCTTTGTATCATTGAGCCAAAGTGCGCAAGCGGCATGGTATTTTATTTAGAGTGGTTTTGTAAGATATTTCTTTATCAAGTTGTACTTACATAAATCTCTCATTTCTTTTATGTTTTCTTTAGTTTGAGCTGGTAAGAAAACATTTGTTGCATGTTTATTTAGTGATTTAAAAGTCTTTTACAGTGTAACCTAGACCTAACTTAGAGAAAAAATATCTTACGAGCTTTAATAACTGATTGATTCATAGTAACATGACACAGATGGTGGCTGAAATAACACTGATTTTCAAATAAACCTGAAGCACACCCTGTTTTGTCCAAACGTTTCTGTTAATCATATTTTTTCCAAGTTTGGCATGCATGCACTCTTTTAGAGCTCCGTTCGTTTAGCGCAATACGAAAACGTCGCAAGAGAGTGACACGCAACTTTGCCTGCCACAAAAGAGTTGCACAGCCTGATACACTTTTGTGAACGAAATAACCACGTACTCAATAGTGTTCTCAAAGATCATCCATTTTATTCTCAATGTTTTATCCATGTTTGTCCGTCACGTCGAAGAAATAAAGTTTTTTCTGTTCACGCATTTTACTTTGCACGGGAATTGCCCATCCGGGTCTATTCACAAGCACGTATAAACTTCACTCCTCCATCTTATACAGTTCACCCAATGCATTTAGGTCATTTATAAACCTTCTTCAGGGGTATCTACAATGGTTTAAAGAACATGTATTAATCACACACAATTAACATACCAACTAAAACATTTGTTTTTGCCTCTTAACCCGTGATGTAACTTGGTCCTCCCTTCTAAACCAAATAAATAAAGAATACCACCACAATACCTCATCACCCAAGTTCCCCACAAAAACCTGCAACCACATAAACTCCAATACTACAAACCCCACCATAGTAAGTCTAATTAACTCCCTTGAACAACCTAATGGTTAAGACCTCCCATATATTTTTTAGTTGGTAAGTTAATTGTTCTTTAAACCATTATAGATACCCCTGAAGAAGGTTCATAAATAACCGAAATGCATTGGGTGAACTGTATAAGATGGAGGAGTAAAGTTTATACGTGCTTGTGAATAGGCCCGGATGGGCAATTCCTGTGCAAAGTAAAATGCATGAAAATAAAAAACTTTATTTCTTCGACGTGACGGACAAACATGGATAAAACATTGAGAATAAAATGGATGAACTTTGAGAACACTATTGAGTACGTGGCTATTTCGTTCACAAAAGTGTATCAGGCTGTGCAACTCTTTTGTGACAGGCAAAGTTGTGTGTCACTCTCTTGCGATGAAATTACACTGAAGCACAAAAATAACTAAGGGGACAGAAAACTGATGAATTTATTTATTTATATATTGAGTTTTATATATGGTATTAGGACACACAGATCATTTGCAAGCAATACACAAAACAAGGAAAACCAAAAGAAGGAGATACAATTATAGGTATACAGGGTAATAATATAGGAAAAGATGAGCAATATAGTTAAGACGTAGCGATGGTAGCTTATAGCTGGTTTGGGAGGAATGCACAAATATTTTCAGAGGTAGTTTTCTTCAGTATGTTTGATGGTTGAGGGGGAGTGCATCAAGGAAGTCGGTTATTTTATGAGTGTGGGTTCAGGTATTTGTTCAAAAGAAGTAATTTAAGTTCCTTTCTGAAGTGTAGAATTGAGTGATTGCCACGTAGATCCTCTGGGAGTGAATGATAGTCCAACTTAAATTGGCAAAGAGTACAACACTTTAAATTACCTTGACTGTGTTAAGTTTCGTTTGGTGGGCATCACTGCTGAAGCCTTCTTTTAAAACCTTTGGGTTTGTCCTGATGAGATTAGGCACCACAAGATGAGAGGATGACCTCATAATCACTATAAAACGACTTAACCAATTGCATATGATCCTCTATAGACTCTGAATGGAGTAAAATACTATCCATCTAAACAGTGTAGAACACATCTAGAAGATCTGGCAACACTTTATCCATACAAAATTGAAAATGCTATAAGGGCATTGAAGATTCTAAAATACACAAGCTATTATACAAGCATGCAACCCTAGCCTATAGCTGAAAGCGTTCTTCCATGTGTTACCTTCTTGAACTGTAACAAGGGGGCAAATTAAAATCCCTGGGGAAAATATGTTAAATTAAAATACATTATTTTGAATAGTTAAAAATATAAATATATTTAATTTGATTTAAAAAAATTCATTTAAAAATACCACAAATATTTGATTTCAATTTATCACATGTTAAAAACCTTATTTAAATTTAAACAATTAAGTAATTATTGCTGTAGCATTTTTATTTTGTTCTATATAAAAATAGATATGTGCATTTAATTTACACTAATATTTAACGTAAATTATTTTTACAATTTATTTTTAAGTTTAATAAACGTTTTTACTTTTTCCTATACTACACCAAAGGGAGATCTCCTCCACAGAGGCAGAAATGTGTCAATTAAAATATCATGGCAAAAATGAAAAAAACCTAAAGTAAAATGTGTATATTTATTTATTTATTTTTGTCCTCATATTACTATAGCTTCTTCAAAAATTAAGGCCATTTGACAACTTCTATCTGGCCCACAGCCTGCTGCATTTGCATTGGTGCCATCTCACCAACAGAGCCAACAGGAGTGATGACTCGGTGTAATCATAGATCTGTCTTTTTATTGATTCCGTAACCAACTTACCACTCCACCTGGAAAAATCAGTGCATATCTAATTTGCCCACCAGGCTTACCTTCAATGTCTAGATGGCAAGTCCAGTGTACCTCTTTGAGTCTGTACCACACGGGGAGTTGGATAGATTCAGTGGTTACAGATCTCTCTCCTGGCTGAGAGCACAAGATAGAACGAAAGGCCCCTCTGCCCTCTACTCAACAGATATGTGAGGTTCATTTCTACTCCCATTAGAACTGATACAAGTCTTAATGTAATATTGACTCACAAGATATCCTTTACAACGTTCTCAACATCAGCCCAAAATCCCTTGACGCCAGAACCAGTGAAACAAGGTGTTCAACATTAGCTCTTAAAGGACCACACCTTATACATTTGGGGGTCAGCCCCTGTGCAAACTTTGCAATGTTTTGATGGTAAAAAAAGTGATTTCACTTGAGATTCGCTGGTTTTACCACAGAGTACAAAAACGTCAAGGAGGTTTGCCATATAATTTGGAGCTCAGTCTCCTGGATGACTCCTTCCTATACTGAATATGGTGCAATCATTTTCCTATCCTCTGCATCTAAAAAATTCCAGTACCAAATGGCAACCTCCTTACTTTTACGTCTCACATCCTGTAGCGTCAACCCAATTGCCCAGGTGCCCCCCATTTCTTGAGTAGCACTTGTGAGCGAGTAAGACAGCTGCAGATTTTTGTAACCCTGGTTAAAAACGTTTCAAGCTAACACCCCCTACACTGCTAACAGCTCCCCCAATGTGGCTATCCCAGCCCTCCATAGTGGGAGACTCAACCCATCTCTCAAACACTTTGTGGCACCTGAGGAATCTCAAATAGGTGCAAAGTTAAGATAAGCATCAATATCCAAGATCTTCATAAATTTAAACCATAAGCTTTCAGAGCACCAAACCTATATAGGAGACCAGTGGATCCTATCTTCCTAATCAACTCTGCTAGAAACACCCTGGATGTTGAACTATTGAGCTTAACCAAAAGCATCCTACAGTTTTTTATATATTGAAAAGGAGAGGAGACAAAGGGCAAAATTTGAGCATGGCTCTGTGAATACTGAAACTCCTGTTCAATGGCGTAATAGGCAAAATTATGTCTAACAAATTTTCAAATAACCTCCTTTGTGCTCAAATTAAGCTGGGACTGAAACCCAATATCGGAAAACCTCCCACAAGTAAGCCCAACATACTCGCTTGAAGGCATTGGCTGCATTTCTTGTGACCACTGCCACGGCAATTGATAGAGCAGTGGCTACGTCTATATATCCAGGCAGCTGCTGAGTGAACACATGAATGTGCTGCTTTGGCACATAGCCTTTATGAGCTGAATGAATTAACTGGGGCTCTAGCTTGGCCAATCTCCCAACCAAAATGTGCATAAAAACTTTATAATTTCAGTTCAGTACGGAGGTTGGTCAATAAGAGTCAGCCTTCCTAGAATCCTAGGCAGGTTTCAAAATTAATACAATAGTAGCTTCCTTCCATGAGTAAGGGTTCTGTACATTGTCCTGATATACTGAATTAAACAGTGTCTCCCATGCTGATACAGTCCGCTCCTTTAAAGATGTATAGATCTCTGATGGGATGGCATTGAGACCTGTTAGCTTTCCATTTTTAATATGCAATAAGTGCTCCCTAATTTCCTCTTGAGTAATCTATAAGTCCAAACACTCTTTACCCTTCAAAATGAGCCCAGGAAGATCAATGCCCTACAACCACTCTCTAAGACTGTCAAGATCAGGGAAGACCTCTTCCATGTACTGGATAGAGAATAAGAAAATGAGGTGTCCCTGCACGTCCTCAAACTGGTTTGAGACATCTCCCTGAAGAGTGACAACCAGTTTTTTAATGGTATTCCCAGATCTCTCAATTCTCGATTTCCATAGCAGTAAAACACAAGCTCGCTCCAAATACTCAAACTGTCTCATGAATCTGATATGCAACCATTTCTGCACTTCTTATCCATCTTGATGTTATAGTTTAACTGCACCTCTTCCAACTGTTTTGATACTCTTTCCCTACCCAAACACATGTTTTGCATCTGCAATGTGGCCTCCAAGACCTTCCTGCTACAATGTGATCAATTCTGATCTTTCTGCCTTATTCTTAAAATGTTCCTGACTTTGTAGAACCCCTCAGATAAAAGCTTTGAAAGTATCCCATATTACCTCAAAGGGAGCCAAGCTGGCATTGTCAAGAAAAAAATCAGCACCAGCTTTTTTCAAGGTGAAAACAAATGCAGCATTGAGGATAATAGCTTATTTTAATGTACACCTTACATTTTTTTTATTTCCAAGGCTTTGAATTAAAGTAGTGACAGCAGAATAATCTAAAATATAGGCCAGGCAGAAGGCTAAAATCTTTTATTTTAGCTTCCAAATCTCTATCAGCAAAGAAACAAAACAGCCTAGAGTAGTACCGATATTTTTTCTATAGAACATGTAGCCTCTCATCTGACCCTTTCGGTGTGCCCATACATCCGCTAAACCTAAATCGTGAAGTATATTTCTAAGAGCCTGCCTCACCCTGAATGCTTGAACAC
This sequence comes from Triturus cristatus, assembly GCF_964204655.1. NCBI lineage: Eukaryota > Metazoa > Chordata > Amphibia > Caudata > Salamandridae > Triturus > Triturus cristatus. The sequence goes on from NC_140591.1 coordinate 1,560,441,734, forward strand.
AGTCTTTCTGCGTAGCTCCATCTAAATTTGGGGTCTAGTAAAATTTTGAAATTGTTGCCAAGAACCAACGGGCCATTAACTCAACTAAATTCGACTTCAAATTTGCTATATGGTGGAGGTCGTCCGAGTTCGGACCATAAAATCTGTCACACTCAAAAATAGAACATGCCAAGTCCCTCCTACCAGAATTATCTGTCTTTGAAAATGTGAGCTCCACCTCAGCACCCTTCCTTACCAAAATCACAACCCCCTTACAAGACTCTGATTGACCTAAAGCTACATTACTCTCATTTGCAGTCAAAGTCTCCTGCAAAATGATAATGTGATTAAGGCTTTCTTCAAGATACGGCATCACCAATCTCTGCCAACCCCTGGTTCTAAGACAATTGAAATTTCAGGTTAAGAAATATATCTCCTCGTCCCACATCCACCCCTGTACCCAATCCTTGGGAACCCTCCCAATGCTTCTATGCATTAGGATGCCTAAAGAGCGTCTCTGGGAAAGGCTAACAGATCACACTCAAAAATACTTAACTGCAATGCACCCACACAGCCCTACAAACCTGACATTCAAGGTCTTCCAAAACTCAAGGCACTGCTCTCTTTTTAATGGTATCAATCAATTTGTCTAAATCATTCAAAGAACGGTAGTTAAACTTTTAATTGCTCCCCATAATGTGGAGCATTGTGGGGAATTTTAGTTGTACTATTGCTCCGAAATTATGAAGCTCTCCTCCATGCTCTTACCAAGCTCTCACTGCAACTGGTCTCTCACTTTCCACAAATCAGATATGTTAGTAAAAGAGAACTCTCTAATCATAAAGGAGCCTCTTTACTGCATATGAAAGAAAAGTTACCAAAATCTTCCTTGTTTTCTGCCTTCGGGAATTGTTCACAAAGAAGACTCTGTGTTCTCTCAGTAACTCATCTTCTACCCACTAGTGTAGGAAATTGACTCGATCAAACAGAATGTTTACAAAATACTACTGTGATAAGCTTGCTGACTATATTTATTATGTGTTCAAAGTGTTATATATAGAATACATTTAAATCAATGTTATTTTTATATAAAGTAGAATTACACATTTTTAATAAAGAATATTAGTTTTTACCATTTATATTCATCTTATACATAACACTATGGGGTATATTCACAAGAACGTGTGATAACTACCACAAGAGTAGCTTAACACAACTCTCAACATCGCAGCCCAGCGCGGGAAAATAACCCTGTGTTAATGTGGAATTCACAACAAGGCGTTACCAAGCGATAGTCTGCCGAAACCTCAGACAATGTTTGCGATACAACCACCTCAAAGGAAATAAAACCGCAAATCCTTTCATGCAAGCACTACCCATGCATTCATTCAACCACCCAGGTAGTATACCTGCACCCATACAAACACTCAGGCACTACTCTTGCACTCATCCTTTCATTCAGGCTGTAACCATGCACTCATCCAATCACCCAGGCACTAAACATGCACTCATACAATCACCCAGAAACTACCAATGCATTCATTCAATCATTCAGTCACTACTCTTACACTGAACTATTCACTCAGACATTAGGCATACACTCATCCATTCACTCAGCCACTACTCATACACGTATCAAATCATCCAAGCACTACTCTGTCACTCATTTATTCACTCACATATTATGTTTGTGCTCATTCATTCACTGAGAAACTACTTATACACAATTCTAACATTCATCAAACGCACATCTATACAAAAAATCACTTTCGCTACATACAATATTCTAATTTTAACCAGTACGGAAGGTTCCGTGAGAACCATTTTTATAAAAAAAACAATTCATATTTTTTGTATTTTCTGATTTTTTTTAAAATTGTTTTTGAATTTTTTTAAGTACAAAATAAAAGTTAAACCGTCCGACTGTGGTGTTTCATAACAATAATCAAACACAAGGTAGAACCCCCCCCCAAAAAATTGCACTTATATACTTTCAAAAGAGTAACGATGGACAGTTCTCCAATCCAAAGAGTGGTTAAACACCTGCTGAAGTAGATGGTTGATTACCATCATCAGCTGCATCTTAGTCCCTCTTCTGTTGCAGCATCATCTCTCATGCAAGACAAGTGGGATGTATTGTTTCAAGGTGCTTCTTCATCCAAGAAATACCACAGGTCAAATTCAAAGTTAAAAATGCTTTATTTGGCCAATGAAAGCCATAAAAGCAGACAGTTAAAAACATTTTAAGATACTTTAAAAAGCAATCAATACATTTAGGAGAAAGAATTTGCACATGACCATAGAAGGAAGCCCCATCATACAAGTCTTGTGTATCCTAAAATGAATCACTTAAGAGTTGGAATTACAGCTCATTACTGAGAATCAAACAACAAATATTGAGATGTTCATAAAAATCCACAGACAAAATGCCATAAATATAGTAACTTAATAAGGACCCACATAATTGAACATTTCAAAGATACTGCAGGAGTGCATATAATGCATTAGCCATGTTTAAATAGATGTTACGTGACTACTGCAGGGACATCTTCTTCCTAGTTCTTATGGCCCCTAGCAGAAAGCTTGCAACCCCAAAGCACACCATGGGGGAGGATTGCATTTGCAAAAATAATAATACTTGAACAAAGGTGGCCTCCCAAAGTAACAGAAATATACATTTGTTGTGCAGGGGGGCATACAATTCACAAAAAAAGATAAAATGCAAAAAATCCTGCTCTGAAAAATTGTCACAGGGGCTTCGCTTTACTGCTCGCGCCAAAGAGTATCCCTTGGGGAAGGCTAATATCCAGGGTACCTGGTTCAGCCAAAATCTGGTTAAAACAAAGCGATGTTGTGCATTGGACATCAGTGAAAAATAGGGCTGTAACTGTGGAGACAAACTTATAGTAACATGCCATCTCACTGAGGAATGGTCTACTTCCGTACCGTCCTTAAATTCCTGCCGCCTGGCAAGAAACTTCAGGTTGATGTCCCTGGCCGGACCTAAGGGTCTTGGTTAGATATACATATGAGTACAGCCCCACATCTTCATTTGCTCCCTGAAGAATTTTAGCAACGGAATACGTAGGGCCCCCTCATAGGCATACAGTCCGCAATAACCAACTGATTCAAAGTAGTGGTAGTGCTTTACCAGATCCTTACTAAGGTATCAATGGTGCAGCCGCAATATGATCAGAGATGTACACCAAGACAAGCTCTTCATGCAAAATAAAGGCAGGGGTGCTTGAGGGGACAGCAAGAAGGCCATTCATGAATTTGTTTTCAATGTCCCTCACATCCTTGTAGCCCCATGCACCACACCATTATGTGGCCATAAGGGTACATTTTTCTTTGTAAACATTAAGTAGGGCAGGTATTGGTTTAGACCCCAACCTTTTAGCAAAATCCCACACAGCCCAACTGCTCTAGCCAGTATGTTTTTTTTTAGTCCATGTCCCATGGTCTTCAAACAACACCCCCAGATAAGGAAAGGTAGTCACTTTTGACAATTCTACACCCTTATAGTAAAACTTGCACTTTGCAGCGGTTTTGCTGCCCATAGCCATGGTGTAAGATTTTGAGAAATTGGGGGCATATCAACAAGGGCTTTATCTCTGCTTTTTTGGCTTTAAAAGCCAAAAAAGCAGAGATAAAACTAGCACCCTATCAACAACAGGGTGCTAACACGCAAATTTGCATGTTAGCACCCTTTTACTCTACGCTTCCCCTTGCATCTCTAATGAGATGCAAAGGGGGCGTTCCAGAGTAAAATAATAGGAGAAATGTCGCTAAGCAACATTTCTCCTATTATCAAGAATGTCGCTAACCCTGTTAGAGACAAAAAAAGCAGCGCTAACCGCGGTTAACGCTGCTTTTTTACGTCTGCTAATCTTCAGACTTAGCCATGATATCCTATGGAAGGAGGATATCATGGCTAAGTTTGCCTGTCCCTATCAACAAGGTAACGTGTGATTATCGCTGGGTTTCCAGCGATAATCTCACGTTAGCCTGTTAGCGTGTAGATTTTTATCGCTATTGAGATAAGCGTTGCTAATAGCACGCTATCTCAGCGATAAAAATTCACGCTAGCCGGCGATAATTATCCTCACGCTAAGAGCACTGAGCGATAATTATCGCCGGTTGTTGTTGATATGCCCCTTGGTGACTAAGTCAAGTGATTCCACAAAATCAATAAATTTCATTTAAGATCCTGTGGATGGAGAGAACTTTGTAGCATATGTTACACACAAATGCTGCAGGTCACCTTCCGAGCATTCACTTTCTTCTCTCCCTCTGGCACAGTAAAAAACATCCACACATTGCTTTCCTTGTGCTTTTTTAATGGCTTTTTTACCTCTTCCATCTCCTCCTGCGGGCTCCTCTTCAGGAAAAGCTCATGCCCTGTTTCAAAGGAAATAAAGAATTTCCAGAGCCTACAAAAAAAGTAGTCTAACATGGAGACACACCCAAAATAAAAATAACTGAAACAGGTGTTGGTTCCACCCGCCAAGAGAATGAAAAGCTTTTCAACCATTGATAAACTTTCTTTCCATGTCACATATAGTCATATAGCAGTCACACACCCATCGCGTATATTTCGCACACCCGTAAAATGCAGTAGATTTAATATAAAAGTATGAATTACTATTAGGATATTGTGTTTCAAACTATTTCAATGGAAAGGTTTTATGTAAATTAGACATTTGAACTTGAAACATTGATATTTCATACTTTTAAAAACTATGCCGGAGTCGCAACCCCTACGCAATCCTGGAAAAACATGCCGGCAGGATTCAAGATTCCTAGGCGACTTTTGCGCTATGGTGCTGCATACATCAAAAATGTGTTTTAAACAGCTTTAAAATATTTTAAAACAACAATAATACTAATTTTTGGGATTCAATAAAAAACCTCTTTGTTTAAAAAATATATTATTTTAGTGTAAGTATGTATTTTAGACTCACATTTGAGTAACGGATTTGCGCACACAACACATAGTTCCAAAACTAGTGCGCAATACCGTTGCATCCTCAAATTATGTGCTAAAAACTAGGCCTGGGCAGAAAATTCCATTCCGCTTGCGAAATTTGGGCAAATTCACATTCCGTGGAGAACGCGGATTTGCACAAAATTCTGCGTTCCGCGGCTTCGCAGAATTTTTTGTTTGTTTGCCTTCTCAAAATGCGTGTTCGCGAGGTATTTCCCCCGAGCACGCAAACAGCGATTGCGAACAGAAATAAAGGATCACGAATAAGCAATTCCAAGTGTTCACGGAACTTCTGCGTGTTAGCGGAGATTTTTTACCGTTTCGCGGAACTTTGTGTAGCGCGACTACCCAAATTCCACCCACCCCTATTAAAAATATCTTTTTTTTACAACTATTATGTTACAAGTTATTTGCACTCAGCAATTAACCTCTTCATGAAAAATATATATCAATTTGTTCTAAATATGTATTTTAGACTAATATTCATGTAACAGACCGCACACTCACCGCGTGGGTTCACGAATGGTGCGCAACCATTTTTTGTATAGCAAAATAATAATACCTACTGGCTGTCGCCAATATCTTTGGAGCCGTTTGACAAATCTTCGCAAAATTTTCTAAACTAGTGGTTTACTCAGGTCAGCTCCTGTTTTGAAAGTTTTGAGGTGATTTGTCAAGCGGGGGCCATGAAAAAAGGTGGGTCCCAAAATACTTTTTCCCCATGTTAATTTCCATATCAATTTTGGAACAGGCTAAAGCCACCTCATCTAATTAAGGGGTATATTATCAAGAAACGGAGCTAAAAATATCGCCGCTTTAGCTGCAGAAAAATGCCGCTAAAGCGGCGATAATGGGCTTGATAATATGCCCTTGGGAATTCCAATAGAAGCACATGTTCTGGTGTCAACATGGACTTCTATTGGAATTCTCACAGGCATATTATCAAGCCCATTATCGCCGATTTAGCGGCAGTTTTATGCCGCTAATGCGGCGATAATTTTAACGCAGTGCTTGATAATATGCCCCTCAGTCCTTAATGAGTCCAGTAATGGCTTCACTAAAGCATCCACTCAGAGGGCACTTTAGTGGTGTCTCCTGAAAAACCTATCAACCTCTAGTGTATTGGCTGACTGGTGTAGGCCACTCTGTCACCATAGACAGGTTTCGGACCCCCAGCATGATCTCTGAGGGCAGAAACAATGGTGGATCCCACTGGAGGTATTGACAGCTTCCCCGAACAGGATGATTAGTAATCACCATATTAAAGTAGGAGGCTTCAAAGAACCCTGCCGACTTTGATATGCAACCCAGACCAGAGAGATGACACCCTTGCCCTAAGGACAATTGGGTTCCAGGACAGGTGTTCACTATCAGTCCTGTTTCACCCATAAGGCCCCCACCTAATGCGAACACAAACACTAGAATTCCACCATCTTTGTTTCTGGTGGAATTAGGTTTACAGGATCAGTGCTATGCCCACTATCCATATATATAGGGGGGATAATCACCCTAAAGTTAAGTAGCCCATTTGGCGACTACCTGTCACTCCCCTTAACACCCCTAAATGTAGTATTTTGGTGACACCTCTGATGCTAGGAACTTAGATTCAATGGACTCAGGAAATAGGAAGGAACATAAACTGCAATAATGGGAACTTAAGACTTGCTGTGGACTTTTTGGCACAAAACTCTCCCTGCCTGCACCAGTCTTGATAATCCTGAGAAACTGAGTTGTCCTGCAGTTGAGCATATGCCAATAATCTCGGTAGATTGTTAGCCCTTCCCAAATTGCCAGCAATATTCCTTGGAGTAAAGGAGCTACTCCTCAGCAGCCCACAGTCACCAATACAGCAGAGTCTGGTTTACTGTGCTGCCGCTCCCCGGTCACACCAAAACAGCAGCCAATCAAAGAGGTCACCATGATCCAGAATGACATATCGGGCTACCCACCAAGTGAGAAGATACCAGGACCAATCAGAACCACACAGCACCAATATCTAGAGTACCATATTCCTTGCAGCAACCAAAGCCTGTCTTTTATTCTGGGTCCACTACTATCTTAAGTCTTGAAAGGGACCCCCAGAAACCTAATGCAAGTATGTGTATGCCATATATGTATTTTTCACCCATAGACAGCATTGATCGGCCAAGAAAATAGAAGCCCCTGGGTGGGCCAAATTCTGGGGCATGTTACAATAAAGGAGTGGGTCTCATTGGGACTCCATCCTGAAGAACCAGAACCTTTTGGACCTGGCGGCGCAGGGTACGCCCTCTGTCTTCGGAGTTCACCTGCTTCGCTATACAGATACACGGGACACTCTGTCAGCGGCAGAAGTTCAGATTTATTTAGCTGCAGCTAGTACAGTTATCCTAGAAGCTCACAAAGTAGGTTCTCAGGAGACTGCCACTTCACTCTGTGGCGCATCAGGTTAAATACTATACAATGATACAATTATTAACAAGATACACTCCCAAAGCATATAAGAAAGAGCCAATAAGGAAAGTTAGAAAACAAGGAGGAACCAATAGGAAAGGTTTGAAAACAGAAATATCAGATGACTCGAAGAGACCTCTCCTCCAACTGTGTTTGTCATCCCACCCTCAAGCTGATGCATTAACAGATTCATAACTAACTTGCAGGTGGTGAGATACGTTTGTGTGTATTGGAGGACAGTCGTGAAACAAGAGAATGCTAGCAGGAGACAGTGAAGGCCAGTCGATAAGATAAAGTCAGGAAAGAATAGTGTGAGCTAACAGATAGTTGAAACAGGGATTAGAAAAGCCAGACAGGGATAAGTGTACTCGGCTAGTTCTAACACCAGCTTCGCAAATAGAGGCCGAGGGCGTATTTCGACACCGGGCTACAGAAAAAGCAGAATAGACTTTGTTCGCCGTGCTGCCTGAGTGATGGCAACACAAAATGGCGGCGGGCCACAAAATGGCTGGTCGATACGATCGTGATCGAAAATTAAAGTTCCTCAGACCCTCCTTTTGCCAGAACTCAGGCAAGACAGACTCACGTTAATCTGAGTCCACGTCAATAGCCATGAGGTCATCGAGCTGTTGCTGTAACATCATTCTTATGTTTTCTGTTACTTGTGATTTGGGTTTTGGGATGCACATGGTAGCACAAAGGTCACAGATAGCGGGACCACAGTGTATGCAAAGGCAACAGGAAAATATAATGGTCAACGCTTTCCAACCCCATTTGGACAGTAGTCCCCAAAACCATTCTGTTAAAGACCAATCTCCTTCGTCCTGATGAATAGACTCGGAGATTATGTGCAACCTGGAGATAGCTTGGCATACTGTCGGAGCGTCATTAGGAATGAAAATACAGCAACTTGACCAGATCAATTTGCACACTCCACCACGATCGGCGAGAACAAAGTCTAAGGCAACTCAATTTTGTAAGGTCATAAGACGATCTGCCTGTAGTTCTGCCGTGATGTTACTTAAGGCTCCTACAGTGATGTCTATTGTAGTCTTTACGACACGGACCAATTGCCTTATATTTCTGCTGTTAGCCATTGGACCCCAGAAGGGAAGAAAACCTTTAAGGAAATCTCCTCCTTCTTGTCCTGTTGTGTCCTTTGAATCAATAATCCCTCTGCCATATCGGGTTCGGTGATGATTTGCGGAAGCAGTGTAAGTAGGGGGAAGAAGAAAGGCTATATAACAAGTACCAGAGAAACCTGTTGGTAACCAAGTATAAGCTCTATCATAGCAGATGAAATAGGTGCCTTGAGACGGCACTAGACGAGGCGAGTTCTGAGAGGAATAAACGTAAGTGTAGGAGCAGTTATTCTTTTGTGTAGTGTCAGAAGAGCGATCGTTTATCTGTAAGCAGAAGTTACCCTGATGTGGTATAGTCCAAATCGGTGAGGACATTCCTTTTCCAACCTTAGTACTGAGACTAGACATGTACTGGGTGACGTTGCAATTAGTGTTCGCTTTTCTTTCATCAATGGAGATTTTGCTGTTTTCCATGATTTTAGCCATAACTACCATACCCTTAATCAGAGAACTATGACTAAAATCTGGATAACTAATTTGTGTACTAACAGATCGACTGAATTTGCTTTGATAAGCATTGGAGAAAATGACGAAGTAAGCCCAAGCAGAACCTTCATAAGAAAAAGGAAGAACTAGATATGGCATTCCTTTTTCTGTGGTATGTGGCATAAGACCACACACCCAACAATCAGTTGTATTAACCACTAATTGATGCTGATGTAATAATTGGATAAAGGAATTGTTATAATATTCGGTTCTTCTAACGAGTTCATGTGAAGGAAGAGTATAAAAGAGGTGTGGAGAGATAGTAGAGGAAGGCAAAGAAGAAGAAGGGGAGGCCTCTTTTGGCTGCAAAGCATAAATTATCCAACCAATAATCGGCAAAACAATACATAATGATATAAAAACACATAAAGTTATACTAAAACGACTGTACATTATTTTACAGGATGCTTTCTTCATTTCATCTCTTCTTTCTTTATTACTTAGTGTAGTTTCCATTTTACTAGTGGATGCTCACGGCAATCTTCCTCAATCACTGAAGTCACGATGCTCGACCGTCCTATGACACTGAAGATCCTGCAGACCTATTGTCTCTATTCAGGTCGTGACCTAGACTTCTACCGTGACCCTGCAACTGGAACAGAATACTACACAACGGAGAAGAAAGTCTTAAATGTTCTTTGACCTGGGTCTCAAGTTGTAGTGTTCTCTGCCTGGAACACTCTGATTTTGGAACAATGTTTGTGGTTCAGTCGTATCCAAGCGACGATGCGATGGAATTGCTTCCTGTAAAATGTCGTCGTCCTCTTTCTCAGACTGTGTCCCATTCAGGTGTGCATCACTGAAGGGTACAAATCGTGGAACTCTTTTGCCTTCACAATCACCAACACCTCTGCGTACCCATTGATCAAAAGGCAAAGGCACTTTCTTACAATGCACACCGTGAATCCAATTTTTCTTTCCTTCGACTTTAACTGCTGTCCTTGTCGCAAGGAGAACCATTCGAGGCTCCCGCCAACTGGGTTGCAAATTGCTGGACCTCTGAAAATTCTTCACGCAGACCCATTCACCTGGTCGGATGGAATGACCTGGGTCTGTGGAGGCCTCCGGCAGAGCACTCTGAACCTGTTGATGAAGAACACGCAATTTAGTCGTAAGGTCATGCAGATAATCAATCAACATTGGATATGGCAAGTCTGAGAATTTTTTAGGGCGAGGTATTCCCCATACGTTGGCTGGACGGCCAAATACCACTTCGTAAGGGCTAAGTCCCAAACGAGAGTGTACTGCAGTTCTGATGGATAGTAGAGCTAACGGCAAAGCATCGGGCCAATTGAGTCCTGTACTTGCTTGAACCTTGGCTAATTTTAATTTCAAGGTTCCGTTGTAACATTCTACTAAACCCGCTGATTGTGGGTGATTTGCCGCGTGGAACTTTTGCTTGATACAAAGACCCGCACAAACTTTCTGCATGGCTTGGCAAACAAATTCACTCCCATTGTCACTCCAGACAATGCGCGGCAAACCAAACCTGGGGAAGAACTCTTTTAGAAGGATTTTAGCTGTGGATAAAGCTGTGTTGTCTTTTAGAGGATATGCTTCTATCCATCTCGAAAAGGCACATATTACCACCAAAACATATTTGAGGTTGTTGCATCGCTCCATATGAATGTAATCGATTTGCAACACCTCAAATGGATATGTTGGAGGAGCAAAATGACCTGCTGGAGTTGGGGTTCCCTTTCCCGGGTTGTACATTAAGCGAATAATACAATGTTTTACTACATTGTCTGCACATTTTGGGATATTTTCATTCTGCCACACTGGAGCCAGAAGTTTACAAATGCCTTTTGCACTTAAGTGGGCTGGACCATGAGCCATAGTAACCACTGGGAGAACATAGGCATCTGGTAACAGCCAACGTTGATGTTCAGATAATTCCACCCAACAACCCATCTCATCTAACATTCCCGTACTTTCTTTCCACTTGCTTATCTCGCTTTCTGAAGCCTCTTTCTGAATCACTTTTACACTTTCCACTGTATTCTCATACATTCCTCTCTCTCTGACCCAATTCGCAGGACCTGCCACATACATCCGACTCGTTGAATCTCTCGCTGTCTTCTTTGCTATTTCGTCTGCAAACGCATTTCCTCGACCAACATCATCCGTAATCTTCTTGTGTGCACTACATTTCACTATCGCTATTTGATGGGTAAAGCAAGTGACTCAAGTAGATCAGTCATTAACTGACCATGCTGTATCTTAGTGCCATGTGAAGTTAGGAAACCCCTCTCTCTCCAGAGACGCCCAAAATTGAACGCGACACCAAAGGCGTATTGGCTGTCAGTGTATATGTTCCCTCTTTTCCCTTTTGATAGTATACAAGCTCTCGTCAATGCTATCAATTCTGCTGCTTGTGCTGAATTGTGTCTAATGCGTGCAGTTTCCACAATAGTATGCAAAGTAGTTACAGCATAGGCTGAAACCGTATCTCCATTAGGCAATTTAAAACAAGAACCATCTACCCATAGAGTCCCATCCGGACTCTCTAACGGTGTATCTCTCAGGTCAATTCTCCCTTTTGTCTCTTCCTCAGTACGGAAGAAACAATCATGCTGATCTTCAACACTCTCCTCATTTGGAAGGGGCAACAAAGTAGCTGGATTTAGGGTATTATATCGTTTAATGTGTATGTGACTAGCCAACAGCGTCAGCTCGTATCCAGTTAAACGAGCACTCGTTAGATGCTGTGTTTTCGTTCTGTTTAGCAAAGTATCCACTGCATGTGGCACCATAACAATGAGAGTGTTATCCAACACTATTCCAGCAGACTGTCGGATTGAAATTGCTGCTGCTGTCGCTTTGAGACAACTGGGCAATGCTTCAGCTACAGGATCCAGCGTAGCCGAAAAATAAGCACATGGCCGCTGTTTGTCTCCGAATTGTTGCGCTAAAACTGATAATGCACAACCTTCTTTCTCGTGAACATAGAGCTTAGTGTAATCAGGGGTGCCTAGTACAGGAGCAGAACACAGAGCGGTACGCAAGTCAGTGAAACTCTTTTGGCACTCATCAGTCCATGGAAGGGGCTGAGGCGTATCTTTTAAAGTGAGTGCTAGCAAAGGTTTGGCCAACAAAGAGAAGTTAGGTATCCACTGTCTACAGTAAGAGGTAATACCCAGAAAGGCACGTACTTCCCTTTGTGTAGTTGGTACAGACATTCGTGTAATCGCCTGGATTCGTTCTGGTGTCAATCGTCGTCCCTCCTTTGATAGGAGATGACCCAAGTAGGTAACCTCTCGACAAACATATTGCAGTTTGGAAGGTGAAACCTTGTGATTCAGTTTAAACAAGTGGCGTAACAATGCAACAGTGACATCTTTGCAGATACCTTCTGAATCAGCGGCGACTAATAAGTCATCCATATACTGGATAAGAGCAGCACCAGACGGCAAATGAAAAGTATCAAGATGACATTTTAAAGCTTGGCTGTAAATAGAGGGACTTTCACAGTAGCCCTGAGGTGCGCGCTTAAACCGGAAGCTTCGGCCTCCAAGAGAGAAGCCAAAAATGTCCCTACTCTCTTCTGCAATGGGAATACTAAAGAAGGCATTCTTTAGATCAATAACAGAGAACCAAGTCGCTGTGGAAGGTATCATCGTCAACAAAGCAGTGATATCTGGAACAACAGGAAATTGTGGAATCACAATTTTGTTTACCTCTCGCAGATCAATTACAAAATGGTACACAGGAGGCTGAGAAGGATCAGTGCGTTTAAGAACAGGAAGAATAGGACTATTGCATGTATTACCTCTTGTTTCTTCAACCACACCCTTCCGAATCAAGTCATGAATGATTCCCAAAAGCGCTTTCTCACCTTCAGCAGAAATGTTATATTGTGGGATGCGTGGTAATTCAACATTAGGCTTGAGAGTGACAACATAAGGCGGAATCTCAAGGCAACCCACATCATTCGGACCCGTGGCCCAAAGCGCTGTTGGAAGAGAAAGTAATTCAGGTGGAAATCGATCTTTGGACAAATACATTGGGGAGACCAATTTCTGTCCTAAAGTAAGATGTACGCCAGAAGGAGAACAATATATGGTAGCATGCATTCTTTTCAATAGGTCTAGACCCAACAGATTTTCACCGCAACCATTCGTCAACAGAAGTGGAGCTTCCAAATCATAAGGACCAACTGAAATAGGCAAAGGGCAAGAAACCGGATTGCGAACAGGGGCACCACAAAATCCTACGGAAACATTCGTTAAGCCAGACAAAGGTGCCCTAGGGAGTTTAGAATGAATGATAGAACTTCTCATTGCTCCAGTATCCAGAAGAAATGGCTCTGAAACACCCATTGTAGTGACGTTAACATAAGGACACAGGCGCATCGGAGCTAATTCGCGACCTAGCAGCCTATGGCCTTCTCCTTGCCAACACCGGGGCAACACATACGAAAGGACACCTACTTGATCCGGTGTTTTCTAACATCCCCTCTCTCCAAGTCATTAATTCCCAACCACTCCCGTGGACGGACCATTTTCTGGTCACAACCCACTTACCAGGGGCTTTTAAGAAACCCCAAAAACCCACCACCCTCACCAGAGACAGATCGTGGGCCAAACTCTCGGTGGAGGACTGGTCCAAAGCCCTGGACTCCTCGACCCCTAGTCTCTCGGAGGACCCCTCCACCGCTGATACCCAATTTAGAGAATGGATCTCCTCCTCCCTAGACAGTATCATCCCCATAAAAAATCGTGAGTACAAAAACAAGACAAAGGGCCATGCCCCATGGTACAACTCTGAACTCAGAGCTCTTCGCAAAGAGTACAAAAAGGCAGAGAGACTGTGGAAAAAGGACTGGCTCCATAACAATAAGGACATGTACCACTGCTCGGTAAGACGATACAAATCTGCCCTAAAGCTAGCCAAGGCCGCATTCTACGACAATAGAATAAAAAATGCCACCAACTCCTCCAAAGAATCTTACCTTATAGTCAAAGAACTTCTTAACATCCCTGTGGCACCCGCTGCCTGCCCCCCTCCCCCAGATAGAAGCAAGGACCTGGCCTCCTTTTTTGATTCCAAAATATCGCGTATACTGGACTCCCTCCCTACCATCAGCCCCCATAACCACACGGTTATGGAGACTTGCACCAACAGCCCGCAGCTGCAGTCTTTCAGAGCAGTTTCTCTTACGGAGGCCACCTCCACGTTGGCCAAGATGAAAAGCGGATCCCCCCTTGACCCAGCCCCGGTTAGATTCTTAAAAACCGTGTCACCCAGTATAGCCCCCTCTATTAGGGATCTCATCAACACCTCTTTTTCCCAAGGCATAGTGCCTCCCAATTGGAAGAACGCCGTTGTCAAGGCGTTACTGAAAAAGCCCCAATTGAACCCGGACGACTTGGCCAATTATAGACCCATATCGCTCCTTCCTTGTATCAGCAAGATGGCCGAGAAACTAGTGAATGTGCAGTTATCACAATTCCTTGAGACTAACAAACTCCTTCGTCAATCTCAAACAGGATTCCGGCCCGGCCATGGCACGGACACTGCCCTCCTCTCTGTCATCGAGGAGGCAATGTGCATCCTGGACTATGGAGGATCAGTGGCAGTGATCCTCCTGGATCTCAGCGCCGCCTTTGATACGGTGGATCACCGTGTCCTTCTCCACCGCCTGCACAGGGCTGGAATCACGGGAACTGCACACGCATGGATTAACTCCTTCTTATCCGGTCGTTCATTTTAGGTGTGGGACGGCAATTCACGATCAGACCCACTCCCACTCACGTGTGGTGTCCCTCAGGGGTCTTCGCTTAGTCCCACCCTGTTTAATGTCTACATGGCCCCCCTTGAAGACATCGTGACCCCTTATGGGATAAAAATAGTAAACTATGCCGACGACACACAACTTGTCGTCTCTTTGTCCCACCTGGATAAACACCCAGACAGCCTGCTGAACTGTCTCCAGGATATTCACACCTGGATGTGCGAATCTTCCTTGAAGCTGAACGGTGCAAAAACCGAAATCATGCTCTTGGGCAACAAATGGACCTCCATCCCACCATCAGTATGGCCGGATGCCTTTGGTGAAATCCCCACACCTAAAAAAGAAATTAAGACACTAGGGGTATGGCTTGAACCTGACCTCACCATGAAGACCCAGGCAACCAAAACTGCTGGAACATGCATTGGCCTCTTGCGGTCAATTCGCAAGATTCTCCCCCTCCTTCCTCCCCTATCCAGGAAACTATTGGTTCAAGGGCTCATCTTAGCCCGGCTGGACTATAGTAACGCCGTTTACCTCGGCGCACCCGAATTTACCCTGGCCAAACTCCAACGGACCCAAAACGCGGCGGCGCGGCTCATCATGAACCTTCCTCCCAGAGCCTCTGCCAAGCCTGCTCTTAAAGCTCTTCACTGGCTTCCTGTCCGCCAGCGTGTAGAGTTTAAAGCCCTGTGCACCACCCATAAACTTATCAACGGTGTTGGTCCAGCAGCCCTGAAAGACATGGTCACCCCCTACAAGGCTCCCAGACTCCTTCGCTCTGACGGCGAACATCTGGCCACAGTCCCTAGGTTTAAGAAGGCACGCACCGGTGGCCGACGTTTCTCTGTCAAAGCCTCTGTAGGATGGAACTCTCTTCCTCGCAACTTGCGTCTGGAACCCTGTCACGCCCTCTTCCGAAAAAAATTAAAAACCCTCCTGTTTCCCAAATAGTTCCCTCTGTCTTCCTCTCTTGGTTCTCACAAAGTTATAGCGCGGGGATGCCTACGGGTCACCAGGCGCTTTATAAATCGCAAAATAAATAAAATAAAATAAAATAAGGACCATTTTGATCTACTGGGATTGGCACAACTCGCTTGCTTTGTCCATGGCTGTCCTAGTTAGTATGAAGACTCTCATTCTCGCCTTCAACATAATGGTCTTCATTGTAATACTGAGTAGACCTCACAGTTTGCTGATCGAAGTAATTCACAGAATTGGGAGATGGAAGGACACGCTGTTCTTGAGTCAACGCACCTCGACCTCTACCTCTGTTTGCTGACTGGAGGCCAGCGCGACCTCGTGGAGCAGGTAACTCTCCATTGCGCTTCAATAAAACCGGACAACTGCTCTTAAAATGACCTTCTTCTCTACAATAGGCACATTGATTAGGACCCAACAAAGGTCGCGGATGGTATGTCTCAGGTTTGTGATACAACCTCTGAAACTGCGGTGACTGCTGAATTTGAGGCTGAGCATAACGTGGAGGATAGGCTTGTTGCAAGAGAACCTTTGTCTTTAAATCTTTCGTCTTTTTCTCTTGCTTCTCTTTTTCTTCCTTATCTCTATTCTCGTAATATTGTGCAGTAGCCAATATCTGAGCAGAAGAAGAAAGAGCCCAAGAACTTTCTGAATCTTTTAATTTGTGTGACAGCTCGGGAAGCAAATTGAATACGAATTTGTCCACAAATAATCACTGTCCACCCTCGGTAGCCATATCCTGACCACTGTGATCGATAAATGTCTCCTCGAAACGAGTAAAGAAGTCAGAGACACTTTCATCTTTCTTTTGCTTGCATGCTTCTAATTTATCCCAATTAACTCTTAGTGCAGGCATCATAGTTTTCATTAACGTGATGATTCTACCAGGGAGTTCCGAGATCAGAGCGTCAGGCTTTGCGTCACTTGAGCTCTATCTGTATTAGTTATAGCATCCCAAGTAGCACCTAGTTCTTGTGCATGATCCTCTCTACGAATCTTAGCCCATATTGTCTGTGGGACTACATTACCCTATTAGCATATCAATATCTGCTAGGTTCATAATACAAACATCAACTGTCTGCGATAATTCTTTGTAATAAGCTGCAGGGTTCTTACGAGGACCTGGTAGAGTCTGCTTAAGAGCCAAAACTTCAGATCTCTTCCAAGGGACATGTACCCATATACGTTGGAAATGAGCAGGAATAGGCGCATTAGCACCTGCTGCTGGAACATCTTCCTTCCATACTGGGGGAACCTCTCTAATAGGGTAATTTTTCGACGTCAGTTTAGCCGACGGATCGGAAACAAGAAAAATCTGAGAAAACAATAAGGATCTATAAGAGATAAGTGTCCTTACAGCTTCCTCAACTTCGGGACCTACAATAAGTCCTTTTTCAAAATCAGTCTGAACATTTAACAGATCTTGTGAGACCGGACTCGAACTCACATCTTCCCATTCTTTAATGAGAATGTCGCATATTACATTGAATACATATCTTTGCGTAGGCGCATTCCATTGCAAAAAGGTAGGCATAATATCAAGCACACTGTATTGTGGACCCTTCTTGATCCATCTTCGTGCAAGAGAGTCTAGCTTCTCTCGTTCCTCAAAATCTGGGAACTGACTACGAGACTGTCTTCGAGCAAGAGCCGGAGACGCATTAAAAGCTCCAAAGAAAGGAGATAGAATACTAGTGACAGAGTCTGTAAGACGCTTACGCACAGACGGAGAATTAGACATTAGAATTGGAGACAGAGTATTAGGAGAACTGGCAGGAGAAGAACTGATAGTTGCAGGAGTAGCAGAAGGCAAAGGAGAACTAAGATCAGGAGATGAAGGCAAAGGAGTTGAGACTAACGGTAAAACCGGCAAGGGCGGTAATACTGGAGGAGGCAAATGCTGAAGAGCCGGAACCGGCGGAGGTACCACTGGCAGCTGAGCATCTTGTAACGGCTGAGGTACATTAGCATTTTGCGCATAAGGCGGAGGCAACCTTAATAAATGGGACATTAGGGGATCTTCTTCTATATCTTTCCTATTATCAGAAGAAGAAACAGGCAACACCGGATAGCATTTATCTATTGCCATACGTTGTTGTCTTTCTGAAATTTCAGTCGCATTATCAATTTCATCGTCTTTGAACTTTTGGGCAGCCTGTATAATTGTCATACCCTGTGCTTTCCTATATCGTTTTGCTTGTTTAATTTCTTTCTGTTTGGCTTCCTTACGCCAAAGGCGGAAAGAGTCAAATATTGCCGGCCGGGCTTTTCTTTTAAATAAAACTGATTCCAAATTATCTAGCACATCTGGATCAAAACTACAGTTTTCTGGCCATTTGAGAACACCATCTTTCTGCGTGTATCGAGTCCATGTCTCGTTAAAGGCAATGGGGCCGATACCATGTTTCGAATAGAGCTCATATGTGGGAGTTCCAACCGAAGGAATCGGACAAGAGTGCTCAAGTCGGGAGTCCCTATTACAACCAAGACAACAAATGCTTCCAAACTTAGTCAGACCAGGCATCTCGAGATGTCTCCGGACTGTTCACAAACTTCAAGGGAGTAAAACTCAGTTTACGCAGCACAAATGCTCTTAACCTCGGCTTTATCTTTTGCAAAGGATAAATCTAAGAAACCTAAGGAAATCAAACAAAGAACAAAATTGTGGGCGCGACCCATGAAGATACTTAACTAAGGACGTCTTCTTCCACCAACAGAGGCCCGTCTATCGTCTCGCCTTACCATACATCATCAAAGGAAGGGCCAAAGCAGGGCGGCAGTCAGGGCAGCGGCCGCCAGTAGCCATCAGGAAGGAGTAACCGCGCTGTAAAAGACCTTCGGACCACTTTCGACATACAGGGGTCGCTTAATGTGGCTCGCGAACCCTCCGGAATTTTCTTGCGGGGTTCCTCACGACCTTCGAGCAGAACCGGTACCACTGAAGCCGCCCCACATTGGGCGCCAATTGAAGAATCAGAACCTTTGGGACCTGGCGGCGCAGGGTACGCCCTCTTTCTTTGGAGTTCACCTGCTTCAGTACACAGAGACACGGGACACTCTGTCGGCGGTAGAAGTTCAGATTTATTTAGCTGCAGCTAGTATAGTTATCCTAGAAGTACACAAAGTAGGTTCTCAGTAGACTGCCACTTCACTCTGTGGCGCATCAGGTTAAATACTATACAATGATACAATTATTAACAAGATACACTCCCAAAGCATATAAGAAAGAGCCAATAAGGAAAGTTAGAAAACAAGGAGGAACCAATAGGAAAGGTTTGAAAACAGAAATATCAGATGACTCGAAGAGACCTCTCCTCCAACTGTGTTTGTCATCCCACCCTCAAGCTGATGCATTATCAGATTCATAACTAACTTTCAGGTGGTGAGATACGTTTGTGTGTATTGGAGGACAGTCGTGAAACAAGAGAATGCTAGCAGGAGACAGTGAAGGCCAGTCGATAAGATAAAGTCAGGAAAGAATAGTGTGAGCTAACAGATAGTTAAAACAGGGATTAGATAAGCCAGACAGGGATTAGTGTACTCGGCTAGTTCTAACACCAGCTTCGCAAATAGAGGCCAAGGGCGTATTTCGACACCGGGCTACAGAAAAAGCAGAATAGACTTTGTTCGCTGTGCTGCCTGAGTGATGGCAACACAAAATGGCGGCGGGCCACAAAATGGCGGATCGATACGATCGTGATCGAAAATTAAAGTTCCTCAATCCTAGGCTTTAGAAAAGCCCAGGGGACCCCACCTCCCTGGGGCACTTGATCAAACAAATGGGTAGACCCGCATGTCACTTCAGGCCGAAGGACCAACACCGCCCTGGGGCACTGAAGTATACAAATGCCAGGCCGCCTACACGCAGCCCCTCCATTAGCCCCCCCACTGCCCCTCTGACTGCCACTTCCCAGGGGCAAATATACCCAAATAATATAAGAGATCCATTGTGGACCCCTGGCCCCAGGGCCACCACCTCTTCGGGGATAATGAGAAGATTGGAGGTGGTCACGCGGCCCCCCTACTGTAGCCATACATGGCCATGGGGACTGCCACCTCCTAGGGTCAGCTCCAGCAAATTCCCAGGGTGCCCACCTGATCATATATTAGTGTGCTATAGCTTGGCAGGAGCATTACAGAACATGCAAGCTATAGCAAACTCTGCTCTGCTTCAAATAAGGGGAACCATGGAAAATGCTATTGCATACTCGAAGCAAAGCAGAATTGCTTTTGGAAAGAGGGAGCTGCGGGGAGCTGGCAAGTACCACGTGGGCCTTGAGTCTCCCCCGTGGTCCCTAACAGATGAGAGTGGGTACCCTGGCTGTTACCAGGGCACCCACAGTAGAGCCCTGGCCCAGGGGATGGGTCCGCTAGGCCAAAATCGGTCCAGGATAAGGTCATGTGGCCCCTCTCCCTTTGAGAAAAAGAAATACAAAAATTGAAAGGCCGGGCACTGTGGGGTCGGGGTCTCAAGAGACAAAATATGTCCAGTGACTGGGGCTATGCATACCCCTTCCATAAAAAAAGAAACAAAATGTTCTCCTTTTAAAAAGCTTGGCATCGTGCCAGAGGCCTTGCTGTCTTTCTACACCATTCTGAAAATGCACCCATACAGTCACTCACACACCTACTGGCCCGCTCATGAAGGTCAATAATACACCCAATGACCCAATCATACAGCCACTGACCCACCCACTCACTCACCAAAACAACCCCCTTCATAGCCACTCATCACCCACACACTAACTCACATACCCACGTAAACACCCATATGGCCAATGACACACCCACTCACTCACCCATATAGTCACTCAGACACCCACTCATACATGGATACACACAGCCACTCACATAATATATGTTAAACGTAATATCACTCATTAGTAGTACACCGCATATACTAATTAAAAACATTTATTAGCTTAGTATATATGTTTAACACTCATAAATTATTGGATGATGTCAACAGTGATGTATTCTGCACCGCTTATGACTCACATATGAAATCACTCATGACTTGATCAGTGACATCATTGATGATGATCAGTGCCACAACTTTACCCTGGTCAAGGAGGGATCTAATGTCATCTGTGGCTGCGATGAAGGTGGTTTCTGTGCTGTGATTGATGTGAAATCTATATTGAGAGGTCTAAAAAGGTTGTTGTTTCCAGGTGTTCTGTGAGTTGGAAGCTGATGGCTTTTTCAAGGACTTTGGCCAATAAAGGGAGCAGTAAATAGAACAGCAATTCTTGAGTTTGTTTGGGTCAGCGGAGGGCTTCTTGAGTAGGGATTTGTTGTACCCTTAAGTAAGATATTCACAATAAAGTTCAGTATTACAAATAATTCTATAAATAAGGAACATTTTCTCGCTTATTTTCGATTCTAAATGTCTTTTAATTCAATGTTTTATATGCAAAGTACATGAGCTTTCATTAAATATGTAATTTTTTCTGTATTTGTTGAAGTAGCGCATTTAGTTTTACATTGTTTTAATGATGTTAAAACAATATTTTAAAAAACCTAGAATCCTATAAAGAAGCTGAACTAGTTTGTCAGTAATATTTTCTTTTGCATTTTAAGTGCAACAGCACAATCACATTTGTTGCTCATAGTAATCGTATTTCACTGAACCATCTTTTCTTCTATAATAGATCCTCAGTACTCAAGTGACATATTTATTATCTTCAGAGTGGTATTTGTAAGATGTTTTCTTTTTACCTAGTTGTATTTACTTAAATCTCTAATTTCTTTTTATCTCTCCTTTAAATTTAGTTGGTAAGTAGCTATTTTTTTTACATATTTATTTAGTTATCTAAAGGTTCACTACCGTGCAAACCAGGAGACAAAGTATTTTAAAGTGTTATTAGTTGAGTAATCTATAGTCAAATGACACAAACAGTATCTGAAATAACAGAGAAGAATGGAAATAGGTCCATGAACGTTGGTTAAATATGGGGATTTTTCTGTAATTGCTAAAGTTGAACTAGTATGTCTCTGTCAGTAATATTTTCTATTGCTTTTTAAGTGAAGCAGCATGATCACATTTGTTGCTCATAGCAATCATATTTCATAAAACCATATTTCTGTGTATCACAGATCCTCAGTATTCAAGTGGCATATTTAGTATCTTCAGAGTGGTTTTTGTAGGAATTTTTTACCAAGTTGTTTTTACTTAAAGCTCTAATTTCTTTGTATCTCTCCTTTAAATTGAGGTGGTAAGAAACTAAGGGCAAGATTCACTAAAAGTCCATGCAATGCAGCGCAGCCTTCGGTGAGGCTGTGCTGTGTTGCGTGACAGGAAGGGAGCAGGAGAGTGCCATATTTTCAAAGATATAGCTCTCTCCTCCCCTTGTCCCTTGCTCTGGCGTGGAGTACAGCTGCCATGCACAAGCAACACACCTTAGTGCCATAGAGCAAGGGTGAGTGTGTTTGAGTTCAGCATAGGTTTTGTACAGGAAGGATACCCTTCCTGGACAAAATTCTATGCATAGACACAAGGGAAACCCTTTCCCTCTTTGTAAGCATGCTGCACAGTGCAGCACGCATGCAAAATCAGAAATGGAATGAGAAATTAAAGTATTTCTCCTTCCTTCCACTGAACCATATTTCTTTGTATCATTGAGCCAAAGTGCGCAAGCGGTATGTTATTTTATTTAGAGTTGTTTTGTAAGATATTTCTTTACCAAGTTGTACTTACATAAATCTCTCATTTCTTTTATGTTTTCTTTAGTTTAATCTGGTAAGAAAAATGTTGTTGCATGTTTATTTAGTGATGTAAAAGTCTTTTATATTGTAACCTAGACCTAACTTGGAGACAAAATATCTTACGAGCTTTAATAGTTGATTGATTCATAGTAACATGACACAGATGGTGGCTGAAATAACACTGAGGCTCAAAAATGACTAAGGGGACATGTACATTTATTTATTTATAAATTTAGTTTTATATATGGTATTAGGGCACACAGATCATTTGCAAGCAATACACAAAACAAGGAAAACAAAAAGAAGGAGATAAAATATAGGTATACAGGGTAATAATATAGGAAAAGATGAGCAATATAGTTAAGACATAGCAATGGTAGGTTATAGCTGGTTTTGGAGGAATGCACAAATATTTTCAGAGGTAGTTTTCTTCAGTATGTTTGATGGTTGAGGGGGAGTGCATCAAGGACGTCGGTTATTTTATGAGTGTGGGTTCAGGTATTTGTTCAAAAGAAGTAATTTAAGTTTCTTTCTGAAGTGTAGAATTGAGTGATTGCCACGTAGATCCTCTGGGAGTGAATGATAGTCCAACTTAAATTGGCAAAGAGTACAACACTTTTAATTACCTTGACTGTGTTAAGTTTCGTTTGGTGGGCATCACTGCTGAAGCCTTCTTTTAAAACCTTTGGGTTTGTCCTGATGAGATTAGGCACCACAAGATGAGAGGATGACCTCATAATCACTATAAAACGACTTAACCCATTGCATATGTTCCTCTATGGACTCTGAATGGCAACACTTTATCCATACAAAATTGAAAATGCTATAAGGGCATTGAAGATTCTAAAATACATAAGCTAATATACAAGCATGCAACCCAAGCCTATTGCTAAAAGCAGTCTGACATGTGTCACCTTCTTGAACTGTAACAAGGTGGCAAATTAAAATATCTGGGGAAAATATGTTAAATTAAAATACATTATTTTGAATAGTTAAAAATATAAATATATTTAATTTGATTTAAAATAATTCATTTAAAAATACCACAAATATTTGATTTCAATTTATCACATGTTAAAACCTTATTTAAATGTAAACAATTAAATAATTATTGCTGTAGCATTTTTATTCTGTTCTATATAAAAATAGATATATGCATTTAATTTACACTAATATTTAACATTATTTTTACAATTTATTTTTAAGTTTATTAAACGTTTTTACTTGTTCCTATACTACACCAAAGGGAGATCTCCACCACAGAGGCAGAAATGTGTCAATGATAATATCATGGCAAAAATGAAAAGTACCTAAAGTAAAATGTGTATATATATTTATTTATTTATTTTTGTCCTCATATTATAACTTCTTCAAAAATTCAGGCCATTTGACCACTTCTATCTGGCCCACAGCCTGCTGCATTTGCATTGGTGCCGTCTCACCAACAGAGCCAACAAGAGTTATGACTCGGTGTAATCATAGACCTGTATTTTATTGATTCCGTAACCAACTTACCACTCCACCTGGAAACATCAGTGCATATCTAATTTGCCCACCAGGCTTACCTTCAATGTCCAGATGGCAAGTCCAGTGTACCTCTTTGAGTCTGTACCACACGGAGAGTTGGATAGATCCAGTGGTTACAGATCTCTCTCCTGGCTGAGATCCCAAGATAGAACGAAAGGCCCCTCTACACTCTACTCAACAGATATGTGAGGTTTATATCTACTCACATTAGAACTGACACAAGTCTTAATGTGATATTGACTCACAAGGTATCCTTTACAACATTCTCGACATCATCCCAAAATCCCTTGACGCCAGATCCAGTGAAACAAGGTGTTCAAGATTAGCTCTTAAAGGACCACACCTTATACATTTGGGGGTCAGTCCCTGTGCAAACTTTGGAATGTTTTGATGGTAAAAAACAACATGATTTCACTTGAGATTCGCTGGCTTTACCACAGAGTACAAAAACGTCAAGGAGGTTTGCAATATAATTTGGAGCTCAGTCTCCTGGATGATTCCTTCCTGTACTGAATATGGTGCAATCATTTTCCTATCCTCTGCATCTAAAAAATTCCAGTACCAAATGGTAACCTCCTTCTTTTACGTCTCACATCCTGTAGCATCAACCCAATTCCCCAGGTGCCCCCCATTTCTTGAGTAGCACTTGTGAGCGAGGAAGACAGCTGTAGATTTTTGTAACCCTGGTGCTAAAACGTCAAGGTAACACCCCCTACACTGCTAACAGCTCCCCCAATGTGGCTATCCCAGCCCTCCTTAGTGGGAGACTCAGCCCATCTCTCAAACACTTTGAGGCACCTGAGGAATCTCAAATAGGTGCAAAGTTAGGATAAGCATCAATATCCAAGATCTTCATAAATTTAAACCATAAGCTTAATGCAGCCTTTAAAACCAGGTAGCTGTACTTTTTAAAAGAATTTCAGAGCACCAAACCTATATAGGAGACCAGTGGATCCCAACTCCCTAATCAACTCTGCTGGAAACACACTGTACATTGCCCTGATATACTGAATTTAACAGTGTCTCCCATACTGATACAGTCTGCTCCTTTAAAGATGTATAGATTTCTGATGGGATGGCATTGTGACCTGTTAGCTTTCCATTTTTAATATGCAACAAGTGCTCCCTAATTTCCTCTTGAGTAATCTATGAGTCCAAACACTCTTTACCCTCCAAAATAATCCCAGATAGATCAATGCCCTACAACCACTCTCTAAGACTGTCAAGATCAGGGAAGACCTCTTCCATGTACTGTATAGAGAATAAGAAAATGAGGTGTCCCTGCACATCCTCAAACTGGTATGAGACATCTCCCTGGATAGTGACAACCAGTTTTTTAATGGTATTCCCAGATCTCTCAATTCTCGATTTCCATAGCAGTAATATACCAGCTCACTCCAAATACTCAAACTGTCTCATGAATCTGGTATGCAACCATATTCTGCACTTCTTACCCATCTTGATTTTATAGTTTAACTGCACCTCTTCCAACTGTTTTGATACTCTTTCCCTACCCAAACACATGTTTTGCATCTGCAATGTGGCCTCCAAGACCTTCCTGCTACAATGTGATCAAATTCTGATCTTTTTGCCTTATTCTTAAAATGTTCCTGACTTTGTAGAACCCCTCAGATAAAAGCTTTGAAAGTATCCCATATTACCTCAAAGGGATCCAAGCCGGCATTGTTAAGAAAAAAATCAGCACTAGCTTTTTTCAAGGTAAAAACAAATGCAGCATTGAGGATAATAGCTTATTTTAATGTACGCCTTGAATTTTGCTTATTTCCAAGGCTTTGAATTGAAGCAGTGACAGCAAAGTAATCTAAAATATAGCCAGGCAGAAGGCTAAAATCTTTTATTTTAGCTTCCAAATCTCTATCAGCAAAGAAACAAAACAGCCTAGAGTAGTACCCATGTTTTTTCTATAGAACATGTAGCCTCTCATCTGACCCTTTCGGTGTGCCCATACATCCGCCAACCCTAAATTGTGAAGTATATTTCTAAGAGCCTGCCTTACCCTGGATGCTTGAACCCAGTCTTTCTGGGTAGATCCATCTAAAAATGGGATCAAGTACGTTTTTGAAATTACTGCCAAGAAATCAGCACTAGCTTTTTTCAAGGTAAAAACAAATGCAGCATTAAGGATAATAGCTTATTTTAATGTACGCCTTGAATTTTGCTTATTTCCAAGGCTTTGAATTGAAGCAGTGACAGCAAAGTAATCTATAATATAGCCAGGCAGAAGGCTAAAATCTTTTATTTTAGCTTCCAAATCTCTATCAGCAAAGAAACAAAACAGCCTAGAGTAGTACCCATGTTTTTTTCTATAGAACATGTAGCCTCTCATCTGACCCTTTCGGTGTGCCCATACATCTGCCAACCCTAAATTGTGAAGTATATTTCTAAGAGCCTGCCTTACCCTGGATGCTTGAACCCAGTCTTTCTGGGTAGATCCATCTAAAAATGGGATCAAGTACATTTTTGAAATTACTGCCAAGAAATCAGCACTAGCTTTTTTCAAGGTAAAAACAAATGCAGCATTGAGGATAATAGCTTATTTTAATGTACGCCTTGAATTTTGCTTATTTCCAAGGCTTTGAATTGAAGCAGTGACAGCAAAGTAATCTAAAATATAGCCAGGCAGAAGGCTAAAATCTTTTATTTTAGCTTCCAAATCTCTATCAGCAAAGAAACAAAACAGCCTAGAGTAGTACCCATGTTTTTTCTATAGAACATGTAGCCTCTCATCTGACCCTTTCGGTGTGCCCATACATCCGCCAACCCGAAAACGTGAAGTATAATTCTAAGAGCCTGCCTTACCCTGGATGCTTGAACCCAGTCTTTCTGGGTAGATCCATCTAAAAATGGGGTCAAGTACATTTTTGAAATTATTGCCAAGAACCAACGGGCCATTACCTCAACTAAATTTGACTTCAAATTTGCTATATGGTGGGGGTCATCCGAGTTCGGAACATAAAATCTGTCACACACAAACTCAAAAATAGAACATCTCATGCCTGCCAAGGCCCTCCTACCAGAATTATCTGTCTTTGAAAATGTGAGCTCCACCCCAGCACCCTTCCTTACCAAAATCACAATCCCTTTACTCCAATTGATCTAAAGCCACATTACTCTCATTTGCAGTCAAACTCTCCTACAAAATGATAATGTGAGTAAGGCTTTCTTCAAGATACGGCATCACCAATCTCTTCCAACCCCTGGTTCTAAGACAATTGAAATTTCAGGTTCAGAAATATATCTCCTCGACCCACATCCACCCCTGTACCTAACCCTTTGGAACCCTCCCAATGCTTGTAGGCATTAGGATGCCTGAAGAGCGTCTCTGGGAAAGGCTAACAGATCACACTCAAAAATACTTAATTGCAATGCACCCACACAGCCCTACAAACCTGGCATTCAAGGTCTTCCAAAACTCAAGAGACTGCCCTCTTTTTAATGGTATCAATAAATTTGTCTAAATCATTCAAAGCACGCTAGTTAAACTTTTAATTGCTACCCATAATTCAGAGCATTGTGGGGAATTTTAGTTGCACTATTGCCCTGAAATTATGAAGCTCTCCTCCCTTCTTGTACCAAGCTCTCACTGCAACTGGTCTCTCACTTTCCACAAATCAGATATGTTTGTAAAAGTGAACTCTCTAATCATAATGGAGACTCCTTACTGCATATGAAAGAAAATTTACCAAAATCTTCCTTGTTTTCTGACTTTGGGAAGTGTTCTCAAAGAAGACTCTGTGCTCTCTCTGTAACTCCTCTTCTACCCACTAGTGGAGGAAATTGACTCGATCAAACAGAATGTTTACAAAATACTACTGTGATAAGCTTGTTGACTATATTTATTTATTATGTGTTCAAAGTGTTATATATAGAATATATAGAATACATTTAAATCAATGTTATTTTTATATACAGTAGAATTATGAATTTATGAATAAAGAATATTAGTTTTTCCATTTATATTACTTTTTTACATAACACTATGGGGTATATTCACAAGAACATGTGATAGCTACTGCAAGAGTAGCTTAACACAACTCTCAACATCGCTGCCCATCGCATGAAAATAACCCTGTGTCACGTGGAATTCACAACAAGGCGGTACCAAGCGATAGTCTGCCGAAACCTCGGACAATGTCCGCGTTACAACCATCTCGATGGAGATAAAAACACAAAACACAACACCAAAAAACCTGCTATGGACCAAAGCGCGATGAGGAAATCAGTGATAAGCAGCACCAGGCCTGCAACACACACCTGGCCAGCGGGAAAAATCTCCATAAAAGTAGAAAAAACACACAAACACAAACTGACCAACACCCAAGCACCATGGAGGCAGCTGGAGCAGGCGCAGAAGTTGAGCGCAACCCCTCAAGCACCCCGGACGACCAACCTGGGATATCGGGGACAGGGAAGGGCAAGGACAAGAAGAAGAGGAAGATGAAGTTCAGTCCGCAGGAAAACAGGAACTGAGACCAAGTACATAGTCCACTATGTCCTGTTTAGGGGTTTTGAGAGGTAACTCCCATCCCTCCTTCACCAGACACAATAGACCCCTAACAGGATGGCCAAACAAAAGTTAAAAAGGGCTGTTATCAACCCCCTTTTGAGGCACCTCCCTGTAGGCAAATAAGAGGCAGGGCAAAAGAATGTCCCATCTACGCCTAAGCTTTTCTGGAAGACATTTGATCATGCCCCCAAGGTTTTATTGAATCTTTCAACTAAACCATTGTATTGTGGGTGATAGGGTGTGGTGAATTTATAATTCACTCCACACTCCTTCCACATTGCAGTCAAGTAACTAGACATAAAGTTTGCATCTCTGTCTGATACTACCTCCTTAGGAAAACCCATCCTGCAATATTCTCCCAAGAGGGCCCTTGTCACCACAGGAGCTGTGGTGATCGTAAGTGGAATTGCTTCTTCGTACCTAGTGGCATGGTCCACAACCACCAGGATAGATCTGTGCCCAGATGCTGTCTGAGGATCCATGGGACCAACTATATCATTCCCCACGCTTCCGAAGGGAACCCCGACAACAGGTAATGGTATCACGGGGACCTTAGTGGTTCTACCTGCCTTCCCACTGGCTTGACGTGTTACACAGGAGCGACAAAACTCCTTGGCGTCGTCAGACACGTCGGGCCAATGAAAGTGAGGAACAATTCTGTCCCATGTCTTGTTAAGGCCCAGGTGTCCTGCTAGGGGAATATGATGGGCTAGTGTTAATAGAAAGCCCCTAAACCTCAGAGGTATTACCAACCTCCTGGTGGCACCAGGCTTGGGGTCTCTACTCTCTGAATGTAGGAGTCCATCATTCCAATAGACTTTATGGGATCCACTAGCATTCCCAGTAGCCTCATCAGAAGCTTGCTTTCTGAGGGGTTCAACAGAATGGCAGCCTTGCTGATCCTGGCTCAGATCTGCTCTGGAAGGGCACCCTGTCCCCAAGAACTCAACCTAAACAGGCTCAAGCTCCTCTGGGACAGTTCCTTCTTCAGGACTAAGATCGTCTCCCTCAGGAGGCTGATCTGTACTCTGAGTCAGGGGGAAAGGCACTGCCTTAACCCTACTGCTGCTCCTTTTGGGAGACAACTGGTCCATTCTTCCAGGATCCAGGGCCTGTTCAGTGTTATACATTTTGGCCTGTGACCTGGTCACAGCAAATACATGTGCAGGGATCCCTAGCATTTCTGGATCTGTCCTGAGCTCCACTTCTGCCCAAGGGGAAGTTCCTAGATCATTGCCAAGCAAGCATTCAACAGGGAGGTCTGCACTTACCACAACTTTCTTGAGGCCAGTTACTCCTCCCCAGGAGAAATTAACAACTGCCAAGGAATGGTCTGTCCTGACATTGCTAGCATTGGTCACTTGGTACATTTCACCAAGTATAATCTGCTCAGGAGCCACAAGATCTTTTGTCACCATTGTGACACTTGATCCTGTGTCCCTGATTGCCAAATCCTCTTTTCCATGTATCAAAGGCTGCTGTCTGTATTTGCCCAAGCTACTGGGACTGACAAAGGAGGACATGTCCATGCCTCCATCACAGATCAGGACAGCCTGAGTTGGAACTCTGACTAGGCCAGAGTCCATCTCAGAACCCATGGTTAACCCTAATACACCCTTATTCTGAGTACCACCAATTGTAGTTTCACTATGGGGAACAGTTGCCTTAGTGGCAATGGTGGCTGGAGTTGAGTCGTTGTACTTGGTAGAGTCACTAGTCCAGATTTTACACCATGGTTTATTTTGGCCTTTACCTTTGTTAGATTGGGACTCCCCCCCCAGATGCAGATTTTTGGGGACTTTGAGAAGACTTGTGGTCTTTACCCTTTTCCCCACCCTTGTCTGAGTTCTTAGAATCTTGCTTCTTTGGGTCACCACCTTGGTTATGAACCTTCTGTCTCACCCTGGTTCTGGCCCATTTGTCTGCCTTCTTTCCCAATTCTTGGGGAGAGGTCAGAGCAGAGTCCACCAGGTACTGATGCAACAGCTGATTTT
Organism: Triturus cristatus; assembly: GCF_964204655.1. Classification (NCBI taxonomy): domain Eukaryota; kingdom Metazoa; phylum Chordata; class Amphibia; order Caudata; family Salamandridae; genus Triturus; species Triturus cristatus. The sequence continues at coordinate 1,560,472,230 of NC_140591.1, forward strand.
GACAATTATTAAGGATTTGCTCCCTCATAATTAAGTTGTACAATCCTTTGAAATCACACACATTACTGCCAAGTAACCAGCCCTCCAGAGCCTTAGTAGCACAATCAACAAAGTCCACCCAGTCTTGATTCTGTGCCTTTTGGGTATCTCTGAACTTTAACCTATATTGTTCAGTGGTTAGGCCAAACACTTCAATCAGTGCACTTATCAAGACTTGGTAATCATCAGCATCTTCTTCTCTTACCGTGAGGAGCTTATCTCTACCTTTGTCTGCAAAGGAGAGCCACAAGATTGCGGCCCACTGCTCCTGGGGGACCCTTTGAACTTTACAGGCCCTGTCTAGTGCAGTAATCCATTTTTGGATGTCACCCCCACTCTGATAGGGAGGGACAATCTTGTTTAGGTTTCTATGGTAATGAAACCTCTCCCTAACACTAGGGATGTTGCTGCCACCATGGGACTCTAGTCCCAATTTTCTTCTAGCTTTCTGAAGCTCTAGGGACTCCCTTTCTAAGGCTATCTGCTCTCTTCTGATTCTAAGCTGAGCTTCCTCATACTTGAGCAGTCTCTCTTTCCTCTTATTAGAGGATTTCCTCCTATGAGAGGAAACAGAGGTCCCTATGGAGGTGTCAGAATGGTTAGACTCCTGAGAAAGAGATCTGGACCTTCTAGGCACACTCCTAACTCTTCCAGGTGGAGTAAAGAGAGGGCCATTGTGGCCATCTTCCTCATCTTCTGGAGGAGTTGCATTGTCCAGGTTAAGATCATTGCCATCTTCCTGGTCAGCTTCAGAGGTCACGTCATGGGTATCTTCACCCCTGGGCCTTTCCTCACCTGCTGCCCCACCCACTCTGCCTACGCCATCAGACCCTGAGGTCTTTCTGAGATCATCTAAGAGGAGTACCTCTATGAGGCAGTGGGTGTATGCACTTTTTTCTATCTTCAACTTCCTAGTACTACACAATGCTCTCAATTCCAAGAATGGGAGTTTGTCAAACTTGGAGGCTAGAAGCCCACTGGCATCTGGCAGGAACCCATTGGTTCCTGGCCTTGAAGACATCACTAGTGAGGTGTGGTGTATGCACTTACCTACTCTATTGTGGCCTCCTAAACTCTCTTGAGTTGTAGAAAGGGTGTTCTAAGCCCTTGACACACCACTCTAAGTTCATTAGAACTTACTGTAATTTAAGCTTGATTTATATGTACCTCAAATACCTTTAGTGGTTTTTGGTTAGTCACTCACTTGAGATTATATGGGAAAACAATGGCAAGCTTGAATCCCACTGCTGCCACCAATGTGAGAAGTCGGCCTTGCATATGCTTTCTACTAGTAATAGTGGGCACCTTGCACCAGTCAAAAAAAAACAAAATTGATGATAGGTTAAAGACAACCTTATTTGAAAGCTATCCTAGTGGTAGCTATGGAGAGCAGCCTTCAGGCTAAGTCTTGAAGGAATGTAAAGCAGCTTGTTTTACCAGTCTATAATCTCTTGAGTGGCTAAATGAAAGGAGATCACACCAGGTATATATACAAAATATATGTATTTATTACTAAACACACCCTATTAGTCTCTTTATGTGGCTAGAGGTCAAAACACATAGGTTACACTTCAAATATCACAGTAAATTAGCACAATATACGATAGGCCCTAGGGGCAAACCAAACCATATATTAAGAAAGTGGTATAAGAACCATGACTTGACTAGACACAAGGCCTAGAGCCAGTAGAATCACTGGGACCCCAAGGAACCACCCAAGGTAGTGACACAGGGGACCCACGGGGATGTGTGCAGTGTGTGAACACAGCACGAGCTCCGTTAGCTTCTATGGGGAAAGTCGCGGTTGAAATTTTAGGCTGGGTAGTGCCTGAGTGATTTGATATGTGGCTGATTAGTCGCTGGGAGAATGGATGAGTGCATGGCAACTGTGTGAGTGAATGGATGAGTACCAGCGTAGTACCTGGGTCATTGGATGAGTGTATGGGTAGTGCCTGAGTGAATGGATGAGCATATGTGTAGTGCCTGAGTGAATGGATGAGTGCAAGGGTAGTGCCATGTTGGTTGGATGTGTGCATGGGCAGTGCCTAGTTGAATGGATGAATGTATGAATAATGCCTGAGTACATGGATGAGTGCATGGGTAGTGCCTGAGTGAATAGATGAGGGCAAGGTTAGCACTAGGCCTGGGCGGTAAATGCCATTCCGCTCGCGGAATTTGCGGAATTTCGGTAATTTCGCGTTTTGCGGAGAACGCAAAATTGCCCAAAATTCTGTTTTCCGCGACTTCGCGAAATTTTTTCTTGTTCGCGTTCTCAAAATGCGTGTTCGCGAGATATTTCTCCCCGAGCACGCAAGCAGCAACTGTGAACAGGAAAAAAGCATCGCGAACAAGCAATTCCGCGTGTTCGCGGAATTTCTGCATGTTCGCGGAGATTTTTTACCGTTTCGCGGAGATTTGCGTAACGCGATTACGCAAATTCCGCCCCCCCCTAGTTAGCACCTGGCTGATTGTGTGAGTGCATAAATAGTGTCTGGGTGATTAGATGAGTACATGTGTATTGCCTGGGTAATTGGATGAGGGCATGGAAAGTACCTGGGTAAGTGGATGAATGCATGGGTAATACCTCAGTAAATAGATGAGTTCAAGGGCAGTTTCTGGGTGATTGGATTAGTGCTTGGGTTGTGCCTGGTAGCTTGTATGAGTGTGTAAGTAGCGCATAAGTGACTGTATGAGTGCAAGAGTAGAGCCCAGGTCATTGGATGAGTGCAAGGGTAGTGGCTTGGTGATTGGGCGTGTGCACGGATAGTTCCTGGGTGATTCGGTGAATGCATGGATACTGCCTGTGTGATTGGGTGAGTGCATGGATACTGCCTGGATGATTGGATGAGTGCATGGGTACTGCCTGGGTGATTGGATGAATCCATGAGTAGTACCTGGGTGAGTGGATGAGTGCACGGGTAGTTCCTCAATGAAGGGATGAGTGCATACATAGTGTATGGGTGTTTGCATTGATTATGGGTTGTGCCTATGTGATTGGATGAGTGTCTGAGTAGTGACTGAGAGATTAGATGAATTCAAGTTCAGTACCAGAGTGATTGGATGAATGCTAGGTAGTGGCTGCATGATTGGACATGAACTGTTGTGCCTGGAGAATGGGCTGCGTACATGAGTAGTAACTCCATGAATTCATCTCTAGATTAGTGATTTGACACACATAATATATCTCGACCTCTAACCACATTGAAAAAATAAAACCAGAAAAAAGGTATTAGAATTAAATTTCGAAGATTCAACAACAAATCAACAAACAGTATTTTTTAGGAAAAACTTAAATTCAACATAGACAAATCTTTACTGTTTTTTCCTGTTTTCAGCTTTCATACATGTTCACTTTTAACAGTGCTTTGTATGAAGACTCATCATGAAACAGTGGGGAAAAAACAAACAATAGATTGTAAAAAAAAAAAATGTGCACAGTAGATCATTACCCCTAAGTCATACTTCTCACTGCTCTTGCTACACATTTTTTAACACTGGCCTGGTGATAAATTACTACCTTAAAGAAAGCAACTATATGGTAAAACTGTTGCTGATATTCTTATATCTGGTACAAAATGTCCAACAATTATGAAGCAGTCTTCATTGTTGCATATCCTTTTGTAAATAACATCCCTGTATGCCAAAATATGTCTAAAATATTCTTAGTCCATTGATAACAAATATATCTCATAGTGCTACATAGAAGTTGCTGTAGCAGAAACAAAAGTGGTGAAGCGACTTTTCACATGCAATTTAAGGCTACTGCTATTATAGTACCTCCATTGATTTTTTATCTGTAGTAACACAATGTAGTCATCAAATATGTATACATTCCTTTCCAGCAGTTAAAAAGAGTCCTTCATTTCTAACAGCGTGGCCAAATAAAGTCTAAGAAACACATACTCTATATATATGACAACACAATATCACATTTTCTAATCCTGGATTCTCCTCCGAACTTCGGTTCTAGAAATAGCAGATATGAGTTTGGTAATATTTTGGGTAGTCTTGATTTGAATATTACTTGTATGCTATTGCACTCTGACCATCCTGTACGACATCTTAAATATATTGTGTAGTGTCCCAAGGTTATATTAACTCCTTCATGATCTACGATTGCTGTAGTTGTGAACGTTCTTTTTGAGATGGAAATTTGTACAGCTTCAATGTTTGCAATTTCAATTCCTAATTTAGTACCATCCACTCTGCATCATTATAGCATGACTATGATATATTTTCCATACCACTGTAGAAACATTGTTAACCTAAGTTCTGATCTGAAGTTTGGACAGGTCATATCTTGATGAGTGTTTACAGTTAAATCTTCAAACGGCATAGTTTTCACAATGTGGTAATGTCAAGAAGAGGAATCGTTCTGAATTGATTTCAGTGCTAGACGTAAATACACAATCTTCACAGTTATGGGTCCTTTTATAAGTTAAATTTAATAATTCATTAATATTCACATTTCCTTCATCCAATAGTCCTAGCATTACCATTAGAAATTCTTAAGCATCCTGCTCAAGATTTGGAGAGAACTCTACTGATCCAGTACAGTCATCGATGATTTTTCTTATTCCAGTAGCAGGATGTATAATACTTCCCTCACTTTCTAATTCTTCAAGTAAACTACACAGTTGTTAAGCCATTCTTTTATCTACCTTTTCTAAAATAGAATTAGAAAAATGAGTCAAAAGATATAGTCCATTTAACACTACATTTGCATAACAGTTCACCCCAGATTTATTATTAAAGTGATAGCCGTGTATTTCCTCATTGTGCTCCAGTTTTCTTTTCCTTTTTCCTTGTTGATTTTCTTTTTGATCATCTTTCCGTTGAACCCTGTTAGACGGATTTGATATTTTCTTCTTTGGACACAGTCCTTACTTTTAACCACAGGATACTGGCCTAAATTTGGTGCATATTGAGCTCTTGACTGATTATACTCTGCTACACAGGTCACATCAGCACTAAATTTCTTCTCAGCAAAATCAATCAGAATTAAACCAATGTTCTAATTTGTGATTAGGAACATATGACATTCCTTATTTGAATACACTACTAACAATAAAGCCAATGTTCTAATTTTCACAAAAGTGACATATGACATTCCTTATTTGAATACACTACTACCAATATTAACAAGACCTGTATCTACACTTAAACCTTGCAATTTGTGAATGGTTACTGCATACACTAAAGACACTGGGAACTGCTTTCTCTGAACATACAAGTCTTTCACAAGTAGGAAACGTACAATGCACCTACCAATCTGCTATTATGACATAAGATTACGCAACAATTTTTATAGATACAAAACTATTTTTCTAGTCCAGCAGTTTTAGTCACAGACTTTTCTAATCTATCCATTTTTTATTGCAGTTTTTCTATTAGCAGCACTGTAACTCCTTGATGTTCCATTTTATCATTTGCTCTAATTTCGACAATCTCTTCTTTTTCCAGTTGCAATAAATGTTCATTGAATTTACTACACTCCTAAAAGATTGGCATCAAACAAACAATAGTCTTATTTCCCTTAACAAAATTGTACATTACTTCAGCAGCTGAAACATTACTTGGAAACACATTTTTGATGAGATGGGGTTGTAATACCATCTTTCCCTCTTTTGTGAGGACTCCCACGCATATCCTTTAGTATATCTGCATAATACATATCTGATTCTTGGCGCATATTTTGGATTCATTTTTTGTATTGAAAGTTTTTCCAAATGTTTACAATTCCAATGCTTCCTAGTGAATTCAATGTTTCATTATGTAGTAGTTTCTTGAATACAGGTTGTCCATTATGGGAGTTAGTTTTAGCAGGTCTCCGAAGACTATTAAGTGTTTTCCTCCAAAAAGTACATTGTAGTCAATTTTTTATATTTTCTGCATTCTTAAATGTATAAAAGCTTACATTTATACACCATACTGACTTCATCAATAATTAGTAGCTTTGATTTCTTAAAAACTCTTGACATTTCATGACACTCATCAACAGATGATTTGTTCTATTGTAATTTGTTGTCATGTCCAACAGGAAGCATTAATAATCAATGAAGGGTAACTCCTTTAAAATTATGAGAGGCTAAGTGTGTTGGTGATTACACATGACAAATTGGAATCTGTTGTCTTCTGTCAGTAACTTGTCTGTACTTTAATCAAGAAGCTTCTTCCAGTTCGAGCTTGACCACTTATATAAAATAGACATGGTTTATATGTAGAACTTGCACACTTTTTTTTTAATGGAGAAATCAATGTTCTGCTTTACCTTTTACCTCTTCAAAAATGTTCTCCACCCCACTCATACCTATTGTAGCTTCAATGTCAATGATTGGCTGTCCAAGAGGATCTTGTCTTCCTGGTGCTGAACTTTGACTGCTCTGAAACTCTCTCCTGATATCTGAGCAACAATTCTTCTTGTTCAATCTCATCTCTCAACATTTGAATATACACTGGAAACACAGACACTCAATGCTGTCTCTCACAGTGTTGAATGAGTCTTCATAAATGTTAAATTCATGAAGTAGCTCACTTTCAGTTCACCATGGCTGGTATGAAACCCAATGTACCCCAATTCAGGCCTAGGTAGTTACACAACCTTTTACCTACATTTGTCCTACCTTGCTATACAGAACGGTTCTGGTGCCAACCAATTACATAGTTAGGTGCTGAATAAATGTTGTGCGGTTTTCCAAAAAAACTAGTCTAATTTATTATGCACAAGGATTCTTAGTATCTCAGGAGGATTGTCATCTTCTGCATAATAACTCTGTACAAGGGTCCCCATCATAGTCATCCTTGGCCGACATGCCCACAGTACCATGACACATCTAGGTAAAATCCCTGAGGGTTCCTTTTGCGTTTATAAATACCACATCTTCACTGGGCAGACTAGAGGAGAAATAGCTTCCATGCTGACATGAGATGCTGATGTCCCTGCACACAGATGCTCCAGCGTGCAGTGGTCTGACATCCCTTGCTGGGTGTCCAACTGGAGACCAAGATGGGGTCCTTTGTTTTATCACAACAGCTAATGGGGGTAGCTCTTTCCTAGGGGGATTCTTGGCTTTAAACCTACATACATGATAGGTACATTTACGTACCCTTAGCTAGGGTTAGCATTTTAGAAGTACTCATGATTACTGCCATGTATCTATATGCCTGCATATATTCGTTGTTTTAGCACCATGGCAAAATTCTACCCTTTATTTGCTTTGTTCGTGCTTATAATCACACGTATTTTATACTAGAATGAAACCGGTTTAAAAAATGCCTATTGAAAATGTACCCACCGTTTATTCTGTATATCTCTCTAAAAATGAGTGAGCATGAATGACTGAGCTAAAAGTAGTGCTCTGTTTCCACGATCCATGAGGGGTCAGGTTTGTAATGTTCGATAGTTGACAAAACCTATTTGCTCCTTGGTAAGGTAGTGGAGTTTGTAGAGGCACTGTGTGCTAGCTAGTCTACAGACTAACATATCCTTTGTGGGTGTTTGGAATCAGTCTAGACACCAATCCCTTAGTTTATGCTGTCTAAATACGCAGATCCAATATAGATTTGTAGGAACTACATGACTAGGATTAAACAAGTGTAACAAAGTTAAAAAAAAAAATTCTCTTCTGCCTGGAGTTTGGCAACTTAGCTTTCAATGGTTGATTACATTTCCTTTGTTATGTCTTACTAAACATCCTTCCCATCCAGCCACAGCAAATTGACCTTCATCTATGTTTTCACTGATATTACTTTTGAAAGTACAAAGTTGAAGTATTTTATGGAGACACATCCTTTCTAGATGATGAATTCTTCTTGGGAAGTACGTATCTAGCATGTTACTCTTCAGAATAATTGTACTGTGTGGCTCAAATTCTGAAATATTTTAAATTCCAGGCAAATACTTCAGTACCTTGTAACAAGTATCAGAAAGCCATAGAACTCATATAGAGTTAGAAATCAAACTAGCTGAGCTTAACCATGTACATATTAATCGGAGCCTATCTCTCTGTGAGAAAGCATTTCCAAACCAAAACTGAGCAATTTCTTCGTAAGACTCTTTTCTGGTGAAATCTCCTCCCACATCTCTTTCATCTCAGCTTTCACTGACTTTGTCATATAAAATATAATGTACCAAGCAACAGCAATTGAGTTGTATGCAACAAAGTGTGCATCCATGTTTGCATCCCACATATTCATATTGACAGGGTTGTAGTCATTAATGTACTTGGAGTCCCCTGTTCATCTAAGGTTGTATGTATTTTTCAGGGATATCCTTGGAAGTGTATGTCGGACGGCAGACAAAAAGCTGTTGATTCTTCCTTGTGAGATGACAGGTCGTGGGAATCCAAAATGACAGCTTGTATAAAATGTTCCTTTTGCTCTGTATTTTCGCCGACAATATTTTCAGATTCTATGATTTAGGAATCATAGAATTTGTTCTCATAATTTGTTATCACTACTCCCCTTTGGGATGGAGCAAGTTACATACTGCTCAATAAAAGACAACACAGACTCATCACTGTTTGTTCCAAACTTTGGGGCATATATTACCCACAACAGTATGTGAATATGGGGAGCACCTCTGGGTTGGTACTCTTTATGCCAAAATAAATCAATCACTTCACCAACAGGAGGTTTTGTTTTGTTCAAGATGAATGACATCATGCTTTAAATCTGTGATTAAAATATCTGCAAACTTTTGCCGGGTCTAGTAAGCCCAGCTCTCCTGGAGTCTTCAGCTGAATGTTTTTTATATTTGAATTTGTCTCCTACAAGAATTCAAGCAGGTCATCCCATGCATATTGAGCACAACTCAGCATCAGGGACCAAGTAGATGCTCCAAGGATCCACAACATGCACAGGAGTTCACCTTGACGCAGATACCAATATGCTTAAGTCCCGCGCTGTCATGCCAATTGGTTTATTGAATTTAAGTCCAAGTGCTCATCTTTTCCTTGAACTTTGTCCAAAAGTTCTCTTGCAAGTATATTTTAATTTTTACCTTTCAATCTACCAACTACTTTACCACTGACTTATGCATAATACAAAAACAGTTTTCATGTTATGTTGCAGTTTAAATCTACAGATGAACCTAGATATATTACTACATGAACTTACTGCAATATAACAAACCCACAGCAAAATAAAAAACTTTATTTATTAGCTATCTTTTAACATTTTAGCACCCTCTTGCACAACACAGTTACAGCATATCTCACTTCTAACTTCTCACTAATACATGGTGAAATAACAGTTTATCCCTTCTGTGGGAAATTTTAAAATGAACATCAAGGGAATGAGGCATACTTACAAGCCCCATGCACTTTACAGAGCATCATTTTTTGACACACTGTTGCCCTAATGTGGTGCTCCGTATTTACAAAGCCAAGTAAAGCCACTCTATGTAGCTTTTGATGGCCTTATAAATACAGGCACTTTTCAGGCAGCACTTTGTAATGAAAAAGGCATGCCATGGGTGTTGCAGTGGGTGATCCCATGCAACACCCATCACTTCAGCCACATACCCAAACTTACAACAATTAGTGAACCTGTCAATGTGTTAGAATCCGACACCTCGATGCAATGAGGAAAAATACTTTTCTTTTTCCTCATTTTTTCCTGTTTTTGTGGGGGATGTTTCTTCCTGCACAAAAATAATCATCCCACTACACAGGCACCCTTGCACCATGGTGCAAGGGTGCCTCCATTGGCGCATGGCAGTCCATTATGCACCCGCACAGGGAAGAGCATAGAGATCAATCAGATTGTTGTAAATATGATGCATCCCTTTTCACGTAAAGAATCATTGCACAGCCAAATGGCTTGCAGCTCCACAGTGCATTCATTTCTTATAAATTTAGCCCCAAGCATTAAGTACATACATCCCAACACTATAAATACTAAAACACAATAAAATAACTATTGGAATGCCTCTCTACCACTGTGCTAGTCGTCTATTTACTATCTCAGTACTGTTCTACTTAAATTTATCAGATTTCAATTTTGAGAAATGCTCCGTATACAAATCCACATGTTAATGTCTATCAAAGCACATACCTCTCTAATTCTTCCAACTTCATGAAAAGAGTAGGTCACAGCTTGCATATATAATTCACCAGCTGGTTCTAAAAGACTACATATTGCTCAGTAAAACCTGTAAATACATGCTTGTGGTTGAATTAGTGCATGGATAGTACCTAGGTGATTCTTTGAGGATACAGGTAGTGCCTTGATGATTCCCTGAGTATATCAGAACACCATGGGTCATTCCATATCTGCAGTTACTGCCTGCATGTTTGCAGAGAAATACCACTACTAACAGGTTGTTTGAAAGAGTGCATGAGTAGTGAATAATGGCTCAATAATTTAATAGATGCATAGATACTGGATGGATGATTAAATGAGTGCAACTTTAGTGCCTGGATGATTGCAGGCGTGCCTAGATAGTACATAGATGATTTAGAGTTTGCATGGATGATTATTTGAGTACATGCATAGCACCTAGAAGACTGGAGGAGTGCGTGAGTTGTGTTTTAGTGATTGCATGATTACTTGGCTGCTGCCCATGTGTTTTTGTTTCAGTGACCAGGTAATACCTGGGTGTTTAGATAACTACAATGGTAGTGCCTGGATAATTTAATGAGTACATCAGTAATGCCTGGCTGATTACATGAGTGCATGACTAGTGTCTGAGGGATTCCATGACTCCATTATTAAACCTTGATAGATTGGATGAAAGTAAGTGTACTGCTGGGGTGATTGTATTAGTGAAAAGAGTATTTCCTCTGTAATTTAATGAGTATATAGCTACTAGATGAATAACAGGTTTACTATAATAGTACTCGCTACGTAATTAGATGAGTGTATGAGTAGTACCTCAGTGTTTTCATGAGTTCATGCATGTGCCTCAGTATTTCAATGACTGTATGAGTTGTAATTATGTGCTGAGATGACTGCATAGCTGATGAGCAAGTATTACAATAACTGCATAGTTACAGCCTTGTTAACTGCCGAAGTAAATGGTTACTGTCTGGGTGATTAGGCAAATGTAAAAGTAGTGCATAGACATAGACATAATTTCTGCAGCCGCGGTCCGTGCATGTAAAACAGTGAGGGGGTGGGGCCAGATGGGGGGATTCTGACAGACGATGAAAAGGTAAAATTGTATTATTCATTTAATTTTCCTCTGCATCTTCCATTGAAATCCCCCGGCCCACTGCCTCACTGCTGTTACCTGCACGGACCATGACTGCATTTCTGCCTGCCTGATTCAAAGAGCACATGTGTAGTGTCTGGGTAATTGAAAAACTCCATGGATATGGAATCACTGATTTAATGTGTGCCTCACTAGTGGCTGGGTGATTGCATGAGTACCTGACTACTGTCTGACTGACTATGAAAGTATCTTCATTACCGTTAGATACATAACATTTGTGACTATATATCTGACACATTGGATATCTCCTTCTGTCAGTATCAAACTACCTTTTTTACTGTAAATATTCTTTCCTAAAGAGCAATTTGTGACTGAAGTCTAGCTATCACACTTTGTATATAATTGTATACATGGCTCTCTTGGAGCATACATTGCTTTTTTACAGAACATAAACGGAAAACAACATTTAACCATTTTTCAAAGCACAAAACCTTTTGTGAATGGCATAGATACCTCATTCCTCAAATACTTCTTCTGCTTCTAAAACATATAGTAAGCATTTTTCAAACAAAAGTTACACTCCAAATGAAGCTAGCACAAGAACCCTCACGGCCTTCTGCACTATTAAATCACCACTCTCAGCATATACATGACATTTTCATCAGCCCTACTGAACATAGATCACCGTGTAAACATATATGTGATTTCTTAATAGATGAATACCTTCAAGACGTCTTTCCAAAAATATATACCAATCCAAATCTTAAATTAAACTCAAATGTCACACAGCATATATGGCTATCTGCAACCACACGAACCATTTTTTACCATCTAAGCTTATGCTGAGTGATCATATAAGTTAAAAACCACATTGACAAACATTTCCCAATATATACCTAACAAGTATTATTTTTTCTAATTCATATTTAGCAAGACAACATGTTCTCATCTTTTATTTATGACATCACTACTCCTGTTTAATGTTACTAAAATTAAAACTCCCAGAATGCAAATGGCAGATGTATCTCTTCTGCACATGATATTTAGATACTTAAAACATTCTTAGTTCCTCATTGCAACTTTCCACAACACTATACTATTATTTTTCAATAAGGTACACAATGCCATAAAGAGGCACTCATTCATTTTTCTCTTACTTCCCAAAACATTCATAACTAACCTCTTCAACACATACCCTCTAATACACACATTTCATCTGATATATTTTTTCATATCACTGTGATAAGCTTTGTTAATCAAACTCCCATATGCATCTTTAGTTCTAATTTAATTTGAATAAAGGATTCAAAAGTTATGTACATACCAGTGAATTTAGTTTGTATATATCATATTGTGGTTTTTGCTCTTTCTGGATAGTTTTGACACTGTTATGATTTGTAAAAACTAAGCACAAGAATGGTACTCCACACAATCCCCCCCACTCTTCCCCTCCAAAACGCAGAACCACCAAATGATATAGAGTCCCACTCCCCTTACCCTGGCCACATCAGACAAGACCGCCAGCATCACCAGCCCAGTCTTCTCATCTTCATGTTCTTTATCCTTTCTTTTCATCATACTCCCATTCCTTTATACAATGATACAAAAATATACCACCGATAGCAGATTTGGTTGGCACCCCTTACTTTCTACTCATTGTGTAACCAAACCTTGACCTTTGCCCCACATACAACCAATGACAACAGACCCCAGACACACTACCTCCCCATCAGCCTCACCACTCTAAACCACAGAACATGTCTCTTATCCAGGACACTCATATTCTCCTAACCCCAACCGTTAACATGTGGCACTACAGGTACCACAGAACATCCCCCCAGGGAGCCAGTCCCACGACAGCGAGGTGGGTCTTTACAGTCCCACTCCCTGCATGTCATCATCCTACTTCTTTGGCTCTTGAAACTAACCTAGAACATATGAGGCCCCTCCTGCGGCCCTTAGACATTGTCTCCTACCCTACCCCCTCACGACTATCATCACATCCTCCCCCTCCCTTCCCATTCTCACTGTTATGTACCATCTCATCCTGATTACCACTGTATGAAGTTGCTGTACCTTGCCACTGGATTCAAGCTAACCTGGCTGATGACGGCTGATTAGCCACAAACCGGTCCCAGGATGCTTGTTTCCGGTCCAGGGAAGACATGGCTTGGCAGTTCGGGCTGAACTGTTCCCATGAGGCACAGGGTCATACTGATTTGCATATGGCCATGTCTGAACTGGGGTGGCAGAGTGAGCTAAAGAATGAAGATGGATTAAACCCAGATCAGTTGACTGTGGGTGAGTGCTTGCAATGTTTAACACTCCGTCCATCATCCCCTTTGGTTTTGCTTTGTTCACCCTAAGTTGGCAGGGTATGCCCAGACGTGGGTCCCTTGCTCACTTTGCCACTGGATTCAAGCTAGCCTGGCTGATGATGGCTGATTAGCCAGAAACCGGTCCCAGGATGCTTGTTTTCGGTCCAGGGAAGACATGGCTTGACAGTTCAGGCTGGACTGTTCCCATGAGGCACAGGGTCAGACTGATTTGAATATGGCCATGTCTGAACTGCGGTGGCAGAGTGACCTAAAGAATGATGATGGATTAAACCCTGATCAGTTGACTGGGGATGAGTGCTTGCAATGTTCAGCACTCCGTCCATCATCCCCTTTGGTTTTACCCTGACTGTTGGATGACATTTACCCATGCACTCTGTGAACATGAGAAAGGCAGCAAATGAAATCATGTCTTTCATTTTAGACTGCACTATCTCCACTTGTGAATGGTTAGCATCTAATAATCCTGTTCTTCTATTTCAAAACGTTATTCCTATCTATGTGTGTTCAAAATGTATTTGTGATGCCAGCAGTGGAACCACAAAAAAAGAGGGGTTCAAACCAATATCAAGGTTCATTTTGAAAAAATGTAAATATGACATATTACATAGTCCTGAGTTGGAAAATAAAACATTCCATTACTTAAATTGTGACATCACTCCTCAACTTAAAAAAAAAATGTTCTGTTTCTTTAACACCCTTCCTCCCCAATACACTCCTAGCTCAGTGAACCTAACAAGTGACCCTAATAGGACCAATAGGTCACAAGCTCACAGCAAATTCTAGAAGGAACATGCCAGCAGGTGTGGTTTACTCCACATATCAATGTCTGTATTACATATCTTTTTTAAACAACGACCAATAGTAAGACTTCTTCCTTCCTGAGCCATACGACACACTACCTAATTCGATTCTCTTTCATGCTGACAGCATCAAATTATTGAGATTGTGTGAGCAAGGGATACGTCCCGAAACGCGTTACGAGAAGGAAATAAATACCCAAGCCGGATGGCTGAAAGCATTTCAAGTGTCGGTGTCTGATTTGGAAAAGGTCGGATTTGGTTGGAAATATATATATATATATATATATATATATATATATATATATATATATATTATCTACTGGCGGTCGCCAGTAGATAGTTATAGTTAGGACCGTGTTTCCATAGGAAATCCGCAACATTCTATTTGGAATAACTTTGGCGCCGGTTGACGAATCCTCGCGAAATTTTCAAAATAGGTGGGGTGCTCCGCTCCTACCCTGAGAGTCTAGGGGGGATTCGTCAAGCGGGAGCTGAGAAAAAAGGGGGGTCCCAAAACGCATTTTCCCCATGCAATTTTCCATAGGGACCTTTAGTCCAAGGTACAGCCCGAACGGCTGAACAGAATTACTTGAAATTTGGCAGAGAGGTAGTCCTCAGGTCAGGGAAGTGCCTTTTGCAGGTCTGGTGTCAATCTGTTCAGTAGTTCCTGAGAAAATCAAAAGGAAAATCATGGATATATGTGGGCGGAGCCTAACCACACATCTCATCCTGAGATCTGATTGGCTGTCAGCACTTCATCCAAGAAGTGTTGGAAGCCATCTTGGGACCAATATACATGATAGCACCTCATTAAAAAGCATTGCAGTTAATAGAAGGTTTTAAGACTTTAGTTACATTATAAATCATTTGTTGATGGTACCATACTCATTTTAGGAATTGTGGTATGTTCTAAGGTGATTTCACCATGTGAAAAAGCCTTCTGCTGGGATATCATGATTGAAAGAAAAATATTTTCTCATGCTTTTCCCACAGAGGTTTGGAAGGTGATCTATAAGCTAAACTGAGAGCTTATTTTCTGTAAATTCACATTATCTTTCTCAGTCATGTGAGAATGAAGTCTGACATTCTCAGTAAAACATGTACATCCAACAAGGGCAGAGACTGTCAGTTGATTCCTTTGTGTTCTACTGCAGCTTCCCAGAGTGTTCCAAAGAACAACTAGAGTGCTAACAGTCTTACTTGTGATAAACATATGGCACACCTGAAGCCATCTTGCTTGGATTAAAGTGGTAACTCTTAAAACATTTAATTTAAAAAGGAACAAAATGAGAGGGTTCATTTTTCCATAAAAAGTATGATTAGTGCTGCAGAAAGAAAAGTTAGGGCACATTTTGAGTGACTTCTCAAATCCTCTTCTATTTCATTAAAAAATTTTGACATGCAGACTGAAACATGCGCTTTCAATACCAGCAGCAGTTTTCCCTGGTGAGCAGTAGCTTTACTACAGTGATTTAATGAGCAAAAAGAGTGCTAAAATTCTGAATTTATGGCAAATGTGTGACACATCTGAATGCCTTCTTGATGGAATCAAAGTAAAAAACTGAAAGTATATCCTACTGAGGAGACTGCAGTAAATGAGGAAATTAGGAAACTTCATAACAAATAAGTCTCCCAAGATGGCCACCAGAGACAAAAGAGCCCAAATGTAGACCAAATATCACCCAGATGTAGCCCAAGTATAGCCCAATGACAGAATATCCCAGAGTGTTCTTAAAAACAACTAGAGCGCTTACTGTCTTCATTATGACAAAAGTGTGGCACACCTGAAGCCATCTTGATTGGAATAAACTGGTAACACTTAAAACATTTAATTTAATAAGGAACACAATGAGGGGGTTCATTTTGCCATAGAAATTATGATTAATGCTGAACAAAGAAAATGAGGGCACATTTTGAGTGACTTCACAAATCCTCTTCTATTTCATTAAAAATTTCTGACATGCAGACTGAAACATGCACTTTTAATATTATGGCAAATGTGTGACATATCTGAATACCTTCATGATGGAATCAAAGTAAAAAACTGAAAGCATTTCCTACTGAGGAGACTGCAGTACATGAGGAAATTAGGAAACTTCATAACAAATAAATCTCCCAAGATGGCCACCGGAGACAAAAGAGCCCAAATGTAGCCCAAAATAACCCAGATGTAGCCCAAATATAGCCCAATGACAGAAGTGTGCAAAACACTCATTATTTTGTGTTTTTGCAGTGTTATATAGTGCAGACTTGTCAGGTATTGGAGTGCTTTACATGAGCATTGGTTACATCACACAAGAACAAATTCATTTTGGTTGTAGACATGGGGAGACTAAGTGATTTGACCAGAATCACAGAATGTCGAGCTGAAGCAGAAACTCCAACCTGGTTCCCCAGTTCCTAAGTCTGCAGTTCTGGAAGTAACACCACATCCTCTCCCCTAAGTGCAACATTTAATCAAGTGGTCAACTGGATAAAAAAACATAAAGATAACAAATAATTTAAAAGTGCTTTGTCGCTATTTGAAAACTCAGAAAATATGTCCTTATTTTAGTCTTTTGGAGCACTAACCATAATTTTGATGCCAATAAGACCCTCTCATATATGTAATTTCTAAAGGAAATGCTCTAGGTATTACAGTTTTGAGTACATCAAGATGACGTCAGGCGTTCCACACTTTTGTAATAAATATAAAATGTTAGCAATCTAGTTGTTCATTAGGATACTGTTGAGAGGCAGAGGCCAGGGGCACGGACTCTGAAAATTGAAGGCAGGTAGGAGGGTGCAAAGGCAACAGTTTAACCACACTGAGCAGGCAGGAAGGGCCGTGTCAGCACAACAGACTATGGAGGGCAGTGGAAAGGGGGGCAGAGGCAACAAACGAACAATACAAGACTTGCAAGAGAGGCTGTGGCAATGTAATAGACCATTGTGGGCAGAAGGAAGAGGCAATGGTAGTACAACCATACATGCCAACAGACCCGATTCAGCCAGGAAACGTCCAATGTTTTTAAGCTCAAATGGGCTTTATTTGATCTGTCTCCTGTCTGCCATCTCCTCTTTTTCAATGTAACTCAAAGGGGAAAATCAATACCCCAGTTTTTTTTCTCAAAATCTCCCTCTTACCAAGTTCAAAATGTTCGCAAGTATGGCACATTGTATCATGGAAGGAAATGGGGTAGGGACATGGACTTGGATAACAGAGGACAGGAGGGACATGGAGAGGTGCACCAAACTGACCCTGCAGGGCAGGCATCAGGGTTTGCAGCAGCACAATACACCACACAGGGCATGCGGGACGGGAGTGCAGCACAACAATCCATAGAAAGCAAGAGGGAGGGGACAGGACAGGACCATTCACATGGACAACAGAGAACAGAGGGGCAAGAGGCAATGGTAGCTAGCTGACCATAATGGACAGACAGGAGAGAAAGCTGCAGCATAACAGACCATAAAGGGCAGGAGGAACGGATCAGGGGCATTACAATGGAACAGACAAGCCAGGAGGGAGGGAGTAGGGGTCTGCACATGTAAACTACGGCTGGGGGCAAGAGGGCAGGGCAGGAGCAGCAAGATAGCCATGGAGGTCAGGCAGGATGGGCACTAGAAGCAAGACACACCGTGTAGAGCAACAGTGAGACTGTGATGGCATACACACAGACCATGGAGGGAAGGTGGGAGGGAGTCAGGGGCAGCTAACCGACCACACGGGGAAGGTGGGAGGGGCCATGGCAGCACAGAAGACCATGCATGGCAAGTGGGAGGGTTAGTGCAGCACAATAGCTATGATGGGCAAGAAGGAGGGTGCAGGGGCATGCACAAAGGACGATGGAGGATAGAAGGGAGGGCCAGGACCTGTGCACAGACAAGAAAGTTCAGGGGAAGGGGCCTCACAACAGACCGCATGGGGCAGGCAGGAGGAGCAGTTGCAGCACAACAGACCAGGGAGGGCAGAAGGGTGTGGCAGTACAATGGACCATGTAGGACAGGAGGAAGAGAATAGGGGCATGGCATGTGGGCAGGCAGGGTGGAGGTGGCAGGGACAGGTTACAGTCATATGACAATGCTAGGCAGGTGGGAGGGGAGTGGCAGCTCAACAGAACACTCAGAGTAGATAGGAGTGGCAGGTCCATGGAACATGGTGGGCAAAAAGGATGGAGCAGGGGCATGCACAAAGACATCGGAGGGCAGGGGGAAGGAGAATAGGGGCAGCAAGCTAAGCACAGAGTTGAAGCAGGAGGTCAATGATGGGGCATAGAATTGGGCAATGGAGTGCAGGAGGAGTGGACTGGTACATCATACTAAATTGAGGGCAGTGGCAGCACATCAGACCATGCATGGCAGGAGGGAGGAGGCTAGTCCATGGATTCACACAACAGAGGATAGGGAGGAGGGGGATGGGGCAGCAAGCTAACTGTTCAGAGAAGGCGGGTATTAGGAACTTTATTGTTTTTAAAACGTGTGTCTGTGCAAACTACTTAAAATATGAACAAGTATGCAGCATAATCTCACTTTTATTTAGGAAGAAGAGGACGTTTGTGACTGTGACTTCGGGCTCACTTGGCAGAAACACCCCCTGACCCTCCACCCCCTATTGCAAAAATATAATGCCCGCGAAAAGGGTAGGTGAACACAGTGTTATATAGAACATAGTCCTGAGAGCACGATTGCAAATGAAAACTAGATATAGTGTATGGTATAAACTATGCACCAAAAAGTGTGATATAAGATGAACCGGGTGTGAAATATAATATGCAATACATTGTGCGCAATGACAGATTCATTGGAGAGCGCGAGATAGCACAGGCACTAGCGCGTGCTATGCGATATGCGCCTTGGAGTGCAATATGCACAGGACAGTGTTGTGTAACCTAAGTAGTCTCTAAAGTTGTAATATAAAATATGTGCTGGGGAGTGTGTTGTTGCATATGCACTGTGACAAAGATATGGATCCCAGATTGTAGTATGTATGGCATAGCACTGTGCGTTATAACATAGGCATCGAGGAAGGCACGTTAGATGGGGCAATATAACCTGTGCGAAGACAAGTGTGGCATGACATATTCACGGGGTGGTGTTACAGTGCACATGGGCTAGAGAGTGTCATAGCATATGCACTAGCTGGTGGAATACAACACAGAGGTGTGTGGCACTCGGCAGGCAATGGTGGGTGTAACACAGCATTGGGCTCTGCCAGGAGCGCGCTGTGACTCTCAAGTGATGTTCGTCCCCTTTCCAGAGAGTAAAATAAAAAGTATTACACATCCGGCAGTGAATGTGTGTTTTATTAACCGTGAGGGGGGTTTCTTGCATAGTTTTGGTCAAATTTTTGTCGAATCCCCTTTGAATGGCTTGGTGTGCATGTGTATTAAATGTGCCCGTCAATAGCTACCCATGTTTGTATAAATAAACGACAAGGGTGTCTACCGGGATTAGGCACGGTAGGGCATCAGACATGTCAGAGCTTCACTAGTGGTGTAAATACATTCCACGTGGATTAATTGTATGCATAGTCGCCTTTTAAAGAATATCACGCAAATCGTCATGGTGATAGGTACGTACGGTTTGTCCAGCATGTCCTAGGTGTGTCTATAAATATATATTTTTTTAAAATAATAAAAAACAGTGGCCGGCCCTGGGGATTGGGGTCAAAAAAATATAATTAGGAGACAGGCCCTGGGGGATGGGGTCATCAGGGCCAATAAATTAGAATAAGAAGGGGAACCACACAGCCCCCCTTCTTAAAAAATTAAAATAAATAAAAGACTGGCATCATGCCGGAGGCCACGCCCCCTCCTTGCAGCACTCTGCAAACGCGCCCCCTGGCGAGTTGTAAGTTGGGGAATGAATTCCTCTTCAATACTGAGGGTCCCTGAGGGCCAACTAGCCCAACAGGCATCTCCAGTATACGCCAGGGAGCTGCGCTGCAGACAGGTGTTCTGAGGCCAAGCCCCTTTTTACACCTCTCTGCAACGCAGCTCTGTGGCGCTTACTGGAGGTACCTAGTGGTCTAGTTTGACCCTAGGGACCCTTAGGATTCAAGGGGACTTAATCTCTCAACTTAGAACAGCCACAGGGCGCGTTTACACAGTGGTGAAGAGAGGGGACGGGGCCTGAGGTGACGTGTGCAAACACGCACTATGGCACGTTTTAAATTAGGGATATAATTTCCCTTCAATACTGAGGGCCCCTGGGGGCTAACTAGCCCACCAAGTGCTTCCAGTAAGCGCCACTGAGCTGCATTGCAGAGAGGTGGTCCAGGCCGTGCCACTTTTTACACCTCTCTGCAATGCAGCTCTTTGGCACTTACTGGAGGTACCTAGTGGGCTAGTTGGACCCTAGGGACCCTAGGGACCCTCAGTATTCAAATGAACTTAATCTCCCAACTAAAAATGGACACAGGGCGTGTTTACACAGTGGTGAAGGGAGGGGACGGGGCCTGAGTTAACGTGTGCAAAAACGCCCTGTGGCCTGTTTTAAGAGGTAGTTTTAATCCCCCTGCCCTAGCCCTATTATATACTAGGGGCTTACAGAGCATGTCATGCTAATCACAGGGGGACCCCAACGCATAATGTTCCATAGTGTATGTAGGTGTTTTCACTGTATTCTAAGTGTCTTTTAACATAGCACTGGCTCTAGGACTGGTTAGTCAGACTCAGTTACCACCAGTATCCGTCTGAAAAAGTTGAGGGTACAGGATGATTTTGCAACAAGGATTCTTTCTGCTCCTCTTTTTGTTCTTTCTGCACGTTATCCTTCTTCCTGCACTTTTCTTCGTCTTTGAGTACTTCTGTTGCTTCGTTTCTGTGCATTTTTTCTTCTTTCTTCACATGTCCTATCTCTGTAGGCATAGTTAGAAATTAGCATTTAAAAAACCTTTGAAATTCACAAAAAAAACCATAGATTTCAGGCACGTTATAGTTAGGAATTAGTATTTAAAAAACCTCAGAAATTCACTGAAAAAACCATAGGTTTCAGAGGTGTTATAGTTAGCTGGACTTTTCACTTGTACAAAACCATTGAAATTCCCCCGTTATAGTTAGTTCAGCTAACTATAACTCGCGCGCCCGCAATGCACTGCTGATGACGTCACATATTACATCACTCATGACATGGTCAGTGACATCACTCATGACATCACTGATGACATCACTGACATCACTGTGCCACCATTGCAGCGATAGGTACTTCAGCTGTTTTGAGGTATTTGGGTGGGGGGTTGGGGGTTGTTGGGTGGTTGGGTGTTTTTCTTCTTTTTTGCACTGCCCTATTTTCATGGAAAGCTGAAGCCCGAAACTCCAGAGGAGGAATGCTGTAATCTCAAAACTGTACTGCTTATTTGGTTGTCTAACTGCATAACTGCATTGTGGGGTCGTTGTCGTCTAATGGGGTTTCCGCACTGGTTGCCTTTTATCCTACATACTGAGACCACGGGACATTATGGATGGCATCCCCAATAGCTAGTCAACAGTAAAATGTCGGCGGTATCTGCATTGTAAGTTGGAATATTCGGGGGTCACTAGACAAAGTTAAGAGGAGAGCTATTCTCCAACAGGTTAAACGTGACCGGGCGGATGTCCTGATTCAGCAGGAGACACACTTACTAGGCACAATGGCCCGTTGTCTCCTTCGGTATGGCTATATGCTGGTATTCCACTCCGGGTTCACTCAGGGTTCTAGGGGAGTGGCTATTCTGGTCCATCACCGTATTCCATATTCTCACTCTAAGACATGGGTGGATACACAGGGGAGGTACGTCTTTATCCAGGGGACAATATACAAGGAAGAGGTAATTTTGGGTTGTGTTTATGCCCCCCTAGACCATGGTTGAGCGCCGTATGACTCTGTGGGTGGAAATTCCTGTTAGCCTAGCAGTTATCGGGGGCAATTGGAATGATGTGCTGGATGGTGTGAGAGACCAATGGAGGCAGGGAGGCATGCCTGCGGCTTGCCCAACCACCAAAATTAAGCTCCTTGGTAACTGGGCTGGGCTGGGTGGATACCTGGCGCACGTTGCATGTTGTGGAACGGTGCTATACATATTTATCATCAGCTCATGATTTATTCTCATGCCTGGATTATCTCTTTGTGCCATCCAGGAGGTTGGATAGGGTGAGAGAGGTGAATATACTCCCAAGGGGTCTGTCGGACCACTCCCCGGTCGCTATAACACTACAGATTGGTCCAGCGAGGCCGCCATTTCGATGGCGTTTCTCTCCGTGGAACCTCCATGATGAACAATACAGGGATCATATTGATCAGGCCATTTATCAGTACCTGGAGCTTAATGTTGGGTCAGTGGCCACTGCCGATCCCCTATGGGAGGAAATGAAGTCAACTATACATGGGGCAGACATCTCCTACTGCGCTGCAGCACTTTGGAAGAGAAAAGAGGCGTTATTGAGGTCCTAGGACCAAGATTATTGCATTGGAGCGTGCCAGTAGGGGTGAGGATAGTGCCGTGGTGCGTCGTCAGCTGAAAGTTGCATAACAAATCCATGCAGACTTTTTGATGGATGAGGCTCGTTTGGCCTGGTTGGCGTCTCTTAGTAGGATTTATCAATGGGGGCGATAAATCCAGCAAGCTACTTCATCGCTTGTGCCAGGGGACATCATGCCCCCTGGACATCCCTGGGATTTTGGGGCCCAATGGGAGGACGCTCGGAGATCCATCTGCGATTGTAGAGAGCTTCGCGCAGTATTATGTCAAGCTGTACACCCCCAGCGACGTCCTGTCGGCTGAGCAAATACAGTGGTTCATAGAAAATCTTCCACCTCAGACCTTGTCTGACACTGTGCGGGAGGATCTGGATCACCTATTTACAGAAGGAGAGATAGGTGTTGGCCGAAGCGACCTCAACTCAGGAAAAGCTCCCGGCCCTAATGGTATCCAAGTGAGTTTTACAATCAATATTTTGTGAAGTTGGAGCCCCATTTCCTGCGTATAGTCGAGGAAGCTAGGGAGTGTGGTCATCTTCTGTGGGACTGGAGACATGCTGAAGTGGTAGTATTTCACAAACCTGGGCGACCCCCAGACCGCCACGAATCTTATCGTCCCATCTCCTTATTAAATATTGAGGCTAAGATCCTGGCCAAGGCTTTGGCTAATCGTCTTCGGCAGTACATCAACTCTCTGGTTCATCCGGACCAGGCTGGCTTCATGCTCCAGAGGGTGACAAGGCATAATATACGGTGTGCCCATATTGCAATAGATACTGTTCGGGGGCTTGATGTGGCAGGTGCACTCCTCCTCGTGGATATGGACAGGGCGATCAACTCCCTCAGTTGGACATATTTGTTCACCCATCTGGACCGACTCAATATGGGACCAAGGTATTTATCCTATTTGAGATTACTATACACTGATATTACAGTATTGTCCATGTTGCGGGGTCTGTATCCCCTACCTCTCCGGTGGGCAGAGGAACCCGTCAGGGGTGCCCATTGTCGCCGTTTCTTTTTGCCTTAGCTATGAAACTTCTGGCGGCATGGGTGAAAATGGACGCACAGATCAACGGCTTTGAGTGGGTGCAGGGATTGTCTGATTGTATTGCTTTGTATGCTGATGACATCCAGTTCTTTCTGACGAATGTTGTTAGGACAGATCCTAGGTTGCTCCAGATTATGGAAATATTTGGGGAGTCATCCGGCCTATTTATGAACCCATGCAAATCTATCCTGTGTCGTGTTGGGGCCACGAGGGGAACTCGGCCCTTGGGCGTTGGTGGTGCAGACGACTACAGTAAGTGTGCAATACCTGTTTTTTTTTGTCCGACTCCAGGGATGTCTTGTGAGAGTATAATATTCAACCAGTGTGAGGGCGGGTATGTGAGGAACTCCGGGCCTGGTTGCACATGCCCCTATCCCTCCCTGGACGGTCGGCCATCTTTAAGATGGTATCACTACTACGCTTGCTGTATCAACTGCAGAACTACCCCTTCCCTGTCCCTCCGTCGTGGTTTCGACAAGTTAATTTGACCCTGGGGCAGTTATTGTGGTCAGGAAGAGCCCATAGTGTGGCACTGCGAACCTGCTTTCAGTCGATTTATTGTGGGGGCCTGGCCACATCAGATGTCCATGCATACTATATGGCCTCGCAGATATTAATCTTGAATGACTGGTGGTATGGGGACAGGTCAGACCCGGCTTATATGGTAGAGCGGAGACGCATGGGGACAAACACTAATTTCATACGATCGTATATACTGCATCGGTACGCAAGGCTCTACCCTCCGCTACTCGAGTAGTATTTCAAGTTTGGAAGCAGGCACTACAGAAGATTGGGTGGTGGGGCAGGTTGACGAGGGAGACCCCACTTTGGTATAATGGACGGCTGCCCCAGCTGGCTGGTCTGGCGGGCTTCCGTGAATGGGACTATATCGGGATTTCAACCCTGGGGGATGTGATGCGTGGTATGGTCCTTAAATCCTTCCACAAGCTCCAGCACGATTTCCAGATGCCCAAGACCCAATTCTTCAAGTACCTACAGTTCAGACATGCGATTCTACCTAGTATTGTTGGGCTGGAGTCCCTCCCAGCCTTTAGCCCTACCGAGGCCAAGGTGTTCATGGGAGACTTACAAGATCATAAAATCTTTAAGATCTATCAGTCTCTTGTCACTAATAGCCCCACTACCTTGAATAAAATTAGACAAGCATGGGAGGAAGATCTTGGCCCACTGGATTAGGAGGATTGGACAGAGGCCTTATAATCTCCTAGGGAGGCTGCAATAGCAATGCGCCTCAGACTGATATAATTTAATTATCTCCACCGGGTATATTATACGTGTGTCAGATTGTGGAGGGCCGGCTTGGTGACTTCTCCACTTTGCCTGATATGCGGCCAGGAGAATGGCATCCTATTCCACACGATATGGCAGTGTAGAGTGATTGTGAGGTTCTGAAGGGGAGTGGTTGCATGCTTGGCGGAGGTTCTGGGATGGGAGCTCCCTTATTTGCCTAAACTGGGATTTGCTACACATCATGGATGGGGTGGGGGTAAGATATATAAGTGCCACTTGCTGCTCCTAGGGTTTACACCTGCCAAGCGCGATATTGCAAGGAATTGGAAGGCGGTAATGGCGCCCTCCTCACCGTATGGAAGACTGGGATAGACTTTAACATGGGATTGGAACTCCCCATATTTAAGGTACGGGGTGCCCACAAAGACATGGGAAAGTATGTGAAAGATGGGCAGACTATAGAGGCCTCCCCCTGGAACCTACAGGTACAAATGATGAGACAATGTAATGATTGGATACCAGAATATTATGCAATATAGGGATAGTACTGGAGAATTCAGCCTTTGATGGCAAGGATGTGGAGGGTGTACATGGGTTGCAAGGTAATGACAGAGCATGGGCGGGTAGGGGGCTGTTGTTAAATCTTTATTGAATTTCATTATTTGTTTTTCTTAAAAAGTCGACACAATTATGGTATCGTGTATGTGGCAGCTCGCCTCTCGGTTACAGAGCACTGCAGCATATCTGAAGGTTGACGCAATAAAAATCGTTTTTTTTTTTTTAAATCGTTTTTCTAGTTTTGGGGATCTTTACTACAAAGTTGGGATCCCAGTAAATTTGTCATGACAACGGAAAACAAAAGTAGGCATTCCGTGACCACCAACGCATCTAAAAATAATATGTATAAAAATCCATTGCAAACCTTGCCCTATACAAATTATTATATACATACTTCTTTTAAAGTATGTTTGAACTCATATTGTATAAACCATCTTTCAGACCTAATTTTCATTTTTGCATTTTTTCAGACGTACCGTTTTCCTTAAAGTAATGAACACACTTATGCTCACAAGTTACAGTATTTTACACACTAGGGGTTTATTACCGTACACTTCAAACTCATGTTTTTCTAGTGTATTTCTAGAACAACCATCTCTAAAACCTTTTTTTCACTTTTACAGTGAGGCTAGAGATCACAATGATGTTGGTAGTTGCATTGTGAAAGCAGAACGCAAAAGCAGGAATTAATAACCACCCACAAAATAAAAAAATGATAACTATATAATTAACTCTAACCAACACAGTAGATAACTCACTATATAAATAACTCTATAAAATCATTTCCTAATATCTCAATATATCTGTAGCCATGCATGTTAATAATTCATTCATTTTTCCACCAAAATTCACAAAAACGATGATAGTTGTGATGTCCCCACAGTGGTAAACAGGGGGGCCACGCTGGCAGTAGCAGCATCGCACAGAATATCGCACACATTTGAAAAAATCCATTTTGACACATAACTTGTGTCACTATCACCTCAATTTCTTAACAATTGTGTCAGAGTATCTCCATCCTGACCCATTATATGGGCTTTCACACAGATTTTTAGCCCTGGAAACCATTCCCTATAGATAGAATGGCAGCTGCAACTTTCTATTCAGATTGCGTCCAGCCAGTCATTTCCGTTGTACGTGCATTCACGATTCATCACAAAACCACTGTGATATATATGCAGCTAGAAATATCACTATAATGTTTATATGTTTCTAAACGCAACCTTATTTTGTTCCCCACATTGTCTGTCCCAACTGTACAGATCAGCCCCAAACTTTCCATAACAAGAGTACCCACTGTGACACCTTTTGGGAAAAATTTCAGGCAAAGTTATAGCCAACTCCAAAAATGTTTTTCCTATCGACACTACGTCCTTAATATAACTACCTACTGGCAATTTCCATTCTCATGTATATATACAATTTAACCCCTTCACCACGGCGCGAATTTCGCTGCGGTGCGGGGGGGGCTAGGGGGCAGGTGTGACGCTTCGGTGCTCATGACAGCACTTTACCGTCATGAGTCAGGGCGGCGTGTGCTTGTGACGGCGTGGTGCCGTCATGACTCCGCCCACTCAGTAATTCGCCCGCACAGGCAGGGAATTACTGCTGCATGGGCGGAGGCCAGAGGCATGACAGCTCCACACCGTCATGAGCACACTGCTACCGTGACTCATGACGACATTGAGTCGTCATAAGCAAGCAAGGGGTTAATCACAATGATGGGCTGCCTGCCTTTGAATTCTTCCTCAAAATTAGACCATTCAGAATGTTCATTCACAACAAAATGTTAATCAGCATGGTTCAATGGTACCTGGAGAGTACTGTTCTCCTCTTTAAGGTATACAGGTAAGTGTGTGGGATGGCAATGGGCACCTGCTTTGCCCACAGCTATGATTGCTCACACATTGGCTGGTGAGAGGAGCCTGTGCTAACAAATGTACAGGAGAAATTTGGACCAACCATGTGATAAGTTGGCTTCATTTCATCAAAGATATCTTTATTTTGTGGAAGGGAACCAAATAGGCTGCTCAAACATTTGTATCCCAGATAAATTGCAATGAAATTAATTTATATCTTACAGCAAGCATTAGTGAGAATTACACCATCTTTTTAGACTTGCTAGTATGCATCAAAGCTGGGAAAATAGAAAACAATTTGCATCGAAAAGTAACAGCAGGGAGCTTTACACTACATGCCAGTAGCTTCGTTCCGAAACATCTCAAGGGCACCAGGTCCTACGGACAAATGCATAGAGTAAAAAGGAATTGCAGTGAGCCAAATTAATTGTAAATTTGCCAGGAAGAAACTGTGCATAGATGTTTGGAGAGAGGTTAGAGGAGAGAAAATCTGGAAAAGGCGATCAGTCAAGTAGATGCAAGAAGTCAAAAATCTATTCTGTTCAATCACAACAAAAAGAGTGAGAAAAAATTAATTTTGTGTGCATATTCAGATACATAGGAAGCACAATACTACAGGTCCATCTACGAGTACGCCAACACATCAGGGAAATAAATAAGAAAGACCATACTGACCCAGTGGTACAACACAAACTGAAGTGTCACGATAATAACATAAAATGCCTCAGTTACTTTGCAATTGATGCCATTCCTAGGAGCTTGTGAGGAGGTAACCAGGAGTGAATACTTAGGCACACTAAGGCCAGGTACATTTTCAGTCTAGATACCAAATGGGCTCAATTTGGCAGAGGAACTATACATATTTAGGTTTGTTTAAGCTGTTAATAACTCTTTCTAAATCATAATTGTTTTAGGAAAAACTTAGGGTGAAAGAGGAGTGGTACTAAAATATGTATCTATCCACGTGTTGAGATTTGTGGTTTGTTTTCTAATGACTGTCATTTCCTTAATCTATTTATGTCAGGAGTCAATCAAATATATTAGACATCTGTACAGAAAGTTCAAATTAAACATATGAGTAAACTGGGGTCAGGAAAGTATTCAGTTAGACAAGGGACATTGCTCACTTGGACTCAACTGTGAAGATCAACAAATGAAGGAATCAGCCAGTATATTCTATGTTGGTGCATTAGTCTACATGGTCTAGATTATGAAAAACACTTGGAGTGTATACATTTACAAATGTCACTGGAAAATGCAATAGAACATATGTTTTGTTTCTGAAATCTGTAGATGAAATAACTAAATAAGGAAGCCTTAACTCAGTATCCTTCATCATTTGACACTATTTAAAGGCTTTTTCAATGGCACTGCAGGCATGTGAACAAGGTCAGTGTTGTGGCTGAAAGACGTCATTGGGTAGTTATAGTGAAGACCTAGTTTCCATAGCAAAAGCATTTTTTGACTTGGCTATAACTTTGACGTCGTTTGACCAATCTACAGGAAATGTTCCCCAAAAAATATCAAGGCAGTTTCTGCTTCTCCTGGAACATTTGTGGGTGATCCCTGCAGTAGGGACCAAGATTGTGGGCGCAAAATAAGGGTGAGGTTGGAATGTTAATTCCCATAGGAACCTTAAGCCACACTTACTACCTGAACCCCTGAACAGACTGACAACAAATTTGGCAGGGATGTAGATGTTGGTTCAAGGAATTGCCTTTTGCTTCTTTGGTGTAAATCTGTTCAGTAGTTCTTGAGAAAATTAATTTTAAACGTATAGTGATATCTCTGGTTGCAAAGTCTGTGTGAACAGTGACGAGCTTGTGCAGGGAAATGCACTGCTCTGATTGGGACTTGGTTCATCGAGTCCCCAACAAAAAGTGAAAATAAAGAAAGGAGAGCAGGATAGGAATACCCTGACCCCCTAAGCCATGGTGTTGGGGTTCCCCCTGGAGCCCCAGGATGGCATAAAACATTTAAAAATAAAAATTGTAGCAAAATAGCGATATTTGAAAACTTGTGGCAACATTTTATTTAAAATGCCAGCGCAGGCTCCCGCTTTGGACAGGACTGAGGGGCTTATATTATATATGTGGGGGGCTCATGGGGCCCCCATCCTAGGGCTTATTAAAGCCATGGGGACTTCCACCGCCCGAGGCACTTTCCTAATAATGCAGGATTGGGTTATTCCCAATTATGATTGGGGACCTCATGGACCCCCGGGCCCAGGACCGACACCTCCCTGGGGCAAATGAAAATTATGTTGGGGGCCTCAGGGACTCCCCCCTGCCCTTGTGACTGCCACCTCCCCAGGGCACAAATGCGATCACTAAGGGGGTCTGTTACACTCCCATGCCCCAGGACCACCACTTCCCTGGGACAAATGTGATCAAAGGGGTGGCTGTATGGGCCCCATCCAGGAGCCCAAATATCCCTGGGGACCACCACTCAAAAGGTCTTGCTTCACCATTGTCCCAGGGTGCCCATCCCCGGGACATTGCAGTTTGCAATGCATGGTGGGAGCACTTCTCCCACCAGACCATAACAAACAGTGTGCTCCACTTTGAGCTAGTGAGAGCATGTTGCTCTCACTAGTTCAGAGTGGAGCACACTTTGCTTTTTGCATCCAGGGAGCTGAATGTCAGCAGCTCCCTGGGTGTAAAAAGCAATGCCGGCTCCCGCAGGAGGCAGGATCTGGCTGGGACTGTGTGGGCGCTTATGTTCTCTCCATTGTCTCCAATGAAGAGGCCTTACCCCGGGGATGGGGTGCTTCACGTCAAAAGTGGCAAGGGAAGGAAGCCACTTGGCCCACCTCTCCTTTTTATGTAACAAAAAATAAAGACCCGTCCCCAGGGGATTAGGTCCTGGAGGCTGAAATCGGCCCCAGGAGGGGACCATGTACCCCCCTCCCTTTTTATTAATTTTAATTTTAAATGGCTCTAAAGGGTTAAGGGAAGGGAAACAACATGGCCCCCATCTGAAAAAAACAAAATCGAAAGTTGGCAACTTGTCCAATGCCCCTCCCTCCTCCTTCACTACTCTGCAAACATGCCTCCTGACAAGCTCCCGGTTGGGGGATGTAGTCCCCTTTGCTGCTTAGGGTCCTAAGGGGAAACTAGCCCTCCTGTTACCTCCAGTAAACCCCACACAGTGGGATTGGTGAGATGTGGTCAGAGGCCAACCCCCTTTCTACACCGCTGTGCAAATGTACCTCTCAGAGCACTGCTGGTAGGAGGATAATTTCCCCTTGCTTCCTGAGGGCCTCAGGACTAACATTGATTTCTTACCACAAGCAGCAGTGCACCAGGAGGCTCATTTGCAGAGTGCTGAAGAAAGGGGGCATGGCCTCTGCCCACCTCTCAGCAAACCAGCTGTGTGGGCCTTACTGGAGAAAACAGGAGGGCTTTTTGGCCCCCAAGGACCATCGAGAGCCATGGGGACTTCATCCCCCAACTAGTAGTATGCCAGGAGGCGTGTTTTCAGAGTGTAGGAGAAAGGGGCGTGGACCCCAAAAACCTCTCAGCAAATTTACTGTGGGGTCCTTGGTGGCCAACTAACCCTCCTGTTATCTACAATAAGTTCCACAATGCAGAATTGCGAAGAGATCTTCAGAGGCCACGCCTCCTTTCTCCACCACTCTGCAAACACAGCTTGTGCTGCACTACTGGTTGGGAGATGAAGTCCACTTTACTTCTGAGGGACTTTGGGGGCAATGAAGCCCTCCCGGTATGTCCTGTAATTCCTATACAGTGGGATTCCTGAGAGCTGGTCAGAGGCCCAACTCCCTTTCTCCACCACTCTGCAAATGTGATTAATGGTTAAACAAGCATTTCCAATGCAATAGATCTCACATTTGCAAGAGTTAGAGCTATTGGCATTGTAAATATAATAGTTTTTTCTTCATGTGCTGTGGAGTGGATGTATGTGGTGAGTAATGGAATTATGTGGTATGTTTTGCAGTTTAAATATGTGGATAGACATTTTGTGGTATTTAGTTTATAGGAATTATGTGGAGTCAGATTATGTTTTATGAAAGTAATTATGTGGCATGTTATTTTGTTTTGTGGAGTGTTGTGTATTGGAGTTTTATTATGTGGTGTACTGTTGAAATTTTGTGGTGCGATATTGAATTATGTGTTGTGCAGCATATGTCTGTGGTGTTTTATGTAATTGTGTTGTTGATTTTTTTATGTGGTTTCTTGTTGAGCTATGTGGTGCATTATAGAAACGTATTGAGTTTATCTGTGTGATGTGGAACTGTGCATTTGAGTGTGTAAAAATAGATCATGTTTGTAAAGTTTAAAAATGCACTAACTCCCCT
This sequence comes from Triturus cristatus, assembly GCF_964204655.1. Taxonomy (NCBI): domain Eukaryota; kingdom Metazoa; phylum Chordata; class Amphibia; order Caudata; family Salamandridae; genus Triturus; species Triturus cristatus. The sequence continues at coordinate 1,560,504,042 of NC_140591.1, forward strand.
CCCACACACCAATTGTAGCTCTACATTTTAAATGTTGTTTTTTATGGCCTGTTTATTTAAACCTTTTATATTTTCTCCAAATAGCAAACTGTATTAATTTAAAAAAAACTAAAAGATAAGACCTACAAAGTGACCCCAAATAGAATTGAATGCATGATTTTTAATTGATACTGACCACCTAAGGCAAAAGCCTGTGGTTTAGAAAATAAAGTAAAACAAGAGTTAGAGCATTTGGTGTTGTGAATGTGTTTTACCTATATGCTATGGAGTGGAGTGGATGTATGTGGTGTGTATTGGAATAATGTGTGTTAGGTTGGAATAGTTAGGTCTGGTATTGCGTGACGTGGCTTTGCATGGTGTGGAGTGTGTTTGGGTAGTGGAATTATGATTGAGTGTAAATATGTGGAATGGTATTTTGTGTTGTGCATTGTTATGTAGTGGAGTCTAATTTAGTAGTATGATGTTGAATTATATAGTGTGGATAGAATGTATGCGAAATACATAACTGTGTTGTTGAGTACAATTATATAGATTGTTGTTAAATTATGTTTACATAAAAAACATAAGGTTTGTTTGGAGATGTTATCACTGCTGTCTCGAACTGTAGCTAAGGAATATGGTAGGAGTTTTGTAGATGCACACCTACGACATCTAGCTACAAAGAGTGCAAAAGTCACTTGTTGTGCGCAGTAAACCACACTGGTGATGGATTGTGAAAGATCTGACCCACACTAAAGTCTGTTGCAGAATATATCCACAAACACACACACAGAATGACTAAACAATTCTTAAATTGCGGATTTTGCGTGCACTATATAAGGGGCACTATTATCAAGTGCTAATGTGCTCCACACTGAAGCCGTTCTTTCTGATGTGTGTAGTGTGCTGTGGACTGGACAAGGCTGTCACCTACAACCAGCAGCATAAGCAGTGCTACAAACACATCAGGGATTTATACTTAGAGTGCTGATTAAGCACAAGTTGAAAAAGACAATAGCTCTTGAATTGGTAATTAGCTTTTTGACTTTGTTAATGCTCACTGTGTTTTATCATGATTTTTGTAATATTTATTAAGGTGGCATTTACAAGATCTCAGAATATTTAGTTGGCCTTAAAATGCATGCATTGTCATAGCAGTCCAATGAACTGGAGGGAATTACTTTGAGTGTGCAGTGAATGAGCAGATACTCCTAAGCTGGATGATGTAGTAGACAGAAGAAAAATGTCAATGATACAACAACAGACCAGTGACTGATGAGCGCCAGCTGGTAACCCCTACAAGTGAGTAGATTATGCATATTTTTAGTTTAAAAAAAGTATTGGATAATGGTAGACCTAAAAAAATGTATTGCATTTTGAATTTGATGAAACAGTATATTTTTGAAAATCAGTGGCGTTTGGGACATTTGATGAGCGACATGCATATGATATACCTTTGAAACCCACACTGTTCAAATGTGCGGTTTCGGAGCAAATGGCCTCTTGCTGCTTTTTTAGCAAGTCAAACTGGTAAACAGCCTATGAAAGCATATGCATGTGTAAATATTTCTTATGCTTTGTAATACATTAAATACTGTGAGATGTGATTGGGTGAGAAGCCAAGTCTCAAGCTGTGCCAACCGACAGAACAGCTGATTTGTGTGATCCAGCTTTGATGAGGTATTCTTTAAGCGATATCCAGAGGCATATATCTCAACACACATGTGCTCTTACTTTCCTAATGTCCTAAATTAACATGTCAAATTCCTCATAGAAATAGAAATCGAATACAAAAGAGCTACTTCAACATTAAGTCCCAGAAGCAAAGATCTCTGAGCTAGGCAGGTGTCACAGAACCACTTGAACATACAGCTTCATACTCAGCTTCCCTGTATACTGAGCAGAAAGTAATTCATTCAGCTTCTACTACACACATTTAGAGAGGCTTCTTTACATTTGTCATCTTGCCCCTATAAAGGGACTGATACATTGAGGTATCTAGAAAGCTTCTCACACTCACAAGAGTGGCATGACATGAGTGTACCTTTCATTTTGCGTTTGGCCTGCCATTGTGAGGTCTGTCTGTCTAATGAAACTGGTAGAGAAAAGTGAGCTTTAAAACATGTTGCTAGATGTATTAACCTTTATCCTAGTCCACATAAGTCTCCACAACTGTATACTGCAAGTAAATCGTACATTGGAAGGTGTGTGCTTGAAACTGAAAGTCTACTGTGTAAAATTTCAATATCTGACTGCTACCATGTTTCAAGTGTGTCTGCACTTCTACATTTAGTCTGACACGTGTGTTGCAGCTAATGGCCCTAACTTAATAACTATACAGTCTATCATAACCTTATGCAAATGTTGTCACAGCTACATTAGGGTTCAGTTTCAAAAGCACTGATTTGTTACTTAGACAGGCATCACAGAAGTGCTTGAACACATACCTTCATACCTGGCTGCCCTGTATAATGAGGAGAAAGTGATCCGTGAAGCTTGTACTACACACATTTGGAGACCACGTGGTATGAAACAGAGGTAATCTAGTACTTAAAGACTATTTTATATTTGTCATGTAACCTTTAAAAGGCACTGACACACTCATAAAGGTCTCTAGAAACATGCTGAGATTCACAAGAGTTGCTGTGACTGGAGTCTAACTTTCATTTTGTGTTAAGCCTGTCATTGCAAACTCTGCCTCTCTAATTAAACCGGTGTACAAAAGTGAGCTTTAAAAGATGCTGTCACCTATATAAACCTGTATCCTAGTCCATATAAGTTTCTGCAAATGTACACTGAATGTAGGTTGTTCATAGTGAGATGTGTGTTTTAAACTGAAAGCGTACTGTATCTATTATGTTTTAGGTACATCCGCTCTTCTATGTGTAATCTGACTAGTATGGTGTAGCTGATCACCCTACTTAAATCTATACAGTCTATCATACCTTTGCACAAATCTTGCTAGAGCTACTTCAGCATTCAGTTTCAGAAGCACAGATCTCTTACATAGGCAGGAGAAACAGAAGCACTTGAACATATAGCTTTATACGTGCAGCCCCGTAAAATGAACACCAAGTAATGCATGCAGCTTCTACAACACACAATTAGAGAGCATGCAGCGTGAACCAGAGGTAATCTAGTATCTACAACCTCCTCCACATGTGTCACACTCATTGAGGTCTCTAGAAAGATGCTCACAATCAAGAGAGTGGCATGACTGGAGTCGGCCTTTCATTTTGGGTGAGGCCTGGCATTGCGAGCTCTGCCTCTCCATCAAACTCATAGAGAAAAGTGATCTTTAAAACATATTCAAGATGTATTAACCTGTATCCTAGTCTTTATAAGTCTGCAACCGTACACAGCAAGTAGGCGATACTTACTGTGGTGTGTGCCTTAAACTGAAAGCGTACTCTGTCAAGTTTGAATATCTGGCTGCTACCATGCATCAGATATTGCTGCACTTCTATGTGTAGTCTATACAGTCTACTATTCCCCTGCACACATTTTGTCAGTGTTACTTTAACCTTCAGTCCCACAGCCACATATCTTTTAGATAGGCAAGAGTCAAGGAAGCATTTGAACACACAGCTTTATATGTGGTTGCCCTGTAAAATGAAGAGCAAGTGATGCATTCACCTTCTACTATGAACATTTTGAGAGAGTGTAACGTGAAACAGATGTAGTCTAATACCTATGGGATTTTTTACATCTGTCATGTTGTCACTGTTACACTCTCTGAGACACTGCGAGCTCTAACTCTCTAAGGAAACTGGTGGTGAAAAATGTTCAAGGTATATTAACCTTAATCCTAGTCCAAATAAGTCTCTACAGCTGGGTGGGTCTTACTGAAGGTAAATGATGAGCTAGTTGGCCACCAAGGACCCTCAATTGCCAAGGGGGCTTCATCCCACTACTAGTACTATGCCAGGAGGCTCCTTTGCAGAGTGAGAATAGGGGCGCAGTATCCTACCAGGTCTGAGCTATTCGGCTGTCCGTCAATTGTTCTTTTGGCATCCTGCTGAGTGAGACTCACTGGAGATAACAGAAGGGGTGGTTGGCCCCCAATTATCCCTCCTGGTATCTTGAGTAAATCGCACACATCAGGATTGCTAAGAGGTCTCCAGAAACCACGCCCCCTCTCTCTACCACTCTGCAGTCACAAACAGTGTCTGAGACACTTTTGTACATTGCATTTTGTGAGTCGCAATATGCGAGTCGTAATTTGATGCAATTTGCGACTGGCAAAATGCAAGCATCATACATCTGGCCCTAGATGTCTAAGTGAATGTATGGGTCACTAACTAGGATGTCTGAATGTCTGTAGCAGTCTGTCAAAGTGGTTGTATGGGTTGGTGAGTGGGTACATGTGTAGGTGTATGGGTGATTGATTGGTTTTCTGAGTACCTGAATGGGTGGGTTAGAGCATGTATGACTGCCTGCATGTATGAGAGAGTTAGTCAGTGGGTGTATGGGTTAATGAGCGTATAAGAGAAGGGATGTATACATGCCTGAGTGTGACTATGGCTGTGTGGGTGAGTGAATGGATGTGTCAGTGGTATATGGGTGAGAAAGTGGATATATGTGATAGACAATATAGGTGAGTGTTGTGTGAGTGAGAGATTGTGATAGTGGCTGTATGGGTTAGTGAGTGCATGTGTGAGGGGCTGTATGGGTGAGTGATTATGTGTTAGTATGTATAGGAATAGGTGAGTGTGTGTGTGTATAACTTTATATGTGGCTGACATTGCGTAAGTGGCTTTATTAATGTATGAGTAGCTATATCAGTGGCTGTATTACTGAGTGAGTTGTGTACAATTGGCTGTATGGGTGACTGAGTGGATGTGTGTGTAGACCTATGAATCAGTGAGTGGGTATGTAAGGACATGTACGGGTGTGTCAATGGTTTTAATAATGGCAGTGTGGAAGTTGGAGTGGGAGTATGAAAGGTTACATAGGGTGTGAGTGCGTGTATCAGAGATTCTGCAGATGATGTCATCAGTGATCTCATCAGTGATATCATTTAATCAGTGATGTCACTGACCATGTCATTAGTGATGTAATATGTGAGGTCATAAGCAGTGCATTGCGGGGCATAAGTTATAGTTAGCTCAGCTAACTATAACTGTTGAATTCCTCCGTTTTGTATGAGTGAAATGTCAGCCTAAGTATAACGTCCCTGTAACCTTAGTTTTTTTTAGTTAATATAGAGCAAGCACTCCAGGAATTTCTTCACCAAATGATGTATTGCACTGGATGACGCATTTCGAACTTACAGTCTTTGTCAAAGCTACATTAGTGAATTGTGCCAAATTCCTTTAAAAAACAGTGACGTTCCACTTCCTTATATGACATAGTAAAAACTAAAAGACTGGGATAATACCTTTTATCGCAATCAAGCTTCGATTGTCGTGTGCTTAAAATAATATCACACCGTCCATTGTATAAGTTCATTATTATTGCCAATGGAGCAAGGTTCTCAGGCATACTTACGACAGGGCCGGTGTCATCCATATTGGGAGATCAGGGGAATATGAGGCCCTCATTCCCATGGGATAACAGGAAAAGCTCTCTTGATTTCTCTCCCACACTATTAAGTAAATTTACTTAATTGTACAAACATTTGAGTTGTGTCATTTTTGTATTTGTTAAGTGCAGGTGTTGGTTGGGTAAATGTCATGGGGAACTGTTATGAACATGTATAATACAAATATATTAGAATGCCTGACTTAAATGTGATAAGCACAATCATTTATTTTAAAGTGTCCGATTCTATTTACTTTGGTAGCCCACGCAGACTCTTTATTGCAACAAACACAAAAGGAATAAATTAGAGAGAACATTGCTTCCAAAGTGTTTAATTGGGTTCAAACCCTCAGATTTGATAAATCTGAGGGTTTGTGACTGCTAAAACATTTTGGAATGTACTAAACACATAATCCAATTTGATAGGGTTTTCAAAATCGTTAAATGGGTCAAGGAAACAAGAAGGAATTGTTATTTGGAACAGGCATGTTTAGGGCATCCCTTCTAAATACAGGTACTTAATGCTGTTTTTTAAAAATGTTTTGTGAACAAAATCTGTTTGCAAAAGAATAATATTTGGCCACCAGAGGTGGTAAACTATTTCCAATGTGGAAAGGGTCCCCTTATGACCCCTGCTACTTCTAAACAATTTCTGTGTACATTTTCATTTTCATTTAAGGTAAACAGGCTGCATTTAAAAATAAATTGCTTTATTTAAAGGTAACATTGTCGTCTGCAGATCCCAGCAAACCACCTTTGACTGTAGAAAATCGTAATGGGTTACAGTTTGAGACTTAAGACTCTGAATTTAGATCCCGGAGTACGGGTTACTCCATCCCAATGGTGACAAATATCCCATCTGACGAAATCTAAATTCAATCGCATATAATGGGATTTATAATTCAGCAGCAGGGATATACATCACTGATGTAACAGAGTAACCAGTCTACTGGGATCTAAATCAGGCCCTAAGTCATGTATATTAATGAGGTAGAATGAATTGCAACCCAGTAGGATTCAGTGTTTTGAGAGCTAACCTATTAGTACATAGGTAATTGTACAAAAAACCAATGCATTAGATAGAAGTTGGTGCACAAACTGAATCTATTTTTGTAACTTCCAAATAATAAATATTTCTTTCTTAGTCGTAATTTACGATTTGTTATTTTATGTCTTTGTACTTTTCCCCTTATTTCTGAAACTATTACTGTTTTTCTAGCTAAAACTATACACATCTTATGCACTAGAGTAGATGAATAAATATGTTTAAACATATTTCTAGAGTGAGTTCTTGAGTGCTCCTGTTCATGATGAAAAGAGGTTTGGAGTTGGAAACAACTAAGAACAAATACCCCTGTGAGTCTCACAGGACTGGGCTCAGTCAGGCCTACATTTCTAGGGTAATAACACTACAGAGGAGCAAAAAGAAATCCAATATAGGTCTAATTTGATGCAGACTGTAACTCACTGAGTTAAACACTCTGAACTCAGCAAAGGAATATCAAAACAGAGAGAGAGCCAAAGCAATTGGTTCTAAGACATTTTGAAGCAATACATTTAGATACAGCTACAAATTCATGCTTACAGCCACTCACTGAGATAATCCTTAAATTCATACTTGAAAATAGACACTCTGATAGTGAAGAAGGGGCAGTACATTTTTTGAGTGGTCAACAAAGATCCAGGATTATGAACATTGACACAAAGCAAAACAATCATTCAGGTCTACATTCTGAAAAATGTACATTTTGAGGAAGAAAGATGCACATTGAGTCACCTGGTGTTCAACACCCTTACAACTTAATGCACAACAGTACTCTATTGAGCACAATCTCACAGCTACAGACTGGAGTGCATAAACATAGATGGAGCTGAATATAAAGCGAGGCATTGGTTGTGCCATACATGTACGAGTTTCCGGACTCCTCCACTCACTCAGATAAAGATATTGGCCTTCAATCTGGGATATTAATACTCTAACAGAAGGAAAGTTACTATGAGGCAGTGGATGTCTAATTGAGATGTAAGTTCAAACACTCCACACTCTATCAGTTGCTCACTATGGATTACTGACTTGAAAAGTACAGTGCAACACTGGGTGTCCATTGGAGGAAAAGATCACAAACACCAAACCTCACTTAGAAAATAAAGGTGCAATTTGTTTTACACATACAATATTTGACAAATATGACCATATCAGTGCCTGGAAAAGTACAATGATACCCTCTTCAGGGATGTGACTAAATCTGTGTCTAGAAAGGTACAATGAGGCACTCAGTATTCCATTGAGTTCTAGGATCATAAACAAAGCGACTCACTCAGATAAAGAAATTGTGCCTCACTCTGTCGAGAAACACTCATCAAGTGAGGTATTGCCAAGCAGTGATTGATCAACACAGGTCCAACTTCCCACTCACTGACACTTACATCTATATCCAAAGTATAGCCAGAGAATTTTTCTGAATGAGTGGCATGATTGCGATCATAGAGGACTTTGGGACAAACCAACAACATATAGTGACTCGGACCTTATGTCATGGACCTGATAAATTGTTAGATTTTAAACATAGAATGAGTCACTGTGAGTACCACAGAGTTTGTAGGCCATTAACAACATCACTGACTCATATGCGCTACTCTGAGGAATATGAAAAGTCTAAGGGGCCGATTCACAGAACTAACTTAAGACAAAATCCTAAACTTACTACTTTTGGTATTCACAGAAGTTAGGATTTTGTCTTAAGTGTGTCTTAAGACAAACTTAGGACAGACTTAAGACAGACTTAAGAAAAACTTAAGACAAACTTAAGACAAACTTAAGACAGACTTAAGACAGACTTAAGACAAACTTAAGACAAACTTAGGACAAAATCCTAACTTAAGTCTGTTTTAAGTCTGTCTAAAGTCAGTCTTAAGTTTGTCTTAAGTCAGTCTTAAGTTTGTCTTAAGTCTGTCTTAAGTCTGTCTTAAGTTTGTCTTAAGACAAACTTAAGACAAAATCCTAACTTCTGTGAATAACAAAAGTAGTAAGTTTAGGATTTTGTCTTAAGTTAGTTCTGTGAATCGGGCCCTAAGGAATTGAGAGGAGACTTAAGGTAAAGGGTTTCTAACAGTGGACAAACATCATCGCCAATTTAAATATATAGCCAAGCAAACACATACTCTTAACAATGTAAAGCGTGAAAAGGCAAGGTGAATCAGTAATTGTCTAATGCAGATCCTATTTCAAGCAGGGAGGCACTCACTGAGACATGCTATGTGTAAAAGCCAGGTATGTGAAAGCCCTCATGGAGTCACAGATATAGCAAGACACTGGGGGTAAATATTTACAAGCCCCTAACGCCATTGTAGTGTTACTTTTTCTGAAGCTCTGGGGGCGTTGCTCCATATCCCATATTAATAAGGTGGCATAAAGCCACTTAACGTGGGAAGCACATGCAAGGAAAAAACTATGCAGTTTTCCAGAACTCCCTGTGCTCCATGGAGCGCGGAAACTCTGCAAACACCATAAAGGGAGAAGAGTTCACCCCCCCAGGCCTATAAAAAGGGGGGTACTGAAATACAATATGCCCATGCATTTTTCGTAGACTTTTTAAAGATGCACTACAGCAAAAACTGCTGAATAGAATTACACCTAATTTGGCAGAAAGCTAAATGTTGGTACACAGATTGTGTATTTTGTGATTTGATTTGAATACATTTAGTTGTTTTTGAGATATTATGTGTCAAATATATTTTATATTTTGGCAGTTGGGCTCACGAGAATCTTGCAGGTGTCCCTCGAGAGTGTAGACTCAAAATTGTGGCCCTGTGATTCTCAAGAGGTCAATTTTTCCCAGGAAACTACACGCTCTCACAAATCCCGCAAGTGCTCAGATTGCTGACTGTTGGAATTTTAGAAATTAAATGGCCAATATTACTGTTAACTATGAAAAATATCAGGTGTTGTGGAAATAAAGTAACACATATATATATGGGGCAGCAGAAAAGCCTGCTGTTCCTCTAGATTTAGAGAGGAGGTCTCTAAGATATAAACACTGTAATAACAAAAAAATTATATTGTTTTTAAACAATTTTTATGTTCTTGTGAGACTAGCATGATTGTGAATAGTAAAAAGGAGTAGTGAGTTCTCAATGTAGGGATGCATATGTGCCCTTTGGTATTGAGAGAAAGTGTATAAAGGTTAAGTACTGTGATGAGTAGAAGTAATTTTTTTTTTTAAATGTTACTTTCTTGTGAGACTCTTGCTGGAGCATGAAAAATAGTAAAGAGTAGTTGATCTTTTAATACACTCTAGTATGTATACTTCTTTCGGTGGGTGTCTTACTGGAGATGGTGTTTATCAGACGATACTGTTTGTGCACATCAACTTGGAAAGAGTTCTTTGTAGAGAGTTAAGACTATTCCTATACCTTACTACACAGAGCTGTCACACCAAGAGTAGTATGAATGGAGAGGCAAGTCCCTATGCATACCCTACTCTGGATACTAATCATCCTAGAGAGCGGTCTCAAAGGAGAGGTTGGTTCATCCACATAACCTACTATGCATATGCATGTACTGAGAGAGAGGTCTGAAAGGAGAGGCCAGTTCCTCCACACACCCTATGAAGCACCACCATCAATTGCGAGAGAGGTTTGAAAGGAGAGGCCAGTCCCTCTCAACTAACTAACTACTATGCACACCAATCATTTGAGAGAGAGGTATCAAAGGAGAAGCCAATTAATCACCATGCAGCCTATTATGCACACCCATCACCTGAGAGAGACATCTCAAGGGATATGCCAGTCCATGTGCACACCCTTCGACGCAAACCTGTCATGAGAGAGAGAGCTCAGAGGTGAGACCAGTCCATGTACACACCCTACTATGCACATCTGTCATTTGAGTCAGAGATCTGAGAGAAGAGGCCCCAGACTCTGCTACTCACACTTGTAATCTGAGCAAGGAGTCTAAAACGATAGGCCATTCCTCAGCACACCCTACTATGCACACTCATTATTACAGAGAAAAGTCTCAGCAAAAGAGGTCAGTCCCTCCACACCCTTCTATGCACATCCATCACCTGTGAAACAGGTATGAAAGGAGAGGCCAGTCCTTCCTCTTGAGTTAAAAATCAAACGTCTTGGGGGGATAGGGTCACCAGGGGCAGTGTGGGGTTGGCTGCATGGGAAGTGTTGCCTGTAGTGCCTGGCCAAAGGCTGTGCATGGTGGGGGGTTCCATTTACATAAGGTAATTAAATATTGCTTTCCATTAAAAAAGCCCTAGAAATTCACTGAAAAACAAACAACAGTTAAGTAACATTATAGTTAGTCAGTGACAACATTAAAATGTTGAACAAAAAAACACACAGAAATTCACAAGTTATATTTAGCAGTGCTAACTATAACTTGGATGCCTGCCATCCACTGCTTATGACCTCACAAATGACCTCACTGATGAAATGTTCTATGATGTCATTTGTGGTATCACTAATGACCTCTCAAATGGCATAATTGATTACATCACTGTTGATATTATCCAAGTTTATTTTGTACACATTGTTCTATACACTGGTATACTATCAGAGCTATGAAATTAAGTGTACCATTGCTTAGAGGAATATGAATTGCCTATACTGCTATCATACGTGCAACCACCATAGATAAAGCAAGCTTGTTTGATGTGCAACACTAACCCTATGCCATAAACGTCAAGGGTAGCTGAGCTCATTTTGACTAATAAGCAAAAATGAAAGGGTAACCTATCTTGCGCACAGTGTGCAATCTGTATACAACTGTTCAGGGAAAACCAAGTTCCCCCAGATACTCAATCCCTGTTAAATAACAAATGCCCTAATACAGACAGTCTTTACCTGTATCAAACCCATGACTGTTACTGAACCTACATTAAGACATGAACTGGATATTAGGAGAGAAGTGGGTACTGTTAACATTGTTTACTCTATGGAGAGATATTACTCTGTACCACACTGTTTGCAGACAGTAAAACTCGCAAGAGAAATACACCCCAGGGTATTAAAAAGTATCTGCTAAGTGCTGTGTACACTCTATGCAAAACATGTACAAAGGGTGACTATTCACTTACAATAGCCAAGGTCCACAGGTAGTAAAGGTCACATTATCTGCACACTTCATACAGTGGGGGAAAAACTTTACAGATAACTGATTTTCTGAAGCAACACAATCACATATACATAGGTTAGTACCTGCTGCACACAGTCTTCTGTGTTATGCTGAGACAATTTTGTCTAGTAACTCAATTCAGCTCACAGTACTTAGTGGTCTGCCCGCCACCTTAATGGCAAACAGGACCACCCGCCAGATGTGCGTCAGTTCCGCTGTGCCCATTAGGATGCGACCGCCACCCTGGCAGTTGCATCCTGCATATTTAACATTGTGGTGGGCAGTGCTTTGTGAAGCACCCGCCACAATGTCAATTTTGCACGCACTGCGAGGTGCCTGCTACCTTGTGCATGCCAATGAAGGGTGGTACCATAGGTACCCCCAAGTACAGCCCCCCACCCCCCGGAGGCCCATAATGTGCCCCAATAGTGAATTCCTGCATGCCTTTCCATGCCTCTCCGCCATGGAAAGGCATCCAACCGCAGCCATAGTAATATGGATGGCGATGCCTGCAAGGCACCGCCACCATATTGTGTCCCTTTTCTGCACGGCCGGGAATCCGACAGGCGGAAAAGCGGCAGGCGGTCTTTCCGTCCGCCACGGTGGCCCTCGCCATACTAATATGGCAGGGGGTAAACCAGGGACATTTGGCGGGTAAATCGCCACCGCCGGGCTGGTATACTAATGTAGTATGTAGAACACCTGCTGCAAACATATTCTGCAGCACCAGAAAACTTGTGTGGATTATATTGGACATGATCCAACTATCATCTGCAAATAGAGTTAGTCATCAACACAAAGATTTATAACACGTTCAATACCTCTACACACCTATGGTTACCCGCCACCATGTAAACAACAAAACTAACACACTCAATTGATGATGTCATCAATGATGCTTTTTGAAGTGTCATGAATAACGGCATTGAATATTTCATGAGTGAATTTCTGTGTTTTTTTATTCCAAAATGTTAATGTTGTTACTGACAAATTAACCTAACCATAACGTTAATTAAACATTCATTTTTTTCAGTGAATATGTATATGTATATAGAGCACTACACAACACCCTCGCCAGTCTGAATTTGCTCACTACAAATGTCTGTTTTTCCAGCAACAGTTTTAAGCATAGGATTAGCAAATTGCCATCCACACTGACCTAAAAAGGTCCAAAGCCTTTTGCCATTTTTGCAGCAAACTCTTTAAGCATGCTAGCTGGATGTGAATAGCACCGTGCTAATGCTATGTAATAATGTCACATAAAACATACAATTTGAAACTAACAAAACCACTTAGATTCACCAGTTATAGTCATCTGAAGTAACTATAAATTGTACCCTAAAGTAACTATAACTTTCGCCCTATCCATTCACTTCTTTTACCTTTGCATATTAAATTACTCATGACATATTCATGGACTACATTTATATCATCCCTAATCACATGTGAAATGTGGTCATTGTTGATAATGCAGTTGTCCCTTTTAAATGGTGCTGAGCGTGCAAATCTGCTAAATCACCTATGAGTTGAGCTCATTTGGCCCTGCCCCTTCCACGCTGGCAGTATGCAGCAACCACCCTGTTATGTGCACCGGTAATTCATTATTTCACATTATTTTACTTCTTGTAATGTCATGTATTCTCTATTTGCCTTGTTGTGTAATCCTGCATTCTTTAAAATTGATTGTGGGTTCTGGAATTCTAGGGTTAAGTCAGTTGCCTGGAGATTGTGAAACCTTTCAGACATTTTCAAGGTTGTGGGTCTGCTAATTGATTAAAATACATATTCATCTAAACAATGAGTTCCTGGTCTGCTAAGTAAGAACTCTACAGTTTACATCTCTCCTTCTATACTACATCCCACAGCACACTGAACAAAGGGGTTGGCTTTAAGTATGGTAATTAAATATTACTTTACGTAAAAATAAATTGGAAATTCACTGAAAAAAACAAAGGTTAAAGTAACGTTTTAGGGCCTCATTTGATGCCGAATGGATTCCAGTCTATCCGCCATCATATAGGATTTGGGACCGGCTACCTACGATATAGCTTACCCACAGTCCGAATAATGATGCGACTGCCACCACGGCTGTCGCATTCCCAATCTTTTGTATTGTGGCGGGGATGCTGTTAGCAGCATATACAAATCCTCTGCACACGTTCAAAAGTAGATACATAAAGTTATATAAAATATCACAATGATGCTTGTCTTTATATTTTCAGATGTCTTTAATTCAAGATCTTTAAAGGGGACATGCATCAAGGTAGGCTTTTGCAATTCCTTAATTGTGATTATTAAGGAATCGCAATTAAGGAATCGCATGTAGAAATCGCTAAAAAAAATAGAGATTTCCCAACATTCCTTAATTGCGACTCGCAAATTGCGACTCGCAATTAAGGAATGTCTTCGAATTCTTTCCTATGGGCCTAGAGGGCCATAGGAATGACTAGGAATTGCATTCACAATGTGCGAGTACCCTATAGGTACTCGCCAATTGTGCATGCATTTTCAAGGGTGCAAGGGTTTCAAAAGGATACCCTGTTGCACCCCTGAAATCTGCATATGAGTACATGTTGCACACACACATGCTCCAAGGGCATGTGTGTGTGTAAAATGGAACTTTGAAAAATGCACATTAGTGCATTTTTCAAAGTTTGTGCAAATTGCCATCAAGTACAAATTGATGGTAATTTGCGACTTCTATTAGCGAAATTGCTAATTGTTTTACTTTAATGCATTGCATTTAAGGAATCTCAATTTGCAATTCCTTAAATGCAATCGCAATTTAAGTAATTGCAATTTAGAGATTACTTAAATTGATTTTTGCATTTGGAATGATGCATCCCAAATGCAAAAATACCGGTAACAATGCCTGACAGACACCGCCGCAATTCAGGGACATGCGGTGAGTCGGACTGGCAGTCAGATTGAATCCGCCCTTCCGTACCATGGCGGTTGGTATTTCTGACTGCCAGGCTTCCCCAGTCATTATCATATGGTGCTTGAAAACTGATTTACGATGGGGGAGGGTCCGCCATGACACCGGTACCTCCGCCATCGTAATGACGCCCTTAGTTAGGCGAAATTATCAGTGACAACATTAACTTTTGGAACTCAGAAAACACAGAAATTCACCAGTTATAGTTAGGTGGGCTAACTAAAACTTGTACCCCCCCATGCACTGTTTATTATGTCATATATGACATCACTGGTAACATCTCAAAAGATATCACTGATGACATAATCCAATGACTATATTAGTTTGTTTTATTTTACATAGCAGCTGGTAACTACCATGTTAATTTTCTAGCTAATTTTGTACAGCCTGTCTCAAGGTATTTAGTATAGGTATTTACAAAACACGTGCTCTAAATGCACCATAGATGTGTAGAGGTACTGCACATGGTATAAATCTATGTATTGATGAGTGACTCTGTGTGCAGGTCACAGTTGATGTGTTCATTCTGTTCCACACACATTTTTGGTACTCCAAACAAACTTTCCAGCAAATCAAAGATTCTGCATACTACATACAAAGGGCTGCCAAAGCCATGGTGGCAGTGCGGGCACTGCTGCACCGGTGGTCTAACTGCCCTATTATGAGTTTAGCAGTTGGACCTCCAGAGAACCACTGTAACCGCTGGGTATCTTTGATCCTTCAGTGGTGTTTCAAAGGTTTGAGGCTGGAATATGCCAAGCATACTACAAGCTTCCTGACTGCCTCAATTTTAGTTGCAGTGAGCCCGGCATTAAAAGTGTGGGGTGAGGAAACAAAGGGGGCTCTATAGGGCCCCATGTTGCCTCAGGGCCATGGAATGCATGCAGGTGGGCACATGGTGTGTTCCTTTGTCTGCATGCACCCCCTTTCCTGCACAGCATGGTTTTTACAGCCCATGACATGCAGGAACAGTCTTTGGCATTTCTATTGTGGTACCTTTTCAATAGGCACCGCTGTGGGAACTCCAAAGAACCGCCCGCTAGACCATGGGAAAACTCCTAATCTGGCCGGCAGCTGGCGGTCCTGGAGTGGAGTGCTGGCATGGCGGCCCCCTCCAGGATTGCCAAACTTGTCATTAGGCCCTTAGTGTTGTAAGCAACCTTGAGTTAATAGACAGAATTGTCTCAGCATGACAATTTCTACTTACATGGAAGACTTTGGGCCACAGGTACAAGTCTATGTACATGTGCTTGTTTTGCTTCAGAAGAAAACATTGTCACCACATTAAGAAGGCTGCAGGTAGTATGATCATTATCCGCTTCAAATCTTGGTTTGGACATGTTTTCCATAGATTATTCTGATCTTAGTTGATACACTTTAACAATCTGTGGTGTATTTTAAAGTGAGTTTCACTGTGTGCAAACAGTGTGGTACAGAGTAAATTCTCTCCATAAAACAATGTTAAAAGTACCCATTTTTCTATATGTATCTATTTCATTTCTCAATTTAATTTCAGTGAATGTCAAGTGGTTTATACTGGTAAAGGCTGCCAATGGCAGGGCATTAGTTATGTAACAGGAATTCAGTATCTGAAAGAACTTAATTTTTCCTAAACATTTGTATACAGAATTAACACCCTATGCAGGATAGGTTACCCTTTCATTTGCAGATCATAGTCAACATGAACTCAGCTATCCATGAAGTTCATGTTACAGGGTCAATGTTGCACATAACACAAGCTTGGTTTACCTGTAGGGGCTGTGTGTATGATAGTGGTAATGACACTTCTTATTATTCTAATTGAATGTGTACTTTCTTTTTTTCAGATTTATTTTTTTATGATTACTGTTATACAGGAGAAATAGGGAATACACTTCATCCAAATAATTTCATCACTGCACTGAGGTCCATTTGGTACCAGGACAGGTGTTAAAAATAGCACGTCAGGAGGCATGTTCACTATCAGGCCAGTTCTGCCTGTAAGGTGTGCTACCTGGTGTGAACAAAAAATCTTGAAATCGACCATCTTGGATTTTGGTGAAATTAGGCTCACTGGGTCATTATTTTTATTTGCAGCCAGGTAGTCATTCCATGATTGATGTAATATGTAAGGTCATAACCTCTGCATTGCAGGGCATGGCTTACAGTGAGCTCAGCTAACAATAACTGCTGAATTTCTCTGGTTCTGTACAAGTGAAATGTCAGCTTAACTATGACGTCCCTATAACCTTTGGTATTTTCTGTGAATTTCTATGCTGAAAAAAAAATAGATTTCCTAACTATAGCGTTGCTTTAACATTTGTTTTTTTTCAGTGAATTTATAAGTTTTTTTTAACTAGCAGCTGGAGGTGAAAGGAGCTGGGCCTCTGACCAATTTCTCAGGAATCCCACTTTGTAGGACTTACACGACATAGCAGGACGACTTCTTGGCCCCCAAGGTCCCTTAGGAGTGCAGTGGACTTTCTGGCCGAACCACTAGTATGTCACGCAGCTGAGCAGTGGAGAAAGGGGGTGTGGTCTCCGAAGACCTTTTAGCAATACTGCTGTGTGGGACTTACAAGAGATTATAGGATGGGTAATTGGGGGGCAATTAGCTCTAGTAAGTCTCACTCAGCAGGATAGCTCAGACCTGGTAGGAAGCTGCACCCCCTTTCTTCACCACTCTGCAAAGGAGCCTCCTGGTACACTAGTGGTAGAGGGGTGAAGTCCCCGTGGGTATTGAGGGTTGGTGGTGGTCACCTAGCCCACCTGTTTACTCCAATAAGACCCACACAGCTGCAGAGACTTATATGGACTAGTATTAAGGTTAATACATCTTGACCATGTTTTAAACCTCACTTTTCTATACCAGTGTCCTTGGAGAGGTAGAGCTTTTAATGCCTCAATGAGTGTGTAAATGCACTGCATGCTTTCCTAATGTGTATAGTAGAAACTGCATGCATCACTTGCGGTACATTTTACAGGTCAACCACTTATAAAGCTATGTGTTCAAGTGCTCCTGTGACTCCTGCCTTGCTAAGAGATCTGTGCTTGTGGGACTAAATGCTGAAGTAACACTGACAAAATATGTGCAGGGGGCTAATAGGTTGTAAAGATTTTAAGTGAGGGTCATCAGCTGCACCACGTGTCAGACTGCACGTAGAAGTGCAGACATATCTGAGACATGGTAGCACTGAGACATTCAAATTTGGCACAGTACACTTTCAGTTTGAAGCAAACAACTTACTATATACAATCTACTTGCAGTATACCGTTACAGAGACTTATATGAACTAGTATAAAGGTTAATAAATCATGAACATGGTTTAAAGCTCACTTTTCTCCACCAGTTTCATTAGGAGAGGCAGAGCTTACAATGATAGGCCAAAGAGAAAAAGAATGGCTGACTCCTGACGTGCTACTCTTGTGAGTGTCAGCTTCTTCCTAGAGACCTCAATGAGTGTAAGTGTTTTTAGGGGCAATGTGACAAATATAAAGAAGCCTATAGATACTAGATTAACTCTGTTTCACATGCATGCCTTCTGCATTTGTGTAGTAGAAACTGCGTGCATCACTTGCTATTTATTAGACATGGCAGCCTTGTATAAACCTCTGTGTTCAAGTGCTTCCTTGACACCTGCCTAGCTAAGAGATATGTGCTTCTGTAACTGAATGATGAAATAGCTCTAACAAGATTTGTTTAAGGGTATGATAGACTGTATAGTTTTTAGTTTGGCTGATCAGCTACATGACATGTGTCAGATCACACAAAGAAGTGCAGGCATACCTAAGACATGATAGGAGTCAGACATTCAGACTTGATACAATACACTTTCAGTTTAAAGCACACAGCTCACTATATATGACCTACTTGCCGCATACTTTGCAGAAACTTATATAGACTAGGATATAGGTTAATACATGTGACAACATCTTTTTAAAGCTCATCTTTCTTTACCAGTTTCATTAGAGTGGCAGAGCTTGCTATGCTATGTCAAACCCAAAATGAAAAGCAGACTCCTGTCATGCCACTCTTGTGTGTGTTAGCATTTTTCTAAAGACCTCATGGAGTGTGTCAGTGCCTTTAAGGGGTGACATGCAAAAAATAAAATAGCCTTTAAGTACTAGATTACCTGTGTTTCACTCTGCATGCTCTCCACATGTAAGTAGTAGAAGCTGCATAGATCCCTTTCCCCTCATTGTACATGGCAGCCAGGTGTTCAAGTGCATCTGTGATGCCTGTCTAAATAACCGATCAGTACTTTAGGAACTGAATACTGACCTAGCTGGGGCAGCATTTGTATATGGGTATGATAGACTGTATAGTTTTTAAGTTAAGGTTATCAGCTGCACCACATATGTCAGACTAAACATAGAAGTTCAAACATACCTGATAGTAATATTTCTTGTAGTAATACAAGAAAATTTGACACAGTGCACTTTCACTAAAGCATACTCCTCACTATGTATGATCTACTGAGAGTGACCATCTTCCTGGGGACCTCAATGAGCGGAAATGAAAGGCTAACTCCTTTCCTGACACTCTTCTGAGTATCACATCTTTTTAAGGACCTCAATGAGTGTTTTAGAGTCTTTTTAGGGGTAAGATGACACATGTAAAGAAGCCTATATGTATTAGACTACCTCTGTTTCACACTATATTTTCCCTAAATGTGTGTAGAAGAAGCTGCATAGATCACTTTCTTCACATTATACAGGGCAGCCGGGTGTGAATCTGTGTGTTCAAGTGCTTCCATGAGGTCTGCCAAGCAAACAGATCTGTGCTTCTGGGACTAAAAGGTGAAGTAACTCTTTTGTATTTGAGTTCTATATATGTGAGAAGTTTGGAACGTTTATTTAAGAAATGTGAAAAGTAAGAGCGAATGTCGGTTGTGAAATATGCCTCTTGATGGTGCTTCAATGATACCTCATCAAAGCTGAAACACACAAATCAGCTGTTCTGTCAGTTCGCACAGCATGAGACTTGGTCTCTCATCCAATCACATCACACAGTATTTTAATGTGTTACAAAACACGTACAATATTTACACCTGCGTATGCTTTCACAAGCTGTTTACCAGCTCGGCATGCAAAAAAAAATAAACACCAATAGGCCTTTTTGCTCAGAAACATCAAATTTTAAAAAGTATATCATGTTCGTACCACTCATTAAATGTCCGAAAAGACACACTGTTAAAAAATAAACCTTTTCATCGACTTCAAAATTGCAATGAATATTTTTAGATCTAGTGTGAGCCAAGACTTTTTGTTACTAAAATAATATGCATAATCGTCTCACTTGTAGGGTTTCCAGATGGCCCTCATCAGTCACTGGTTTGTTCTTGTAGCATGTACATTTTTCTTCTGCCTACTACAACATCCTGAATAGGGCGATGTGCTTGTTCACAAAGAGCACGGCCATTCACAAAGTACTTCCATCCAGTTCAAAGGACTGCTATGGCAATGCATGCATTTTCAAGACAAAGAAATATTTTGAGTTTCTAGTAATTGCCTCATCAATAAATATTACAAAAAACATGATAAAATATAACAAACATTGACAAAACCAAAAGGCTAAGCACCAATTCAAGAGCTATTGGCCCTGCGAAGTGTGCTTTATCACCACTCTAAGGATAAATCATTGAGTATTAGTACCACTGCTTCTGATGCCAGTTGCAATTGACACACTTGTCCAGTCCGCAGCACTCTACACGTAACAGAATGAACAGGCTTTGTTGTGGAGCACATTAGCACTTCATACGAGTGCCCCTTCCATAATGCCTGATAACAGGTGAATAAATCGGAATTCGTAGTACAGCTGATTTTAGAGGAATATTTTAAAGTTCCAAAACTCCACACTTAGAAGAAATTCCAAGTGAAACCAGTCAATGTTAGCATATGGAAGGAAATTCAAGTTACTGGTAATTACGGTTAGAATTACTTTTCAGGATCAGTACTGGGCTCAAAGATGCAGCACTGAGCTCTCTCCTGATAACAGGTGAGCAAATCGGAATTCGTAGTTCGGCCGATTTTAGAAAAATATTTGTAAGTTTCAAAAATCGACACTTAGAAACTTATTCAGCAAAAAGCAGGCAATGATATCCTATTGAAGGAAATTCAAGTTACTGGTAAGAACGGTTAGAATTACTTTTCAGGATCAGTACTGGCCTCAAAGATGCAGCACTGAGGTCTCTCCTGATAACAGGTGAATACATCGGAATTTGTAGTACGATTGATTATAGAGGAATATTATAAAGTTCCAAAACTCCACACTTAGAAGAATTTCCAAGTGAAACCAGTCAATGTTAGCCTATGGAACGAAATTCAAGTTACTGGTAAGTACGGTTAGAATTACTTTTCAGGATCAGTTCTGGGCTCAAAGATGCAGCACTGAGGTCTCTCCTGATAACAGGTGAGTAAATCGGAATTCGTAGTTCGGCCGATTTTAGAGGAATATTTGTAAGTTCCAAAACTCCACACTTAGAAGAATTTCCAAGTGAAACCAGTCAATGTTAGCCTATGGAAAGAAATTCAAGTTACTGGTAAGTATGGTTAGAATTACCTTTCAGTATCAGTACTGGGCTCAAAGATGCAGCACTGAGGTCCCTCCTGATAACAGGTGAGTAAATCAGAATTCGTAGTTCGGCTGATTTTACTTTGGTCCAGTATATATAGAGCCACTTTCCTACACCATCCCCTCCCTTCACCACTGTGTAAACGTGCTCTATGTCCGTTTTCATTTGGGAGATTATGTCCCCTTGAATCTTGAGTGTCCCTAGGGTACAAGTAGCCCACTAGGTACCTCCAGTAAGCACCACAGAGATGCGTTTCAGAGAGGTGCTAAACGGGGCACGGCCTGGGCCACCTCTCTGAAACACAGTGCAGTGGCGCTTACTGGAAGCACCTGGTGGGCTAGTTAGCCCCCAGGGGCCCTCAGGATTGAAGGGGAATTATTTCCCCATCTTAAAACGTGCCACAGGGCGTTTCACACGTCACCTAGGGCCCCATCCCCTCCCTTCACCACTGTGTAAATGCACCCTGTGGCCATTTTAATTTGGGAGATTAAGTCCCCTTGAATCCTGAGTGTCCCTTGGCTCCAACTAGCAAACTAGCCCACTAGGTACCTCCAGTAAGCGCCACAGAGCTGCGTTGCAGAGAGGTGTAAAAAGGGGCATGGCCTGGGCCAACTCTCTGAAACACAGCGCAGTGGCACTTACTG
The DNA here is from genome assembly GCF_964204655.1 of Triturus cristatus. Lineage (NCBI taxonomy): Eukaryota > Metazoa > Chordata > Amphibia > Caudata > Salamandridae > Triturus > Triturus cristatus. The sequence goes on from NC_140591.1 coordinate 1,560,525,807, forward strand.
GAAGCACCTGGTGGGCTAGTTGGCCCCCTGCAGCTCTCAGGATTGAAGGGGAATTATTTCCCCAACTTAAAACACGCCACAGGATGTGTTTTCACACGTCACCTCAGGCCCCATCCACTCCCTTCACCACTGTGTAAACGTGCCCTGTGGCCATTTTAAGTTGGGAGATTAAGTCCCCTTGAATCCTGAGGGTCCCTAGGGTCAAACTAGCCCACTAATGTACCTCAAGTAAGCGCCTTTGCAGAGAGGTGTAAAAAGGGGCACGGCCTGCACCACCTCTCTGCAACGCAGCGCAGTGGCGCTTACTGGAAGCACCTGATGGGCTAGTTAGCCCGCAGGGGCCCTCAGGATTGAAGGGGAATTATTTCCCGAACTTAAAACGCACCACAGGGTGTGTTCTCACACGTTACCTCGGGCCCCATCCCCTCCCTTCACCTCTGTGTAAATGCACCCTGTGGCTGTTTGAATTTGGGAGATTAAGTCCCCTTGAATCCTGCGTGTCCCTTGGGTCCAACTAGCAAACTAGCCCACTAGGTACCTCCAGTAAGCACCACAGAGCTGCGTTGCAGAGAGGTGTAAAAAGGGGCACGGCCTGGGCCACCTCTCTGAAACACAGCGCAGTGGCACTTACTGGAAGCACCTGGTGGGCTAGTTGGCACCCTGGAGCTCTCAGGATTGAAGGGGAATTATTTCCCCAACTTAAAACGCGCCACAGGACGTGTTTTCGCACGTCACTTCAGGCCCCATCCCCTTCCTTCACCACTGTGTAAACGCGCCCTGTGGCCGTTTTAAGTTGAGAGATTAAGTCCTCTTGAATCCTGAGGGTCCCTAGGGTCAAACTAGCCCACTAAAGTACCTCCAGTAAGCGCCTTTGCAGAGAGGTGTAAAAAGGGGCACGGCCTGCACCACCTCTCTGCAACGCAGCGCAGTGGTGCTTACTGGAAGCATCTGGTGGGCTATTTAGCCCCCAGGGGCCCTCAGGATTGAAGCGGAATTATTTCCCCAACTTAAAACACGCCACAGGGCGTGTTTTCACACGTCATCTCGGGCCCCATCCCCTCCCTTCACCACTGTGTGAATGCACCCTGTGGGCGTTTTAATTTGGGAGATTAAGTCCCCTTGAATCCTGAGTGTCCCTTGGGTCCAACTAGAAAACTAGCCCACTAGGTACCTCCAGTAAGTGCCACAGAGCTGCATTGCAGAGAGGTGTAAAAAGGGGCACGACCTGGGCCACCTCTCTGTAACACAATGCAGTGGCACTTACTGGAAGCACCTGGTGGTCTAGTTGGCCCCCTGGGGCTCTCAGGATTGAAGGGGAATTATTTCCCCAACTTAAAACGCGCCACAGGACGTGTTTTCACACGTCACCTCAGGCCCCATCCCCTCCCTTCACCACTGTGTAAACGCGCCCTGTGGCCGTTTTAAATTGAGAGATTAAGTCCCCTTGAATCCTAAGGGTCCCTAGGCTCAAACTAGCCCACAAGGTACCTCCAGTAAGCGCCACGGATCTGTGTTGCAGAGAGGTGTAAAAAGGGGCTTGGTCTCTGAACACCTGTCTGCAACTCAGCTCCCTGGCTCATACTGGAGGTACCTGTTGGGCTAGTTGGCACTCTGGGACCCTCAGTATTAAAAGAGAACTAATTCCCCAACGTACAACTTGCCTCGGGCGCGTTTGCACAATGGTGAAGGAAGGGGGCGTGGCCTGAGGTGACATGTCTGCAGACATACCCTGTGGCGCGTTCTAAGTTGGAGAAATAATTCCTCCTTAATCCTGAGGGTCCCTGAGGACCAACTAGCCCACCAGGTACCTCCAGTATGCGCCAGGGAGCTGCGTTGCAGAGAGATGTTCAGAGGCCACGCCCCTTTTTACAACACTCTGCAACGCAGACGAATCTTTGCGAAATTTTCAGAACTAATGGTTCACTTAGTCAACTCCTGTTTTGGGGTTATTCATGAAGTGGGGGCTGAGAAAAAGGGGGGGGTCAAAATTAATTTTCCCCATGTTAATTTCCATAGGAACTTTAGACATGGCTACAGCCCGAACTGCTGAACGGAATTACACCAAATTTGGAAAAAGGTAGCTCTTGATTCAGAAAGCATGGTTTTTTTAAGTGGTGTAAATCCGTTCAGTAGTTGCTGAAAAATTCAAAAAATAAAAATATCGATATGTGAGGGCTGAGGAGGATTTGTGAACCCTCCCGAGCACGAGCTTCTTTCTGATTGCCTGTCAAAACTCCAAAGCAAGAAGAAAACAGCAATAAAAAGATTAAAAACAAAAAAAAGGGGTCAGGGTTGAAACACCCTGACCCCCTAGGGCTGCTCAGGTGGTCCCACAGGGATCGCTAGGCCCAAAAAAAGATTTAAAAAGAAAACAAATCAGCAGAATTCGCGCTGGGTCAGTAAAAAGGAGAAAAAACGTCAAAGGTGTATAAAAAAACTGTCACCGCTGTGAGCGCGTCATGTGATCACGTCCCCTGCGAGGGACGAAATGCGTAATGGCTGCTGCGATCATTTGGAAATTATAATAAACGCTGCAGTATGACGAACTTTGGTGGTCCGTGCTCTTTCTTTGCGCTCAAGAAACTGGGGGAATGGGAAAGAGTGTGTTCGGATATTTGTAAGCTGGTTCTGACTCCTCCAGCTTTAAACGCGGACCCCTCTAAGAATCGGTCTTACCTGCCACAAAGGAGCCACGGCTCGGTGACGAGCTTTGCAGTGAACCTGGATGGATTAATGGCACCCCAGCCCCCCAACGGAGGAGAAAAGCACGGGAGCAGAAACCCATTATTCCATCGCTATCCAGGAAGGGGAGTGCGAGTCGCAGGACGCGTTAGGTGCTTCTCTGGGAGTGAGGGGAAGGCGGGTGAGCCTCATATAATAACTCAGAGTTGGGATCAGAGTAAAATCGGCAACAAGGAACAAGTGGGCATCAGCTTGCAACTTAAACTCCCTAGCCTATTAAAATTGCACAGTTAACATTTAACTCCCAAACTGATAATGGCAGCCGATGCTCTGAAAGAGAGGTAAGAGGGGGCGGCAGCTATGTTTAATGATGAAACGGCACTCGGTATGGACTAAATTACCCATAATCCACCAACCAGCATGAGAAACCCTGGGATCAAAGATAAAAGCAAACAGCTAGAAAAAAGTGATGCGTGCAGAACAGAAAAAATGGTGGGAAGCTAAATCTCTACAGCGGTACATCGAAGTAGGAAGAGTACCTCGGGGTCTGATGATGTTACTTGCCCCAAGTTACGAGATGCACGATCGTGAAATGATGAAAGAATGGGCGGAAACTAATTTAGACTTGTCACGCAGGCTTTTATTTATTTTAGTCCAATATGCTAAAAAAAGATTGTGCCACGTTATCTGAGGAATTCGACAAAATAAATAAGGAACTTGATGAAATGGGCCAAACTGATGATCTAGAAAAGATAAGAAATGAAATGAAGAAGCGATTAAAGAAAGAAGAAGATATAATAAAAGAACGCAAAGCTTTCAAATCTCACCGTGACCGATGCGATTACGAGTGTAGACAGGTGTTCACTTTTGCACGGAAATTTGACACCCTAAAAGTAGACAAAGCAGAGTCAATGCAAACTAATGTAGAAGGAACAGCCATGACCAGCATGCAGCCAGATTTATCATCAACATCTGACGTAAGTTCGACCGCAGAAAGCGAGCCAGAAACAGAAACTCGAGGGAAAGCAAGACAGCAATCCGCTAGGAGATTCTCACTAACTGAGGAAGTAGATTCTTTATGTCGAGAACGCCTTCAGTCCCTCCGGCCGAGAAAACAACCAGGCAACCGAGCAAAAGTAGATGCAGAAAACGTAGGGAGAGACACAAGGCGAACAGACGACGAAACAAACAAAAGGCAGCCAAGACGCCAACAGAAGAAACATTGGCGAAAATAATACCAAATACTCCAATGGCAGAGAACAGAACAGTCGTCAACTTAACAGACACTGTCTTGAATAAAGCAGAAGAACAACTCCTGGCTCTGGGCTCTCCTACTGCCCTGAGAGTGCTTTCAACTATGCAGCCCCTCGAGTTGACATGTATAAAAGTGTCAGGAAGCTACAACTACAGAAATACTTTACGCAATCAAATTTGTCGAACTCTAGTGCCCCACGTAAAACCAATGAAGACACTAGCACACAGATACTTGAGGATGAAGCAGCAGGAACAGTTAACAATGACACTGACAATTAGCTGGTCGATGTTTTACACGGACTGATAAACGAAGGTGAAACTTTGAGTCCAAATTCAGATTTAACGAGGTCACCTACCAACATATATACATCAATTAAGCCTCCTTCCACCTTTTATCCTTTGATGCTAAAATATACGATTGATGTATTTCTAAGAACAAGTCGCGAGTGGCTAAAGAATCTCAATCATAAATTCCAGAGCACAAGTACAAAGAAAAAGAACAAAAGGGAACTACAGTACCATCAACTCATGACAAAATTGAAAAACAATAGTGAAATAGTCATTAGGAGCGCCGACAAAGGTGGAAATGTAGTTCTAAGGAAAAGAGAGGACTATATTAGTGAGACAATGAGTCAACTGAATGACAATACCTGCTACTGCCGCAGTAATAGACAAACTTTGAATGCAGTATACGGGACATATAAGATGAAATTGGTGGCCTGGAAGAACACAGGTTTAATATCAATGGATGAATACAAATATTTGAGAAATGACAATCCGGCGATACCAATATTGTATTTCATCCCCAAGATTCACAAAAATGCCACCAAACCGCCTGGCAGGACGATCATTTCTGCTAGGAATAGCATCTTTGAGAAAACATCAATATATATTGACTTCTTCCTACAGGAATATGTCCAACAATTGACATCATACATAAAAGACACAGGGGACTTTTTAGCCAAAATTATTGATTTCAAATGGAGTGATGATTATCTACTCATCACACTAGATGCAACCTCACTGTATACGTCAATCAGACCTAAGGATGGCCTCATAGCCTTACAAAATTATTTATCACAAAGGGGTCCTGACTATGCCGAACATATCAATATGCTAATCAATACGGTGGAAAGTTGTCTAGCCAATAATATTTTCATGTTCCAAAATGCTTTTTTCCAGCAAGCAAGGGGTGTGGCCATGGGAGCCAGCTTCTCCCTCTGCTATGCATGTCTTCACATGGGCTGGTGGGAGGAGCTGGTTCTCATGACGGAACACATTGATGTTATGACTGGGAATGTAAAAGTGTGGTGGAGGTTTATTGATGACCTGTTTTTGGACTGGCAGGGTGCACGGTCAGATGCAGTAAAATGTGTTGATCAAATCAACAAGAACAAACTTAATTTACACTTCACCTCATGCATTAGTAAAACCACTGTGAAATTTTTGGATTTTGAAGTATATGTTGAAAAAGACAAACTTGAAACAAGACTCCATAGGAAACCGACACCCGGCAATGCCATATTGCACGCCAACAGTGCCCATCCTACGGTAGTATACCCTACGGTGAGCTGTTACGCTTAAAACCTATTTGCAGTAATGAAAAGGACCTATAGAAAGCCGAAACTGATTTCATAACTAGATTGAGAGAGAGGGGTTACAGCAAATAATGTTTAGATACTGGCCTTAGAAAATGCAATCAAGAATCCAGAGTGACCCTTCTCAAACAATAATCAACTGGGAAGGACACCGTTGATACACCCGACAAATTTAGGTTCATTTGAAAATACAACCAACCTTAAGGTTCAGACAGAAATATAATCAATAACATTTGGCATTTAATTTGACAAGACTCTGTAATAGGTGATTCAGTCCCCAAACAGCCTGCGATAACATACTGCAGAGGCAAATCGATGAAAGATGTCCTAGTTAAAAATGACCCATGTGGCACACCAGCAAAAAACACATGGTTATCCCAAAGACTGGGATTTTATAAGTGTAAAATTTGCAAAGCTTGCCAGTATGGGGTAACAATGACAAGTTACATGACTCCATTTGGGGGAAAGGAAAAAACTATAGACAAAGCGTTAAATTGCAAAACTGATCATGTGGTCTATGTGCTGGAGTGCCCTTGTAAACTAAAATATGTAAGAAGTACTATCCTACAAGGGTGCAAAAGGGTGCTCCAGGGCAGTGCATTGGTAAACAGCTGTTGCAACGACGTTTTTACTTCCTGATACCATTACAACACATGTGGAGAAGTGTGGCTCAATGGTTAGAGTGGCAGACCTCGATGCAGAGCACTGGTCCGGGACCAGGGTTCGATTCCCGTCACGGCAGGGTCTCGGGCTATAAATTCCGCGGACCGGATATTCTCGCCTCAGTGCCTATTCTAATCATGGGTCCCACGCTGCAACTCTGGGCAATAGCTTGCTTAATCTCCACAACGGCCCCAACAGCGCTGGGATGCCTGGCCTCACCATGGGGGTGCCCAGGAGTGGACACCTCACATGGAAAGCCAGGAAGGGTTCCACAGCGGTATGAGTAAAAGCGCCAGGATGCCCCCGTTGGGGGTGGCAGTGCGCTATACAAGTACAAACACATTTACATTCACACATGCATTACCATGAATGCGTTATACATCGCAAAGTCATTACTACGCATTTTTTTAGAACGCATGGTTATTTACCACGCATGCCTTTACAAGGAATTTCGTTGTAAAGGTATGTATGGTAAATGACCATGCGTTCTAAATAACATGTAGACGATCCATCTCATTGGTGTTTGTGTAGTGTAGGGGGTCGTGCTTGGGGCAGTGTTTTAGGGTTTAGGGTAGTGCAATGGTGTTTCGGTAGTATAGGGGGTAGTGCTGGGGGTAGTGTTTTAGGGTTTAGGGTAGTGCAGTGATGTTTGGGTAGCGTATGTGGGTTGTGCCGGGAGTAGTGCTTAAGGGTTTAGGGTAGTGTAGTGGTGTTTGTGTAGTGTAGGGGGTTGTGCTGGGGGTAGTGTTTTAGGGTTTAGGGTATTACAGTGGTCATTTTGTAGCGTAGGGGGTAGTGTTTTATGGTTTAGAGTAGTGCAGTGGTGTTTGTGTAGTGTAGGGGGTCATGCTGGGGGTAGTGTTTTATGGCTTAGGGTAGTGCAGTGGTTTTAGTGTAGGGTAGGGGGTAGTGTTTTAGGGTTTAGGGTAGTGCAGTTGTGTTTGTGTAGTCTAGGGGGTCATGCTGTGGGTAGTGTTTTAGGGTTTAGGGTAGTGCAGTGGTGTTTGTGTACTGTAGGTGGTCATGTTTAAGTATATAGGGTAGTGCAGTGGTGTTTGTGTAGTGTAGGGGGTCATGCTGGGATTAGTGGTTTAGGGTTTAGGGTCGTGCAGTGGTGTTTGGGTAGTGTACGGGTTCGTGCTGGGGTAGTGTTTTAGGGTTTAGGGTAGTGCAGTGGTGTTTGTGTAGTGTGGGAGGTCATGCTGAGGGTAGATTTAGGGTTTAGGCAATTGCAGTGGTGTTTTGTAGTGTAGTGAGTCATGCTGGGGGTGGTGTTTTAGGGTTTAGGGTAGTGCAGGGGTGTTTTGGTAGTTTAGGGGGTCATGCTGTGGATAGTGTTTTAGGGTTTAGGGTAGTGCAGTGGTGTTTCGGTAGTGTTTGGTGTAGTGCTGGGGTAGTGTTTTAGCCATTAGGGTAGTGCAGTGGTGTTTGTGTAGTGTAGGGGGTCATGATGGGGGTGGTGTTTTAGGGTGTAGGGTAGTGCAATGGTGTTTGTGTAGTTTAGGAGGTAGTGTTTTAGGGTTTTGAGTTTGGGCAGTGGTGTTTGTGTAGTATAGGGGGTCGTGCTGGGGTTAGTGTTTTAGTGTTTAAGGTATCGTAGTGGTGTTTGTGCAGTGTAGGGGGTCATGTTTTAGGGTTTAGGGTAGTGCAGTGGTGTTTCGGTTGTGTAGGGGTCGTGCTGGGGGTAGTGTTTTTGGGTGTTGGGTAGTGCAGTTGTGTTTGGGTAGGGAAGGGGGTCATGCTTGGGCTAGTGTTTTAGGGTTTAGGGTAGTGCAGTGGTGTTTGTGTAGTGTAGGGGGCAATGCTGGGGGCAGATTTAGGGTTTAGGGTAGTACAGTGGTGTTTGTGTAGAGTAGAGGGTTGTGCTGGGGGTAGTGTTTTAGGGTTTAGGGTAGTGCAGTGGTGTTTGTGTAGTGTAGGGGGTCATGCTGCGGGTAGTGTTTTAGGGTTTAGGGCAGTGCAGTGGTGTGTGGATAGTGTTGGAGGTTGTGCTAGGGGAAGTGTGTTAGGGTTTAGAGCTCGGCAGTGGTGTTTGTGTAGTGTAGGGGGTCGAGCTGGGGGTAGTATTTTAGTGTTTAGGGCAGTGCAGTGGTGTTTGGATAGTGTTGGGGTTGTGCTAGGGGTAGTGTTTTAGGGTTTACAGCTGTGCAGTGGTGTTTGTGTAGAGTAGAGGGTCGTGCTGGGGAAGTGTTTTAGGGTTTAATGCAGTGCAGTTGTGTTTGTGTAGTGTTGGGGGTCGTGCTGGGGGTAGTGTTTTAGGGTTTAGGGTAGTGCAGTGGTGTTTGTGTAGTGTAGGGGGTCATGCTGCGGGTAGTGTTTTAGGGTTTAGAGCTGTGCAGTGGTGTTTGTGTAGTGTAGGGGGTCGAACTGGGGGTAGTGTTTTAAGTTTTTGGGCAGTGCAGTGGTGTTTGGGTATTGTAGGGTATTTTGCTGGGTGTAGTGTTTTAGCGTTTAGGGTAGTGCATTGGTGTTTGGGTAATGTAGGGGGTCATGCTGGGGTTAGATTTAGGGTTTAGGGTAGTGAGGTGGTGTTTGGGTAGTGTAGAGGGTCACGCTGAAGGTAGTGTTTTAGGGTTTAGGGCAGTGCAGTGGTGTTTGTGTAGTGTAGGGGGCATGCTTGGTGTTGTGTTTTAGAGTTTAGGGTAGTTCAGTGGTGTTTGTGTATTGTAGGGTGTCGTGCTGGGGTAGTGTTTTAGGGTATATGGTAGTGCATTGGTGTTTGGGTAGTGTAGGGGGTCATGCTGGGGGTAGTGTTTTTGGGTTTAGGGTAGTGCAGTGGTGTTTGTGTAGAGTGGGGGTCGTGCTGGCGGTAGTGTTTTCGGGTTTAGGGCAATGCAGTGGTGTTTGTGTAGTGTAGGGAGTTGTGCTGGGGATAGATGTAATGTTTAGGGAAATGCATTGGTGTTTGGGTAGTGTAGGGGTCGTGCTGGGGTAATTTTTTAGGATTTAGGGAAGTGCAGTGGTGTTTGTGTAGTGTAGGGGGTCGTGCTTGGGCAGTGTTTTAGGGTTTAGAGTAGTGCAATGGTGTTTGGGTAGTGTAGGGGTTAGTGCTGGGGGTAGTTATTTAGGGTTTAGGGTTGTGCAGTGATGTTTGGGTAGTATAGGGGGTTGTGCTGGGGATAGAGTTTAAGTGTTTTGGGTAGTGCAGTGGTGTTTGTGTAGTGTAGGGGGTCATGCTGGGGGTAGTGTTTTAGGGTTTAGGGTAGTGCAGTGGTGTTTGTGTGGTGTAGGGGGTAGTGTTTTAGGGTTTAGGGTAGTGCAAATGTGTTTTGGTTAGTATAGGGGGTCTTGCTGAGGGTAGAGTTTAGGGTTTAGGGTAGTGCAGTGTGTTGTGCTGGGGGTAGTGTTTTAGCGTTTAGGGTAGTGCATTGGTGCTTGGGTAGTGTAGGGGGTCATGCTGGGGATAGATTTAGGGTTTAGGGTAGTGAGGTGGTGATTGGGTAGTGTAGAGGCTCACGCTGAAGGTATTGTTTCAGTGTTTAGGGCAGTGCAGTGGTGTTTGTGTAGTGTAGGGGGTCATGCTGGGGTTAGTGTTTTTGGGTGTAGGGTAGTGCAGTGGTGTTTGTGTAGTGTGGGGGGCAATGCTGGGGGCAGATTTAGCGTTTAGGGTAGTACAGTGGTGGTTGTGTAGAGTAGAGGGTCGTGCTGGGGGTAGTGTTTTAGGGTTTAGGGTAGTGCAGTGGTGTTTGTGTGTTGTAGGGGGTCATGCTGCGGGTAGTGTTTTAGGGTTTAAGGCAGTGCAGTGGTGTTTGGATAGTGTTGGGTGTTGTGCTAGGGGTAGTGTTTTAGGGTTTAGTGCTGTGCAGTGGTGTTTGTGTAGTGTAGGAGGTCGTGCTGGGGGTAGTGTTTTAAGTTTTCGGGCAGTGCAGTGTTTTAGCATTTAGGGTAGTGCATTGGTGTTTGTGTAGTGTAGGGGGTCATGCTGGGGGTAGATTTAGGGTTTAGGGTAGTGAGGTGGTGTTTGGGTAGTGTCTAGGGTCATGCTGAAGGTAGTGTTTTAGGGTTTAGGGCAGTGCAGTGGTGTTTGTGTATTGTAGGGGGTCATGCTGGGGGTTGAGTTTTACGTTTTAGGGTATTGCAGTGGTGTTTGTGTAGTGTAGTGGGCGTGCATGGGGTTGTGTTTTAGAGTTTAGGGTAGTTCAGTGGTGTTTGTGTATTGCAGGGTGTCATGCTGAGGTAGTGTTTTATGGTATAGGGTAGTGCATTGGTGTTTAGGTAGTGTAGGGGGTCATGCTGGGGGTAGTGTTTTGGGGTTTAGGGTAGTGCAGTGGTGTTTGTGTAGAGTGGGGGTCGTGCTGGCGGTAGTGTTTTTGGGTTTAGGGCAGTGCAGTGGTGTTTGGGTAGTGTAGAGGGTGCTGCTGGGGGTAGTTTTTTAGGGTTTAGGGAAGTGCAGTGGTGTTTGTGTAGTGTAGGGGGTTATACTGGGGATATATGTAATGTTTAGGGAAGTGCAGTGGTGTTTGGGTAGTGTAGGGGGTCGTGCTGGGGGCAGTGTTTTAGGGTTTAGAGTAGTGCAATGGTGTTTGGGTAGTATAGGGGGTAGTGCTGGGGATAGTGTTTTAGAGTTTAGGGTGGTGCAGTGATCTTTGGGTAGTGTAGGGGGTTGTGCTGGGGATATAGTTTAAGGGTTTTGGGTAGTGCAGTGGTGTTTGTGTAGTGTAGGGGGTCATGCTGGGGGTAGTGTTTTAGGGTTTAGGGTAGTGCAGTGGTGTTTGTGTGGTGTAGGGGGTAGTGGTTTAGGGTTTAGGGTAGTGCAGTGGTGTTTGTGTAGTATAGGGGGTCATGCTGGGGTAGTGTTTTAGTGTTTAGTGTAATGCAGTGGTGTTTGTGTAGTGTACGGGTTCATGCTGGGGGTAGTGTTTTAGGGTTTAGGGTAGTGCAGATGTGTTTGGTAGTATAGGGGGTCTTGCTCGGGGTATTGTTTAGGGTTTCGCGTAGAGCAGTGTTGTTTGTGAAGTGTAGGGGGTCATGCTGTAGGTAGTGTTTCAGGGTTTAGGGTAGTGTTTTGGTAGTGTAGGGGTTCGTGCTGGGGTAGTTTTTTAGGGTGTATGGTAGTGCAGTGGTGTTTTTGTAGTGTGGGAGGTCATGATGGGGTCGATTTAGGGTTTAGGGTAGTGCAGTGGTATTTGGTAGTGTAGGGAGTCATGTTGGAAGTAGTGTTTTATGGTTTAGGGTAGTGCAGCGGTGTTTGTTTAGTGTAGGGAGTCGTACGGGGGTAGTGTTTTATGGTTTAGGGTAGTGCAGTGGTGTTTGTGTAGTGTAGGGGGTTGTGCTGGGGGTAGTGTTTTAGGGTTTAGGGTAGTGCAGTGGTGTTTGTGTAGAGTAGGGGTTTGTGCTGGCGGTAGTGTTTTCGGGCTTAAGGCAGTGCAGTCCAGTGGTGCTTGGCGAGTGTAGGGGTCCTGCTGGGGGTAATGTTTTAGGGTTTAGGGCAGTGCAGTGGTTTTTGTGTAGTGTATGTGGTCATGCCGCAGGTAGTGTTTCAGGGTTTAGGTTAGTGCAGTGGTGTTTACGTAGTGTAGGGGTTTGTGCTGGGGTAGATTTAGGGTTTAGGGTAGTGCAGTGGTGTTCGGGTAGTAGAGGGGGTCATGCTGGCGGTAGTGCTTTAGGGTTTAGTGTAGTGCAGTCGTGTTTGTGTAGTGTAATGGGTCATGCTGGGGGAAGTGTCTTAGGGTTTAGGGAAGCACAGTGGTGTTCGGGTAGTGTAAGGGGTCATGGTGGGGTAGTGTTTTAGGGTTTAGGGTAACGCAGTGGTGTTTGTGTAGTGTACGGGGTCATGCTGGGGGTAGATTTAGGGTTTAGGGTAGTGCATTGGTGTTGGGTAGTGTAGGGGGTCGTGCTGGGGATAGATTTAGGGTATAGGGTAGCGCAGGGGTGTTTGTGTAGTATAGTGGGTCGTGCAGTGGGTAGTGTTTTAGGGTTTCGGGTATTGCAGTGGTGTTTGGGTAGTGCAGGGGGTCATGCTGTGGGTAGTGTTTTAGGGTTTAGTGTAGTGCAGTGGTGTTTGGGTACTGTTGAGGGTAGTGCTGGGTAGAGTTTTAGTATTTAGGGTAGTACAGTGGTGTTTGTGTAATGTAGGGGATCGTGCTGGGGTAATGTTTAAGGGTTTATGGTAGTGCAGTGGCGTTTGAGTAGTTTAGGGGTAGTGTTTTACGGTTTAGGGTAGTTCAGTGGTGTTTGTGTAGTGTAGTGGATTGTGCTGGGGGTAGTGTTTTAGTGTTTAGGGTAGTGCAGTGGTGATTGTGTAGTGTAGGGGGTCCTGTTTTAGGGTCTAGGGCAATGCACTGGTGTTTGGGTATTGTAGGAGGTCTTGCTGAGGGAAGTGTTTTGGGGTTTCGTGTAGTTCAATTGTGTTTGGGTAGTGTAGGGGTAGTGCTGGGGTAGTGTTTTAGGGTTTAGGGTAGTGCAGTGGTGTTTGTGTAGTGTTTCGGGTTGCACTAGGGCTAGATATAGGGTTTAGAGAACAACAGTGGTGTTTGGGTAGTGTAGGGGTCGTGCTAGGGGTAATGTTTTAGGGTTTAGGGTAGTGCAGTGGTGTTTGTGTAGTGTAGGGTGTCGTGCTGGGGGTGGTGTTTTAGGGTTTGGGGTAGTGCAATGGTGTTTGGGTAGTATACAGGGTAGTACTGGGGGTAGTGTTTTAGGGTTTAGGGTAGTGCAGGGGTGTTTGTGTAATGTAGGGGTTCGAGCTGGGGTAGTGTTTAAGGGTTTAGGGTAGTGCACTAGTGTTTGTGTAGTGTAGGGTGTCCTTTTGGGGGTAGTGTTTTAGGGTTTAGGGTAGTGCAGTGGTGTTTGTGTAGTGTATGGGGCAGTGGTTTAGGGTTTAGGGTAGTACAGTTGTGTTTTTGCAGTTTAGGGGATCACGCTGTGGGTAGTGTTTTAGGGTTTAGGGTAGTGCAGTGGTGTTTGTGTAGTGTAGGTGGTCTTGTTTAAGTGTATAGGGTAGTGCAGTGGTGTTTTGGTGGTGTAGGGGGACATGCTGGGGTTAGTGGTGTAGGGTTTAGGGTAGTGCAGTGGTGTTTGGGTAGTGTAGGGGTTCGTGCTGGGGGTAGTGTTTTAGGGTTTACGGTAGTGCAGTGGTGTCATTGTAGTGTGGGAGGTCATGATGGGGGTTGATTTAGGGTTTAGGGTAGTGCAGTGGTATTTGGTAGTGTAGGGAGTCATGCTGAAAGTAGTGTTTTAGGGTTTAGGGTAGTGCAGCAGTGTTTGTTTAGTGTAGGAAGTCGTGCTGGGGGTAGTGTATTATGGTTTAGGGTAGTGCAGTGGTGTTTGTGTAGTGTAGGGGGTTGTGCTGGGGGTAGTGTTTTAGGGTTTAGGGTAGTGCAGTGGTGTTTGTGTAGAGTAGGGGTTCGTGCTGGCGTTAGTTTTTTCGGGCTTAAGGCAGTGCAGTGCAGTGGTGTTTGGGTAGTGTAGGGGGTCCTGCTGGCGGTAGTGTTTTAGGGTTTAGGGCAGTGCAGTGGTGTTTGTGTAGTGTATGTGGTCATGCCGCAGGTAGTGTTTCAGGGTTTAGGGTACTGCAGTGGTGTTTACGTAGTATAGGGGTTTGTGCTGGGGCTTAGATTTAGTGTTTAGGGTAGTGCAGTGGTGTTCGGGTAGTAGGGGGGTCATGCTGGCGGTAGTGCTTTAGGGTTTAGTGTAGTGCAGTCGTGTTTGTGTAGTGTAATTGGTCATGCTGGGGGAAGTGTCTTAGGGTTTAGGGAAGCACAGTGGTGTTCGGGTAGTGTAAGGGGTCATGGTGGGGTAGTGTTTTAGGGTTTAGGGTAGTGCAGTGGTGTTTGTGTAGTATAGGGGGTCATGCTGGGGGTAGATTTAGGGTTTAGGGTAGTGCATTGGTGTTTTGTAGTGTAGGGGGTCGTGCTGGGGATAAATTTAGGGTATAGGGTAGAGCAGTGGTATTTGGGTAGTGCAGGGGGTCGTGCTGGGGGTAGTGTTTTAGGGTTTAGTGCAGTGCAGTGGTGTTTGGGTACTGTTGAGGGTAGTGCTGGGGTAGAGTTTTAGCGTTTAGGGTAGTGCAGTGGTGTTTGTGTAATGTAGGGGATCGTGCTGGGCTAATGTTTTAGGGTTTAGTGTAATGCAGTGGCGTTTGTGTAGTTTAGGGGTAGTGTTTTATGGTAGTTCAGTGGTGTTTGTGTAGTGTAGGGAGTTGTGCTGGGGGTAGTGTTTTAGTGTTTAGGGTAGTGCAGTGGTGTTTGTGTAGTATAGGGGGTCGTGTTTTAGGGTATAGCGTAATGCAGTGGTGTTTGGGTATTGTAGGGGGTCTTGCTGAGGGAAGTGTTTTGGGGTTTAGTGTAGTACAATTGTGTTTGGGTAGTGTAGGGGTAGTGCTCGGGTAGTGTTTTAGGGTTTAGGGTAGTGCAGTGGTGTTTGTGTAGTGTTTCGGGTTGCTCTGGGGCTGGATATAGGGTTTATGGAAGAGCAGTGGTGTTTGGGTAGTGTAGGGGTCGTGCTAGGGGTAATGTTTTAGGGTTTAGGGTAGTGCAGTGGTGTTTGTGTAGTGTAGGGTATCGTGCTGGGGGTAGTGTTTTAGAGTTTAGGGTAGTGCAATGGTGTTTGGGTAGTATACAGGTTAGTACTGGGGTAGTGTTTTATGGTTTAGGGCAGTGCAGTTGTGTTGGTGTAGTGTACGTGATCATGCTGTGGGTAGTGTTTCAGGGTTTAGGGTAGTGCAGTGGTGTTTGCGTAGTGTAGGGGTTTGTGCTGGGGTAGATTTAGGATTTATGGTAGTGCAGTTGTGTTCGGGTAGTGTAGAGGGTCATGCTGGGGGTAGTGCTTTAGGGTTTAGGGTAGTGCAGTGCTGTTTTTGTAGTGTAATGGGTGATGCTGGGGGAAGTGTCTTAGGGTTTAGGGATGCACAGTGGTGTTCAGGTAGTGTAAGGGGTCATGCTGGGGTTAGTGTTTTAAGGTTTAGGGTAGCGCTGTGGTGTTTGTGTAGTGTCGGAGGTCATGCTGGAGGTAGATTTAGGGTTTAGGGTAGTGCATTGGTGTTTGGGTAGTGTAGGGAGTCGATCTGGGGATAGATTTAGGGTTTAGGGTAGCGCAGGGGTGTTTGTGTAGTGTAGTTGGTCATGCAGGAGGTAGTTTTTTAGGGTTTTGGGTAGTGCAGTGATGTTTGGGTATTGCAGGGGGTTCTGCTGGGGGTAGTGTTTTAGGGTGTAGAGTAGTGCAGCGGTGTTTGTGTAGTGTAGGGTGTAGTGCTGGGGGGAGTGTTTTAGGGTTTAGTGTAGTGCAGTGGTGTTTGGGTAGTGTTGGGGTAATGCTGGAGTAGAGTTTTAGCGTTTAGGGTAGTGCAGTGGTGTTTGTGTAGTGTTTCGGGTTGCTCTGGGGCTGGATATAGGGTTTATGGAAGAGCAGTGGTGTTTGGGTAGTGTAGGGGTCGTGCTAGGGGTAATGTTTTAGGGTTTAGGGTAGTGCAGTGGTGTTTGTGTAGTGTAGGGTATCGTGCTGGGGGTAGTGTTTTAGAGTTTAGGGTAGTGCAATGGTGTTTGGGTAGTATACAGGTTAGTACTGGGGTAGTGTTTTATGGTTTAGGGCAGTGCAGTTGTGTTGGTGTAGTGTACGTGATCATGCTGTGGGTAGTGTTTCAGGGTTTAGGGTAGTGCAGTGGTGTTTGCGTAGTGTAGGGGTTTGTGCTGGGGTAGATTTAGGATTTATGGTAGTGCAGTTGTGTTCGGGTAGTGTAGAGGGTCATGCTGGGGGTAGTGCTTTAGGGTTTAGGGTAGTGCAGTGCTGTTTTTGTAGTGTAATGGGTGATGCTGGGGGAAGTGTCTTAGGGTTTAGGGATGCACAGTGGTGTTCAGGTAGTGTAAGGGGTCATGCTGGGGTTAGTGTTTTAAGGTTTAGGGTAGCGCTGTGGTGTTTGTGTAGTGTCGGAGGTCATGCTGGAGGTAGATTTAGGGTTTAGGGTAGTGCATTGGTGTTTGGGTAGTGTAGGGAGTCGATCTGGGGATAGATTTAGGGTTTAGGGTAGCGCAGGGGTGTTTGTGTAGTGTAGTTGGTCATGCAGGAGGTAGTTTTTTAGGGTTTTGGGTAGTGCAGTGATGTTTGGGTATTGCAGGGGGTTCTGCTGGGGGTAGTGTTTTAGGGTGTAGAGTAGTGCAGCGGTGTTTGTGTAGTGTAGGGTGTAGTGCTGGGGGGAGTGTTTTAGGGTTTAGTGTAGTGCAGTGGTGTTTGGGTAGTGTTGGGGTAATGCTGGAGTAGAGTTTTAGCGTTTAGGGTAGTGCAGTGGTGTTTGTGTAATGTAGGGGATCGTGCTGGGGTAATGTGTTAGGGTTTAGGGTAGTGCAGTGGTCTTTGTGTAGTTTAGGGATAGTGTTTTATGATTTAGGGTAGTGCAGTGGTATTTGTGTAGTGTAGGGGGTTGTGCTGGGAGTAGTGTTTTAATGTTTAGGGTAGTACAGTGGTGTTTGTGTAGTGTAGGGGGTCGTGTTTTAGGGTTTAGGGTAGTGCAGTGGTGTTAGGGTAGTGAAGGGTGTCATGCTGGGGGAGAGTGTTTTAGGGTTTAGTGTAGTGCAGTGGTGTTTGGGTAGTGTTGGGGGTAATGCTGGGGTAGAGTTTTAGCGTTTAGGGTAGTGCAGTGGTGTTTGTGTAATGTAGGGGATCGTGCTGGGGTAATGTTTTAGGGTTTAGGGTAGTGCAGTGGTCTTTGTGTAGTTTAGGGATAGTGTTTTTTGATTAGGGTAGTGCAGTGGTGTTTGTGTAGTGTAGGGGTAGTGCTGGGGTAGTGTTTTAGGGTTTAGGGGTGTGCAGTGGTGTTTGTGTAGTGTAGGGGGTTGTGCTGGTTCTATATATAGGATTTAGGGAAGAGCAGTGGTGTTTGGTTAGTGTAGGGATCGTGCTAGGGGTAATGTTTTAGGGTTTAGGGTAGTGCAGTGGTGTTTGTTTAGTGTAGGGGTCGTGCTGGGGGTAGTGTTTTAGGGTTTAGGGTAGTGCAGTGGTGTTTTTGTAGTGAATGTCGTAGTGTTTTATGGTTTAGGGTAGTAATGTTGTGTTTGTGTAGTGTAGGGGGTCATGCTGGGGGTAGTGTTTTAGGGTTTAGGGTAGTGCAGTGGTGTTTGTGTAGGGTAGGGGGTAGTGTTGTAGGGTTTAGGGTAGTGCAGTTGTGTTTGTGTAGTGCAGGGGGGTCATGCTGTGGGTAGTGTTTTAGGGTTTAGGGTAGGGCAGTGGTGTTTGTGTAGTGTAGGTTGTCATGTTTAAGTGTATAGGGTAGTGCAGTGGTGTATGGGTAGTGTAGGAGGTCATGCTGGGGTTAGTGGTTTAGGGTTTAGGGTAGTGCAATGGTGTTTGTGTAGTTTAGGGGTATGTGCTGGGGTAGTGTTTTAGGGTTTAGGGTTGTACAGTGGTCTTTGTGTAGTGTGGGAGGTCATGATGGGGGTAGATTTAGGGTTTAGGGTAGTGCAGTGGTATTTGATAGTGTAGGGTGTCATGCTGTGAGCAGTGTTTAAGGGTTTAGGGTAGAGCAGGGGTGTTTGTGTATTGTAGGGAGTCATGCTGGTGTAGTGTTTTAGTGTTTATGGTAGTGCAGTGGTGTTTGGGTAGTGAAGGGGTCGTGCTGGTGGTAGTGTTTTAGGGTTTAGGGTAGTGCAGTGGTGTTTGGGTAGTGTTTGGGGTAATGCAGGAGTAGTGTTTTAGCCATTAGGGTAGTGCAGTAGTGTAGGGGATCATGCTGGGGATAGTGTTTTAGGGTTTAGGGTAGTGCACTGGTGTTTGTGTAGTTTAGTGGGTCGTGCTGGGTGTAGTGTTTTAGTGTTTAGGGTGGTGCAGTGGTGTTTGTTAAGTGTAGGGGTGGTGTTTTAGGGTAGTGCAGTGGTGTTTCGGTAGTGTGGGGGGTCGTGCTGGGGGTAGTGTTTTTGGGTTTAGGGTAGTGCAGTTGTGTTTGGGTAGGGAAGGTGGTTGTGCTTGGGTTAGTGTTTTAGGGTTTAGGGTAGTACAGTGGTGTTTCTGTAGTGCAGGCGGTCATGCTTGGTGTACTGTTTTAGGGTTTAGGGTAGTGCAGTTGTGTTTGTATAGTGTAGGTTGTCATGCTGGGGGTAGATTTAGGTTTTAGTGTAGTACAGTGGTGTTTGTGTAGTGTAGAGGTTCATGCTGGGTGTAGTGTTTTAGGATTTAGGGTAGTGCACTGGTGTTTGTATAGTGTAGGGGTAGTGTTTTAGGGTTTAGGGTAGTGCAGTGGTTTTTGTGTAGTGTAGGGGATTTGCTCTGGGTAGAGTTTTAGTGTTTCGGGTAGAGCAGTGGTATTTGGGTAGTGTAGGGGTTCATGTATTAGGGTTTAGGGTAGTGCAGTGGTGTTTGGGTAGTGTAGGGGTTCGTGCTGGGGTAGTGTTTTTGGGTTTAGGGTAGTGCAGTTGTGTTTGGGTAGTGAAGGGAGTCGTGCTGGGGTAGTGTTTTAGGGTTTAGGGTAGTACAGTGGTGTTTGTGTAGTGTGGGGGTCATGCTGGGTGTTGTGTTTTAGGGTTTAGGGTAGTGCAGTGGTGTTTGTGTATTGTAGGGGGTACTGCTGGAGTAGTGTTTTAGGGTTTAGGGTAGTGCAGTGATGTTTGTGTGGTACAGGGGTCATGCTGGGGTAGTGGTTTAGGGTTTAGGGTAGTGCAGTGGTGTTTGTGTCTTGTGGGGGTAGTGTTTCAGGCATTAGGGTAGTGCAGTGGTGTGAGAAGTTGGCCTGGCATATGCTGGTCACTAGTTATGACGGCCACCTTGCACGAGTCCAATTCGACTCTTATGGTAGATAGTTTTAAGACAACCTTTGAAAGAAAGCTATCCTGGTGGTAGCTGTGGAGAGCAGCCTTCAGGCTAAGTCTCAGAGGAAGGTAAAGCAGCTTGTTTTACCTTATAATCTCTTGTATTACCAAATGAAAGGACACCACATAGGTATATATATCAAATATATATCTATTTATTTCTAGACACACTATACTAATCTCTTCATGAGATTAGAAGCCAGATACACATTCAAAATTCAACGTTTCTCAATAAGTTAAGCACAAATATGGCTGGAGCCCTAGGGGTGTACCAGACCATATACTAAAAAAATGGTATAAGAAAGTCGACTTGCAAAATGACAAGGCCTAGGGCCTGTAGAATCGCTGGGGCTTCACCATTGCAGTGAAAGCAGGTAAGTAGTAGGCCCACGGGAGGCGCATGCAGTGTGTGAACACAGCCGCGGGTTCCCTATTGATTATAATGGAGCAAGTCGCGGTTTGATTTTTAAAGTTTTAGGGTACTTCGAGGAAGTCTACAAGCAAGCCACTTACAAGGTAAGTATTTCGAGGGCCAACACACACTAGGGCATCGTAGTGCACGAGTTACCTCACCCAGGGAAGCCGGGTGCATAGGTGATTTTTGGTGTCGGGTCGCGTCGCTGTTTTCTATGGAGACCAAAGAAGACTTGCTGCTTGTGTAGACTGAAGAAGTGTCCGGTGGAATCCAAGGGTGGATTCGAGATGCAGATGACCTGAAAATTGAAGGAACAGTGTTCAAAGTCACTTGCCAGTGACCGGTGGCCAGGAAGATGGATGACCACAGATGTCGGGTGATTTCAGGTCGTCGATGGTGTTTTGACTCTTCGCTCACGAGGTCCCGGAGGGATCGACGATAACCAGCAGCTGGATTCGGAGTGTCCCACAACGTCTGCAGCTGACTGCGGTGTCGGCAACCGGATTGGAGCCAACAAGCCTTGGCAACAGCAAGTCTTGTGTAGAGTGAAGAAAGTCGATGGTGCAGACCAGCAAGGTCTGAGGGACTCACTCAGCAAGGGTAAGTGAGGGCAGGCCTGGAGCAACCAGGGGAGCCCTTTGAGTTGATAAGAAACTCTTCGGGGGACCCACCAGCTAACAGGCAAAAGATCGCAAAGATGCCTCTTCAGGAAATGCTGCACAGGAGCCCACGGTCACTCGGGATAAGGTAGGCCTCTGATTTTCGCTGCAAAACCTGCTGGAGAATTGGTCCATAGATGGTCCAAAGCACAAGTTTGTTGAATGTTGTGAAGGGGTTGCACTCGACAATAGTGCACAGTACCCGGGTATTGCTGTTCCTTGTCACTCGTGGGGTCCACTCGCCTCAGCTTTGCTGGGGACTCACAATGGCCAATGAAAAGTCAGAAAATCCACTTCTGAGGCTGCAGAGACTTCGTACTCCGGCGGGAGCGGGAACATTTTGAGAGTTTTTGGTGCCTGCCAAGCAGGGGAGTCACTCCTTGACTCCAAGGGAGATTCTTCAGTCTTCCAAAGGTAGTGGAACATCGAAGGGCCAGGATTCTTCTTGTAAAGCGTCATCCAGGGTTATCTGCTTTGCAATGGCAAAGTTTGCTATCTTATACTGAAGATAGGGGAGGGACTAGCTCTATGACCACTCCTCTGGGAGGGTCAGGGTAGGGGGTGGTTACACCCACTTCCCTTTGTCCAGTTTCATGCCAGAGCAGGAACAGGTAGCCCCTGAACCGTTTTGAGCTGGCATATGCACAGAGGAGGCTACTGCTCCCCCAGTGCAGGACTTCAAAGCACTCTAGAAGTGCACCCACCCAGCCCCAATATACTAAATCCTGTCTGGAAGGTAGTGACACCTCCCTGTGACAGGATATCTATTGTTAGGCTTCCTCCACTGCGAGTTTCAGTCAGCAGCAGGAGGGCAGCCCAGTGTCTGTGCTGGTGGCATCCATTTTGTGATGCCAGGGCTCTTTCAGATTTCTACTGTGTTACCACAGTAGGTACATGTCGTCCACTCTAGAAGGGTGGGATCATACTCCCACACCAGTTACTGGTGTGGGGGTATGATTCCAAGTTGTTTGACACCAAACACAACATGTTTTGATGCAGTCATTCCAAAGTTAGCATTAACCGGGAGGTTATAATGCACTTAAGAGTATATGGATTAACCGCATCCACAAACAGCCACAAGGAATAGACCCTACCAGCTGCAAAGGGGCCCTGCTCAGGCAGAGGCACCCCCTCACATTGTAAACCAAGCACCCTGCCCTCAGGATTGATAGGGCCTGCCATTGGGGTGGCTGATAGGTGTATATGTGTGTGTATGGTGAGATATAGAAACCTGTACCTCAGTGAGGAGTGCTAACACTACCTCACACAGGCTGCAGTAACAGGCCTGTGGTGTCAGATTGAGTCTGCTTCCCAGGGGTGGCATAATACATGCTTCAGCCCCTGGTAGGCCAGTGAAGTGCCTATGCCCTAGGTACTTAAGGTACCATATACTAGGGGCTCATAAGGTACCACAGTATCCAATCACTAGTGCATCTAATATGCACACCAAGTCGTTTAGAGAGAACAGAGAGGCTGGGGCCCTGATTAGCAGGGACCCAGCCAGACTATAGCCAGAAACCAGTGTATACATCAGAAAAAAAGTGGGGGCAACATAAGTGCAGATCCTACTCTCCTACAAGTGGTGTTTGTGTAGTGTAGGTGGTTGTGCTGGGGTAGTTTTTTTAGGGTTTAGGGTAGTACAGTGGTGTTTGTTTAGTGTAGGGGGTTGTATGTGGGGTGTTGTTTTAGGGTTTAGGGTAGTGCAGTGATGTTTGGGTAGGGTAGTGGGTTGTGCTGGGGATAGTGTTTAAGGGTTTAAAATAGTGCCCTGGTGTTTGTGTAGTGTAGTGGGTCATGCTGGGGGTAGTGTTTTAGGGTTTAGGGTAGTGCAGTGGTGTTTGTGTAGTGTAGGGTGTCGTGCTGTAGGTAGTGTTTTAGGGTTTAGGGTAGTGCAGTGGTGTTTGTGTGCGGTAGGGGGTAGTGTTTTATTTTTTAGGGTAGTGCAGTTGTGTTTGTGTAGTGTAGGGGGTCGTGCTGTGGGTAGTGTTTTAGGGATTATGGTAGTGCAGTGGTGTTTGTGTAGTGTAGGTGGTCATGTTTAGTGTATGGTAGTGCAATGGTGTTTGGGTAGTGTAGGGGTCATGCTGGGGTTAGTGGTTTAGGGTTTAGGGTTTAGGGTACTGCAGTGCTGTTTGGGTAGTGTAGGGGTTTGTGCTGGAGGTAGTGATTTAGGGTTTAGGGTAGTGCACTGGTGTTTGTGTAGTGTGGGAGTCATGCTGGGGGTAGATTTAGGGTTTAGAATAGTGCAGTGGTATTTGATAGTGTACAGAGTCGTGCTGCGGTAGTGTTTTAAGGTTTATGGTTGTGCAGTGGTGTTTGTGTAGTGTAGGCAGTCGTTCTGGGGGTAGGTGTTTTAGGGCTTAGGGTAGTGCAGTGGTGTTTGGGTAGTGTTTGGGGTAGTGCAACAGTAGTGTTTTAGCCATTAGGGTAGTGCAGTGTTGTTTGTGTAGTGTAGGGGGTCATGCTGGGGGTAGTGTTTTAGGGTTTAGGGTAGTGCAGTGGTGTTTGTGTAGTTTAGGGGGTTGTGCTGGGGGTAGTGATTTAGTCTTTAGGGTAGTACAGTGTTGTTTTTGTGTAGTGTAGGAGGTGGTGTTTTAGGGTTTAGTGTAGCGCAGTGGTGTTTCGGTAGTGTGGGGGGTCGTGCTGTGGGTAGTGATTTTTGGGTTTAGGGTAGTGCAGTTGTGTTTGAGTAGGGAAGGGGGTCATGCTTCGGGTAGTGTTTTAGGGTTTAGGGTAGTACAGTGGTGTTTTTGTAGTGCAGGGGGTCGTGCTTGGGGTACTGTTTTAGGGTTTAGGGTAGTACAGTTGTGTTTTTGTAGTGTAGGGTGTCATGCTTGGGGTAGATTTAGGTTTTAGGGTAGTACAGTGGTGTTTGTGTAGTGTTTATGGTCATGCTGGGGATAGTGTTTTAGGGTTTAAGGCAGTGCAGTTGTGTTTGAGTAGTGAAGGGGGTTGTTCTGGGGATAGTGTTTAGGGTTTATGGTAGTGCAGTGGTGTTTGTGTAGTGTAGGGGTTGTGCTGGGGGTAGATTTAGGGTTTAGGGTAGTGCAGTTGTGTTTCGGTAGTATAGGGAGTCAGGCTGGTGGTAGTGTTTTAGTGTTGAGGGTAGTGCAGTGATGGTTGTGTTGAGTGGGGGTCATGCTGGAGTAGTGTTTAAGGATTTAGGGTAGTGATGTGGTGTTTGGGTAGTGTAGGGGGTCATGCTGGGGGTAGTGTTTTTGGGTTTAGGGTAGTGCAGTTGTGTTTGAGTAGTGAAGGGAGTCGTGCTGGGGGTAGTGTTTTAGGGTTTTGGGTAGTACAGTGGTGTTTGTGTAGTGTAGGGGGTTGTGCTGGGGGTAGTGTTTTAGGGTTTAGGGTAGTGCAGTGGTGTTTGTGTATTGTAAGGGGTACTGCTGGGGTTGTGTATTAGGGTTTAGGGTGGTACAGTGGTGTTTGTGTGGTGTAGGGGTCATGCTGGGGTAGTGTTTTAGGGTTTAGGGTAGTGCGTTTGTGTTTGTGTAGTGTAGGAGTTAGTTTTAGGGATTAGGGCAGTGCAGTGGTGTTTTTGTAGTGTAGGGGGTAGTGTTTTATGGTTTAGGGTAGTGCAGTGGTGTTTGTGTACTGTAGGGTGTCGTGCTGGGGGTAGTGTTTTAGGTTTTAGGGTAGTGCAGTGGTATTTGTGTAGTGTAGGGGGTCGTGTTTTAGGGTTTAGGGTAGTGCAGTAGTGTTTGTGTAGTGTATGGATTCATGCTGGGTGTAGTGTTTAAGGCTTTAGGGTAGTGCAGTGTTGCTTGTGTATTGTTGGGGGTCTTGCTAGGGATAGGGTTTTAGGGTTTTGGGTAGTGCAGTGGTATTTGTGTAGTGTAGGGGGTCGTATTTTAGGGTTTAGGGTAGTGCAGTGGTGTTTGGGTAGTGTAGTGGGTTGTGTTTTGGGTAGTGTTTTTGGGATTAGTGGAGTGCAGTTATGTTTGGGTAGTGAAGTGGGTCGTGCTGGGGGATTTGTTTTAGGGTTTAGGGTAGTGCAGTGGTGTTTGTATAGTGTAGGGGGTTGTGCTTGGGCTAGATGTACTGTTTTGGGCAGTGGTGTTTGAATAGTGTAGAGGTCATGCTAGGGGTAATGTTTTAGGGTTTAGGGTAGTGCAGTGATGTTTGTGTAGTGTAGGGGGTCGTGTTGTGTGTAGTTTATAAGGGTTTAGGGAGGTGTAGTGGTGTTTGTGTTGTGTAGGGTGTAGTGTTTTACGGTTTAGGGTAGTGCAGTGGTGTTTGTGCAGTGTAGGTTGTCATGCTGGGGGCAGTGATTTAGGGTTTAGGGAAGTGTAGTGGTGCTTGTGTAGTGTAGGGGTCATGCTGGGTGTAGATTTAGGGTTTAGGGTATTACCGTGGTGTTTGTGTAGTGTAGGGGGTTGTGTGGGGGTAGTGTTTTAGGGTTTAACGCCGTGCAGTGGTGTTTGTGTAGTGCAGGGGGTAGTGTTTTACAGTTTAGGGTAGGGCAGTGGTGTTTGGGTAGTGTAGGGGGTAGTTAAAGCTAATTGGTCGCACTCTGCTACACCTACCAGTCGTGTTCCCCCAATGAAAATGGTCCCTGAGGTTAGCGTCGGCGGGTACGCCTATGCCCGAGTCATGAGTGCGAGTATGCGTGGCGTGTGCCATCCCTGGACACGTGTTTCGAGGTAGTTGCCTCTCGTCAGCAGGGAGTAGGAAAATGTGTGGGGTTGCTGTGTAAGCTGCTAAAAATCGTATCAGGTCTAGTACCTCTCGTAGCGCGCAGGGCGTACACCATGAGTCCGTCGACTCCACCGGCTCAAGGGAGCCTGAATATATAAAGTTAAAGCTAATTGGTCGCACTCTGCTACACCTACCAGTCGTGTTCCCCCAATGAAAATGGTCCCTGAGGTCAGCGTCGGCGGGTACGCCTATGCCCGAGTCATGAGTGCGAGTATGCGTGGCGTGTGCCATCCCTGGACACGTGTTTCGAGGTAGTTGCCTCTCGTCAGCAGGGAGTAGGAAAATGTGTGGGGTTGCTGTGTAAGCTGCTAAAAATCGTATCAGGTCTAGTACCTCTCGTAGCGCGCAGGGCGTACACCATGAGTCCGTCGACTCCACCGGCTCAAGGGAGCCTGACTATATAAAGTTATAGCTAATTGGTCGCACTCTGCTACACCTACCAGTCGTGTTCCCCCAATGAAAATGGTCCCTGAGGTCAGCGTCGGCGGGTACGCCTATGCCCGAGTCATGAGTGCGAGTATGCGTGGCGTGTGCCATCCCTGGACACGTGTTTCGAGGTAGTTATATATTCAGGCTCCCTTGAGCCGGTGGAGTCGACGGACTCATGGTGTACGCCCTGCGCGCTACGAGAGGTACTAGACCTGATACGATTTTTAGCAGCTTACACAGCAACCCCACACATTTTCCTACTCCCTGCTGACGAGAGGCAACTACCTCGAAACACGTGTCCAGGGATGGCACACGCCACGCATACTCGCACTCATGACTCGGGCATAGGCGTACCCGCCGACGCTGACCTCAGGGACCATTTTCATTGGGGGAACATGACTGGTAGGTGTAGCAGAGTGCGACCAATTAGCTTTAACTTTATATATTCAGGCTCCCTTGAGCCGGTGGAGTCGACGGACTCATGGTGTACGCCCTGCGCGCTACGAGAGGTACTAGACCTGATACGATTTTTAGCAGCTTACACAGCAACCCCACACATTTTCCTACTCCCTGCTGACGAGAGGCAACTACCTCGAAACACGTGTCCAGGGATGGCACACGCCACGCATACTCGCACTCATGACTCGGGCATAGGCGTACCCGCCGACGCTGACCTCAGGGACCATTTTCATTGGGGGAACACGACTGGTAGGTGTAGCAGAGTGCGACCAATTAGCTTTAACTTTATATATTCAGGCTCCCTTGAGCCGGTGGAGTCGACGGACTCATGGTGTACGCCCTGCGCGCTACGAGAGGTACTAGACCTGATACGATTTTTAGCAGCTTACACAGCAACCCCACACATTTTCCTACTCCCTGCTGACGAGAGGCAACTACCTCGAAACACGTGTCCAGGGATGGCACACGCCACGCATACTCGCACTCATGACTCGGGCATAGGCGTACCCGCCGACGCTGACCTCAGGGACCATTTTCATTGGGGGAACACGACTGGTAGGTGTAGCAGAGTGCGACCAATTAGCTTTAACTTTATATATTCAGGCTCCCTTGAGCCGGTGGAGTCGACGGACTCATGGTGTACGCCCTGCGCGCTACGAGAGGTACTAGACCTGATACGATTTTTAGCAGCTTACACAGCAACCCCACACATTTTCCTACTCCCTGCTGACGAGAGGCAACTACCTCGAAACACGTGTCCAGGGATGGCACACGCCACGCATACTCGCACTCATGACTCGGGCATAGGCGTACCCGCCGACGCTGACCTCAGGGACCATTTTCATTGGGGGAACACGACTGGTAGGTGTAGCAGAGTGCGACCAATTAGCTTTAACTTTATATATTCAGGCTCCCTTGAGCCGGTGGAGTCGACGGACTCATGGTGTACGCCCTGCGCGCTACGAGAGGTACTAGACCTGATACGATTTTTAGCAGCTTACACAGCAACCCCACACATTTTCCTACTCCCTGCTGACGAGAGGCAACTACCTCGAAACACGTGTCCAGGGATGGCACACGCCACGCATACTCGCACTCATGACTCGGGCATAGGCGTACCCGCCGACGCTGACCTCAGGGACCATTTTCATTGGGGGAACACGACTGGTAGGTGTAGCAGAGTGCGACCAATTAGCTTTAACTTTATATATTCAGGCTCCCTTGAGCCGGTGGAGTCGACGGACTCATGGTGTACGCCCTGCGCGCTACGAGAGGTACTAGACCTGATACGATTTTTAGCAGCTTACACAGCAACCCCACACATTTTCCTACTCCCTGCTGACGAGAGGCAACTACCTCGAAACACGTGTCCAGGGATGGCACACGCCACGCATACTCGCACTCATGACTCGGGCATAGGCGTACCCGCCGACGCTGACCTCAGGGACCATTTTCATTGGGGGAACACGACTGGTAGGTGTAGCAGAGTGCGACCAATTAGCTTTAACTTTATATATTCAGGCTCCCTTGAGCCGGTGGAGTCGACGGACTCATGGTGTACGCCCTGCGCGCTACGAGAGGTACTAGACCTGATACGATTTTTAGCAGCTTACACAGCAACCCCACACATTTTCCTACTCCCTGCTGACGAGAGGCAACTACCTCGAAACACGTGTCCAGGGATGGCACACGCCACGCATACTCGCACTCATGACTCGGGCATAGGCGTACCCGCCGACGCTGACCTCAGGGACCATTTTCATTGGGGGAACACGACTGGTAGGTGTAGCAGAGTGCGACCAATTAGCTTTAAGTGTAGGGGGTAGTGCTGGGGGAAGTGTGTAAAAGTTTAGCATATTGTAGTGGTGTTTGTGTAGTGCAGGGAGTCATGCTCGGGGTAGTGTTTTAGGGTTTAGGGTAGTGCAGTGGTGTTTGTGTACTGTAGGGGGTGGTGTTTTATGGTTTAGGGTAGTGCAGCGATGTTTGTATAGTGTAGGGTGTCATGCTGGGGTAGTTGTTTAGGGTTTAGGGAGGTGTAGTGGTTCTTGTGTAGTGTATGGGGGTCATACTGGGGGTAGATTTAGGGTTTAAGGTTTTACAGTGGTGTTTGTGTAGTGTAGGGGGTTGTGCGGGGTAGTGTTTTAGGGTTTAAGGCAGTGCAATGGTGTTTGTGTAGTGTAGGGGGTCGTGCTGGGGCAGTGTTTTAGGGTTTAGAGTAGTGCAAAGGTGTTTGGGTAGTATAGGGGTAGTGCTGGGGATAGTGTTTTAGGGTTTAGGGTAGTGCAGTGGTGCTTGTGTAGGGTAGAGGGTCATGCTGGGGTAAGTGTTTTAGGGTGTATGTAGTGGAGAGGTGTTTGTGTAGTATAAGGGTTCGTGCTGGGGTATTGTTTTAGGGTTTAGGCTAGTACAGTGATGTTTGTGTAGTGCAGGGGTCGTGCTAGGTGTATTGTTTTATGGTTTAGGATAGTGCAGTGGTGTTTGTGTAGTGTAGGGGGTTGTTCTGGGGCTAGATAGAGGGTTAGGGTAGTGCAGTGGTGTTTGGGTAGTGTAGGGGGTGTTGCTACAGTTAATGTTTTAGGGTTTAGGGTAGTGCAGTCATGTTTGTGTAGTGAAGGGGGTCGTGCTGGAGGTAGTGTTTTAATGTTTAGGGTAGTGCAGTGGTGTTTGTGTAGTGTAGGGGGTTGTACTGGGGGAGAGTTTTTGGGTTTAGGGTAGTGCCCTAAACCCTAAAACACTACCCCACTATGACACCCTACACTGCACGAACACCACTGCAACGCCCTATACCCTAAAACTCTACCCCCAGCATGACCGCCTACACTGCCCAAACACCACTGCACTGCCCTAAACCCTGAATCACCACCCCCAGCACGACCCAATACACTGCCTAATCACCACTGTACTGCCCTTAACCCTGAAACACCATCCCCAGCATGACCCCCTACACTGCCTGAACACAACTGTACTGCCCTAAACCCTAAAACACCATCCCCAGCACAACCCCCTACACTGCCCGAACACCACTGCACTGCCCTAAACCCTGAAACACTACCCTCATCAAAAGTCCAATTGGCCGCACCCTGCTCGTCCTACCAGTGCGTTACCCCAAGGCATTGTGGTCCATGCAGTAGCATCGGCGAATACGCCTGTGCCAAAAATTGTAAGTGAAAGTAAGTGTCGCGTTAGCCATCCCTGGACACGTGTTTCGAGGTAGTTGCCTCTTGTCAGCAGGGAGTAGGTATGTGTGTGGGGTTGCCGCGTAGGCTGCTGAAAAAGTATTCTCAGGTAAAGTACCTCTCATGGCACGCAGGTGCTGGTCCATGGGCTTGTCAGCCCCACCGGCTCAAGAGAGCCTGAATATAAACAAAAGTCCAATTGGCCGCACCCTGCTCGTCCTACCAGTGTGTTACCCCAAGGCATTGTGGTCCATGCAGTAGCATCGGCGAATACGCCTGTGCCAAAATTGTAAGTGAAAGTAAGTGTCGCGTTAGCCATCCCTGGACACATGTTTCGAGGTAGTTGCCTCTCGTCAGCAGGGAGTAGGTATGTGTGTGGGGTTGCCGCGTAGGCTGCAGAAAAAAGTATTCTCAGGTAAAGTACCTCTCATGGCGCGCAGGTGCTGGTCCATGGGCTCGTCAGCCCCACCGGCTCAAGAGAGCCTGAATATAAACAAAAGCACTACGCTCATCAAGACCCCCTACACTGCCCGAACACCACTGCACTGCCCTAAACCCTGAAACACCAGCCCCAACACGACCCCCTACACTGCCCGAACGCCACTGCACTGCCCTAAACCCTGAAAGAACAGCTCCAGCATGACCCCCTACACTGCAAGAACCCCACTGCACTGCCCTAAACCCTGAAACACCACAACCAGCAAGACCCCCTACACTGCCCTAAACCCTGAAACACCACCCTCAGCAAAACCCCCTTCACTGCCCGACCACCACTGCAATGCCCTAAACCCTGAATTACTAGTCCCAGTACAACCCCCTACACTGTCCAAACACCACTGCCCTAAACCCTAAAACACCAACCCCAGCATGACCCCCTACACTGCCTGAACACCACTGCACTGTCCTAAACCCTGGAACACTAGCCCCAGCAAAACCCCCAACCCTGCCCGAACACCACTGCCCTAAACCCTGAAACACCACCCCCTGCAACACCCCCTACACTGCCCGAACACCACTGCCTTGCCCTAAACCCTGAAACACTAGCCCCAGCACGACACCCTACACTGCACGAATACCACTGCACTGCCCTAAACCCTGAAACACCAGCCCCAGCACGACCCCCTACACTGCCCAAACACCACTCAACTGCCCTAAACCCTGAAACACCAGTACCAGCAAGACCCCCTACACTGCCCGAACACCACTGCACTGCCCTAAACCCTGAAACACCAACCCCAGCACGACCCCCTACACTGCCAGAACACCACTGCACTGTCCTAGACCCTGGAACACCAGCCCCAGCAAGACCCCCAACACTGGCCGAACACTGCCCGAACAGCGCTGCCCTAAACCCTGAAACACCACCCCCTGCAAGACCCCCTACACTGCCCGAACACCACTGCCTTGCCCTAAACCCTGAAACACTAGCCCCAGCACGACCCCCTACACTGCACGAATACCACTGCACTGCCCTAAACCCTGAAACACCAGCCCAGCACGACCCCCTACATTGCCCAAACATCACTCCACTGCCCTAAACCCTGAAACACCAGTACCAGCAAGACCCACTTCACTGCCCGAACACCACTGCACTGCCCTAAACCCTGAAACACCAGCCCCAGCATGACCCCCCACACTGCCCGAACACCACTGCACTGTCCTAAACCCTAAAACTTGAGCCCCAGCAAGACCCCCTACACTGCCCGAACTCCACTGCACTTCCCTAAATCCTGAATCACCAGCCCCAGCACGACCCCCTACATTGCCCGAACACCACTGCACTGCCCTACACCCTGTAACACCAACCCCAGCACGACCCCCTACACTGCCTGAACATCACTGCACTGCCCTAAACCCTGAAACACCAGCTCTAGCACAACCCCCTACACTGCCCAAACACCCCTGAACTGCCCTAAACCCTAAAACACCAGCTCCAGCAATACACCCTTCACTGCCCAAACAGCACTGCACTGCCCTAAACCCTGAAACCCCACCACCAGCACAACCCCCTTCACTGCCCGAAAACCACTGCAATGCCTAAACCCTGAAACACCACCCTCAGCAAAACCCCCTTCACTGCCCGACCACCACTGCAATGCCCTAAACCCTGAATTACTAGTCCCAGCACAACCCCCTACACTGTCCAAACACCACTGCCCTAAACCCTGAAACACCAATCCCAGCACGACCCCCTACACTACCTGAACACCACTGCCTTGCCCTAAACCCTGAAACACTAGCCCCAGTACGACACCCTACACAGTACGAATACCACTGCACTGCCCTAAACCCTGAAACACCAGCCCCAGCACGACCCCCTACACTGCCCAAACACCACTCAACTGCCATAAACCCTGAAACACCAGTACCAGCAAGACCCTCTACACTGCCCAAACACCACTGCACTGCCCTAAACCCTGAAACACCAACCCCAGCACGACCCCCTACACTGCCCGAACACCACAGCACCGTCCTAAACCCTGGAACACCAGCCCCAACAAGACCTCCAACACTGCCCGAACACTGCCCGAACACCACTGCCCTAAACCCTGAAACACCACCCCCTGCAAGACCCCCTACACTGCCCGAACACCACTGCCTTGCCCTAAACCCTGAAACACTAGCCCCAGTATGACCCCCTACACTGCACGAATACCACTGCACTGCCCTAAACCCTGAAACACCAGCCCCAGCACGACCCCCTACATTGCCCAAACATCACTCCACTGCCCTAAACCCTGAAACACAGTACCAGCAAGACCCCCTACACTGCCCGAACACCACTGCACTGCCCTAAACCCTGAAACACCAGCCCCAGCATGACCCCCTACACTGCCCGAACACCACTGCACTGTCCTAAACCCTGAAACTCGAGCCCCAGAAAGACTCCCTACACTGCCCGAACACCACTGCACTTCCCTAAACCCTCAATCACCAGCCCCAGCACGACCCCCTACACTGCCCGAACACCACTGCACTGCCCTATACCCTGTAACACCAACCCCAGCACAACCCCCTACACTGCCCGAACACCACTGCACTGCCCTAAACCCTGAAACACCAGCTCTAGCACCACCCCCTACACTGCCCAAAAACCTCTGCACTGCCCTAAACCCTAAAACACCAGCTCCAGCACTACACCCTTCACTCCCCAAACAGCGCTGCACTGCCCTAAACCCTGAAACCCCACCACCAGTACAACCCCCTTCACTGCCCGAACACCATTGCAATGCCTAAACCCTGAAATACCACCCTCAGCAAAACCCCCTTCACTGCCGGACCACCACTGCAATGCCCTAAAGCCTGAAACACCTCCCCCAGCATGACTCCCTTCACTGCCCGAACACCACTGCCTTGCCCTAAACCCTGAAACACTAGCCCCAGCACGACACCCTACACTGCACGAATACCACTGCACTGCCCTAAACCCTGAAACACCAGCCCCAGCATGACCCCCTAAACTGCCCAAACACCACTCAACTGCCCTAAACCCTAAAACACCAGTACCAGCAAGACCCCCTACACTGCCCGAACACCACTGCACTGCCCTAAACCCTGAAACACCAACCCCAGCACGACCCCCTACACTGCCCGAACACCACTGCACTGTCCTAAACCCTGGAACACCAGCCCCAGCAAGACCCCCAACACTGCCCGAACACTGCCCGCACACCACTGCCCTAAACCCTGAAACACCACCCCCTGCAAGACCCCCTACACTGCCCGAACACCACTGCCTTGCCCTAAACCCTGAAACACTAGCCCCAGCACGACCCCCTACCCTGCACGAATACCACTGCACTGCCCTAAACCCTGAAACACCAGCCCCAGCACGACCCCCTACATTGCCCAAACATCACTCCACTGCCCTAAACCCTGAAACACCAGTACCAGCAAGACCCCCTACACTGCCCGAACACCACTGCACTGCCCTAAACCCTGAAACACCAGCCCCAGCATGACCCCCCACACTGCCCGAACACCACTGCACTGTCCTAAACCCTGAAACTTGAGCCCCAGCAAGACCCCCTACACTGCCCGAACACCACTGCACTGCCCTACACACTGTAACACCAACCCCAGCACGACCCCCTACACTGCCTGAACACCACTGCACTGCCCTAAACCCTGAAACACCAGCTCTAGCACAACCCCCTACACTGCCCAAACACCCCTGAACTGCCCTAAACCCTAAAACACCAGCTCCAGCAATACACCCTTCACTGCCCAAACAGCACTGCACTGCCCTAAACCTTGAAACCCCACCACCAGCACAACCCCCTTCACTGCCCGAAAACCACTGCAATGCCTAAACCCTGAAACACCACCCTCAGCAAAACCCCCTTCACTGCCCGACCACCACTGCAATGCCCTAAACCCTGAATTACTAGTCCCAGCACAACCCCCTACACTGTCCAAACACCACTGCCCTAAACCCTGAAACACCAACCCCAGCACGACCCCCTACACTACCTGAACACCACTGCACTGTCCTAAACCCTGGAACACCAGCCCCAGCAAGACCCCCAACACTGCCCGACCACCACTGCCCTAAACCCTGAAACACCACCCCCTGCAAGACCCCCTACACTGCCCGAACACCACTGCCTTGCCCTAAACCCTGAAACACTAGCCCCAGCACGACACCCTACACAGCACGAATACCACTACACTGCCCTAAACCCTGAAACACCAGCCCCAGCACGACCCCCTACACTGCCCAAACACCACTCAACTGCCATAAACCCTGAAACACCAGTGCCAGCAAGACCCTCTACACTGCCCAAACACCACTGCACTGCCCTGAACCCTGAAACGCCAACACCAGCACGACCCCCTACACTGCCCGAACACCACTGCACTGTCCTAAACCCTGGAACACCAGCCCCAACAAGACCCCCAACACTGCCCGAACACTGCCCGAACACCACTGCCCTAAACCCTGAAACACCACCCCCTGGAAGACCCCCTACACTGCCCGAACACCACTGCCTTGCCCTAAACCCTGAAACACTAGCCCCAGTATGACCCCCTACACTGCACGAATACCACTGCACTGCCCTAAACCCTGAAACACCAGCCCCAGCACGACCCCCTACATTGCCCAAACATCACCCCACTGCCCTAAACCCTGAAACACCAGTACCAGCAAGACCCCCTACACTGCCCGAACACCACTGCACTGCCCTAAACCCTGAAACACCAGCCCCAGCATGACCCCCTACACTGCCCGAACACCACTGCACTGTCCTAAACCCTGAAACTCGAGCCCCAGAAAGACTCCCTACACTGCCCGAACACCACTGCACTTCCCTAAACCCTCAATCACCAGCCCCAGCACGACCCCCTACACTGCCCGAACACCACTGCACTGCCCTATACCCTGTAACACCAACCCCAGCACAACCCCCTACACTGCCCGAACACCACTGCACTGCCCTAAACCCTGAAACACCAGCTCTAGCACCACCCCCTACACTGCCCAAAAACCTCTGCACTGCCCTAAACCCTAAAACACCAGCTCCAGCACTACACCCTTCACTCCCCAAACAGCGCTGCACTGCCCTAAACCCTGAAACCCCACCACCAGTACAACCCCCTTCACTGCCCGAACACCATTGCAATGCCTAAACCCTGAAATACCACCCTCAGCAAAACCCCCTTCACTGCCGGACCACCACTGCAATGCCCTAAAGCCTGAAACACCTCCCCCAGCATGACTCCCTTCACTGCCCGAACACCACTGCCTTGCCCTAAACCCTGAAACACTAGCCCCAGCACGACACCCTACACTGCACGAATACCACTGCACTGCCCTAAACCCTGAAACACCAGCCCCAGCATGACCCCCTAAACTGCCCAAACACCACTCAACTGCCCTAAACCCTGAAACACCAGTACCAGCAAGACCCCCTACACTGCCCGAACACCACTGCACTGCCCTAAACCCTGAAATACCAACCCCAGCACGACCCCCTACACTGCCCGAACACCACTGCACTGTCCTAAACCCTGGAACACCAGCCCCAGCAAGACCCCCAACACTGCCCGAACACTGCCCGAACACCACTGCCCTAAACCCTGAAACACCACCCCCTGCAAGACCCCCTACACTGCCCGAACACCACTGCCTTGCCCTAAACCCTGAAACACTAGCCCCAGCACGACCCCCTACACTGCACGAATACCACTGCACTGCCCTAAACCCTGAAACACCAGCCCCAGCACGACCCCCTACATTGCCCAAACATCACTCCACTGCCCTAAACCCTGAAACACCAGTACCAGCAAGACCCCCTACACTGCCCGAACACCACTGCACTGCCCTAAACCCTGAAACACCAGCCCCAGCATGACCCCCCACACTGCCCGAACACCACTGCACTGTCCTAAACCCTGAAACTTGAGCCCCATCAAGACCCCCTACACTGCCCGAACACCACTGCACTGCCCTACACCCTGTAACACCAACCCCAGCACGACCCCCTACACTGCCTGAACATCACTGCACTGCCCTAAACCCTGAAACACCAGCTCTAGCACAACCCCCTACACTGCCCAAACACCCCTGAACTGCCCTAAACCCTAAAACACCAGCTCCAGCAATACACCCTTCACTGCCCAAACAGCACTGCACTGCCCTAAACCTTGAAACCCCACCACCAGCACAACCCCCTTCACTGCCCGAAAACCACTGCAATGCCTAAACCCTGAAACACCACCCTCAGCAAAACCCCCTTCTCTGCCCGACCACCACTGCAATGCCCTAAACCCTGAATTACTAGTCCCAGCACAACCCCCTACACTGTCCAAACACCACTGCCCTAAACCCTGAAACACCAACCCCAGCACGACCCCCTACACTACCTGAACACCACTGCACTGTCCTAAACCCTGGAACACCAGCCCCAGCAAGACCCCCAACACTGCCCGACCACCACTGCCCTAAACCCTGAAACACCACCCCCTGCAAGACCCCCTACACTGCCCGAACACCACTGCCTTGCCCTAAACCCTGAAACACTAGCCCCAGCACGACACCCTACACAGCACGAATACCACTACACTGCCCTAAACCCTGAAACACCAGCCCCAGCACGACCCCCTACACTGCCCAAACACCACTCAACTGCCATAAACCCTGAAACACCAGTGCCAGCAAGACCCTCTACACTGCCCAAACACCACTGCACTGCCCTGAACCCTGAAACACCAACCCCAGCACGACCCCCTACACTGCCCGAACACCACTGCACTGTCCTAAACCCTGGAACACCAGCCCCAACAAGACCCCCAACACTGCCCGAACACTGCCCGAACACCACTGCCCTAAACCCTGAAACACCACCCCCTGGAAGACCCCCTACACTGCCCGAACACCACTGCCTTGCCCTAAACCCTGAAACACTAGCCCCAGTATGACCCCCTACACTGCACGAATACCACTGCACTGCCCTAAACCCTGAAACACCAGCCCCAGCACGACCCCCTACATTGCCCAAACATCACTCCACTGCCCTAAACCCTGAAACACCAGTACCAGCAAGACCCCCTACACTGCCCGAACACCACTGCACTGCCCTAAACCCTGAAACACCAGCCCCAGCATGACCCCCTACACTGCCCGAACACCACTGCACTGTCCTAAACCCTGAAACTCGAGCCCCAGCAAGACTCCATACACTGCCCGAACACCACTGCACTTCCCTAAACCCTCAATCACCAGCCCCAGCACGACCCCCTACACTGCCCGAACACCACTGCACTGCCCTATACCCTGTAACACCAACCCCAGCACAACCCCCTACACTGCCCGAACACCACTGCACTGCCCTAAACCCTGAAACACCAGCTCTAGCACCACCCCCTACACTGCCCAAAAACATCTGCACTGCCCTAAACCCTAAAACACCAGCTCCAGCACTACACCCTTCACTCCCCAAACAGCGCTGCACTGCCCTAAACCCTGAAACCCCACCACCAGCACAACCCCCTTCACTGCCCGAACACCATTGCAATGCCTAAACCCTGAAATACCACCCTCAGCAAAACCCCCTTCACTGCCGGACCACCACTGCAATGCCCTAAACCCTGAAACACCTCCCCCAGCATGACTCCCTTCACTGCCTGAACACCACTGCACTGCCCTAAACCCTGAAACACCAGCCGAAGCACAACCCCCTACACTACCTGAATGCCCCTGCACTGCCCTAAGCCCCGAAACACCTGCTCCAGCATGACCCCCTACAGTGCCCGAACACCACTGCACTGCCCTACACCCTGAAGCACCAACCCCAGCAAGAACCCCTACACTGCCTGAACACCACTGCCCTAAACCCTGAAACACCAGCCCCAAAAAGACCCCCTACACTGCCTGAACACCACTGCACTGCCCTAAACCCTGAAACAATAGCCCCAGCACGACCCCCTACACTGCCCTAAACCCTGAAACACCACCCCCAGCACAACCCCCTACACTCCCCAAACACCACTGCCCAAAACCCTGAAACAGCAACCCCAGCACGACCCCTTACACTGCCTGAACACCACTGCACTGCCCTAAACCCTCAAACACCATCCCCAGCAACACCCCCTACACTGCTAGAACACCACTGCCATAAATCCTGAAACACCAGCCCCGACATGACCCCCTACACTGCCCAAACACCACTGCACTGCCCTAAACCGTAAAACACTACCCCAGCACAATCCACTACACTGCACGAACACCACTGCACTGCCCTAAACCCTATAACACTACCCCAGGCATGACCCCCTACACTGCCCAAACACCACTGCACTGCCTTAAACCCTGAATCACCATCCCCAGTCGAACCTAATACACTGCACGAACACCACTGCACTGCCCTAAACCCTAAAACACTACCCGAGGCATGACCCCCTACACTGCCCAAACACCACTGCACTGCCTTAAACCCTGAATCACCATCCCCAGTCGAACCTAATACACTGCCCGAACACCACTGCACTGCCCCAAATCCTGAAACACCACCTCCAGCACGACCCCTAAACTGCCCGAACACCACTGTACTGCCCTAAACCCTTAAACACCACCCCCTGCATGACCTCCTACACTGCCCGAACACCAATGCACTGCCCTAAACCCTAAAACACTACCCCCAGCACGCCCCCTACAGTGCTCGAACATCACTACTCTGCCCTAAACTCTAAAACACCACCCCCGGCACTATCCCCTACACTGCCCGAACACTTTTGCACTTCCCTAAACCCTGAAACACTATCCCCAGCATGAACCCCTACACTGCTCGAACACCACTGCACTGCCCTAAACCCTGAAACACCAGCCCCAGCACGACCCCCTACACTGCCCGAACACCACAGCACTGCCCTAAACCCTGAAACACTAGCCCCAGCACTACACCCTACACTGCCCGAACACCGCTTCACTTCCCTAAACCCTGAAACCCCACCACCAGCACGATCCCCTTCACTGCCCAAACACCACTGAAATGCCCCAAACCCTGAAACACCACCCCCAGCATGACCCCCTTCACTGCCCGAACACCACTGCAATGCCCCAAACCCTGAAACACCACCCCCAGCATGACCCCCTTCACTGCCCGAACACCACTGCACTGCCCTAAACCCTCAAACATGACCCCAGCACAACCCCGAGCACAACCCCCTTACACTGCCCAAACTCCACTGCACTGCCATAATCCCTGAAACACTGCCCCCTGCACAACCCCCTACATGGGCCAAACACCACTGCACTGCCTAAACCCTGAAACACCACCCCCCTGCATGACCCCCTATACTGCCCGAACACCACTGCACTGCCATAAACCATGAAACACCAGCCCCAGCACGACCCCCTACATTGCCCGAACACCACTGACCTGCCCTAAACCCTGAAACACCAGCCCCAGCATGACCCCTACACAGCCCGAACACCACTGCACTACCCTAAACCCTGAAACACCAGCCCCAGCATGACCCCCTACACTGTCCGAACACCACTGCACTGCCCTAAACCCTGATAAATGAGCACCAGCACGACCCCCTACACTGCCCGAATACCACAGCACTGTCCTAAACCCTGAAACAACACCCCCAGCCTGACCCGCTACACTGTTCGAACACCACTGCACTGTCCTAAACCCTGAAACACCACCCCCAGCACAAATCCTACACTGCCCGAACCCCACTGCACCGCCCTAAAATCTGAAACACCACCTCCAACACTACAACCTACACTGTCCGAACACCACTGACCTGCCCTAAACCCTGAAACACCACCCCCAGCACGACCCTCTACACTGCCCGAACACCACTGCACTTCCCTAAACCCTGAATCACCAGCCCCAGCATGACCCCCTACACTGCCCGAACACCACTGCACTGCCCTAAACCCTGTAACACCAACCCAAGCACGACCCCCTACACTGCCCGAACACCACTGCACTGCCCTAAACCCTAAAACACCAGCTCTAGCACAACCCACTACACTGCCCAAACACCACTGCACTGCCCTAAACCCTAAAACACCAGCTCCAGCACGACCCCTACACTGCCCGAACACCACTGTACTGCCCTATACCCTTAAACACCACCCCCAGCATGACCCCCTACAGTGCCTGAACACCACTGCACTGCCCTAAACCCTAAAACACTACCCCCAGCACGACCCCCTACAGTGCTCAAACATCACTACTCTGCCCTAAACCCTAAAACACCACCCCCAGCACTACCCCCTACACTGCCCGAACACTTTTGCACTTCCCTAAACCCTGAAACACTACCCCCAGCAAGACCCCCTGAATTGCCCGAACACCACTGCCCTAAATCCTGAAACACCACCTCCAGCATGACCCCTACACTGCCCGAACACCACTGTACTGCCCTAAACCATTAAACACCATCCCCAGTATGACCCCCTACACTGCCCGAACACTACTGCACTGCCCTAAACCCTAAAACACTACCCCAGCACAACCCACTACACTGCACAAACACCACTGCACTGCCCTAAACCCTAAAATACTACCCC
Source organism: Triturus cristatus (assembly GCF_964204655.1). Classification (NCBI taxonomy): domain Eukaryota; kingdom Metazoa; phylum Chordata; class Amphibia; order Caudata; family Salamandridae; genus Triturus; species Triturus cristatus. The sequence goes on from NC_140591.1 coordinate 1,560,565,606, forward strand.
CAGCATAACCCCCTACACTGCCCAAACACCACTGCACTGCCCTAAACCCTGAATCACCATCCCCAGTCGAATCAAATACACTGCCCGAACACCACTGCACTGCCCCAAACCGTGAAACACCACCTCCAGCACGACCCCTACACTGCCCGAACACCACTTGACTGCCCTAAACCCTTAAAGACCACCCCCAGCATGACCCCCTACACTGCCCGAACACCACTGCACTGTCCTAAACCCTAAAACACTATCCCCAGCATGACCCCCTACAGTGCTCGAACATCACTACTCTGCCCTAAACCCTAAAACACCACCGCCAGTACAAAACCCTACACTGCCCGAACACTTTTGCACTTCCCTAAACTCTGAAACACTACCCCCAGCATGACCCCCTACACTGCCCGAACACCACTGAACTGCCCTATACCTGAAACCATCAGCCCCAGCGCGACCCCCTACACTGCCCGAACACCACAGCACTGCCCTAAACCCTGAGGGCCCGATTCACAGAACAAACTTAAGACTAAATCCTAAACTTACTACCATTCTGGTATTCACAGAATGCACCTACTACTTCTGGTATTCACAGAATGAACTTACTACTTTTGCTATTCACAGAATGAACTTAGAACTTTTGCTATTCACAGAATGCATTTGCGACCACTAAACTTACGTCCGCACTCGGGCCGGAATTTCCGCCGCCGGAGCGGACTTTCCGCCACCGGAGCGGAATGTCTGTACCCGGAGCGGAAAGTCCGCTTACGGGCCGGAAAGTCCGCTCACAGGCCGGAAAGTCCACATACTGGTCGGAAAGTCCGCATACGGGCCAGAAATTCCGCTCTCGGACCGGAAATTCCGCTCTCGGACCGGAACTTCCGATTTGGGCAAGACTACATTAACTGTGGCCATTGATAATTTGAGCCAATGGTAAACACCTGTCCAAGTCCCTACCATCCCCCATCGTGCATCAGCTGACACACTCCAGCCAATCCTAGGTTGGCAGCACGTATAACTGCAGAGCAGACACACACACAATCCCTTACAACATGTCACTGAATGTGTTTGTTGCACTGCCCCTTGCCATGCGGCAACACCACTTGAGGAGGAGGAGGAGAGCAGAGAGGATCTTCAGGCAGAGGATCAACCTATTTGGACTTTCCAGCCAAGATGTAAGTGCCAGGTACCGTTTCCCTCCAGAAGTCATCTTGGATATGGTATGTGAGTGGGAGCAGGAACTTGACTCTGTGACCTGCTGCTCTCATGCAATCCCAGCATATCTCAAGATCCTCTCTGTGCTCCATTTCTTTGCCACTGGCTCTTTCCAAAGGGTCTCCAGTGACCATGTGGGCATATCCCAGGCGAGCCAGTCGCGGTGCCTGCATCAGGTACTGAGATGCATCACTGCAAGATCCCACAACCACATACAAATGCCACGTACACTGGCCCTGATACAAAGGGCAGCACGAGATTTCTATCTCATTGCACAATTCCCACGTGTGCTGGGTGCAATTGATTGTACCCATGTGGCCCTTCAGCCACCCCACCACATTGCACACATCTTCTGCAACAGACACCGATGGCATTCCATCAACGTGCAAGCTGTCTGTGATGCCAGGGGGAGGTTCATTAATGTGCATGCGGTGTTCCCAGGCAGTACCCATGACAGCTTCATATTCCGCATGTCACCTCTTGCCCGGCGGATGGCTGCGGGAGAATTTGACAACATGTGGCTACTGGGTAAGTACCAAGCGTTAGAAATGAGGGAAATGTGTTTTGCAAATGTATGAATGCCCCCCCACATTAACCATTGTACAATAAGAATCATAAAGCTACATACATGGCACAACAGATACTGCATGTAATACAGTACAGATCATGTCTTGTGCAAGTCAAAGAGGGAAATGTAACCAACTGCCCTTTCCCCTCTCCTCAGGTGACGCTGGGTATGCACTCACACCACATCTTCTCACCCCTTACAGGCGTGCAAACACTGTACCACAGCGTAGGTACAATCGGGCACACATACGGACTCGAGCCATCATGGAGCGCACTTTTGGTCTGTTGAAGTCGCGATTCAGATGTCTCGACCGTACAGGGCGGGTGATGCAGTACTCCCCAGAAGTCGTGTGCAAGATCATATTAGCCTGTTGTGTCTTGCACAACATTGCCTTAACGCATGGCTTACACATACCGCTGGAACCTCGGCTAGCTCTGAATCTGGGAAACCGGGCCATGGCACATAACCGAGGTCAGGGCATGCAAGTCCGTGAGCAGCTCGTTGCCACATTTTTCACATGAGCAACCTGTAGTGGAATGGACTAAATGTGGATTGCTGTCTGTTGCCAATGATGAAACTTGGATATACACGACTGTGTAAATAAATTCCTTCCTGAGACAACTTTGCAAGCCACACTAACTGCATGTTCATCACAGCTGGTGACAGTAGTCAAAAGGTTAAGCGTGCTGCACTACACCGTTCAGCGATCAGTGTAGTGGATGTCCCGAAAGAATCTATTGACGCTGATGGAAAATGATCCATGTACTGAGAGACACAGCCGGACCTCATGAGGATGCGTCACTGAATCAGAAAAGGCCATAACCATAGCATTGGCGGGCCTGTGCCATCAACAGATGTGACTCACCCACAAAAGATGCGCCTACAACGTGAGTGATGTCATGGGTGAATCAGACACCATGAGGCAGATGAATACGCCCCGTGCACCACTTTTGCGCCCCCGTTGCGCAGCGGCGGCGCCGACCCAGCGCCATGCTGCGTGCTATTTACAACGTGACGCATCTAGGGAGATGCGTCACGTTGTCAAGCTTGCGCCACATGTGGGCGTACCTGCACAGGGGGGGGGCCTTCTGGCACAGTAATGCCTCCGAAAAGTGGCTGATTGAAATCCACAAGATTTCACTCAGACACTTTTCAGGCCATGCTGCGTCAAAGCCCTGCGCCTGCTTGAAGCAGGCTTAAGGATTGACGCACTATGTCCAGCAATGCGCCAACCTTACGCCGGCCAGATGCGTCACGCATCTGCTTGTCCTTGCGCCACGATGCACGGCATTGTAAATGCGGCGCTTCTGCGGTGGTGCAAGGGCAAACTTGACTGACGCATCTCCCATGGCGCATCCCTGCTGATCTGCAGGGATGTGCCAGGGAACATAAATCTGCCCCCATGTGTCTGTGATATATCCACACTTCTCCACCCCAATGTTACATAACACATCACACAACTCTGCTACTGAGCACCCAATATGGACTACATGTACCATGATGCAAAGCATGAGAAAGTGAAACAGGGGTTTCATGTTGTGTCAGCCCCCCCACCCATTAGTGCAGAAATGTCTTTAAATGGTCTCTTCCCCCTCTTGTTACATTTTAATAATTCACACATGCACTGTCTTTTCTTTTTTATCCACAACAGAACAGCAGGATGGCAGTAGATTACATTCATGATTGTGGATGGATCTGGATGAATACAAAATGGCTGCCAACTATTTCCTGTGATGTATTTCCTGCCTCCCACTCCCTGTCAAACATATCCTGTATAAAAAAATCTTTTCCGGGTCATTTTCGGAGTTTACGGCACAAAAGCGGAAGTCCCGATTACGGAGCGTACGGCGCGTGTGCGGACCCTCCGCTCCGGAACCGGAAACTGTGCTCGCGGGCCGTAAACTCCGAAAATGACCCAGAACACATTATTTCATTCAGGAAATGTTTTACAGGAAGTTGGAGGCAGGAAATACATCACAGGAAATAGTTGGCAGCCATTTTGTGTTCATTCTGAGTCATCCTCACTCACAGATCAGATCCTCTGACAGCCTGCTGCTCTCATCATACTTATTATCCCCATAATGGCTGAGGGTTATGAAGAGAAGGCACCCCCTTTCACTGAAAGTTAGTTAGACATCTTGGCTGAGGGGGTGCTGGGCAAATATCCTCAGCTATATGGGGACCCTGAACACCAGCTGAGCAATGCAGCCCGGGCCAGGCTGTGGGCCAACATCGGGGAGCGCTGCAGTGCAGTAGGAGTCCACACCAGGAGTGTGAGGGCATGCCGCAAGCGCTGGGAGGACCTGAAACGGTGGTCCTGGCACAAGGCTGAGGAGATGGTGGGCCAGTCCACCCAGCACCATGTGCATCGTCCTCGCCTATCCCCACTGTACAGGAGGGTCCTGCAAGCAGCTTGGCCGACCCTCCATGCTCAGCTGGAGGAGCATGAGCAGCAGGGACATGGTAAGTGCATCATATGCTAAATGTGTCTGGGAGTATGATGTGAGTGAAACAGTGCTGTACCATTGTGTGTCCGATGCTTCCATTCACTGATTCTGTGTCCATGCAGCAGTCACCAAGCATAAAAAGGCACACTGTGGCATATGGACTGTACAGGGCAGAGTGCATTTTGGGAGTTGTAGTTTCGTCATGACAACTGGCTAAATGAATCTGATAGCTAGGGGTATACCCAACTATTACACCATCCATTACCTGGGTAAAGTGAACACAATATATGAAGAAACGTGGTATGGAGGAAAAGATATAACTATATTTGTGAACAAGGACACATTTCATGATCCTTTCACATGTGATTAAATTCACTTCTCATTTTCTTTGTATTTGAGCTGAGCATATACAAAAACATATATTTACAAAACATAACCTCTGCACATATAACACAAGTACGCTACTGTCCTAAACATTAATTTTCAATTGTGGGTCCCCCCTTCAATAGTGTGGACAACCCCAGAGGGCATATACATTGCAGGAGAGGTATTAATGTCCCCATAAATTCTAAGGCAATGCAATGATAAGGCTACGCAAGTTTGTTCAGGAGAGCACTATCTGCAGCATACGCTGCAGATAGTGCTCTCCTGAACAAACTGAACAGACTGAACAGACCTGAACAAACTCGCGTAGCGAGAGTTAGCACCGATAGATGCGGAAGAGCTATCAAGGAGAGGCTAGAGAAGCAAGCGTGTAATCACGACGGAAGAAATCTTGACTTTAGAACACGAACAGGGGGCCCAGCTGACTTTTCAATAAAGAGATGGAATAGGGCGTGGATCCCCTGCGTCCCACTCCTGGCTATTGTACAGTACTTACGCTTGGTATGCTGAGTAGAGGGATCAGCCTAAGATTGCTGCGGTTTTCCTTGTCCTGAAGAGGCCAAAAGGAATTGATTGGCTGAAACGCGACCACGTCGACATTTTGGTTTTACAGAGGGACCCAAAAGAATTTGATTGTGTTGGGATTCAACAACCTTGCATTGCCTTGGAATTTATGGGGACATTGATACTTCTCATGCAATGTATATGCCCTCTGGGGTTGTCCACACTATTGAAGGGTGGACCCACATTTGAAAATTTATGTTTAGGACAGTAGCGTAGTTTTGTTATATGTACAGAGGTTTTTTTTGTAAATATATGTTTTTGTATATGCTCAGCACAAATACAAAGAAATGAGAAGTGAATTTAATCACATGTGAATGGATAATTAAAAGTGTCCTTGTTCAAATATATTTGTATATCCTTTCCTCCATACCACGTATCTTTATAAACTGGCAAAATGAGCCATATTAGTGCATTAATACTGAAATCTGCTCCTCACGCACCACTACAATTGGCACTAGGAAATCATGTGTGCATTGGATGAGCAATTGTACAGTGTTAGACGGACCGGGAGGGTCGGCCGAGGACAAGGGGAGAGGTCTCCGGGGAGAGCCGTCTCCAGCGATCGTACAGATAAATAACTTCCCCCCCACAGACAGACACCACACAAGGAGAAGATTTAGCGTTCTTTATAGGCAATTTCTTAAGGTACGATGCAATGGTACAAGGAGGTCTGGACTCAGGGGTCCCCTCGATTCAAGTCTCTCAAGGTGGGAAAAGGGGGTAGCGGGACAGTCTGGTTACCAGTCTGGTAGTTGAGATGGTCTGGTGGATAGCTCACAATCCTCGAGCTTGGTGTTCTAGCTGGGACGGGCCGCGGCAGCGCCAGCAGGTCCCGGTGAAGATGGTCGATACACGGTCCGCGGCAGCGCCAGCAGGTCCCGGGAAGATGGTCGATACACGGTCCGCGGCAGCGCCAGCAGGTCCCGGTGAAGATGGTCGTTACACGGTCCGCGGCAGCGCCAGCAGGTCCCGGTGAAGATGGTCGTTACAACGGGCCGCGGCAGCGCCAGCAGGTCCCGACGAGGATGGATGTTGCAGAAGGCCGCGGCAGCGCCAGCAGGCAGGACGATAGTTCACAAGGTAGGGCTACGGCAGCGCCAGTAGTCCGTCAAGGCTGAGTTCTCTCGGTGTTTCTCGACTCCAGGATACAACTGCCGTCCCGCTCCGGAGCTGCCCTAGTTATAGGTCTGGCGCCCTTTGATGTCCGGACCCTCGCACTTGGAGGTCGGAGGGTCCGGGATGAAGGTGTCCAGACACCCAGCAGGGGGTGGAGCCAGCGCCTGGGGGAGCTGGAGGCGATCGGCACCTGGCGGGGGAGAGCCCTTGACGCTTCGTTCTCCCATTGACCTGCCAAGTGGTCCGCTCACCTCCTGGGTGGATGGTGGTGCCGGGATGTCGGGGCCGGCCAGGCCCAGGGTTAGGGTCGGGTGGAGGCCACGCGGCCTCGTGGCGCAGGGCCCAAGATGGCGGCTTGATCCGGCCGGGGGAGCCGGTGGTGGCTCGGTCCCGTGATACATGGAGGTCCGGGGACAGGAGTTCTGTCGGGAGACGGGGTGCGGGTGATTCTTGTGGGTCACGCCTGGCGGGCCGGGGCTTGGGCCCTGTAATGCGGGGAGGGAGCAAGCCCTTCGTGTGGCCTGTCCAACATGCATCCCCCCCAGCTGAAGGCGGGGAGAGTCACCCATCTTCCTGGGGACTCTCCTCGTCGAGGCGGAAAAAGCGTGACAGGCCATCTGCGTTGGCGTGGTCTTGGCCCGGTCGATGTTCCACGGTGAAGTCCATTCCCTGCAGGGAGATGGACCAGCGCAATAGTTTTGGGTTCTCCCCCCGCATCTGCATCAGCCACTGCAGGGGTCGATGGTCGGTTTGTACCCGGAAGTGGGTACCGAAGAGATAGGGCCGGAGCTTTTTGAGGGCCCACACCACTGCGAAGGCCTCCCTCTCGATTGTGCTCCAGCGCTGTTCTCGGGCCAGGAGACGTCTGCTGATGAAGGCCACCGGCTGGTCATGACCCTCGGGGTTCAGTTGGGAAAGGACCGCTCCGATGCCGTGGTCGGAGGCGTCTGTCTGTACAATGAATTCCCGACTGTAATCGGGGGCCTGGAGCACAGGGGCGGTGCACAGGGCGGCCTTCAGCTTTTCGAAGGCCGCTTGACAGTCGGGGGTCCAGTTAATCCGCTTCGGCTGGTTTTTGGACGTGAGACCCGTGAGGGGCCCCACAATGCTGCCGTAGTCCCTCACGAACCGCCGGTAGTAGCCGGTGAGCCCCAAGAAGGCTCGGACCTCGGTCTGGGTGACGGGGGGCTGCCAGGACTGGATGGCAGCAATTTTAAGTTGCAGCGGGGCCACCAGCCCGCTTCCCACCTGGTGCCCGAGGTAGGTCACGGACCCTTGACCAATTTGGCATTTGCCGGCCTTAATCGTGAGGCCGGCCCGCTGGAGGGCCTGCAGGACCTCTTGGAGGTGGAGGAGGTGGTCGGACCAGTGGCGGCTGTACACAGCGATATCGTCCAGGTAGGCGGCGCTGAACTCTTCGAGCCCCGCCAAGACCTGGTTCACTAGACGTTGAAAAGTAGCGGGGGCATTCTTCATGCCGAAGGGCATGACCTTGAAGTGGTAGTGGCCATCGGGGGTAGAGAAGGCGGACCGTTCCTGAGCCCGGGGTGTGAGACCGATCTGCCAGTAGCCCGCTGTTAGGTCGAGGATGCTGAGGTAGCGGGCGGCCCCCAGCCGGTCGATCAATTCATCCGCTCGGGGGATAGGATGAGCGTCGGTCCGGGTGACAGCGTTCAAGCCCCGGTAGTCGACGCAGAATCTCAGTTCAGGTGTGGTGCCGGGGGCAGCGGCTTTGGGGACCAGTACAACCGGGCTGGCCCAGGGGCTGTCTGAGGGCTCGATGACCCCGATCGTAAGCATTTTGGCCACTTCCTCTTGGATGCAGGCCCGTACCCGATCTGGCACGCGGTAGGCCCGGTGTCGGATAGGGGGACTGTCCCCGGTGTCCACGTCGTGCAAGCACCAAGGGGTGATCCCGGGGGTGAGGGAGAACAGTGTAGCGAACCGCAGCAGGAGGTCCCGGCAGCCCTGGCGTTGCTCTGGGGTGAGGGCATCGGAGAGCCGGACCCCGTCCACGGAACCGTCGTTCTCCTGAGTCTTCAGGAGATCCGGGAGGGGTTCGGAGTCCTCCTCCGCCCCACTGTCCGTAGCCATCAGGAGGCTGAGTTCTGAGCGCACAAAGTGTGGTTTGAGTCTGTTGGTGTGGAGGACCCGAAGGGGGTTCCGGGGGGTCCCCATGTCGATGAGGTAAGTGACGGGGCTTTTGCGCTCGACCACTTTGAAGGGCCCCGTCCACTTATCTTGCAAGGCACATGGTTCGGTGGGGGACATCACCCACACTTGTTGACCAGGTTCGAACTCGACGGAGGAGGCATTGTGATCGTACCATTTTTTCATGTCCTCCTGACTGGCCTCGAGGTTCGCCTTGGCCATCTCCCTGAAGCGCCGGGTCTGATTGCGTAGGGCCAGGAGGTACTTGAAGACGTCTGGAGGGGTCTTTAGGGGGGCCATCTCCCAACCTTCTTTGACTAGGCTGAGGGGCCCTCGCACAGGGTGCCCGTACAGGAGTTCGAAAGGGCTAAAGCCGAGGGACTTCTGGGGAACTTCTCGATAGGCAAAGAGGAGGCACGGGAGTAGTACATCCCACTGGCGACGGAGGGGTTCTTCCAATCCCCCAATCATCCCCTTGAGGGTGCGGTTGAATCGCTCCACTAGTCCGTTCCCTTGGGGGTGATAGGGGGTCGTGAATCGGTAGGTGACCCCGCACTGTTGCCAGAGGGACTTCATATATTTTGAGATAAAGTTTGTGCCTCGGTCGCTGACGACTTCTCGGGGGAAGCCCACCCGGGAGAAGATCCCCATTAGGGCCCGGCCAACCACCGGAGCTGTTACAGTTCGTAGGGGTACCGCCTCGGGGTAGCGGGTGGCGTGGTCCACCAGTACCAGGATGAACCTATGTCCTTGTGCCGTGCGGGGGTCCAGGGGCCCCACAATGTCTATTCCTACCCTCTCGAACGGGGTGGTGACCACTGGGAAGGGTTGCAGAGGGGCTTTCAGCTTACGGCCGCTCTTCCCACTGGCCTGGCACGTGGGGCAGGACCGGCAGTGGTTAAGGACGTCGTTCCGCATCTTCGGCCAAAAAAAGTGAGTCACTAGGCGACTGTAGGTTTTGTCCTGGCCCAGGTGTCCAGCCAGGGGGACATCGTGGGCCAGAGTTAGTAGGAAGTCTCGGAAGCGGAGAGGTACCACCAGCACTCGACTGGCCCCTAGCTCTGCAATTCTTTGTTCGCTGTATAGCAGGTCGTTATCCCAATAGACCCAATGAGTTCCGGTGGGGGCTTTGGTGTTTGGTTCTGCGGGCAGCTCGGGTCATTGGCGTAGTGGCCGACTCGCTGGCATCGGTGGCACGTGACGTTGGCTCGGAACCCCGGGCGCATCGGGGGGTTGCCCCGGCCGGCCGGGGGCGGGGTGCTGGCCACGGGTGTTGCCGGGATGGTGTCTCTCCCTCGCCCCTGGCCTCCTCCTCCTCCCCGGGGACGGTGCTGGCCTTGGTTGTTTCGGTTTTGCTCGTGTGGTCCTCTCCGGCCCACTCGGGTGCTTTCCCATCGGTCAGCTTCGGCGGCGAGTTGCCGGGGGTCAGTCAATTTACTGTCGAGGAGGTGCTGCCTGAGCTCGACGAAACAGTTGTTCGACAGGTGCTCCCATACCATAAGGTTAAAGAGTTGCTCATAGGTCGTTACATGGCTCCCCTTGATCCAACCCTCGAAGGCTCGGCTGAAATAGTTGACGTACTCCACCCAAGTTGTACCCGGGATCCGGGTGCAGTCTCTGAACCTCTGGCGGTACATCTCGGGTGTGAGGCCGTAGCGGGTGAGGAGGGCAGCCTTCATGTGGTCGTAGGACGACATCTGGTGATCTGGGAGCTGCAATAGGGCATCGCGGCCTTCGTTGACGAACCTCCCCCATAGTCCGGCTCCCCAATCACTCCGGTCGATCCGGTGGGAGGTCATGGCGATCTCGTAGGCTTTGAACCACTGTTGTATGTCGTCTTCTCGGACATACTCTCGGACAACATCCTTGGGGATGTGGACTTTTTTCTCGGTTGCTCCCGGGGTGTGCGGTCGCTCAGGCACCCCCGGTTCTTTATTCTGTTTCCGAAGTTCTATTTCCGCCAGTTTGCGCTCGTGTTCGAGTGTTATTCTTTTTTCCTCGAGCTCTCTCTGTCTCTGTTTTTCTTCTCGTTCCTCTCGGAGCCGCAGATGTTCTAGATTTAGTTTCTGCTCGGCTAACTTTAGTTCACCGTCCATCTTGAGTCGTGCCATTTCCAACTCATGTAATCTGGTTCTTTCTCTTTCTTGGATCTCCTCCTGCGAGAGGCCCATTCTCCGCTCCTCGGGAGCCGTGGCGTTCCCCTCTGGTGCGACACTGTTTTGGTCGGGGGATCCGGCGACCCCAGTTTCTGCCCACGACTCAAGGGCGCGCTTCAAATCGTCTTTGGTACTCAGGCCGGTGGTAGCAATGCCTAGTTCCATGCAGAATTGTTTAAGTTTGCGGTGGCTATATTCTTCCAACTTATCCATTTGGAACTTTTCAGTGGAACCGCTATCTTTGGCTGACATCGTGGTTTTGTCGTGGGGTGAGCTACTCTCTGTACGATTACGCGTTGATTCGGATCCCGCCGCTGCCACCAATGTTAGACGGACCGGGAGGGTCGGCCGAGGACAAGGGGAGAGGTCTCCGGGGAGAGCCGTCTCCAGCGATCGTACAGATAAATAACTTCCCCCCCACAGACAGACACCACACAAGGAGAAGATTTAGCGTTCTTTATAGGCAATTTCTTAAGGTACGATGCAATGGTACAAGGAGGTCTGGACTCAGGGGTCCCCTCGATTCAAGTCTCTCAAGGTGGGAAAAGGGGGTAGCGGGACAGTCTGGTTACCAGTCTGGTAGTTGAGATGGTCTGGTGGATAGCTCACAATCCTCGAGCTTGGTGTTCTTGCTGGGACGGGCTGCGGCAGCGCCAGCAGGTCCCGGTGAAGATGGTCGATACACGGTCCGCGGCAGCGCCAGCAGGTCCCGGGAAGATGGTCGATACACGGTCCGCGGCAGCGCCAGCAGGTCCCGGTGAAGATGGTCGTTACACGGTCCGCGGCAGCGCCAGCAGGTCCCGGTGAAGATGGTCGTTACAACGGGCCGCGGCAGCGCCAGCAGGTCCCGACGAGGATGGATGTTGCAGAAGGCCGCGGCAGCGCCAGCAGGCAGGACGATAGTTCACAAGGTAGGGCTACGGCAGCACCAGTAGTCCGTCAAGGCTGAGTTCTCTCGGTGTCTCTCGACTCCAGGATACAACTGCCGTCCCGCTCCGGAGCTGCCCTAGTTATAGGTCTGGCGCCCTTTGATGTCCGGACCCTCGCACTTGGAGGTCGGAGGGTCCGGGATGAAGGTGTCCAGACACCCAGCAGGGGGTGGAGCCAGCGCCTGGGGGAGCTGGAGGCGATCGGCACCTGGCGGGGGAGAGCCCTTGACGCTTCGTTCTCCCGTTGACCTGCCAAGTGGTCCGCTCACCTCCTGGGTGGATGGTGGTGCCGGGATGTCGGGGCCGGCCAGGCCCAGGGTTAGGGTCGGGTGGAGGCCACGCGGCCTCGTGGCGCAGGGCCCAAGATGGCGGCTTGATCCGGCCGGGGGAGCCGGTGGTGGCTCGGTCCCGTGATACATGGAGGTCCAGGGACAGGAGTTCTGTCGGGAGACGGGGTGCGGGTGATTCTTGTGGGTCACGCCTGGCGGGCCGGGGCTTGGGCCCTGTCATGCGGGGAGGGAGAAAGCCCTTCGTGTGGCCTGTCCAACATACAGACACTGTCCAGTGTGAGCATGGCAGGCCAAATGGCATTGGATGCTATGACTTGCATTGCATTTGTAGAGTTTGGGTTCCAATTGTGACAAATCATCATGTGCCATGGAGTCAAGACAGACTTTGACATCCTTGCGTCACTCCTAAGCGCTTCTAAATTTGCAAGGGGTGTCCACTGACAAACATCTCACCCTCAGTGGGCTGTTTGTCATTTCACATGTACAGGTAGCTGTCACAACAATCCCCCACTGTTCAGCGGTGTACTGCATTACCATATCAGTCACCAAAGCCAATATGTGCCACTGGATAGTCAGATCATGTGTGGGGACAGCCCAAGGCTAGACTCACAATGTAGCTACACAAATAGCCCAGAGCATCAGTGGATGTGTGACCCCCATTCGCCACTTGTCTTGTCCCATACAATGACACAAAGCAGATGACACTTGTCCAGACCTTAAATAGCTGCGGCTCCCTATGAATGGCCAAAATCCGAGAAATCAGGAATCTTCATGTTCTCCATTGGTGGACTGCTTTTGGAACCTGCACATGTAGCAGTCGCAGGACACACAGATCAGCAGAATGCCAGGTTGAGGGTTGGCCAATACAGTTGTGTAAGCCACAAACATCCATGTGAGATGGCCATGTCAGACTAAATCCAGTAAATGACAGTGAACATACACGTAATGTCAGCTCATAGACACTGACAACTATAGAGTGTGATCAGAGGAAAATAAGTCTGAGCTTGGCTCCTCTATGTATGTGTCTCGTCCTGCATGACACAACCATAACATTCGGATTTTGCTTAAATTTCTGCAGGCACAGCTGGCGAAACGGAAGGGCAGCAGGACCAGGTCCGGAGCAAGAGGCCACCAGTGCGGCGGCGGCTACACCCTCTTTCCACCAGCGAGGAAGAGGAGGATGAGGAGGGACCCTCAACATCAAGAGGCAAGGGGATTGCGCCCACCCGGACTGACAAGGGACACCCTGATGCTGGTGCTACATCCCGGGTGGAGGCTGAAGACATTGAAGGGGGGGTGAACCCGACACCTCGGACCATGATGTGTTGGAGAGCTACTCTCCCCATGACTCTTCACCTGTGGGCCCTGAAGAGGTGTCCTCGGGGCAGGCCAACACACAACCTGGGCCTGCCATCAGCCCCTCCCTACCGCTAGAGTCCCCCATGCCATTGGGGGCTCCAGCTGAATCCCCTGCAACAAGTCCCCCTCATCGTCGCCGCCAGCCCCACAACATCATTGGCTCCGGACCTCAGGCACCACATCCCTCCTGTCCCCCCCAGGCCCCTCCCGGTGTTGTTCCTCATGTGGCTGTGCCAGTGGTCTTGATGTGGATGTGTGAGGGTCAGCCAGACATGTCAGCTCGCATCATGCTACAAGTGTGTATGGAGGTACGCATGATGCAAGAGGACATGCTCCGATCTATGGCCACCCTCGCCACCAGCATCAATTCACTGACCACAGCCATGTCGTCTGTTGTCTCCCCAATCCCTTCCCATACCACCGTCAATGTCTCCCCCTGTCCGTTGCCACACACTGTTCCCCCCGTACTCCTCGTGTGTCACGAACACATGTGGTGCCTGTTACTGCACCTGCCAGACGTGTGCCTGCATCCGACTCAGAGGATCTGGACATTGTGGTCCTAGAGGATGACCAGAAGGACACTTGACCTTTGACGGAGACATTGACGTGAACAATTATTTCAGTTTCCCCTTGTAAATAGACTGTTTTCCCTGACGCTCCCTGACGTGTTATATTTTTGTTGCCCCACCCCAATCCAGGTTCCCTTCTCCCTCTGCATCAAGACCATCATTTGTTTTCCTTCCTCCCTTCCAAACGGACGGTTGTTCTGTTCATACCTAAATATATTTGAGGAATTCTAATTAGGCCTGGGCGGCAAATTCCGTTCCGCTCGCGGAATTTGCGCAATTTGCGTAATTTCGCGTTCCGCGGAGAACGCGAAATTGCTCAAAAGTCTGCTTTCCGCGATTTCGCGAAATTATTTGCTTGTTCGCGTTCTCAAAATGCGTGTTCGCGAGATAATTCTCCCCGAGCACGCAAACAGCAATTGTGAACAGGAAAAAAGCGTCGCGAACAAGCAATTCCGCGTGTTCGCGGAATTTCTGCGTGTTCGCGGAGATTTGTTACCGTTTCACGGAGATTTGCGTAACGCAATTACGCAAATTCCGCCCACCCCTAATTCTAATTACTTCTACTTGTTTGACTTCATTTAGAATGTCGGGTTCTGAATCAGGACACATATTTGGTGAGTCATCTGCTATGCACATAATGGCTTGTTGCAATGAAGGGTTACACTTGTAACTGTGTCACACACACGCATACCTTCTCACATCTCGAGGCCACCTACATCGTTACACAGGACATGAGACACAACAGAGTTCTTTTTTTTGAGGTCTTTATTTGGTGAACACACAATCACGTGGTTACATTGTCCTGGGTTCCTGTCACCGGGGAGGTGGGTACAGTCCAAGGGACTGTCCAGGGTCATCTACATGTGCTGGTGCAGATGGTGTGTGCACACTTGATGGTTGTGCCTGGACAAGGGCCGGTTGTGCAAGTGGTGGGAGTGCCTGTACAGGGGGTGGTGGTGGTTGTGCAGGTGGTGGGAGTGCCTGTACAGGGGGTGGTGGTGGTTGTGCAGGTAGTGGGAGTGCCTGTACAGGGGTTGTTGGTGGTTGTGCAGGTGGGGGCAGTGCCTGTACAGGGGTTGGTGGTGGTTGTGCAGGTGATGGCAGTGCCTGTACAGGGGTTGATGGTGGTTGTGCAGGTGGCGGGAGTGCCTGTACAGGGGTTGGTGGTGGTTGTGCAGGTGGTGGGAGTGCCTGTACAGGGGTTGGTGGTGGTTGTGCAGGTGGTGGGAGTGCCTGTACAGGGGTTGGTGGTGGTTGTGCAGGTGGCGGGAGTGCCTGTACAGGGGTTGGTGTTGGGAGTGCCAGTTCAGGCCTCTGGTGTGGATGTCTCCCTTTGCTCTGTTGCTGTGCAGTTGGTACAGGTGTGGGGATGTGCTGTCCTGTGGGCAGATATGATGGCTCCACTCCCTGCGTTGACTGTGAAGGGAAAGTTTGGCTCACTTTCAATATGCCCTCCATCATCTTCATGGTCAAGGCATGGTGTCTTGCACCCTCTTCCCTTTGGATGGATAGCATGTCTCGCATATTTCTGGACATGTCCTGCCAAGTCCTATCCATCCTATCCAACACTTGGCTCAGCCTCTCCACCACCTGAGGGAAGTGGACCATGTCCTGCAGGGAGTCCGACATTTCAGACAGGGTAGCCCCTATGGCACTAATGTCCTGCCTCACATCGCTCTGCTGTTGGTAGAAGTCCTGCTCCCACTGGCCATCACAGCCAGGTGCAGGCCCTCTCTGCAGCTGTCTGCCATGGATAGGACGAGCAGGTCCTACAGCAGGGGGGGGGTGGCAGGTGGGAGCCTGTGGGCAGATGAATGGTGCCCAGGGGATTCCGGCAGCACAACAGGGCTGGTACTACCCCCAGATGGTGGAGAGGATGGCAGGGATACACTGACTAGGGAAGAGCGGATAGGGGAACCACCATGTTGGTCCTGGACGTGAGGACTGTGAGGGAGTGATGTCTGTGTTGTGATGCATGGGTGCTGTGGCTGGTTTGCTCGAGTCTGGGGACAGGCCATGCTATGCTTGGGAGGAGGCTGACGAACGTTGCTTGGCAGAGGATGTGATGCCCTGACCGATTTAGCCAATCTGGCACGATAGCGCGCATTGGCATCTTCATCATCATCAGACATGTAGTCCTCATCATCCACCAAGTAGACGTCCTCAGGAAATTCATCCTCCTCCTCTTGAGCAGTGCTTGCAGCCGACATCACAGCTTGGAGGATCAGGGGATTCTCCCTTCTGATTCCCCGTCGGCCCGCACTGGTCATAGGCCTGTCATCCTCGTCCTCAGCATCCCCTGGAACAGAGGTTGCAACCGTATTAGGGATTGACCTGGTATAACATGTGGTGCAACACAAGGGTTTGTATTAACTGTACTTTGCATCAACAGATGAGGATCATGTGACCTGTGTAGGGTACCACCACAAATGACAGCTCACACCATAGCACTGAGGTGTAACACAGATACAGGCAAACTCACCAGCTCCAGCCACAACTCTCTGTCCCTTGGTGTTCCCCCCTAGTGTCACCTGCTGGACCTGTCTCCTCACGGCTTTTGTAGGCCTAGCTGTCCCTGAACCAGCAGCTGTAGAGGGAAGTGACAACATTCTCAATTATCTTCATCACCAATTGTCAGACAGGCACATGACACTCCTGATTTGTATTTCACTTTGTACACAACAACTGCTGATTACATGCTGAGGGGAATCAGGATCTCTGTCATGGCTTTGGAGTCGAAGCCAGTGACACACCTCATGCCAGAATTACCTGAAGGACAGGTGCGCGATGGTTTCAACGCTGCAGCCAGGCTGTCATGCAGTCCCCGGGATGGTGCACGCTGCTGTGGTCTCATCCTGTCAGTAGCTGTGATAAGACATACAGGTCTATATTTTTCAACCACAGTTGGTAGCTCTGAGCCAACATGTCATTCTCAATGACCATTTGTGGGTAATCCAGAACAATGTGCAGCATGTTTAGCTCCTGAACTTTACATTTGGGCACCTGCTCACATGCAGCAGTTGCCAGCCGTTTCCTCCACACAGCAGTGACATCAATAAGATGACACATCAACAGACACACCTCATGCTAGAATTACCTGAAGGACGGGTGCGCGAGGGTTGAACTGCTGCAGCCAGGATGTTATGCAGTCCCCGGGACGGTGTCCGCTGCTGTGGTGTCATCCTGTCAGCAGCTGTGATGAGACATACAGGTCTATATTTTGCAACCACAGATGGTAGCTCTGAGCCAACATGTCATTCTCAATGACCATTTGTGGGTAATCCAGAACAATGTGCAGCATGTTTAGCTCCTGAACTTTACATTTGGGCACCTGCTCACATGCAGCAGTTGCCAGCCGTTTCCTCCACACAGCAGTGACATCAATAAGATGACACATCAACAGACACACCTCATGCTAGAATTACCTGAAGGACGGGTGCGCGAGGGTTGAACTGCTGCAGCCAGGATGTCATGCAGTCCCTGGGACGGTGTCCGCTGCTGTGGTGTCATCCTGTCAGCAGCTGTGATGAGACATAGAGGTCTATATTTTGCAACCACAGATGGTAGCTCTGAGCCAACATGTCATTCTCAATGACCATTTGTGGGTAATCCAAAACAATGTGCAGCATGTTTAGCTCCTGAACTTTACATTTGGGCACCTACTCACATGCAGCATTTGCCAGCCATTTCCTCCACACAGCACTGACATCAATAAGATGATACATCAACAGACACACCTCATGCTAGAATTACCTGAAGGACGGGTGCGCGAGGGTTGAACTGCTGCAGCCAGGATGTCATGCAGTCCCCGGGACGGTGTCCGCTGCTGTGGTGTCATCCTGTCAGCAGCTGTGATGAGACATACAGGTCTATATTTTGCAACCACAGATGGTAGCTCTGAGCCAACATGTCATTCTCAATGACCATTTGTGGGTAATCCAGAACAATGTGCAGCATGTTTAGCTCCTGAACTTTACATTTGGGCACCTGCTCACATGCAGCATTTGCCAGCCGTTTCCTCCACACAGCACTGACATCAATAGGATGACACATCAACAGACACACATGTATGAGAAGATTACTGATAGGAAGGGATAAATTACCCGGAATCCTCACGATTACACTGCTTTCACCTTAGCCATTCAGACTTACATATTTCCAGAGTCTCATGTTGTTTGTTGTCAAGTCAGAAAGGGTTTCATGTGTGAGATTTGCAATAGTCAGGGACATGATGTTTCTCATTTGTGCTTCCCCACGCATGAAGTCACACATATTTGTATGAGAGAACACAGATGTCTTATGTCCATCCTTTGAGAGTCCTCTCTTTGCGTACTCTATTTCAAAGATCATGGTACTACTTAGCAGACGACGATTGGTGTCTTGTACAGCAGACATCCAAACCTCATATGTCAAACACTCACCTATACATGTGAATACAGTAGGAGAGGAGGCAAGCAGAATGTAACATTTGGTTTATACTCACACATTGCGGGTAGGCTGAGAGGCTTTGATGCCTTCTGCCTGCACTGGATTAGCGTGTTGCTCTTCAGCCTAGTCATTTAGCAGGTGTAACTGCATGAAGATTCACCTTAGCAGCCCCTACATTCATCTCAAAGGTACACTACTGGCATCAGTGTTGGCCTCAGCCATGCTATTTTCATCATGGTGTTTCCTATCATTGAATTGCAAGCCGGTTGTGTTTTGGTCACTTCATATGACTCATGGTACTATTGAATGTCCATTCTGCACTCACTTGGCATACATTTTGTGTCATCCTTCCATCAGCCACCAGGGTCTGATCTTGCATGGGTTCAAATGCCATATGTGAGCATATTGTGATGCAGGACAACACTGTTTTAATACACATACAACATACGGCGGACATGAAAGGCACATTTCATGAGCAGTCAGCCTGATATATTCTTGGGTCCCCTCCCATGGCCCAGCACCGGAACAGTGTGTGGGCCTTGAACAGATGTCACAGCCAACCTTGTAGCAGAAGTCAGTGTGTGTCTTTGATTCTGGGAGGACCTTGTTGTACCTACAATGATAAGTGTGTTTTGCTACTTTACATTCCTGCAGCCACATGTGATGCACTAGATTTCTGGCACAAAGGATGAGCACAAGCAGCTGTGGGCACCAGAGTTGCTGAAGTGTGTTATACGTAATATCATGATTGCTCCCACATAACTTCGAATGGGCCCACTACCTGGATGCAACCAATATCACAATGACATGTCTACGGATCCTGATGTGAGGTCCACTATCGTGTTTTGTTGATGGGCAACACAAAAGCCAGACAATGTAAGTGGTACATGACCAGCTGTGTGGACTGGGAATTTGATCTATATTGGAAACATTCAAAGTTGGACAGTGTATGCATTGTCAATACTAATGACCCTGGGATCTCACTTGTTCATCATTGCCATATTTCTGTCAATTAGATTGATTGATTACGTCTACAGACACCATTAGAACATAGTGGGGACACCCTTTTGAGTAGTTGTGGCACTCGATAACAGGAATGGATTGCCAGGTCTGGGGCTGTTGCTGAAAAACATGTCATGTTCCGCAATTACGAAGGTTTGATGAGCCAAGACATGTAATATATTGTCTTCAGCTGTTCACAATTATAATTAGCTAAAGGTGGATGTCCATTGACAACTCCAATAGTAATGCAGCTATTTGTTCATCTCTGGTTGACTTTCATATGTGGGCACTATATGTCCCTCGGTCACTCCTGACAATTTATGCATTTTGACCATCTCCTGGCCACGGTGAGGGTGGTATGCCTTTCACTGTACGGTGGCGATTCCTCCCAGTCGATGCAGGGACCTCTGCTGCGGCAGTTGTCTGTGCTCTGGCTGAATGTGTCAATGGGTGAGAAGAGAGAAAACTAAACATATGGAATATGTGCTTGTGGAACATTTCTGTGATTTCCCCATTTCTTCTGCATGCTAACAGTGTTATGCAGTACTGCCGCAGACTGGGCAGGGAGGAGCGGTGGTGCATTGGGGACGTAATGGCGTGGCAGGGTGGGAAATGTACAACAGAATAGGTGTATGAATTTTTAGATCTGATGAATCTCTCAACTTCTGCTTTGTGCTTTAAGCTTGCACAGGGTGATTTACTTCTTTGATATTTTGTGGCATGTTTACACGCCCCTTGTAATACATTTACACCGCAGTTGCGTCACTTCTGTGACACAGCGGTGGGGTAATAAAGGTGACACATTTAGACTTATTCACAATGTTATGCATCTATGGGGATGCCTCACATTGTGCGGTCCTGCGCAACATTAAACATGCATCAGCTGTGATGTAGGCAGGGTGTGTGTTTATTTGGTTATGCCTCGTACAAGTGATGCATTGTAATCGACGGCATTTCACGTTGTCACTTTTCATAGGGTGGTGCCATGCAAACTTACACCAGCTTGAGGCACATGTAATGAGTGGCCCAGAACGTTAGGTGTAGGCGGTCCATGGACATTGTTGGAGTTGCGTCACACTTGCGACACTACTCCAGCAGAGCACCCCCCTAATGCCATCAGTTGCGACACCCATCTGTCTATCCCAGCGCCACAGTGCACCGCATTGTAAATGTGACGCATCCGCGTTTGCACAAGAGTTGGATTGCGTGTGGCATTGTTACTGGCGCATCTCTGCTGATATTTGTCAATTGCTACTTAGCGGGCTGGTGTATTACTGCAACTGGACAGTGCCCATGTTTTCTGAAGTGGGGGAGGGATTTGCCATTTCTATCGCTAAGGATTGTGGGACTTGTAGTGCTACATACAGAGGGTGACACAGGAGTCTCTGTCTGACGGATTTTTTATACACTTTGGACTACTTCCTTATTCACACTGACAGTGCAACACAGACCAAGTGGGGGTGTATCGTTGTCAGGCTATCCTCCTCCAGTGGGGTGAGGCGGATGTGTTGTCCAGAGTATGTGGCTGGGAGGATCCGTTGTAATTCAATCTGGGAGTATTTCTCCTTTACCGTCAGCCGCTCATCCTGCCATTTTTTTTTTTAGGTCCTGGACTGTGCGCCTCTCCTCCCCCAATGCTGTGACAGCAGTGGATAATTGCTGCCACAGGGCTGCCTTCTGTGTCCCACTGGTGCAGTAGGGTGGGAGTCCATAGAGGCGTTTGTGGTGCCTGACAATGAACTCCACAAGCATGGTGGTCTCCTCTGCTGTGAAATTCCTCTTTCTTTTCAGGAGGTCCATTTTTCTCAGCCGGTGTCAGCTTGCAAAGACAAACTCTGTGTGGCCAAACCTGTTCCTTCACTGTGTGCTGCTTTTAAATGTTTTTTGCTGCTGGTCAATCAGTGTTAATTTGCTTCAGCTGGATCATGGTGGGGGATGGTAGGCACTAGCAACATGATGGCTAACTGGAGCTGTTGGCTGGGATTGGCTGGCGTGCGTCAGCTGATGCATGGTGGGGGATGGTAGGGACTTGGACAGGTGTTTACCCTTGGCTCAAATGATCAATGGCCACAGTTAATGTAGTCTGGTCCCAAATCTGACTTTCCGGCCCGAGAGCGGAATTTCCGGCCCGAAAGCGGAGTTTCTGGCCCGAGACCGGAGTTTCCGGCCCGTATGCGGACTTTCCAGCCGTAGGCGGACTATCCGGCCCGCGAGCGGACTTTCCGCTCCGGGGGCGGAAATTCCGGCCCGAGTGCGGACGTATGTTTAGTGGTCGTAAATGGATTCTGTGAATAGCAAAAGTTCTAAGTTCATTCTGTGAATAGCAAAAGTAGTAAGTTCACTCTGTGAATACCAGTAGTAGTAGGTGCATTCTGTGAATACCAGAATGGTAGTAAGTTTAGGATTTAGTCTTAAGTTTGTTCTGTGAATCGGGCCCACAAACACGAGCCCCAGCACTACACTCTACACTGCCTGAACACCGCTGCACTTCCCTAAACCCTGAAACACCACCACCAGCACGACCCCCTTCACTGCCCAAAAACCACTGCAATGCCCAAATCCCTGAAACACAACCCCCAGCATGACCCCCTTCACTGCCCAAACACCCCTGCACTGCCCTAAACCCTCAAACACGACCCCCAGCAAACCCCGAGCACAACCCCCTTACACTGCCCGAACTCCACTGCACTGCCCTAATCCCTGAAACACTACCCCCTGTACAACCCCCTACATGGGCCAAACACCACTGCACTGCCTAAACCCTGAAACACCACCCCCCTGCATGACCCCCTATACTGCCCGAACACCACTGCACTGCTATAAACCATGAAACACCAGCCCCAGCACGACCCCCTATACTGCCCGAACACCACTGCTCTGCCCTAAACCCTGAAACACCAGACCCAGCATGACCCCTACACAGCCCGAACAACACTGCACTGCCCTAAACCCTGAAACACCAGCCCAAGCATGACCCCCTACACTGCCCGAACACCACTGCACTGCCCTAAAATCTGAAACACCACCCCCAACACTACCCCCTACACTGCCCGAACACCACTGCCCTGCCCTAAACACTGAAACACCACCCCCCAGCACGACCCCATACACTGCCCGAACACCACTGCACTTCCCTAAACCCTGAATCACCAGCCCCAGCACGACCCCCTACACTGCCCGAACACCTCTGCACTGCCCTAAACCCTTAAACACCACCCCCAGCATGACCCCCTACACTGCCCAAACACCACTGCACTGCCCTAAACCCTGAAACACTACCCCCAGCATGACCCCCTACAGTGCTCGAACATCGCTACTCTGCCCTAAACCCTAAAACACCACCCCCAGCACTACCCCCTAGACTGCCCGAATACTTTTGCACTTCCCTAAGCTCTGAAACACTACCCCCAGCATGACCCCCTACACTGCCCGAACACCACTGCATTTCCCTATACCCTGAACCACCAGCCCCAGCACGACCCACTACACTGCAAGAACACCACAGCACTGCCCTAAACGCTGAAACACTAGCCCCAGCACTTCAACCTACACTGCCCGAACACCGCTGCACTTCCCTAAAGCCTGAAACACCACCACCGGCACGACCCCCTTCACTGCCCAAACACCACTGCAATGCCTAAAACCCTGAAACACCACCCCAGCATGACCCCCTTCACTGCCCGAACACCACTGCACTGCCCTAAACCCTCAAACACGACCACCAGCACAACCCCGAGCACAACCCCCTTACACTGTCCAAACACCACTGCACTACCCTAATCCCTGAAACACTACCCCCTGCACAACCCCCTACATGGGCCAAACACCACTGCACTGCCTAAACCCTGAAACACCACCCCATGCATGACCCCCTATACTGCCCGAACACCACTGCACTGCCATAAACCATGAAACACCAGCCCCAGCATGACCCCGTACACTGCCCGAACACCACTGCTCTGCCCTAAACCCTGAAACACCAGCCCCAGCATGACCCCTACACAGCCCGAACACCATTGCACTGCCCTAAACCCTGAAACACCAGCCGCAGCATGACCCCCTATACTGTCCAAACACCACTGCGCTGCCCTAAACCCTGTTACAAGAGTCCCAGCAAGACCCCCTACACTGCCGAACACCACTGCACTGTCCTAAACCCTGAAACAACACCCCCAGCCTGACCCGCTACACTGTCCAAACACCACTGCACTGTCCTAAATCCTGAAACACCACCCCCAGCACGAACCCTACACCGACCGAACACCACTGCACTGCCCTAAAATCTGAAACACCACCCCCCAGCACGACCCCCTACACTGCCCAAACACCACTGCACTTCCCTAACCTTAAATCACCAGCCCCAGCACAACCCCCTACACTGCCCGAACACCACTGCACTGCCCTAAACCCTGTAACACCAACCCCAGCACAACCCCCTACACTGCCCGAACACCACTGCACTGCCCTAAACACTGAAACACCAGCTCTAGCACGGCCCCCTACACTGCCCAAACACCACTGCACTGCCCTAAACCCTAAAACACCAGCTCCAGCACTACACCCTACACTGCCCAAACAGCGCTGCACTGCCCTAAACCCTGAAACCCCACCACCAGCATGACCCCCTTCACTGCCTGAACACCACTGCAATGCCTAAAACCTGAAACACCACCCTCAGCAAAACCCCCTTCACTGCCCGAACACAACTGCAATGCCCTGAACCCTGAAACACCACCCCCAGCATGACCCCTTCAATGCCCGAACACCACTGCACTGCCCTAAACCCTGAAACACCAGCCACAGCACAATCCCCTACAATGCCTGAATGCCCCTGCACTGCCCTAAACCCTGAAACACCTGCTCCAGCACAACCCCTACAGTGCCCGAACACCACTGCACTGCCCTACACCCTGAAGCACCACCCCCAGCAAGAACCCCTACACTGCCCGAACACCACTGCCCTTAACCCTGAAACACCAGCCCCAAAAAGACCCCCTACACTGCCTGAAAACCACTGCACTGCCCTAAACCCTGAAACAATAGCCCCAGCACGACCCCCTACACTGCCCTAAACCCTGAAACACCACCCCCAGCACAACCCCCTACACTCCCCAAACACCACTGCCCTAAACCCTGAAACAGCAACCCCAGCACGACCCCCTACACTGTCTGAACACCACTGCACTGCCTTAAACCCTGAAAAACCACTCCCAGCATGACCCCCAACACTGCCCGAACACCACTGCACTGCCCTAAACCCTGAAACACCATCCCCAGCAAGACCCCCTACACTGCTAGAACACCACTGCCCTAAACCCTGAAACAGCAACCCCAGCACGACCCCCTACACTGTCTGAACACCACTGCACTGCCTTAAACCCTGAAACACCACTCCCAGCATGACCCCCAACACTGCCCGAACACCACTGCACTGCCCTAAACCCTGAAACACCATCCCCAGCAAGACCCCCTACACTGCTAGAACACCACTGCCATAAATCCTGAAACACGAGCCCCAACATGACCCCCTACACTCCCAAACACCACTGCACTGCCCTAAACCCTAAAATACTACCCCAACACAACCCACTACACTGCACGAACACCACTGCACTGCCCTAAACCCTAAAACACTACCGCCAGCATGACCCCCTACACTGCCCAAACACCACTGCACTGCCCTAAACCCTGAATCACCATCCCCAGTCGAACCTAATACACTGCCCAAACACCACTGCAATGCCCCAAACCCTGAAACACCACCTCCAGCACGACCCCTAAACTGCCCGAACACCACTGTACTGCCCTAAACCCTTAAACACCACCCCCAGCATGACCCCCTACACTGCCCGAACACCACTGCACTGCCCTAAACCCTAAAACACTACCCCCAGCACGCCCCCTTACAGTGCTCGAACATCACTACTGTGCCCTGAACCCTAAAACACCACCCCCAGCACTACCCCCTACACTGCCCGAACACTTTTGCACTTCCCTAGACCCTGAAACACTACCCCCAGCATGACCCCCTACACTGCCCGAACACCACTGCACTGCCCTGCACCCTGAACCACCAGCCCCAGCATGACCCCCTGCACTGCCCGAACACATCACAGCACTGCCCTAAACCCTGAATCACTAGCCCCAGCACTACCCCCTACACTGCCCAAACACCACTGCACTGCCCTAAACCCTGAATCACCATCCCCAGTCGAACCTAATACACTGCCCAAACACCACTGCAATGCCCCAAACCCTGAAACACCACCTCCAGCACGACCCCTAAACTGCCCGAACACCACTGTACTGCCATAAACCCTTAAACACCACCCCCAGCATGACCCCCTACACTGCCCGAACACCACTGCACTGCCCTAAACCCTAAAACACTACCCCCAGCACGCCCCCTTACAGTGCTCGAACATCACTACTGTGCCCTGAACCCTAAAACACCACCCCCAGCACTACCCCCTACACTGCCCGAACACTTTTGCACTTCCCTAGACCCTGAAACACTACCCCCAGCATGACCCCCTACACTGCCCGAACACCACTGCACTGCCCTGCACCCTGAACCACCAGCCCCAGCATGACCCCCTGCACTGCCCGAACACATCACAGCACTGCCCTAAACCCTGAATCACTAGCCCCAGCACTACACCCTACACTGCCCGAACACTGCTGCACTTCCCTAGACCCTGAAACACCACCACCAGCACGACCCCCTTCACTGCCCAAACACCACTGCAATGCCCCAAACCCTGAAACACCACCCCCAGCATGACCCCCTTCACTGCCCGAACACCACTGCACTGCCCTAAACCCTCAAACACCACCCCCTCACAACCCCGAGCACAACCCCCTTACACTGCCCAAACTCCACTGCCCTGCCATAATCCCTGAAACACCAGCCCCAGCACGACCCCCTACACTGCCCGAACACCACTGCTCTGCCCTAAACCCTGAAACACCAGCCCCAGCACGACCCCTACAGAGCCCGAACACCACTGCACTGCCCTAAACCCTGAAACACTAGCCCCAGCATGACCCCCTGCACAACCCCCTACGTGGGCCATACACAACTGCACTGCCTAATCCCTGAAACACCACCACCCTGCATGACCCCCTATACTGCCTGAACACCACTGCACTGACAT
This sequence comes from Triturus cristatus, assembly GCF_964204655.1. Lineage (NCBI taxonomy): Eukaryota > Metazoa > Chordata > Amphibia > Caudata > Salamandridae > Triturus > Triturus cristatus. The sequence continues at coordinate 1,560,591,932 of NC_140591.1, forward strand.
AAACCATGAAACACCAGCCCCAGCACGACCCCTACACTGCCCGAACACCACTGCTCTGCCCTAAACCCTGAAACACCAGCCCCAGCACGACCCCTACAGAGCCCGAACACCACTGCACTGCCCTAAACCCTGAAACACTAGCCACAGCATGACCCCCACACTGTCCGAACACCACTGCACTGCCCTAAACCCTGATACATGAGCCCCACCACGACCCCCTGCACTGCCAGAACACCACTGCACTGTCCTAAACCCTGAAATAACACCCCCAGCCTGACCCGCTACACTGTCCGCACACCACTGCACTGTCCTAAACCCTGAAACACCACCCCCAGTACGAATCCTACACTGCCCGAACACCACTGCACTGCCCTAAAATCTGAAACAACACCCCCAACACTACCACCTACACTGCCCGAACACCACTGCCCTGCCCTAAACCCTTAAACACCACCCCCAGCATGACCCCCTGCACTGCCCGAACACCACTGCACTGCCATAAACCCTAAAACACTACCCCCAGCACAACACCCTACAGTGCTCAAACATCACTACTCTGCTCTAAACCCTAAAACACCACCCCCAGCACTACCCCCTACACTGCCCGAACACTTTTGCACTTCCCTAAATGCTGAAACACTACACCCACCAAGACACTCTACACAGCCCGAACACCACCGCACTGCCCTAAACCCTGAAACACTACCCCCAGCAAGACCCCCTGAATTGCCCAAACACCACTGACCTAAATCATGAAACACCACCTCCAGCATGACCCCTACACTGCCCGAACACCACTGTACTGCCCTAAACCCTTAAACACCACCCACAGCATGACCCCCTACACTGCCTGAACACAACTGCACTGCCCTAAACCCTAAAACACTACCCCAGCACAACCCACTACACTGCACAAACACCACTGCACTGCCCTAAACCCTAAAACACTACCCCCAGCATAACCCCCTACACTGCCCAAACACCACTGCACTGCCCTAAACCATGAATCGCCATCCCCAGTCGAACCTAATACACTGCCCGAACACCACTGCACTGCCCCAAACCGTGAAACACCCCCTCCAGTACGACCCCTACACTGCCCGAACACCACTGTACTGCCCTAAACCCTTAAACACCACCCCCAGCATGACCCCCTACACAGCCCGAACACCACTGCACTGCCCTAAACCCTAAAACACTACCCCCGGCACAACCCCCTACAGTGCTCGAACAGCACTACTCTGCCCTAAACCCTAAAACACCACGCCCAGCACAAACCCCTACACTGCACGAACACTTTTGCACTTCCCTAAACTCTGAAACACTACCCCCAGCATGACCCCCTACACTGCCCGAACACCACTGCACTGCCCTATACCCTGAACCACCAGCCCCAGTACGACACCCTACACTGCCCGAACACCACAGCACTGCCCTAAACCCTGAAACACTAGTCCCAGCACTACACCCTACACTGCCCTAACACCGCTGCACTTCCCTAAACCCTGAAACACCACCACCAGCACAACCCCCTTCACTGCCCAAACACCACTGCAATGCCAAAACCCTGAAACACCACCCCCAGCATGACCCCTTCACTGCCCGAACACCACTGCACTGCCCTAAACCCTCAAACCGACCCCCAGCACAACCCCGAGCACAACCCCCTTACACTGCCCGAACTCCACTGCACTGCCCTAATCCCTGAAACACTATCCCCTGCACAACCCCCTACATGGGCCAAACTCCACTGCACTGCCTAAACCCTGAAACACCACCCCCTGCATGACCCCCTATACTGCCCAAACACCACTGCTCTGCCCTAAAACCTGAAACACCAGCCCCAGGATGACCCCTACACAGCCCGAACACCACTGCACTGCCCTAAACCCTGAAACACCAGCCCCAGCATGACCCCCTGTACTGTCCGAACACCACTGCACTGTCCTAAACCCTCAAACATGACCCCCAGCACAACCCCGAGCACAACCCCCTTAAACTGCCCGAACTCCACTGCCCTGCCCTAATCCCTGAAACACTACCCCCTGAACAACTCCCTACATTGGCCAAACACCACTGCACTGCCTAAACCCTTTAACACCAACCCCAGCACAACCCCCTACACTGCCCGAACACCACTGCACTGCCCTAAACTCTAAAACACCAGCTGTAGCATGACCCCCTACACTGCCCAAACACCACTGCACTGCCTTAAACCCTAAAACACCAGCTCCAGCACGACCCCTACACTGCCCGAAAACCACTGTACTGCCCTAAACCCTTAAACACCACCCCCAGCATGACCCCCTACACTGCCCAAACACCACTGCACTGCCCTAAACCCTAAAACACTACCCCCAGCTTGACCCCCTACAGTGCTCGAACATCACTACTCTGCCCTAAACCCTAAAACACCACCCCCAGCACGACCCCCTACACTGCCCGAACACTTTTGCACTTCCCTAAACCTTGAAACACTACACCCAGTAAGGCCCTCTACACTGCCCAAATACCACCGCACTGCCCTAAACCCTGAAACACTACCCCCAGCAAGACCCCCTGAATTGCCCGAACACCACTGCCCTAAATCCTGAAACACCACCTCCAGCACAACCCCTACACTGCCCGAACACCACTGTACTGCCCTAAACCCTTAAACACCACCCACAGCATGACCCCCTACAGTGCCCGAACACCACTGCACTGCCCTAAACCCTAAAACACTACCCCAGCACAACCCACTACACTGCACAAACACCACTGCACTGCCCCAAACCCTAAAACACTACCCCCAGCATAACCCCCTACACTGCCCAAACACCACTGCACTACCCTAAACCCTGAATCACAATCCCCAGTCGAACCTAATACACTGCCCGAACACCACTGCACTGCCCCAAACCGTGAAACACCACCTCCAGCACTACCCCTACACTGCCCGAACACCACTGTACTGCCCTAAACCCTTAAACACCACCCCCAGCATGACCCCCTACACTGCCCGAACACCACTGCACTGCCCTAAACCCTAAAACACCACCCTCAGCTCAACCCCCTACTCTGCCCGAACACTTTTGCACTTCTCTAAACTCTGAAACACTACCCCCAGCATGACCCCCTACACTGCCTGAACACCACAGCACTGCCCTAAACCCTGAAAAACTAGCCCCACACTACATCCTACACTGCCTGAACACCGCTGCACTTCCCTAAACCATGAAACACCAGCCCCAGCACGACCCCCTACACTGCCCGAACACCACTGCTCTGCTCTAAACCCTGAAACACCAGCCCCAGCATGACCCCTACACAGCCCGAAAACCAATGCACTGCCCTAAACCCTTAAACACCAGCCCCAGCATGACCCCCTATGCTGTCCGAACACCACTGCACTGCCCTAAATCCTGATACATGAGCCCCAGCACGACCCGCTACACTGTCCGAACACCACTGCACTGTCCTAAACCCTGAAACACCACCCACAGCACGACCCCTACACTGCCCGAACACCACTGCACTGCCCTAAAATCTGAAACACCACCCCCAACACTACCCCCTACACGGCCCGAACACCACTGCACTTCCCTAAACCCTTAATCACCAGCCCCAGCACGACCCTCTACACTGCCCGAACACCACTGCACTGCCCAAAACCCTGATACATGAGCCCCAGCACGACCCGCTACACTGTCCGAACACCACTGCACTGTCCTAAACCCTGAAACACCACACCCAGCATGACCCCCTACACTGTCCAAACACCACTGCACTGCCCTAAACCCTAAAACACCACACTCAGCACTACCCCCTGAACTGCCCGAACACTTTTGCATTTCCCTAAATTCTGAAAAACTACCCCTAGCATGACCCCCTACACTGCCCGAACACCACTGCACTGCCCTATATCCTGAACCACCATCCCCAGCACGACCCCCTACACTGCCCGAACACCACAGCACTGCCATAAACCCTGAAACACTAGCCCCAGCACTACACGCTACACTGCCCGAACACCGCTGCACTTCCATAAACCCTGAAACACCACCACCAGCACGACCACCTTCACTGCTCAAACACCACTGCAATGCCCAAAACCCTGAAACACCACCCCCAGCATGACCCCCTTCACTGCCCGAACACCACTGCACTACCCTAAACCCTCAAACACGACCCCCAGCACAACCCCAAGCACAACCCCCTTACACTGCCCAAACTCCACTGCACTGCCCTAATCCCTGAAACACTACCCCCCAAAACAACCCCCTACATGGGCCAAACACCACTGCACTGCCTAAACCCTGAAACACAACCCCCCTGCATGACCCCCTATACTGCCTGAACACCACTGCACTGCCATAAACCATGAAACACCAGCCCCAGCATGACCCCCTACACTGCCTGAACACCACTGCTCTGCCCTAAACCCTGAAACACGAGCCCCAGCATGACCCCTACACAGCCCGAACACCACTGCACTGCCCTAAACCCTGAAACACCAGCACCAGCATGACCCCTACACAGCCCGAACACTACTGCACTGCCCAAAACCCTGAAACACCAGCCCCGGCATGACCCCCTATACTGTCCGAACACCACTTCACTAACCTAAACCCTGATACATGAGCCCCAGCATGACCCCCTACACTGCCCGAACACCACTGCACTGTCCTAAACCCTGAAACAACACACCCAGCCTGACCCGCTACACTGTCCGAACACCACTGCACTGTCCTAAACCCTGAAACACCACCCCAGCACGAATCCTACACTGCCCGAACACCACTGCACTGCCCTAAAATCTAAAACACCACCCCCAACACTACCCCCTACACTGCCCGAACACCACTGCCCTGCCCTAAACCCTGAAACACCACCCCCAGCACGACCCGCTACACTGCCCTTACACCACTGCACTTCCCTAAACCCTGAATCACCAGCCCCAGCACGACTCCCTACACTGCCCGAACACCACTGCCCTGCCCTAAACCCTGAAACACCACCCCCAGCACGACCCGCTACACTGCCCTTACACCACTGCACTTCCCTAAACCCTGAATCACCAGCCCCAGCACGACTCCCTACACTGCCCGAACACCACTGCACTGCCCTAAACCCTAAAACACCAGATCCAGAACGACCCCCTACACTGCACGAACACCACTGCGCCGCCCTAAACCCTGAAACTCCAGCTCCAGCACGACCCCCTTCATTGCCTGAACACCACTGCACTGACCTAAACCCTAAAACACCACCCCCAGCAAGACCCCCTACACTGCCTGAACACCACTGCCCTAAACCCTGAAACACTAGCCCCAGCACGACCCCCTACACTGCCCAAACACCACTGCCCTAAACCCTGAAACACCACCCCCTGCAAGAGCCCCTACACTGCCCAAACACAACTGCACTGCACTAAACCCTGAAATACCAGCCCCAGCACGACCCCCTACACTGCCCAAACACCACTGCCCTAAATCCGGAAACACCAGCCCCAACACCACCCCCTACACTGCCCGAACACCACTGCACTGCCCTAAACCCTAAACACTACCCCAGCACAACCCCTACACTGCACGAACACCACTGCACTGCCCTTAACCCTAAAACACTACCCCAGCACGACCCACTACAGAGTACGAACACCACTGCTCTGCCCTAAACCCTAAAACACTACCCCCAGCATGACCCCCTACACTGCCCAAACTCGACTGCACTGCACTAAACGCTGAATCGCCACCCCCAGTCAAACCTAATACACTGCACGAACACCACTGCACTGCCCTAAACCCTGAAACACCACCCCCAGCAAAACCCCCTACACTGCCCGAACACCACTGTACTGCCCTAAACCCTTAAACACCACCCCAAGCACAACCCCCTACACTGCCAAAACACAACTGTACTGCCCTAAACCCCGAAACACTACCCCCAGCACGACCCCCTACACTGCTCGAACATCACTACACTGCCCTAAACCCTAAAACACCACCCCCAGCACGACCCCCTACTCTGCCCGAACAATTCTGCACTGCCTTAAACCCTGAAACACTACCCCCAGAAAAACCCCCTACACTGCCCAAACACCACCGCATTGCCCGAAACCCTGAAACACTACCCCCAGGAAGACCCCCTACACTGCCCGAACAACACTACCCTAAATACTGAAACACCAGCCCCAGCAGGACCACCATACACTGCCTGAACACCACTGCACTGCCATAATCCCTGAAACACCAGCCCCAGCATGACCCCCTACACTGCCCGAACACCACTGCACTGTCCTAAACCCTGGAACACCAGCCCTAGCAAGACCCCCAACACTGCCCGAACACCACTGCCCTAAACCCTTAAACAACACCCCCTGCAATACCCCCTACACTGCCCGAACACCACTACCCTTCCCTAAACCCTGAAACAGTAGCCACATCACGATCCCCTACACTGTCCAAACACCACTACACTTCCATAAACCCTGAATCACCTGCCCAGCATGACCCCCTACACTGCCTGAACACCACTGCCCTAAACCCTGAACCACCAACCCCAGCACGACCCCCTACACAGCGTGAACACCACTGCACTGCCCTAAACCCTGAAACACCAGCTCCAGCATGACCCCTACACTGACCGAACACCACTGCACTGCCCTAAACCCTGAAACACCAGCTCCAGCACGACCCTCTACACTGAATGAACACCACTGCACCGTCCTAAACCCTGAAACACCAGCTCCAGCACAACCCCCTACACTGCCCGAACACCACTGCCCTAAACCCTGAAACACTAGCCCCAGCACAACCCCCTACACTGCCTGAACACCACTGCTCTAAACCCTGAAACACCACCCCCTGCAAGACCCCCTACAACGTTGAACACCACTGCACTGCACTAAACCCTGAAATACCATCCCCAGCGTGACCCCCTACACTGCCCAAACACCACTGCCCTAAACCCTGAAACACTAGCCCCAGCACAACCCCCTACACTGCCCGAACACCACTGCTCTAAACCCTGAAACACCACCCCCTGCAAGACCCCCTACAATGCTGAACACCACTGCACTGCACTAAACCCTGAAACACCAGCCACAGCAAGACCCCCTACACTGCCTGAACACCACTGCCTTAAACCCTGAAACTTCAGCCCCAGCACGACCCCTTACACTGCCTGAACACCACTGCACTGCCCTAAACCCTGAAACACTAGCCCCAGCACAACCCCCTACTCTGCGCAACCACCACTTCCCTAAACCCTGAAACACCACCCCCTGCAAGACCCCCTAAACTGCCTGAACACCACTGCACTTCCCTAAACACTGAAACACCAGCCCCAGCATGACCTCCTACACTGCCCGAACACCACTGCACTGTCCTAAACCCTGGAACACCAGTCGAAGCAACACCCCCAACACTGCTCGAACACCACTACCCTAAACCCTGAAACAACACCCCCTTCAAGACTCCTACACTGCCCGAACACCACTGCCCTGCCCTGAGCCCTGAAACACTAGCCCCAGCACTACTCCCTACACTGAACGAACACTGCTGCACTTCCCTAAACTCTGAAACACCAGCCCCAGCCCAGCACAACCCCCTTCACTGCCAAAACACAACTGCAATGCCCTAAACCCTGAAACACCACCCCCAGCACGACCCCCTTCACTGCCCGAACACCACTGCACTGCCCTAAACCCTCAAACACGTCTCCCAGCACAACCCCCTTACACTGTCCGAACTCCACTGCACTGCCCTAATCCCTGAAACACTACCCCCTGCATGACCTACTACATGGCCCAAACACCACTGCACTGCCTAAACCAGGAAACACCAGCCCCAGCACGACCCCCTACACTGCCCAAACACCACTGCTCTGCCCTAAACCCTGAAACACTAGCCCCAGCACGACCCCTGCACAGCCCGAACACCACTGCACTGCCCTAAACCCTGAAACACCAGCCCCAGCATGACCCCCTACACTGTCTGAACACCACTGCACTGCCCTAAACCCTGATACACGAGCCCCAGCACAACCCCCTACATGGCCCGAAAACCACTTCACTGCTCTAAAATCTGAAACACCACCCCCAGCACTAACCCCTACACTGCCCGATCACCACTGCACTGTCCTAAACCCTGAAACACCACACCCAGCATGACCCCTACACTGCCCGAACACCACTAAACTGCCCTAAAATCTGAAAACCACCCCCAGCACTACCCCCTACATTGCCCAAACACCACTGCCCTGCCCTAAACCCTGAAACAGTAGCCACAGCACAACCCCCTACACTGCCCGAACCCCACTGCACTTCCATAAACCCTGAATCACCAGCCACAGCATGACCCCCTACACTGCCCGAACACCACTGCACTGTCCTAAACCCTGAACCACGAACCCCAGCACGACCCCCTACACTGCTCGAACATCACTGCACTGCCCTAAACCCTGAAACACCAGCTCTAGCACGACCCCCTACACTGCCTGAACACCACTGCACTGCCCTAAACCCTGAAACACCAACCCCCAGCAAGACTCCCTTCACTGCCCGAACACCACTGCCCTAAACCCTGAATCACCACCCCCTGCAAGACCCCCTGCACTGCCCGAACACCACAGCACTGCACTAAACCCTGAAATACCAGCCCCAGCACGACCCCCTACACTTCCTAAACACTACTGCTCTGCAATAAACCCTGAAATACCACCCCCAGCATGACCCCTACACAGCCCGAACACCACTGCACTGCCCTAAACCCTGAAACACCAGCCCCATCATGACCCCCTATACTGTCTGAACACCACTGCACTGCCCTAAACCCCGAAACACCACCCCCAGCAAGACCCCCTACACTGCCCAAATACCACTGCACTGTCCTAAACCCTGAAACACCAGTTTCAGCAAGACCTGCCTGAACACCACTGCCCTAAATCCTGAAACACCACCCCCAGCAAGGCCCCCTACACTGCTCGAACACCACTGTCCTAAATCCTGAAACACCAGCCCCAGCACGACCCCCTACACCGCCCAAACACCGCTGCACTGCCCTAAACCCTGAAACACCACCCCCAGCAAGACCCCCTGTACTGCCGGAACACCACTGCCCTAAATCCTGAAACACCAGCCCCAGCACGACCCCCTACACTGCCCAAACACTACTGCTCTGCACAAAACCCTGAAATACCACCCCCAGCATGACCCCTACACAGCCCGAACTCCACTACACTGCCCTAAACCCTGAAACACTAGTCCCAGCATGAGCCCCTACACTGTCCGAACACCACTGCACTATCCTAAACCCTGAAACACGAGCCCCAGCACGACACCCTACACTTCCCGAAACCCACTGCACTACCCTAAACCCTGAAACACCACCCCCAGCATGACCCCCTACACTGCCCGAACAACACTGCACTCTCCTACATCCTGAAACACCACCCCAACGCGACCCCCTACACTGCCTGAACACCACTGCACTGCCAAAAACCCTGAAACACCAGCCCCAGCAAGACCCCCTACACTGCCCGAACACAACTGCCCTAAACCCTGAAACACCGCACCCTGCAAGACCCCCTACACTGCCCGAGCACCACTGCCCTGCCCTCATCCCTGAAACACCACCCCCTGCACGACCCCCTACATGCCCGAACACCACTGCACTGCCCTAAACACTCAAACACCACCCCCATCAAGACCTCCTACTCTGCCCGAACACAACTGCACTACCCTAAACCGTCAAACACCACCCCCTGCACGACCCCCTACATGCCCGAACACCACTGCACTGCCCTAAACACTCAAACACCACCCCCCTGCACGACCCCCTCTACTTCCCGAACACCACTGCACTGCCCTAAACCCTAAAACACCACCCCAGCAAGACCCCCCTACACTTTCCAAACATCACTGCCCTAAACCCTGAAACACCATCCCCAGCATGACCCCCTGCAGTGCCCGAACACTACTGCACTGCCCTAAACTCTGAAACACCAGCCCCAGCAAGACCTCCTACACTGCCTGAACACTACTGCCCTAAATCCTGAAACACAACCCCCAGCAAGGCACCCTACACTGCTCGAACACCACTGTCCTAAATCCTGAAACACCAGCCCCAGCACGACCCCCTACACTGCCCAAACACCGCTGCACTGCCCTAAACCCTGAAACACCACCCCCAGCAAGACCCCCTATACTGCCCAAATACCACTACCCTAAATCCTGAAACACCAGCCCCAGCACAACCCCCTATACTGCCCAAACACTACTGCTCTGCACATAACCCTGAAACACCAGCTCCAGCACGACCCTCTACACTGAATGAACACCACTGCACCGTCCTAAACCCTGAAACACCTGCTCCAGCACAACCCCCTACACTGCCCGAACACCACTGCCCTAAACCCTGAAACACTAGCCCCTGCACAACCCCCTACACTGCCCGAACACCACTGTTTTAAACCCTGAAACACCACTCCCTGCAAGACCCCTTACAACGCTGAACACCACTGCACTGCACTAAACCCTGAAATACCATCCCCAGCATGACCCCCTACACTGCCCAAACACCACTGCCCTAAACCCAGAAACACTAGCCCCAGCACAACCCCCTACACTGCCCGAACACCACTGCTCTAAATCCTGAAACACCACCCCCTGCAAGACCCCCTACAATGCTGAACACCACAGCACTGCCCTAAACTTGAAAACACTACCGCCAGCACGACCCCCTACACTACTCAAACACCACTGCACTACCCTAAAACACTACCCCAGCAAGACCCCCTACACTACACAAACACCACTGCATTGCCCTAAACCCTGAAACACCATCCCCAGCAAGACCCCCTACACTGCTCGAACACCACTGCCCTAAATCCTGAAACACCAGCCCCAGCACGACCCCCTACACTGCCCAAACACCGCTGCACTGCCCTAAACCCTGAAACACCACCCCCAGCAAGACCCCCTATACTGCCCAAATACCACTACCCTAAATCCTGAAACACCAGCCCCAGCACGACCCCCTATACTGCCCAAACACTACTGCTCTGCACATAACCCTGAAACACCAGCTCCAGCATGACCCTCTACACTGAATGAACACCACTGCACTGTCCTAAACCCTGAAACACCTGCTCCAGCACAACCCCCTACACTGCCCGAACACCACTGCCCTAAACCCTGAAACACTAGCCCCTGCACAACCCCCTACACTGCCCGAACACCACTGTTTTAAACCCTGAAACACCACCCCCTGCAAGACCCCTTACAACGCTGAACACCACTGCACTGCACTAAACCCTGAAATACCATCCCCAGCATGACCCCCTACACTGCCCAAACACCACTGCCCTAAACCCAGAAACACTAGCCCCAGCACAACCCCCTACACTGCCCGAACACCACTGCTCTAAATCCTGAAACACCACCCCCTGCAAGACCCCCTACAACGCTGAACACCACTGCACTGCACTAAGCCCTGAAACACCAGCCCCAGCAAGACCCCCTACACTGCCTGAACACCACTGCCTTAAACCCTGAAACTTCAGCCCCAGCACGACCCCTTACACTGCCTGAACACCACTGCACTGCCCTAAACCCTGAAACACTAGCCCCAGCACAACCCCCTACTCTGCCCAACCACCACTTCCCTAAACCCTGAAACACCACCCCCTGCAAGACCACCTACACTGCCTGAACACCACTGCACTGCCCTAAACACTGAAACACCAGCACCAGCATGACCTCCTACACTGCCTGAACACAACTGCACTGTCCTAAACCCTGGAACACCAGCCGAAGCAAGACCCCCAACACTGCCCGAACACCTCTACCCTAAACCCTGAAACAACACCCCCTTCAAGACTCCTACACTGCCCGAACACCACTGCCCTGCCCTAAACCGTGAAACACTAGCCCCAGCACTACTCCCTACACTGAACGAACACTGCTGCACTTCCCTAAACTCTGAAACACCAGCCCCAGCACGACCCCCTACACTGCCCAAACACCGCTGCACTGCCCTAAACCCTGAAACACCACCCCCAGCAAGACCCCCTATACTGCCCGAACACCACTGCCCTAAATCCTGAAACACCAGCCCCAGCACGACCCACTACACTGCCCAAACACTACTGCTCTGCACTAAACCCTGAAATACCACCCCCAGCATGACCCCTACACAGCCCGAACACCACTACATTGCCCTAAACCCTGAAACACCAGTCCCAGCATGAGCCCCTACACTGTCCGAACACCACTGCACTACCCTAAACCCTGAAACACGAGCCCCAGCACGACCCCCTACACTGCCCGAACAACACTGCACTCTCCTACATCCTGAAACACCACCCCAACGCGACCCCCTACACTGCCTGAACACCACTGCACTGCCAAAAACCCTGAAACACCAGCCCCAGCAAGACCCCCTACACTGCCCAAACAGACCTGCCCTAAACCCTGAAACACCGCACCCTGCAAGAACCCCTACACTGCCCGAGCACCACTGCCCTGCCCTAATCCCTGAAACACCACCCCCTGCATGACCCACTATATGCCCGAACACCACTGCACTGCCCTAAACACTCAAACACCACCCCCATCAAGACCTCCTACACTGCCCGAACACAACTGCACTGCCCTAAACCGTCAAACACCACCACCAGCACAACCCCCTACACTGCCCGAACACCACTGCACTGTCCTAAACCCCGAAACACCACCCCCTGCACAACCCCCTACATGCCCGAACACCACTGCACTGCCCTAAACACTCAAACACCAGCCCCATGCACGACCCCCTACATGCCCGAACACCAGTGCACTGCCCTAAACACTCAAACACCACCCCCCTGCACGACCCCCTATACTTCCCGAACACCACTGCACTGCCCTAAACCCTAAAACACCACCCCAGCAAGATCCCCCTACACTTTTCAAACACCACTGCCCTAAACCCTGAAACACCAGCCCCAGCATGACCCCCTACAGTGCCCGAACACTACTGCACTGCCCTAAACTCTGAAACACCAGCCCCAGCAAGACCCCTACACTGCCCAAATACCACTGCACTGTCCTAAACCCTGAAACACCAGTTTCAGCAAGACCTCCTACACTGCCTGAACACTACTGCCCTAAATCCTGAAACACCACCCCCAGCAAGGCCCCCTACACTGCTCGAACACCACTGTCCTAAATCCTGAAACACCAGCCCCAGCACGACCCCCTACACTGCCCAAACACCGCTGCACTGCCCTAAACCCTGAAACACCACCCCCAGCAAGACCCCCTATACTGCCCAAACACCACTGCCCTAAATCCTGAAACACCAGCCCCAGCACGACCCCCTACACTGCCCAAACACTACTGCTCTGCACTAAACCCTGAAATACCACCCCCAGCATGACCCCTACACAGCCCGAATACCACTACACTGCCCTAAACCCTGAAACACCAGTCCCAGCATGAGCCCCTACACTGTCCGAACACCACTGCAATACCCTAAACCCTGAAACACGAGCCCCAGCACGACACCCTACACTTCCCGAACACCACTGCACTACCCTAAACCCTGAAACACCACCCCCAGCATGACATCCTACACTGCCCGAACAACACTGCAATCTCCTACATCCTGAAACACCACCCCCAATGCGACCCCCTACTCTGCCTGAACACCACTGCACTGCCAAAAACCCTGAAACACCAGCCCCAGCAAGACCCCCTACACTGCCCGAACACAACTGCCCTAAACCCTGAAACACCGCACCATGCAAGAACCCCTACAACGCCCGAACACCACTGCCCTGTCCTAAACCCTGAAACAGCACCCCCTGTACCACCCACTACATGCCCGAACACCACTGCACTGCCCTAAACACTCAAACACCACCCCCCTGCACGACCCCCTATACTACCCGAACACCACTGCACTGCCCTAAACCCTGAAACACTACCCCCATCAAGACCTCCTACACTGCCCGAACACAACTGCACTGCCCTAAACCCTCAAACACCACCCCCCAGCATGACCCCCTACACTGCCCGAACACCACTGCACTGTCCTAAACCCTGAAACACTACTCCCTGCATGACCCCCTACATGCCCGAACACCACTGCACTGCCCTAAACACTCAAACACCAGCCCCCTGCACGACCCCCTACATGCCTGAACACCACTGCACTGCCCTAAACACTCAAACACCACCCCCCTGCATGACCCCCTATACTTCCCGAACACCACTGCACTGCAATAAACCCTGAAACACCACCACCATCACGACCCCCTACACTGCCTGAACACCACTGCACTGCCCTAAACCCTAAAACACCACCCCCAGCAAGACCCCCTACACTTTCCAAACACCACTACCCTAAACACTGAAACACCAGCCCCAGCATAACCCCCTGCACTGCCCGAACACTACTGCACTGCCCTCAACTCTGAAACACCATCCCCAGCAAGACCCCCTACACTGCCCAAATACCACTGCACTGTCCTAAACCATGAAACAGCAGTTTCAGCAAGACCTCCTACACTGCCTGAACACCACTGCCCTAAATCCTGAAACACCACCCCCAGCAAGGCCCCCTACACTGCTCGAACACCACTGTCCTAAATCCTGAAACACCAGCCACAGCACCACCCTCTACACTGCCCAAACACCGCTGCTTTGCCCTAAACCCTGAAACACCACCCCCAGCAAGAGCCCCTATACTGCCCGAACACCACTGTCCTAAATCCTGAAACACCAGCCCCAGCACGACCCCCTACACTGGCCAAACACTGCTGCACTGCCCTAAACCCTGAAACACCACCCCCAGCAAGAATCCCTATACTGCCCGAACACCACTGCCCTAAATGCTGAAACACCAGCCCCAGCACGACCTCCTACACTGCCCGAACACCACTGCACTGCCCTAAACCCTGAAACACCATATCCAGCACGACCCCCTACACTGCCCAAACACTATTGCACTGTGCTAAACCCTGAAACACCAGCCCCAGCAAGACCCCCTAAACTGCCCTAACACCACTGCCGTCAACTCTGAAACACCACCACCTTTAAGAACCCCTACACTGCCCAAACACCACTGCCCTGCCCTAAACCCTGAAACACCTCCCCCTGCACAACCCCCTACACTGCATGAACACCACTGCTCTAACCTGAACCCTTAAACACCATCCCCCAGCACGACCCACTTCTCTGCCCGAACACCACTGCTCTGCCCTAAACCCTAAAACACCAGCCCCAGCAGGAACCCCTACTCAGCTCGAATACAAATGCACTGCCCTAAATCCTGAAACACCACCCCCAGCACGACCCCCTACACAGCCCGAACACCACTGCACTGCCCTAAACCCCAAAACACCACCTCCAGCACGACCCGCTACACTGTCTGAACAACACTGCACTGCCCTAAACCCTAAAACACCACACCCAGCAAGACCCACCTACACTTTCCAAACACCACTGTCCTAAACCCTGAAACACCAGCTCCAGCAAGACCCCCTACACTGCCCAAATACCACTGCACTGTCCTAAACCCTGAACTACCAGTCTCAGCAAAAAGCCCTATACTGCCACAAAACCACTGCTTTAAACCCTGAAACACCCCCCCCCCCAGCAATACCCCCTACACTGCTCGAAGACCACTGCCCTAAATCCTGAAACACCAGCCCCAGCACGACCCCATACACTACCCAAACACCGCTGCACTGCCCTAAACCCTGAAACACTACCCCCAGCAAGACCCCCTATACTGCCCGAACACCACTGTCCTAAATCCTGAAACACTGGCCACAGCACGAACCCCTACAATTCCTGAACACCACTACACTGCCCTAAACCCTGAATCACCCTCCCCAGCATGACCCCCCTACACTGCCCAAACACTACTACACTGTGCTAAACCCTGAAACACCAGCCCCAGCAAGACCCCCTAAACAGCCCTAACACCACTACCCTCAACCCTGAAACACCACCCCCTGCAAGAACCCCTACACTGCCCGAACACCACTGCCCTGCACTAAACCCTGAAACACCACCCCCTGCACGACCCCCTACACTGCACGAACACCACTGCTCTGCCCTAAACCCTTAAACACCATCCCCCAGCACGACGCACTACTCTGCCCGAACACTACTGCTCTGCCTTAAACTCTGAATCACCAGCACCAGTACAATCCCTACACAGCCAGAACACCACTGTACTGCCCTATACCCTGAAACAATAGCCCCAGCATGAGCACCTATACTCTCCGAACACCACTGCACTGCCCTAAACCCTAAAACCCTAAAACACGAGCCCCAGCACGACCCCCTACACTTCCCGAACACCACTGCACTGCCCTAAACCCTGAAACACCACCCCAGCATGACCCCCTACACTGCCCCAACACCACTGCACTGTCCTAAACCCTGAAACACCACCCCCAGCATGACCCCCTACACTGCCCGAACACCACTGCATTACTATAAACCCTGAAACACCTGCCCCAGCAAGTCCCCATACACTGCCCAAACACCACTGCATTAAATCCTGAAACACCGCACCCGGCAAGACCCCCTACAATTAGGGGTGGGCAGAATTTGCGTAATCGCGTTACGCAAATCTCTGCGAAACGGTAAAAAATCTTCGCGAACATGCAGAAATTTTGCGAACACGCGGAATTGCATGTTTGCGATGCTTTTTTCCTGTTCACAGTTGCTGTCTGCGTGCTCGGGTAGAATTATCTCTCGAACACGCATTTTGAGAACGCGAACAAGAAAAAATTTCGCGAAGTCGCGGAAAGCAGAATTTTGGGCAATTTTGCGTTCTCCGAGGAACGCGAAATTACCGAAATTCCGCAAATTCCGCGAGCGGAACGGAATTTACCGCCCAGGCCTACCTACAATGCCCGAACGCCACTGCCCTGCCCTAAACCCTGAAATACCCTCTTGCACGACCCCCTACACTGCCCGAACACCACTGCACTGCCCTAAACCCCAAAACACCACCCCCAGCATGACCCCCTACACTGCCTGAATACCACGGCCCTGCCCTAAACCCGGAAACACCACCCCCTGCACGACCCTCTACACTGCCCAAACACCACTGCACTGCCCTAAACCCTGAAACACCCCCCCTGCACGACCCCCTACACTTCCCGAACACCACTGCACTGCCCTAAACCCTGTAACACCAGCTCCAGCATGACCTCCTACACTGCACAAACACCACTGCACTGCCCTAAACCCTGAAACACCAGCTCCAACACGACCCCCTACACTGCCCGAACAGCACTGCACTGCCTTAAACCCTGAATCACCACCTCCAGCATGACCCCCTACATTGCTCGAACACCACTGCCCTTAACCCTGAAACACTAGCCCCAGCACGACCTCCTACACTGCCCAAACACCACTGCGCTAAACCCTGAAACACCACCCCCTGCAAGACCCCCTACACTGCCCGAACACAACTGCACTGCACTAAACCCTGAAATACCAGCCCCAGCACAACCCCCTACACTGCCCAAACACAACTGCCCTAAATCTGGAAACACCAGCCCCAACACTACCCCCTACACTGCCCGAACACCACTGCACTGCCCTAAACCCCAAACCCTACCCCAGCACAACCCCTAAACTGCACGAACACCACTACTCTGCCCTTAACCCTAAAACACTACGCCAGTACGACCCACTACAGTGTATGAACACCACTCCACTGCCCTAAGCCCTAAAACACTACCCCCAGCATGACCCCCGACATGGCCCAAACACCACTGCACTGCCCCAAATCTTGAATCACCACCCCCAGTCGAACCTAATACACTGCACGAACACCACTGCACTGTCCTAAACCCTGAAATACCACCCCCAGCACAACCCCCTACACTGCCCGAACACCACTGTACTGCCCTAAACCCTTAAACACCACCCCAAGCACGACCCCCTACACTGCCCGAACACAACTGTACTGACCTAAACCCTGAAACACCACCACCTGCAAGACCCCCTACACTGCCCGAACACAACTGCACTGCACTAAACCCTGAAATACCAGCCCCAGCACGACCCCCTACACTGCCAAAACACAACTGCCCTAAATCTGGAAACTCCAGCCCCAACACTACCCCCTACACTGCCCGAACACCACTGCACTGCCCTAAACCCTAAACCCTACCCCAGCACAACCCCTACACTGCACGAACACCACTACACTGCCCTTAACCCTAAAACACTATCCCAGCATGACCCACTACAGTGTACGAACACCACTGCACTGCCCTAAACCCTAAAACACTACCCCCAGCATGACCCCCTACACTGCTCAAACAACACTGCACTGCCCTAAACCCTAAATCACCACCCCCAGTCGAACCTAATACACTGCACGAACACTACTGCACTTCCCTAAACCCTGAAACTCCACCCCCAGCACAATCCCCTACACTGCCCGACACCACTGTACTGCCCTAAACCCTTAAACACCACCCCAAGCTCGACCCCCTACACTGTCCGAACACAACTGTACTGCCCTAAACCCTGAAACACTACCCCCAGAACGACCCCCTTCACTGCTCGAACATCACTACACAGCCCTAAACCCTAAAACACCACCACCAGCACGACCCCCTACACTGCCCGAACAATTCTGCACTGCCCTAAACCCTGAAACACTACCCCCAGCAAGACCCCCTACACTGTCCGAACACCACTGCCCTAAATACTGAAACACCAGCCCCAGCCCCAGTAGTACCCCCTGCACTGCCTAAACACCACTACACTGCTCTAAACCCTGAAACACCAGCCCCAGCATGACCCCTAACACTGCCCGAACACCACTGCACTGTCCTAAACCCTGGAACACCAGCCCTAGCAAGACCCCAAAGACTGCCCGAACACCACTTCCCTAAACCCTGAAACAACACCCCCTGCAAGACCTCCTACACTGCCCGAACACCACTGCCCTGCCCTAAACCCTGAAACAGTAGCCACAGCACAACCCCCTACACTGCCCGAACACCACTGCACTTCCCTAAACCCTGAATCACCAGCCCCAGCATGACCCCCTACACTGCTTGAACACCACTGCACTGCCCTAAACCCTGAACCACCAACCCCAGCATGACCCCCTATACAGCCCGAACACCACTGCACTGCCCTAAACCCTGAAACACCAGCTCCAGCATGACCCCTACACTGCCCGAACACCAATGCACTGCCCTAAACCCTGAAACACCAGCTCCAGCACGACCCCCTACACTGCACAAACACCACTGCATCGCCCTAAACCCTGAAACACCAGCTCCAGCACGACCCCCTACACTACCCAAACACCACTGCACTGCCCTAAACCCTGAAACACCACCTCCAGCATGACCCCCTACACTGCCCGAACACCACTACCCTAAACCCTGAAACACTAGCTCCAGCACGACTCCCTACACTGCCCGAACACCACGGCTCTAAACCCTGAAACACCACCCCCTGTAAGACCCCCTACACTGCCCGAATACCACTGCACTGCACTAAACCCTGAAATACCATCCCCAGCACGACCCCCTACACTGCCCGAACACCACTGCACTGCCCTAAACCCTGAAACACCACCTCCAGCAAGACCCCCTACACTGCCCGAACACCACTGCCCTAAACCCTGAAACACCAGCCCTAGCAAGACCCCTTACACTGCCTGAACACCACTGCCTTAAACCCTGAAACATCAGCCCCAGCACGACCTCCTACACTGCCTGAACACCACTGCACTGCCCTAAACTCTGAAACACTAGCCCCAGCACGACCCCTTACACTGCATGAACACCACTGCACGGCCCTAAACCCTGAAACACCAGCCCCAGCATGACCTTCTGCTCTGCCCGAACACCACTGTACTGTCTTAAACCCTGGAACACCAGCCCCAGCAAGACCCCCAACACTGCCCGAACACCACTACCCTAAACCCTGAAACAAAACAACCCCCTTCAAGACCCCCTACACTGCCCGACCACCACTGCCCTGCCCTAAACACTGAAACAGTAGCCACAGCACGACCCCCTACACTGCCCGAACACCACTGCACTTCCCTAAACCCTGAATCTCCAGCCCCAGCACAACCCCCTACACTGCCCGAACACCACTGCACTGCCCTAAACCCTGAACCACCAGCACCAGCATGACCCCCTACACTGCCCAATACTCTGAAACACCAGGTCAAGCACAACCCCCTACACGGCCGGAACACCACTGCACTGCCCTAAACCCTGAAACACCAGGTCCAACACGACCCCCTACACTGCACGAACACCATTGCACCGCCCTAAACCCTGAAACACCAGCTCCAGCACGACCCCCTATACTGCCCAATCACCACTGCACTGCCCAAAACCCTGAAACACCACTCC
This sequence comes from Triturus cristatus, assembly GCF_964204655.1. Taxonomy (NCBI): domain Eukaryota; kingdom Metazoa; phylum Chordata; class Amphibia; order Caudata; family Salamandridae; genus Triturus; species Triturus cristatus. The sequence continues at coordinate 1,560,612,323 of NC_140591.1, forward strand.
CAGCAAGACCCCCTACACTGCCCGAACACCACTGCCCTAAACCCTGAAACACCACCCCCTGCAAGACCCCCTACAAGACCCCCTACACTGCCCGAACACCACTGCACTGCACTAAACCCTGAAATACCAGCCCCAGCACGACCCCCTACACTGCCCGAACACCACTGCACAGTCCTAAACCCTGAAACACCAGCCCCAGCAAGACCCCCAACACTGCCCGAACACCATTGCCTTAAACCCTAAAACACCACCCCCTACAAGACCCCCTATACTGCCCGAATACCACTGCCCTGCCCTAAACCCTGAAAACTAGCCCCAGCACTACACCCTACATTGCCCGAACACCGCTGCACTTCCCCAAACCCTGAAACACCACCCCCAGCACGACCTCCTTCACTGCCCAAACACCACTGCAATTCCCTAATTCCTGAAACACCACCCCTAACACGACCCCCTTCGCTGCCCAAACACCACTGCACTGCACTGCCCTAAACCCTCAAACACAACCCCCATCACAACCCCCTTACACTGCCCAAACTCCACTGCACTGCCATAATCCCTGAAACACTACCCCATGCACGACCCCCTACATGGCCCAAACACCACTGCACTGCCTAAACCCTCAAACACCATCCCCCTGCATGACTCCTATACTGCCCGAACACCACTACACTGCCATAAACCATGAAACACCAGCCCCAGCACAACCCCCTATATTGCCCGATTACCACTGCTCTGCCCTAAACCCTGAAACACCAGCAGCAGCACGACCCCTACACAGCCCGAACACCACTGCACTGCCCTAAACACTGAAACACCAGCCCCAGCATCACCCCTACACTGTCTGAACACCACTGCACGACCCCAAACCCTGATAGACAAGCCCCAGTGTTGGACTTGGCCCTTCTGGCAAGTTCACCCCTAGAACTTTCTGCATTTGTCCTAGCCTTTTCCCTCTGGTGTATTAGTGGATTTAGGCCTCTAGGCGCTTTAACACTGTATCCCAGTGTAAAGTGCGTGCGCTCTGGGTTACTTTGAGTGAGACTGACCTGCCCTCCCATAGGAATGCATGGGGGAATGTATGTGTCCCTGGTAGTTCCTGATGCGTGGGGAGTGCAGGTCCGAGTTTGGTATGTGCAGACTCGTGTAATGAAATGCTGTGCAATGATGTGTGCATCGTCAATGTACCTAGTGTGGAAGTGCCACTTCTAGAAGTGGGCATTTCTGTGTGCAGTGTGTGATTAGTTCCTTGTCTGGCGATTGGCTGGCTGAGGTCATGTGACAGGCTAGGGAATCCCCAGAGTCAGGAGGAGTCACCCAGTGGTGAATGGGGAGATCAGCAGCTAGATGGGTGGGAGGAGTACACCTGGGACCTGAATAGGGCTGGGCTTTCCCCATACAATGCTGGCTCCGCCCCCTGTGGTGCGACTGATGACCCTGGCCTGTCCTGTGAATAGGCAGAGGGGCTGAGCAAAACAAAGTGCTCAAGAATCAGTTGCATCTGGTTCGCCCCTCCCCTGCACCTTAAGACAAACGTATTATGTGTATAAAAAGGGGCTGTGTCCCCTTACAAAATGTTCTCTCCTTTGTATCCTGACAGAGGGGGGCTTGCTGCTGGTGGGGCCCAGGAGGGACCGCCATGGGGGCTACCTCCCTGCTGGAGGGCCCTGTGTGCTGGCCCCTGGGCCCTGATTTGCCCCCTGGGCGCCTTCAGGACCTTTTGGACCTTTTTGCTGGTCCTTTTACTCTGCCCAGGCTTGGTGCAGCCTTCTAGCGCCCTGGGAGCGCTATATCGCTTTATTTTGCCCCGAAGGAGCACTGGAGCTCTGCAGCATGCTGCTGCCTATTGCCTGAGGGAATCCCCACTGAAGGGATTCCCCCGTGAAGCTGCCGAGAGCGGGTGCCCACCCCGCATTTTTATTATGCCTAGTGGGAGCCCACCCCGCTTATATTGTTGCTTTTAGTGCGCAGGTGCTCACCCTGCGTCTTCGTTTTATTTTCTAAATATGGCGAATGCCCACCCCGCTTATTTCCGTCTATTTATACTTTAATACGAAGGCGGGAGCCCACCCCGAGCTCCGGAGAAAGGAGAGAAAATCACCGCCGCAGCCGGGCTTCAGCAGGAAGTCAGGGGATGTATGACGTTACAACGCATGCTTTTACACCGCATGCCGTTACAACGCATTTTTTACACCGCAAGATCTGTTACAACGCCAGCCTTTACAACGCATGCTTTTACAACGACGTACACTAGATGGAGTGCTGACATTAGAAATGTATAATTTACTATTCTAACTCCAGTCCACATTGCAGTAGGGAAGGTGTTTGGATAGTAAAACTACACTATTTCTAATGTTAGCACGCCATCTAGTGCATTTCGTTGTAATAGCATGCGTTGTAATGGCATGCGTTGTAACAGATTTCGCGTTGTAATAGTTTCGTTGTAATGGTAGTGCGGTGTAAAAGTTGCGTTGTAAAGGTTGTTCACCAAGTCAGGCAGCCCTTGCAGGATGTGGGCGGGACATCGAAACCCGGAAGCCGACGGGAGCCTACCCCGCGCTCCGGTGGTAAAGGAAGAGGAAGCACGAAGTCCGGAGCTCGGCCGGCTCCGATCCAAGTCCCGGGTCCCAGGAGGGGGCCCGGGTGAAAGAAGGTCCGCGCCGCAAAGGAGACCCCCGAGCGAGGAGACGCCGCCTCTCTGACCAAAGGTGAGTGCAGGCGTCCCCGTGGGTCCCTCCTCTACAGCGCCCAGTGCTTGTCCTGCTGCTCGGCCCGCAGCGGCCGCTCCAACTGCGGGGGCATTTCTGTTGTGCCTGAGCAAGGCACCAGGGCATCTCAAGTGTCGGGCAGCCCCGGAAGGCAGCGGGCTGCCCCAACGTTGTTTGGGACCAGTTATTTGTTTAGAGCCTAGTGTGGCTCCACCATACGAGGGCATTTCTTTGGGGATAAGAGCGGCCCCGAAAGGCAGCGGGCCGCTCCAACGTGACTGGGGCATATTTGTGTCCAGAGCCCCGAGTGAGGGTCCAACGTCGGGGGCAGTGTTCTCGAGCCCCTGAGAGGCTCCAACGTATGCCATATTTGTTCAAAAGGGCACAGTGGTGCCCAGGCTCATGTCCCAGCTGCCCAGCACTTAGTGGGTGGGCAGCTGCAACGTTTAGGTTGTGGCCTTTACGCTTTGGCTTGCGCAGCCTGCGCAGTCTTGCCCTGACACTGGGACACAGAGCGTCCTAGCCCAAACAAGGCCAGTTGGCCTAGGGACAGTCACAGGTGGTGACTTATGTGAGTTTGGTGCAATTGTGTTTTCCTGCACCTCTGAATGTGTTTTTATGCGTCATGTTCCTTGTGTTTACACCTCTGAATGTGTTGTGATGCATCATGTGTACTGTGCTTCAACCCCTACAGGTATTGTGATACTTAGGTGGTTATTCTCCCTATTACAGGTGGTGCTAGTGAGGTCCTGGTTCCCTGCGTGACATCTTCCTAAGGTGGTTAGGGTTGCGTAGGTGGTACTTACCTGTTACCAGTAGTTACTGGTTGTGTGCTACATGTGTTATTTTGTGCTACAGTAATTTTATATCCTATGTTCTAAGTGCTAAGTTTTGAAAGTGCTAATTCCTGACAGTGGTCCATGTGGCCCTGTCCCCTGTACATTTAATCCCTTGTAAAATTCTGCCCAGTGCCAGTTGGCACAGTGTAAATTGTGTGAATATTATCTAATGTGTTTTGTATAATACAAAGGCTATTTTTATATAATACCTTGTGTCGAGTTTCTTTTGTGGTGGGCCTTGGGTGTTGTCGCTGGGTGCGCGCGCAAACGCTTTACACATTGCCTCCGGGATAAGCCTGACTGCTCGTGCCAAGCTACCAAGGGGGTGAGCAGGGGTTATCTTTGGCGTGTAACTCCCCAGCCCTCACTAGAGTGGTGGTTTCTGCCTGGCTTTGGCGCAAGCCCTAGCCAACCAGAAATCGCCATTTCTAACGTTGGTGATCAGCGGTGGGATTAGGACTTGCGTTTGCGCAGTACCACAGCGACAGCTGGCTGCACCACAAAACTCTGCATTTTAGATAGTCACATGGTATAGGGATTATTGTTCTAAGTTTGTTTTTAAGTGTCATTTCTGTGGAAACGTGTTTCTGGATTCACCAGTAAGGGTGAGATCCAGTGGTGGCAGCAGATGTGTGTCCAGTGCATGTATTCCCATTCCCAGTTCCCGGGGTAATGGTACCTGTGTCACGTGGTGGTCAGGTTGAGAAATCAGGGGTGGTAGAAACTGTCTTACCAGTCTTGGGAGGGGTGGGGATGAATGTGTAATGTGCTGGATGAATGTGAACGTCCCATTCCCAGTTCCCGGAGTAATAGTACCTGTGTCACGTGGTGGTCAGGTTGAGAAATCAGGGGCGGTAGAAACTGTCTTACTAGTCTGGAGGGTGTGTGTGTGGATGAATGTATGAGTTCTCTGAAATAAGGAGCTTGCCGAATTCTTTGGTGTGAGTTCTCTGAAATAAGGAGCTTGCTAGTTGATTGGGTGTGAGTTCTCTGGGATAGGGAACTTGCATTGGGGAGTGATTCCAAAAAGAGTGGCTGAGGTGTCTTCCAGCCCAGCGTGGTGGAAGAGGTTCAGAGTAGCCCAGCTAGGTCTCGGTGTAGGGGCTCACGTCCTGTCTCTGCGGAGAAGGAGTGGGTGGGACTGCGTGTCTCCAGGTGCCCGAAACCCAGTCTCAGGGCCTGGATGGTTTCTTTAGGGAACATCAGGTCGGGGGCCTAGGCTGTACAAATAGGTCATTTGAGGAGGATCTCCCAGTGTCTAGAGGACGTGGAGTGTCTGTAATCAGAGCTCCAGTAGTCCTGGTGTCTGGTGGTACCGCTCCAGTTGGGAGGGTGCGGAAGTCCAGAGGGAGGGGTGAGAGGGGGAGGGATTCCCCAGTGGGAACCAGTAGGTCAGGGACCAGCCGGGAGGGCTGAGTCGCCACTGAGTGACCGTGGTGTCGCCACTTCTGTCCTGGGGGGTCTGCACGCACTGTCAGATGGACAGGAGGTCGTGAGATCAGCGCCAGTGTTGGACTTGGCCCTTCTGGCAGGTTCACCCCTGAACTTTTTTGCTTTTTACTGGTGACTTGGTGTGGTAATTTTTTGGTTTCTGCGCACTTTCCCTGTGTCCCAGGGTAAAGTGCGTGCGTGCTCTGAGTGCATGTGGTGAGATAGGCCTGCCCTCCCATAGAAATGCATGGGGAATGTATGTGTCCCTAGTAGTTCCTGATGCGTGGGGTGTGCAGGCCCGAGTTTGGTATGTGCGGACTCGTGGGAGTGAATGCTGCGCGATGATGTGTGCGGCGTGCATGTACCTAGTATGGAAGTGCCACTTCTAGAGGTGGGCACTTCTGTGTGCAGTGTGTCTGTCGCGTGATTGGCTGGTCATGTCATGTGACGGGCTAGGGATTCCCCAGAGTCAGGATGAGTCCCCAGTGGTGAATGGGGAGATCAGCAGCTAGATGGGTGGGAGGAGTACACCTGGGTCCTGAATAGGACAGGGTTTTCCACACACAATGCTGGCCCCGCCCCCTGCGGTGCGACTGACGACCCTAGCCCTGCCAATGAATAGAGTGAGGGGCTGAGCACATCAAGGGTGCTCCCCAACCAGCTGCGACTGGTTTTCCCCCTCACCCTGAACCCAGAACAAAGGGTTTGACTGTATAAAAATGGGGCTGTGTCCCCACAGAAGTTGTTCTTTGCCAGGATCCTGCCTGAGGGGGGCTGCTGCTGCTGCTGGACCAGAGGACCGCCACCTGGACTACCTCCCTGCCTGGAGGCCCAGTGAGCTGGCTCTGGGTCCAGCCTTGCCCCCCACCCCTGCCCTGCTGCATGCAGGGGAAAACTCTGCTGGACTTTGCTACTGGCACCCTTAACGCGCTGGGAGCGCTTTATTTGGATCTCTGAGCGCCTGGAAGCGCTGAACTGGCCTTGAGCGCTGGGAGCGCCCTCCCTTGCTTTCCTTAGCGCTTGGAGCGCGCTATTTCGAAAAGCCGGTGCCCACCCGGCGTGTGCCCCGTTCTCTGCAAATCCTAAAGTCCCCTGGCAGGTGCCCACCCTGCCAGGGACATTGCCGCAATATCGAGTGCCCACCTCGATTTATTGGATTATAATAGCGCCGGTGCACACCCGGCATTTGCCCCGTGAATCGCCCTCCGGCGCCCATCCAGGAAGTCAGGCGGGCCGGAGGCGGGCCGCCGGGACAACCGGATCAGGAAGTAGGAGGGCGGGAGCCTACCCCGCCTCCCACCGAAGACTGGCGGTTTGATTCGAAGCCCCGGAGCAGGCAGGAGCCTACCCTGCACCCCGGGGCCCTCAGGAGAAGCGCCGTGTCCAGAGAAGTCGGAGCGCTGTGTGCTCCGCTCCAGATCGACCCACCAGCGTGAGCCTTCCCCGCCGCGAAGAGTCCGGTGAGTGGGGGGGGCTCCTGGCTGCCGGTGACTGGGGGGTGCGCTCCAACCCCGGGGGCATTGGCGCATTGCTGGATTTAGAGTCCGTAGGGACTCCAACGTTAGGGGCCAGCATTCTTTGCCTGGGAGCCCACGAGGCTCCACCGCATTCAGGGGCAGTTGTTTTTCGGAGCAGAGCGGCCCCGGAAGGCAGCGGGCCGCTCCAACATTGGCCCCCACTCTTGGATCTAGAGCCGGAAGGCTCCACAAGAAAGGCAATGTGTTTTGAGCCACGAAGGCTCAGGGGGCATGAATGTTCAGAGCGCTCAGGGCGCTCCAACGACGGGGGCATTTCTCTCGTGATTGAGTGGCCCCAGATGGCAGCGGGCCACTCCCACCTTGCCCCACAGAGTTGTTTGGAGCCTGCGAGGCTCTAGGGGGCATTTTGCGTGGTTAGAGCCCAGGAGAGGCTCCAACCCCCCCCCACCAGATTTGTTTAACAAGGCACAGTGGTGCCACCGCATCTCTCCAGTTGCCCAGCACTTAGTGGGCAACTGCAACGTTTAGGTTGTGGCCTCGGTGTTCTGGCTTGCGCAGCCTGCGCCGGCGCGCCCTGACTTTTCTGGACGCAGGGCGTCCTTGCCCCTACTAGGCCAGTTGGCCCAGGGACTGCCACCGATAGTGGCTTATGTGAGTTTTGCGCTAGTGTTCCTTTCCTGCACCTCTGAATGTGTTATGCATCATGTGTCTATGTGCTTAGACCCCTACAGGTATTGTGATACTTAGGTGGTTGTTTTCTCCCTAGTACAGGTGGTGCTAGTGAGGTCCTGATTCCCTGCGCAATATTTTCCTAAGGTGGTTAGGGTTGCGTAGGTGGTACTTACCTGATACCAGTAGTTACTGGTTGTGTGCTACATATGTTATTTTGTACTACAGTATTATTCCTATGTTCTAAAAAGTGCAAATTCCTGACAGTGGTCCAGGTGGCCCTGTCCCCTGTATATATAATCCCTTGTAAATTCTGCCCGTGCCTGTTGGCACATTGTAGAGTGTGTGTTTTTATCTAATGTGTTGTGTATAATACAAAGGCTATTTTTATAGAATACCTTGTGTGGAGTTTCCTTTGTGGTGGGCCTTGGGTGTTGTTGCTGGGTGCGCGCGCAAACGCTTTACACATCGCCTCAGGGATAAGCCTGTCTGCTCGTGCCAAGCTACCAAGGGGGTGAGCAGGGGTTATCTTTGGCGTGTAACTTCCTTGCCCTGACTAGAGTGGTGGTTTCTGCCTGACTTTGGCGCAAGCCTTAGCCAACCAGAAATCCCATTTCTAACAGCCAGGCAGACTGTCACACGACCCATTAGTTATGTGTCACCCTCGTTAAGTCCTGGTTCGCCAGGCATCTGACCAAAGGGTACGTCCCTCGGTTGGGGAGCCAGTAGTCGGTGTTTCCGGATCTGAACGTAAGGGCGGCTGTAGTCCTGAGGGCAGGGGAGGCTCATCTTGGGTGAAGAGACCCTGCTCTACAGTGGAAGGGGGTGCAGAGGGAGGGAGTCCTCGCCTCTGACCCCCGTGGATCCCAGGTGGTAGACCAGTTGGTGGAGAGAGGTCCTGAACTGGTGGGAGAGTTGTGTTCTGGTGGGTGCTTCCCTGGGAGGGTGCGGAACCCCAGAAGTAGAGGTAGGGTGGGGCATTCTTGCCCGTGACCTCTGGTCAACCTGAGGGTGCGGACCCTAGGTTGAAGGATCAGTGGTAGTTGGGAACTACACTGAGAGGGAGAGTGGAGAATGGCTTGTACGCCAGGGGTTACTACCCCCCACTCTGGGTTTGGCAAGGACCAGTGGTATCTGGGTGGCCTAGGGTCTGGTCCTGGCCGTGGACAACTAGGTAGTACCAGTGGGGTAGCCTAGTTGTGCCTGAGTTTTTTCCGGTTGTTTTTTTTTTGGATGGAACCATGTTGATTGAGAATGGCGTAGAACCGGAGTGTGTCCCTGCAGTGCGGGCCTGCGTCCGTGTTCTATCGCCCCAAGCAGGGAAGACCATCACGGTGGTGATTGGTCTGCCCTGCGTTTTGGCTGGAAGGGGGTTGTGTTGGACTTGGCCCTTCAGGCAAGTTCAACCCTAGAACTTTTTGATTTGTCCTAGCCTTTTTCCTATGGTGTATTAGTGGATTTAGACGTCTACGCACTTTAACACTGTGTCCCAGTGTAAAGTGCGTGCGCTCTGGGTTACATTGAGTGAGACTGACCTCCCTCCCATAGGAATGCATGGGGGAATGTATGTGTCCCTGGTAGTTCCTGATGCGTGGGGATTGCAGGTGCGAGTTTGGCATGTGCGGACTCGTGTGATGAAATGCTGCGCAATGATGTGTGCGTCGTCAATGTACCTAGTGTGGAAGTGCCACTTCTAGAAGTGGGCATTTCTGTGTGCAGTGTGAGATGAGTGCCTTGTCTGGCGATTGGCTGGCTGAGGTCATGTGACGGGCTAGGGAATCCCCAGGGTCAGGAGGAGTCACCCAGTGGTGAATGGGGAGATCAGCAGCTAGATGGGTGGGAGGAGTACACCTGGGACCTGAATAGGGCTGGGCTTTCCCCACACTATGCTGGCTCCGCCCCCTGTGGTGCGACTGATGACCCTGGCCTGTCCTGTGAATAGGGAGAGGGGCTGAGCAAAACAAAGTGCTCAAGAATCAGTTGCATCTGGTTCGCCCCTCCCCTGCACCTTGAGACAAAGGTATTATGGGCCCGATTCACAGAACTAACTAAAGACAAAATCCTAAACTTACTACCATTTTCGTATTCACAGAAGGCACTTGCTCATTTTGGTATTCACAGAAGACACTTACGTACTTGGGTATTCACAGAAGTTAGGAGTCCTAACTTTAGGACTCCTAAATGCCTTCTGTGAATACCGAAAGTCTTAAAGTTAGGATTTTTCTCAGTTTAGGAGTCCTAAAGTTAGGACTCCTAACTTTACTACTACTAAACTGAGAAAAATCCTAATTACAAGGCTTTCGGTATTCACAGAAGGTATTTAGGAGTCCTAAAGTTAGGAGTCCTAACTTTACTACTACTAAATTGAGAAAAATCCTAATTTTGAGACTTTTGGTATTCACAGAAGGCATTTAGGAGTCCTAAAGTTCGGAGTCCTAACTATGCTACTACTAAACTGAGAAAAATCCTAATTTTAAGACTTTCGGTATTTACAGAAGGCATTTAGGAGTCCTAAAGTTAGGACTCCTAACTTCTGTGAATACCGAAATGGGTAATTGCCTTCTGTGAATACGGAAATGAGTAAGTGCCTTCTGTGAATACCAAAATGGTAGTACGTTTAGGATTTTGTCTTAAATTAGTTCTGTGAATCGGGCCCTATGTGTATAAAAAGGGGCTGTGTCCCCTTACAAAATGTTCTCTCCTTTGGATCCTGACAGAGGGGGGCTTGCTGCTGGTGGGGCCCAGGAGGGACCGCCATGGGGGCTACCTCCCTGCTGGAGGGCCCTGTGTGCTGGCCCCTGGGCCCTGCTTTGCCCCCTGGGCGCCTTCAGGACCTTTTGGACCTTCTTGCTGGTCCTTTTACTCTGCCCAGGCTTGGTGCAGCCTTCCAGCGCCCTGGGAGCGCTATATCGCTTTATTTTGCCCCGAAGGAGCACTGGAGCTCTGCAGCATGCTGCTGCCTATTGCCTGAGGGAATCCCCACTGAAGGGATTCCCCCGTGATGCTGCCGAGAGCGGGTGCCCACCCCACATTCTTATTATGCCTAGCGGGATCCCACCCCGCTTATATTGTTGCTTTTAGTGCGCAGGTGCCCACCCTGCGTCTTCGTTTTATTTTCTAAATATAGCGGGTGCCCACCCCGCTTATTTCAGCCTATTTATACTTTAATACGAAGGCGGGAGCCCACCCCGCGCTCCGGAGAAAGCAGAGAAAATCACCACCGCAGCCGGGCTTCAGCAGAAAGTCAGGCAGCCCTCGCAGGACGTGGGCGGGACATCGAAACCCGGAAGCCGACAGGAGCCTACCCCGCGCTCCGGTGGTAAAGGAAGAGGAAGCACGAAGTCCGGAGCTCAGCCTGCTCCGATCCAAGTCCCGGGTCCCAGGAGGGGGCCCGGGTGAAAGAAGGTCCTCGTCGCAAAGGAGACCCCTGAGCGAGGAGACGCCGCCTCTCTGACTAAAGGTGAGTGCAGGCGTCCCCATGGGTCCCTCCTCTGCAGCGCCCAGTGCTTGTCCTGCTGCTCGGCCTGCAGCGGCCGCTCCAACTGCGGGGGCATTTCTGTTGTGCCTGAGCAAGGCACCAGGGCATCTCAAGTGTCAGGCGGCCCCGGAAGGCAGCGGGCCGCCCCAACGTTGTTTGGGACCAGTTATTTGTTTAGAGCCTAGTGTGGCTCCACCATACGGGGGCATTTCTTTGGGAATAAGAGCGGCCCCGGAAGGCAGCGGGCCGCTCCAACGTGACTGGGGCATATTTGTGTCCAGAGCCCCGAGTAAGGCTCCAACAACGGTGCACAGTTGTCCAGAGCTCCGAGTGAGGCTCCAACGTCAGGGGCAGTGTTCTCGAGCCCCTGAGAGGCTCCAACGTATGCCATATTTGTTCAAAAGGGCACAGTGGTGCCCAGGCTCATGTCCCAGCTGCCCAGCACTTAGTGGGCAGCTGCAACGTTTAGGTTGTGGCCTTTACGCTTTGGCTTGCGCAGCCTGCGCAGTCTTGCCCTGACAGGCATCCTAGCCCCAACAAGGCTAGTTGGCCTAGGGACAGTCACAGGTGGTGACTTATGTGAGTTTGGCGCAATTGTGTTTTCCTGCACCTCTGAATGTGTTTTTATGCGTCATGTGCCTTGTGTTTACACCTCTGAATGTGTTGTGATGCATCGTGTGTACTGTGCTTCTACCCCTACAGGTATTGTGGTTATTCTCCCTAGTACAGGTGGTGCTAGTGAGGTCCTGGTTCCCTGCGTGACATGTTCCTAAGGTGGTTAGGGTTGCGTAGGTGGTACTTACCTGTTACCAGTAGTTACTGGTTGTGTGCTACATGTGTTATTTTGTGCTATAGTAATTTTATATCCTATGTTCTAAGTGCTAAGTTCTAAAAGTGCTAATTCCTGACAGTGGTCCATGTGGCCCTGTCCCCTGTATATATAATCCCTTGTAAAATTCTGCCCAGTGCCAGTTGGCACAGTATAAATTGTGTGAATATTATCTAATGTTTTTTGGTATAATACAAAGGCTATTTTTATATAATACCTTGTGCGGAGTTTCTTTTTTGGTGGGCCTTGGGTGTTGTCGCTGGGTGCGCGCGCAAACGCTTTACACATTGCCTCCGGGATAAGCCTGACTGCTCGTGCCAAGCAACCAAGGGGGGAGCAGGGGTTATCTTTGGCGTGTAACTCCCCAGCCCTGACTAGAGTGGGGGTTTCTGCCTGGCTTTGGCGCAGGCCCTAGCCAACCAGAAATCACCATATCTAACACCCAGCATGACCCACTACACTGCCTGAACACCACTGCACTTCCCTAAACCCTGAATCACCAGACCCAGCACGAGCCCCTACACTGCCTGAACACCACTGCACTGCCCTAAACCCTGAACCACTAACCCCAGCACGACCCCCTACACTGCCCGAACACCACTGCACTACCCTAATCCCTTAAACACCAGCTCTAGCACAACCCCCTACACTGCCCAAACACCACTGCACTGCACTAAACACTGAAATACCAACCCCAGCATGACCCCCTACACTGCCCAAACACCACTGCACTGTCCTAAACCCTGAAACACCAGCCCCAGCAAGACCCCCTACACTGCCCAAACACCACTGCCTTAAACCCTGAAACACCAGCCCCAGCACGACCCCCTACAGTGCCTGAACACCACACACTGCCCTAAACCCTGAAACACTAGCCCCAGCATGACCCCCAGCAAAACCCCCTTACACTGCCCGAACTCCACTGCACTGCCCTAATCCCTGAAACACTACCCCCTGCATGACCCCCTACATGGCCCAAACACCACTGCACTGCCTAAACCCTGAAACACCCCCCCTGCATGACTCCCTATACTGCCTGAACACCACTACACTGCCATAAACCATGAAACACCAGCCCCAGCACGACCCCCTATACTGCCCGAATACCACTGCTCTGCCCTAAAACCTGAAACACCAGCCCCAGCACAACCCCTACAAAGCACAAACACCACTGCACTGCACTAAACACTGAAACACCAGCCCCAGCATGACCACCTACACTGTCCGAACACCACTGCACTGCCCTAAACCCTGATACACAAGCCCCAGCACGACCCCTATACAGCCTGAACACCACTACACTGCCCTAAAATCTGAAACACCACCCCCAGCACTACCCCCTACACTGCCCGAACACCACTGCCCTGCCCTAAACCTGAAACAGTAGCCACAGCACAACCCCCTACACTGCCTGAACACCGCTGCACTTCACGAAACCCTGAATCACCAGCCTCAGCACGACCCCCTACACTGCCTGAATACCACTGCACTGCCCTAAACCCTGAACCACAAACCCAAGCACAACTCCCTACACTGCCCTAACACCACTGCACTGCCCTAATCCCTGAAACACCAGCTCTAGCACGACCCCCTACACTGCCCGAACACCATTGCACTGCCCTAAACCCTGGAACACCAGCTCCAGCACAACTCCCTACACTGCGAGAACACCACGGCACTGCCCTAAACCCTGAAACACCAGCCCCAGGAAGACCCCCTAAACTGCCCGAACACCACTGCTTTAAACCCTGAAACACCAGCCCCAGCACGTCCCCCTACACTGCCTGAACACCACGCACTGCCCAAAACCCTGAAACACTAGCCCCAGCACGACTCCCTACTCTGCCCCACCACCACTTCCCTAAACCCTGAAACACCACCCCCTGCAAGACCCCCTACACTGCCTGAAAACCACTGCACTTCCCTAAACCCTGAAACGCCAGCCCCAGCATGATCCCCTACACTGCCCAAACACCACTGTAATGTCCTAAACCATGGAACAACACCCCCTGAAAGACCCTCCTGTTGACCCAGTTCCTGAGGCGGAAAGCCGGGAGCTGGAGGTACGAGTGTTTGAGAAATACTTGATTGTTTTAAAATACAAAGCTTACTTTTACTATTGTGTGGTGTCACTTAAACGTGCTGCTTTTAAACTGCACCAACGCCAGGACTTGATGGAAAGTAGCGCACAGCTGCTCTAAACGCTGTTGACGCTCCTCATCAGCCCCAGCGGCCGCCATCAGACGAGGCGTGCACGCTGACCACGCCCACTTAGGCCACGCCCCCTCGATCGCACTACATAAACGCTGAGCTCCAGCGCACCGGCAGACTGTTGACCCAGTTCCTGAGGCAGAAAGCCGGGAGCTGGAGGTACGAGTGTTTGAGAAATACTTGATTGTTTTAAAATACAAAGCTTACTTTTACTATTGTGTGGTGTCACTTAAACGTGCTGCTTTTAAACTGCACCAACGCCAGGACTTGATGGAAATTAGCGCACAGCTGCTCTAAACGCTGTTGACGCTCCTCATCAGCCCCAGCGGCCGCCATCAGACGAGGCGTGCACGCTGACCACGCCCACTTAGGCCACACCCCCCTCTGGTCAAATATGTGCATCCACAGGAAGCGCAGCGGACGAGCGCAGCGGGAGCGCCGTTTGCGCGCCGAAGGCGCGCCTAAGGCAAGCCCGTCTGCGCCCGTCCGCGACCAGCCGGGACCCGGGGCCATGACCCCTGGCTCCTGCCTTATCCAGAGCAGAACCTACAGCTCGACGACCTTACATAGCATAGGCAGGACTATTACTCCCCAGTGCCCTCATACCTTCAGACCCACAGAGCTACCTGCCCGATGTTCAGGGTGCAAACACTCTTTCTACGAAACCCCCTTGACCGCGGCTCTAACGTACCGTATGTACGCGCTCAACTGCCGCTCCCTACCTAAACACAGCACACAGATTTCCATGCTGTTGGAGGAGGAAAGAGCGGACGCGGTATTCCTAACAGAAACGTGGCTCACTGCCCACTCCGAGCCAGACGTGGTAAAAGCCTTACCCGTAGGATATTATATCCTCAGAGTGGATAGACCGCTAGGGAGAGGCGGAGGTCTGGCGATCATCTTAAAAGACCAGTACCGATGCCGTTTTACAGCAGGAACCATTCCTGAGTGCGAGAGTGCAGAATTCTGTATAGAGTTTCATGCCAACAGCACTTTTTCTGGCACCCTAATCTATCGCCCCCCCGAGCCTGCAAAAGAGTTTCACAGGTCTCTTCCAGAAATTACAACGCAAAGAATCCTTTCCTCTGCCAATCACACAATCTTGGGTGATTTCAACCTTCACTTTAACTCCCCTTCAGACCACATTGCTCACGAACTACAAGAGGACCTGGAAGCTCTCCAACTGCTCCAACTGGTTGCTGCCCCGACCCATGATAAAGGCAATTTACTCGACCCCATATTCAGCAACTGTCTGAATCTAACTGTGGATCCACCCATCCCCCTCCCATGGTCAGACCATTTCTTAATTCCTTTCTCCTGGGTAAAACACAAGACCCCCCAGCCACCTCCCCAAACCACCACCAGGAGGAACTGGTCAAAACTCCCACTAGAGCTCTGGATGAACAACCTAGACTCCACGCGCCCGCTACCCTGTCCAGACTCCAACGTGGCAAATACCCACTATGAGAGCTGGATCACTCATTCGCTAGACGCGATCCTTCCGCATCGTAAGTCCTTCGCGAAGAGATCACAGAAATCCGCTCCCTGGTTTTCCGACTCTCTAAGACAATTAAAACGCATTTGCAGACAACGAGAGAGAGCTTGGCGCCTAGACTTCCTCCCAGATAAGAAGACTGCCTACAAAGAGGCGATCAGATCCTACAAAGAAGCAATCAGGTCAGCCCAGGCAACCCATTACTCCGAGAAGATATTAGAAGCAAAATCCAAGCCAAAAGAAATCTTTCAAATTATAAAACAGTGCTCCAATGTCAATACGGCCCCTCCACCCATTAAAACCCAGGACCAATGCAACGAGCTCGCGGACTTCTTCTACGAAAAGGTTCAAAAAATGTACTCTACATTCCCTATCGCAGCCACATCCCTGGACTCGAGCATCTCACCTCCCCCTAGACCGCCCCCTCACCCAGACCAACCCTCCCTTGAGTACTTCCATCCTCTGGATCTGGACACCTTAAGCAAGGTGGCCCAACAAGTCAAGTCGGGTTCCCCTTGTGATCCTGCCCCCCCAGAGATCCTTATGCGAGCCAGCAAAACCACCCTGCCCGTAATTCTAGACCTCCTCAACACCTCCATATCTGCTTGTTCAGTCCCCATGGCTTGGAAACAGGCCATGGTGCGGGCACTGCTAAAAAAAAACAGCCTAGACCCAGACGACCACGCCAGTTATCGCCCCATTTCACTCCTCCCTTGGGTTAGCAAGGTGTTAGAGAAACACATAAACGCGCAGCTGGTCCAGTTCCTGGAGGACCACTCTCTACTACATACTTCCCAGACAGGCTTCAGATCAAAGCATGGTACTGAAACCGCCTTATTGGCAGTCACCGAAGAAACCAGAAGGATACTAGACCAGGGAGGATCAGTGGCAGTGATCCTCCTTGACCTAAGTGCCGCCTTCGATACGGTCAGCCATACCACCTTGCTAGACCGTCTCTATAACATCGGGGTCTCAGGTGACGCCTTAAGGTGGTTCGAGTCCTTTCTGTCTGGGAGGTCGTTTCAGATCTTCGATGGAAAGACAGTATCCTCCAGGAAACCCTTGAGCTGCGGAGTGCCACAGGGCTCTTCCTTGAGCCCTGTGTTGTTCAACGTCTACATGAGGCCGCTGGCGGGTGTTGTCGAACCGTATGACATTAAAATCGTGTCATATGCCGACGACACCCAGCTTGTGGTCTCGCTGGCAACGGAGAACAATACTCACTCCGCAGCAGACCTGTTAAACTGCCTAGTGGACGTGAAGGGATGGATGACCAACTCCTCCCTTAAGCTGAATGGTGAAAAGACGGAGCTCATGCTCCTGGGACCAACCTCTCCTGTGTCTTTCACCTCCCTATGGCCCAGTGCCCTGGGTCCCCCGCCCACTCACAAAGAAAGTGTTAAAAGCCTGGGAGTATGGCTAGATAACAAACTTTCCTTCTCCACCCAGGCCAAGAAGCTGTCCGCCACCTGCTTTGGCCTACTCAGAAGTCTGAGGAAGGTGCTCCCGTTACTTCCCCTAGAGGCCAAAAAGGTGGCAGTCCAAGGTCTGATTCAATCTCGCCTGGACTCAAATAACGCTTTATACTTGGGGGCCCCGGAGATGACCCTCAGGAAATTGCAAATTGTTCAGAACTGTGCAGCACGCACTTTGCTGAAAATTCCACGGACCCAGTCGGCCAGACCTGCTCTGAAGAGCCTCCACTGGCTGCCAGTGAAGCAGAGAGTGTCCTTCAAGGCGCTATGCTTGGCACATCGCACCTTTTGGAAGACGGGACCTGCCATAAACACTGGCTTGGTTACCCCCTATCATCCTAAAAGGAACCTCCGGTCTTCGGAGGCGTTTCTGGCCGTTGTACCTAGGGTGAAGCGAGCTAGGTCTGGAGGCAGGCTGTTCTCCTTGAACACCGCTAGGCTATGGAATGCTCTTCCCATCACACTCCGCTCCAACCCTGACCTTCTTGCATTCCGGAAAACCCTAAAGACACTGTTGTCTGTTCAATCCTATGTACCTTAAGCTCCCTCAGTCACTTTCCCTCTATCCAGCGCTTGGACGCCTGCGGGCAGCAACCGCGCTCAATAAATACTGTTACAATTACAATTACAATTACAATTACCCGAACAACACTGTCCTGCCCTAAACCCTGAAACAGTAGCCACAGCATGACCCCCCACGCTACCCGAACACCACTGCTCTTCCCTAAACCCTGAATCACCAGCCCCATCACGTTCCCCTACACTGCCCGAACACCACTGCACTGCCCTACACCCTGAACCACCAGCCCAAACAAGACCCCCTACACTGCCCGAACACCACTGCACTGCCCTAAACCCTGAAACACGAGCTCCAGCACTACCCCCTACACTGCACGAACACCACTGCACCACCCTAAACCCTGAAACACCACCTACAACAAGACCCATTACACTGCCTGAACACCACTGCCCTGCCCTAAACCCTGAAACACTAGCCCCAGCACTACACAATACACTGCCCGAACACCGCTGCACTTCCCTAAACCCTGAAACCCCACCCCCAGCATGACCCCCTTCACTGGCCGAACACGACTGCAATGCCCTAAACCCTGAAACACCACCCCCAGCATGACCCACTTCACTGCCCGAACACCACTGCACTGCCCTAAACCCTCAAAGACGACTCCCAGCATGACCCCCAACACAACCTCATTACACTGCCCGAACTCCAGTGCACTGCCCTATTTCCTGAAACACTACCCCCTGCATGACCCCCTACATGGCCTAAACACCAAACACCACTGCACTGCCCTAAACCCTGAAACACCACCCCCCTGCACGACCCCCTATACTGCCCGAACACTACTGCACTGCCCTAAACCCTGAAACACCACCCCCAGCACGACGCCCTACACTGCCCGAACACCACTGCACTGCCATAAACCATGAAACACAAGCCCCAGCACGACCCCCTACACAGCCCGAAAACCACTGCTCTGCCCTAAACCCTGAAACACCAGCCCCAGCACGACACCATTACACTGCCCGAACTCCAGTACACTGCCCTATTTCCTGAAACACTACCCCCTGCATGTCCCCCTACACTGCCCGAACAACACTGCACTGCCGTAAACCCTGAAACCCTACCCACAGCATGACCACATACACTACACAAACACAACTGCACTGCCCTAAACCCTAAAACACTACCCCAAGCAGGACCCCCTACACCACCCAAACACCACAGCACTGCCCTAAACCTGAAAACACTACCGCCAGCACGACCCCCTACACTACTCAAACACCACTGCACTACCCTAAAACACTACCCCAGCAAGACCCCCTACACTACACAAACACCACTGCATTGCCCTAAACCCTGAAACACCATCCCCAGCAAGACCCCCTACACTGCTCGAACACCACTGCCCTAAATCCTGAAACACCAGCCCCAGCACGACCCCCTACACTGCCCAAACACCACTGCACTGCCCTAAACCCTGAAAAACCACCCTCCAGCAAGACCCCCTATACTGCCCAAACACCACTGCCCTAAATCCTGAAACACCAGCCCCGGCACGACCCCCTACACTGCCTGAACACCACTGCACTGCCTTAAACCCTGAAACACCATCCCCAGCACGACTCCCTACACTGCCCAAACACTACTGCACTGTGCTAAACACTAAAACACCAGCCCCAGCAAGACCCCATCACTGCCCGAACACCACTGCCCTAAACCCTGAAACACCACCCCTGCAAGAACCCCAACACTGCCTGAACACCACTACCCTGCGCTAAACCCTGAAACACCACCCCCTGCATGACCGCCTACACTGCACGAACACAACTGCTCCGCCCTAAACCCTTAAACACCATCCCCCAGTACGACCCCCTACTCTGCCAGAACACCACTGCTCTGCCCTAAACCCTAAAACACCAACCCCAGCACTACCCCCTACAGTGCCCGAACACTACTGCTCTTCCCTAAACCCTGAAACACGAGCCCCAGCACGACCCCCTGCACTTCCCGAACACCACTGCACTACCCTAAACCCTGAAACATAACACCCAGCACGACCCCCTACACTGCCCAAACAACACTGCACTGTCCTACATCCTAAAACACCACCCCCAACGCGACCCCCTACACTGCCTGAACAACACTGCACTGCCACAAACCCTGAAACACCAGCCCCAGCAAGACCCCCTACGCTGCCCGAACACAACTGCCCTAAACCTTGAAACACCGCACCCTGCAAGACCCCCTACACTGCCCGAACACCACTGCCCTGCCCTAACACCTGAAACACCACCCCCTGCAAAACCCTCTACATGCCTGAACACCACTGCACTGCCCTAAACCCTGAAACACCACCCCCCTCAAGACCCCATACACTGCCCGAACACAACTGCACTGCCCTAAGCCCTAAAACACCACCCCCAGCACGACCCCCATACACTGCCCGAACACCACTGCACTGCCCTAAACTCGAAAACACCACCCCCAGTACAACCCCCTACACTGCCTGAACACCACTGCACTGCCCTAAACCTTAAAACACCCCCCCAGCAAGACCACCCTACACTTTCCAAACACCACTGCCCTAAACCCTGAAACACCAGCCCCAGCATGACCCCTTACACTGCCCGAACACCACTGCACTGCCCTAAACCCTGAATCACCAGAACCAGTACAACCCCTAAACAGCCAAAACACACCTGCACTGCCCTAAACCCTGAAACACCAGCTCCAGCATGAGCCCCTATACTCTCCGAACAACACTACACAGCCCTAAACCCTGAAACACCAGCCCCAGCACGACCCCCTACACTGCCCGAACACCACTGCACTTCCCTAAACCCTTAAACACAAGCCCCAGCACGACCCTCTACACTGCCTGAACACCACTGCACTGCTCTAAACCCTGAAAAACTATCCCCAGCACGACCCCCTACACTGCCCAAACACCACTGCGTTGGCCTAAACCCTGAAATTCCACCCACAGCAAGACCCCCTACACTGCTCGAACACCAATGCCCTAAATCCTGAAACACCAGCCTCAGCACGATCCCCTACACTGCCCAAACACCACTGCACTGCCGTAACCCTGAAACACCACCCCCAGCAAGACCCCCTATACTGCCCAAACACCACTGCCCTAAATCCTGAAACACCAGCCCCAGCACGACCCCCTATACTGTCCGAACACCACTGCACTGCCCTAAACCCTGAAACACCATCCACAGCACAAACACTATTGCACTGTGCTAAACCCTTAACACCAGCCCCAGCAAGTCCCCCTACACTGCCCAAACACCAATGCCCTAAACCCTGAAATACCATCCCCTGCAAGAACCCCTACACTGCCCGAACACTACTGCTCTGCCCTAAACCCTGAAACACCAGCCC
The DNA here is from genome assembly GCF_964204655.1 of Triturus cristatus. Taxonomy (NCBI): domain Eukaryota; kingdom Metazoa; phylum Chordata; class Amphibia; order Caudata; family Salamandridae; genus Triturus; species Triturus cristatus. The sequence goes on from NC_140591.1 coordinate 1,560,632,849, forward strand.
CAGGCCCAGCACGACCCCTACACAGCCCGAACACCACTGCACTGCCCTAAACTGTGAAACACCACCCCCAGCATGACACCCTACACTGCCCAAACACCACTGCACTTCCCTAAACCCTGAAACACCACCCCCCTGCATGACCCCCTACACTTCCCGAACACCACTACACTGCCATAAACCATGAAACACAAGCCCCAGCACGACCCCCTACACTGCCCGAATACCACTGCTCTGCCCTAAACCCTGAAACACCAGCCCCAGCACGAACCCTACACAGCCCGAACACCACTGCACTGCCCTAAAACCTTAAACACCAGCCCCAGCATGACCCCCTACACTGTCTGAACACCACTGCACTGCCCTAAACCCTGATACACGAGCCCCAGCACGACCCCCTACACTGCCTGAACACCACTGAACTGCCCTAAAATCTGAAACACCACCCCCAGCACTACCCCTACACTGCCCGAATACCACTGCCCTGCCCTAAACATTGAAACAGTAACCACAGCACAACCCCCTACACTGCCTGTACACCACTGCACTTCCCTAAACCCTGAAACACCATCCCCAGCATGACCCCCTACACTGCTTGAACACCACTGCACTGCCCTAAGCCCTGAACCACCAACCCCAGCATGACCCCCTATACAGCCCGAACACCACTGCACTGCCCTAAACCCTGATACACGAGCCCCAGCACGACCCCCTACACTGCCTGAACACCACTGAACTGCCCTAAAATCTGAAAACACCACCCCCAGCACTACCCCTACACTGCCCGAACACCACTGCCCTGCCCTAAACATTGAAACAGTAACCACAGCAAAACCCCCTACACTGCCTGTACACCACTGCACTTCCCTAAACCCTGAAACACCAGCCCCAGTATGACCCCCTACACTGCCCGAACACCACTGCACTGCCCTAATCCCTGAAACACCAGCCCCAGCACGACCCTCTACACTGCCTGAACACCACGGCACTGCCCTAAACCCTGAAACACCACTCCCATCACGATCCACTACACTGCCCGAACACCACTGCACTGCCCTTAACCCCGAAACACCACACCCAGCAAAACTCCCTACTCTGCTCGAACACCACTGCCCTAAATCCTGAAACACCAGCCCCAGCACGACCCCCTACATTGCGCAAACACCACTGCACTGCCCTAAACCCTGAAAAACCACCCTCCAGCAAGACCCCCTATAGTGCCCGAACACCACTGCCCTAATCCTGAAACACCAGCCCCAGCACAACCCCCTACACTGCCTGAACACCACTGCACTGCCCTAAACCCTGAAACACGATCCCCAGCACGACCCCCTACACTTCCCAAACACTACTGCACTGTGCTACACCCTGAAACACCAGCCCCAGCAAGACCCCCAACACTGCCCGAACACCACTGCCCTAAACCCTGAAACACCACCCCTGCAAGAACCCCTACACTGCCTGAACACCACTGCCTGCTCTAAACCCTGAAACACAACCCCTGAATGACCCCCTTCACTGCACGAACACCACTGCTCTGCCCTAAACCCTTGAACACCATCCCCCAGTACGACCCCCTACTCTGCCCGAACACCACTGCTCTGCCCTAAACCCTAAAACACCAGCCCCAGCAGACCCCCTACACTGCCCGAACACTACTGCTCTTCCCTAAACACTGAAACACCAGCCCCAGCATGACCCCTACACAGCCCGAACACCACTTCACTGCCCTAAACCCTGAAACACCATCCCCAGCACGACCCCCTACACTGCCCAAACACTACGGCACTGTGCTAAACCCTGAAACACCAGCCCCAGCAAGGCCCCCAACACTGCCCGAAGACCACTGCCCTAAACCCTGAAACACCACCCCTGCAAGAACCCCTACACTGCCTGAACATCACTGCCCTGCGCTAAACCCTGAAACACCACCCCCTGCATGACCCCCTACACTGCACAAACACCACTGCTCTGCCCTAAAATCTTAAACACCATCCCCCAGCACAACCCCCTACTCTGCCCAAACACCACTGCTCTGCCCTAAACCCTAAAACACCAGCCCCAGCAGGACCCCCTACACTGCCCGAAAACTACTGCTCTTCCTTAAACACTGAAACACAAGCCCCAGCACGACCCCCTACACTTCCCGAACACCACTGCACTATCCTAAACCCTGAAACACAACCCCCAGCATGACCCCCTACACTGCACGAACACCACTGCTCTGCCCTAAACCCTTAAACACCATCCCCCAGTACGACCCCCTACTCTGCCCGAACTCCACTGCTCTGCCCTAAACCCTAAAACACCAGCCCCAGCAGACCCCCTACACTGCCCGAACACTACTGCTCTGCCCTAAACCATGAAACACCAGCCCCAGGCCCAGCACGACCCCTACACAGCCCGAACACCACTGCACTGCCCTAAACTGTGAAACACCACCCCCAGCATGACACTCTACACTGCCCAAACACCACTGCACTTCCCTAAACCCTGAAACACCACCCCCATGCATGACCCCCTACACTTCCCGAACACCACTACACTGCCATAAACCATGAAACACAAGCCCCAGCACGACCCCCTACACTGCCCGAATACCACTGCTCTGCCCTAAACCCTGAAACACCAGCCCCAGCACGAACCCTACACAGCCCGAACACCACTGCACTGCCCTAAACCCTTAAACACCAGCCCCAGCATGACCCCCTACACTGTCCGAACAACACTGCTCTGCCCTAAACCCTGATACACGAGCCCCAGCACGACCACCGACACTGCCTGAACACCACTGAACTGCCCTAAAATCTGAAACACCACCCCCAGCACTACCCCTACACTGCCCGAACACCACTGCCCTTCCCTAAACATTGAAACAGTAACCACAGCACAACCCCCTATACTGCCTGTACACCACTGCACTGCCCTAATCCCTGAAACACCAGCCCCAGCACGACCCTCTACACTGCCTGAACACCACGGCACTGCCCTAAACCATGAAACACCACTCCCAGCACGATCCACTACACTGCCTGAACACCACTGCACTGCCCTTAACCCTGATACACCACCCCCAGCAAGACTCCCTACTCTGCTCGAACACCACTGCCCTAAATCCTGAAACACCAGCCCCAGCACAACCCCCTACATTGCCCAAACACCACTGCACTGCCTTAAACCCTGAACAACCACCCTCCAGCAAGACCCCCTATACTGCCCGAACACCACTGCCCTAAGTCCTGAAACACCAGCCCCAGCACTACCCCCTACACTGCCTGAACACAACTGCACTGCCCTAAACCCTGAAACACCATCCCCAGCACGACTCCCTACACTTCCCAAACACTACTGCACTGTGCTACACCCTGAAACACCAGCCCCAGCAAGACCCTCAACACTGCCCGAACACCACTGTCCTAAACCCTGAAACACCACCCCTGCAAGAACCCCTACACTGCCTGAACACCACTGCCTGCTCTAAACCCTGAAACACAACCCCTGCATGACCCCCTTCACTGCACGAACACCACTGCTCTGCCCTAAACCCTTGAACACCATCCCCCAGTACGACCCCCTACTCTGCCCGAACACCACTGCTCTGCCCTAAACCCTAAAACACCATGCCCAGCAGACCCCCTACACTGCCCGAACACTACTGCTCTTCCCTAAACACTGAAACACCAGCCCCAGCATGACCCCTACACAGCCCGAACACCACTTCACTGCCCTAAACCCTGAAACACCATCCCCAGCACGACCCCCTACACTGCCCAAACACTACTGCACTGTGCTAAACCCTGAAACACCAGCCCCAGCAAGACCCCCGACACTGCCCGAAGACCACTGCCCTAAACCCTGAAACACCACCCCTGCAAGAACCCCTACACTGCCTGAACACCACTGCACTGCCCTAAACCCTGAAACACCAGCCCCAGCATGAGCCCCTATACTCTCCGAACACCACTACACTGCCCTAAACCCTGAAACACCAGCCCCAGCACGACCCCCTACACTGCCCGAACACCACTGCACTTCCCTAAACCCTGAAACACAAGCCCCAGCACGACCCTCTACACTGCCTGAACACCACTGCACTGCTCTAAACCCTGAAAAACCATCCCCAGCACGACCCCCTACACTGCCCAAACACCACTGCATTGCCCTAAACCCTGAAATACCACCCACAGCAAGACCCCCTACACTGCTCGAACACCAATGCCCTAAATCCTGAAACACCAGCCTCAGCACGATCCCCTACACTGCCCAAACACCACTGCACTGCTGTAACCCTGAAACACCACCCCCAGCAAGACCCCCTATACTGCCCGAACACCACTGCCCTAAATCCTGAAACACCAGCCCCAGCACGACCCCCTATACTGTCCGAACACCACTGCACTGCCCTAAACCCTGAAACACCATCCACAGCACAAACACTATTGCACTGTGCTAAACCCTTAACACCAGCCCCAGCAAGTCCCCCTACACTGCCCAAACACCAATGCCCTAAACCCTGAAATACCACCCCCTGCAAGAACCCCTACACTGCCCGAACACTACTGCTCTGCCCTAAACCCTGAAACACCAGCCCCAGGCCCAGCACGACCCCTACACAGCCCGAAGACCACTGCACTGCCCTAAACTGTGAAACACCACCCCCAGCATGACACCCTACACTGCCCAAACACCACTGCACTTCCCTAAACCCTGAAACACCACCCCCCTGCATGACCCCCTATACTTCCCGAACACCACTACACTGCCATAAACCATGAAACACAACCCCAGCACGACCCCCTACACTGCCCGAATACCACTGCTCTGCCCTAAACCCTGATACACCAGCCCCAGCACGAACCCTACACAGCCCGAACACCACTGCACTGCCCTAAACCCTTAAACACCAGCCCCAGCATGACCCCCTACACTGTCCGAACACCACTGCACTGCCCTAAACCCTGATACACGAGCCCCAGCACGACCCCCTACACTGCCTGAACACCACTGAACTGCCCTAAACCCCCAGCACTACCCCTACACTGCCCGAACACCACTGCCCTGCCCTAAACATTGAAGCAGTAACCACAGCACAACCCCCTTCACTGCCTGTACACCACTGCACTGCCCTTAACCCTGAAACACCACCCCCAGCAAAACTCCCTACTCTGATCGAACACCACTGCCCTAAATCCTGAAACACCAGCCCCAGCACGACCCCCTACATTGCCCAAACACCACTGCACTGCCCTAAACCCTGAAAAACCACCCTCCAGCAAGACCCCCTATAGTGCCCGAACACCACTGCCCTAAATCCTGAAACACCAGCCCCAGCACAACCCCCTACACTGCCTGAACACTACTGCTCTTCCCTAAACACTGAAACACCAGCCCCAGCATGACCCCTACACAGCCCGAACACCACTTCACTGCCCTAAACCCTGAAACACCATCCCCAGCACGACCCCCTACACTGCCCAAACACTACTGCACTGTGCTAAACCCTGAAACACCAGCCCCAGCAAGACCCCCAACACTGCCCGAAGACCACTGCCCTAAACCCTGAAACACCACCCCTGCAAGAACCCCTACACTGCCTGAACATCACTGCCCTGCACTAAACCCTGAAACACCACCCCCTGCATGACCCTCTACACTGCACAAACACCACTGCTCTGCCCTAAAATCTTAAACACCATCCCCCAGTACGACCCCCTACTCTGCCCAAACACCACTGCTCTGCCCTAATCCCTAAAACACCAGCCCCAGCAGGACCCCCTGCACTGCCCGAAAACTACTGCTCTTCCCTAAACCCTGAAACACATGCCCCAGCACAAACCTATATACTTCCCGAACACCACTGCACTATCCTAAACCCTGAAACACAACCCCCAGCATGACCCCCTACACTGCACGAACACCACTGCTCTGCCCTAAACCCTTAAACACCATCCCCCAGTACGACCCCCTACTCTGCCCGAACTCCACTGCTCTGCCCTAAACCCTAAAACACCAGCCCTAGCAGACCCCCTACACTGCCCGAACACTACTGCTCTGCCCTAAACCCTGAAACACCAGCCCCAGGCCCAGCACGACCCCTACACAGCCCGAACACCACTGCACTGCCCTAAACTGTGAAACACCACCCCCAGCATGACACCCTACACTGCCCAAACACCACTGCACTTCCCTAAACCCTGAAACACCACCCCCCTGCATGACCCCCTACACTTCCCGAACACCACTACACTGCCATAAACCATGAAACACAAGCCCCAGCATGACCCCCTACACTGCCCGAATACCACTGCTCTGCCCTAAACCCTGAAACACCAGCCCCAGCACGAACCCTACACAGCCCGAACACCACTGCACTGCCCTAAACCCTTAAACACCAGCCCCTGCATGACCCCCTACACTGTCCGAACACCACTGCACTGCCCTAAACCCTGATACACGAGCCCCAGCACGACCCCCGACACTGCCTGAACACCGCTGCACTGCCCTAAAATCTGAAACACCACCCCCAGCACTACCCCTACACTGCCCGAACACCACTGCCCTGCCCTAAACATTGAAACAGTAACCGCAGCACAATCCCCTATACTGCCTGTACACCACTGCACTTCCCTAAACCCTGAAACACCAGCCCCAGTATGACCCCCTACACTGCCCGAACACCACTGCACTGCCCTAATCCCTGAAACACCAGCCCCAGCACGACCCTCTACTCTGCCTGAACACCACGGCACTGCCCTAAACCCTGAAACACCACTCCCAGCACGATCCACTACACTGCCTGAACCCACTGCACTGCCCTTAACCCTGAAACACCACCCCCAGCAAGACTCCCTACTCTGCTCGAACACCACTGCCCTAAATCCTGAAACACCAGCCCCAGCACGACCACCTACATTGCCCAAACACCACTGCACTGCCCTAAACCCTGAAACACCATCCCCAGCACGACCCCCTACACTTCCCAAACACTACTGCACTGTGCTACACCCTGAAACACCAGCCCCAGCAAGACCACCAACACTGCCCGAACACCACTGCCCTAAACCCTGAAACACCACCCCTGCAAGAACCCCTACACTGCCTGAACACCACTGACTGCTCTAAACCCTGAAACACAACCCCTGCATGACCCCCTTCACTGCACGAACACCACTGCTCTGCCCTAAACCCTTGAACACCATCCCCCAGTATGACCCCCTACTCTGCCCGAACACCACTGCTCTGCCCTAAACCCTAAAACACCAGGCCCAGCAGACCCCCTACACTGCCCGAACACTACTGCTCTTCCCTAAACCCTGAAACACCAGCCCCAGCATGACCCCTACACAGCCCGAACACCACTTCACTGCCCTAAACCCTGAAACACCATCCCCAGCACGACCCCCTACACTGCCCAAACACTACTGCACTGTGCTAAACCCTGAAACACCAGCCCCAGCAAGACCCCCAACACTGCTCGAAGACCACTGCCCTAAACCCTGAAACACCACCCCTGCAAGAACCCCTACACTGCCTGAACACCACTGCCCTGCGCTAAACCCTGAAACACCACCCCCTGCATGACCCCCTACACTGCACAAACACCACTGCTCTGCCCTAAACCCTTAAACACCATCCCCCAGTATGACCCCCTACTCTGCCCAAACACCACTGCTCTGCCCTAAACCCTAAAACACCAGCCCCAGCAGGACCCCCTACACTGCCCGAAAACTACTGCTCTTCCCTAAACCCTGAAACACAAGCCCCAGCATGACCCCCTACACTTCCCAAACACCACTGCACTTTCCTAAACCCTGAAACACAACCCCCAGCATGACCCCCTGCACTGCACGAACACCACTGCTCTGCCCAAAACCCTTAAACACCATCCCTCAGTACGACCCCCTACTCTGCCCGAACTCCACTGCTCTGCCCTAAACCCTAAAACACCAGCCCCAGCAGACCCCCTACACTGCCCGAACACTACTGCTCTTCCCTAAACACTGAAACACCAGCCCCGGCATGACCCCTACACAGCCCGAACACCACTTCACTGCCTTAAACCCTGAAACACCATCCCCAGCACGACCCCCTACACTGCCCGAACACCACTGCACTATCCTAAACCCTGAAACACAACCCCCAGCATGACCCCCTACACTGCATGAACACCACTGATCTGCCCTAAACCCTTAAACACCATCCCCCAGTACGACCCCCTACTCTGCCCAAACACCACTGCTCTGCCCTAAACCCTAAAACACCAGCCCCAGCAGACCCCCTACACTGCCCGAACACTACTGCTCTTCCCTAAACACTGAAACACCAGCCCCAGCATGACCCCTACACAGCCCGAACACCACTTCACAGCCCTAAACCCTGAAACACCAGCCCCAGCAGGACCCCCTACACTTCCCGAACACCACTGCACTCTCCTAAACCCTGAAACACAACCCCCAGCACAACCCCCTACACTGCCCGAACAACACTGCACTGTCCTACATCCTGAAACACCACCCCCAACGCGACACCCTACACTGCCTGAACACCACTGAACTGCCAAAAACCCTGAAACACCAGCCAATGCAAGACCCCCTACACTGCCCGAACACAACTGCCCTAAACCCTGAAACACCGCACGCTGCAAGACCCCCTACACTGCCCGAACACCAATGCCCTGCCCTAAAGCCTGAAACACCACCCCCTGCAGGACCCCCTACATGCCGGAACACCACTGCACTGCCCTAAACCCTCAAACACCACCCCCCTGCACGACCCCCATACTTCCCGAACACCACTGCACTGCCCTAAATCCTGAAACACCACCCCCATCAAGAAGACCCCCTACACTGCCCAAACACAACTGCACTGCCCTAAACCCTGAAACACCACCTCCAGCACAACCCCCTACACTGCCCGAACACCACTGCACTGCCCTAAACCTGGAAACAACACCCCCAGTACAACCCCCTACACTGCCTGACCACCACTGCACTGCCCTAAACCCTAAAACACCATCCCCAGCAAGACCCCCCTTCACTTTACAAACACCACTGCCCTAAACCCTAAAACACCAGCCCCAGCATGACCCCTTACACTGCCCAAACACCACTGCACTGCCCTAAACCCTGAATCACCAGAACCAGTACGACCCCTTCACAGCCAGAACACCACTGCACTGCCCTAAACCCTGAAACACCAGCCCCAGCATGAGCCCCTATACTCTCCGAACACCACTGCACTGCCCTAAACCCTAAAACATGAGCCCCAGCACAACCAGCTACACTTACCGAACACCACTACATTGCCCTAAACCCTGAAACACCACCCCAGCAAGACCCCTACACTGCTTGAACACCACTGCCCTAAATCCTGAAACACCAGCCCCTGCACGACCCCCTACACTGCCCAAACACCACTGCACTGTGCTAAACCCTGAAAACCCAGCCCCAGCAAGACCCCCTACACTGCCCTAACACCAGTGCCCTCAAGCCTGAAATACCACCCCCTGCAAGAACCCCTACACTGCCCAAACACCACTGCCCTGCCCTAAATCCTGAAACAACACCCCCTGCACGACCCCCTACACTGCACAAACACCACTGCTCTGCCCTAAACCCTTAAACACCATCCCCCAGCACGACCCACTACTCTGCCCGAACACCACTGCTCTGCCCTAAACCCTAAAACACCAGCCACAGCAGGACCCCCAACTCTGCCCGAACACTACTGCTCTGCCCTAAACCCTGAATCACCAGAACCAGCTCGACCCCTACACAACCAGAACACCACTGCACTGCCCTAAACCCTGAAGCACCAGCCCCAGCATGAGCCCCTATACTCTCCGAACACCACTGCACTGCCCTAAACCCTAAAACATGAGCCACAGCATGACACCCTACACTTCCCAAACACCACTTCACTGCCCTAAACCTTGAAACACCAGCCCCAGCACGACCCCCTATACTGCCCGAACACCACTGCACTGCCCTAAACCCTGAAACAGCATCCCCAGCACGACCCCCTACACTGCCCAAAGACTACTGTACTGTGCTAAACCCTTAACAGCAGCCCCAGCAAGTCCCCCTACACCTGCCCAAACCCCACTGCCCTAAACCCTTCAACACCATCCCCCAGCACAACCCCCTACTCTGCCCGAACACCACTGCTCTGCCCTAAACCCTGAAACACCAGCCCCAGCAGGACCCCCTACACAGCCCGAACTCCACTGCACTGCCCTAAACTGTGAAACACCACCCCCAGCACGACACCCTACACTGCGCGAACACTTCTGCACTGCCCTAAACCCTGAAAAACAACCCCAAGCAAGACCCCTTACACTGCCTGAACACCACTGCACTGCCTTAATCCCTGAAACACTACCCCTAGCATGACCCCCTACACTGCCCGAACACCTCGCCCCATAACCCTGAAACATCACCCCCAGGAAGACCCCCTACACTGCCCGAATGGCAGTGCACTAAACCCTGAAACACCAGCCCCAGCATGACCCCCTTCACTGCCCGAACACCACTGCACCTCCCTAAACCCTGAAACACCAGCCCCAGCACGACCCTCTACACTGCCTGAACACCACAGCACTGCCCTAAACCCTGAAACACCACCCCCAGCACGACCCCCTACACTGCCCAAACACAACTGCACTGCCCTAAACCCTGAAATACCACCCCCAGCAAGACTCCCTATACTGCCCGAACACCACTGCCCTAAATCCTGAAACACCAGTCCCAGCACGACCCCCTACACTTCCCAAACACCACTGCACTGCCCTAAACCCTGAAAAACCATCCCCCAGCAAGACCCCTATACTGTCCGAACACCACTGCCCTAAATCCTGAAACACCACCCCCTGCATGACCCCCTACAAAGCACAAACACCACTGCTCTGCCCTAAACACTTAAACACCATCCCCCAGTATGATCCTCTACTCTGCCCGAACACCACTGCTCTGCCCTAAACCCTAAAACACCAGCCCCAGCAGGACCCCCTACACTGCCCGAACACTACTGCTCTGCCCTAAACCCTGAAACACCAGCCCCAGCATGACCCCTACACAGCCCGAACACCACTGCACCGCCCAAAACCCTGAAACACCAGTCACAGCATGAGCCCCTATACTGTCCGAACACCACTGCACTTCCCTAAACCCTGAAACACGAGCCCCAGCACGACCCCCTACACTTACCGAACACCACTACACTGTCCTACATCCTGAAACACCACCTCCAACGCAACCCCCTGCACTGCCTGAGCACCACTGCACTGCCAAAAACCCTGAAACACCAGCCCCAGCAAGACCCCCTACACTGCCCGAACACAACTGCCCTAAACCCTGAAAAACCACACTCTGCAAGACCCCCTACACTGTCCTAACACCACTGCCCTGCCCTAAACCCTGAAACACCACCCCCATCAAAAGCCCCTACACTGCCCGAAACACAACTGCACTGCCCTAAACCCTGAAACACCATCCCCAGCACGACCCCCTACACTGCCCAAACACTACTGCACTGTGCTAAACACTGAAACACCAGCCCCAGCAAGACCCCCAACACTGCCCGAAGACCACTGCCCTAAACCCTGAAACACCACCCCTGCAAGAACCCCTACACTGCCTGAACATCACTGCCCTGCGCTAAACCCTGAAACACCACCCCCTGCATGACCCCCTACACTGCACAAACACCACTGCTCTGCCCTAAACCCTTAAACACCATCCCCCAGTACGACCCCCTACTCTGCCCAAACACCACTGCTCTGCCCTAAACCCTAAAACACCAGCCCCAGCAGGACCCCTTACACTGCACAAAAACTACTGCTCTTCCCTAAACCGTGAAACACGAGCCCCAGCACGACCCCCTACACTTCCCGAATACCACTGCACTATCCTAAACCCTGAAACACAACCCCCAGCATGACCCCCTACACTGCACGAACACCACTGCTCTGCCCTAAACCCTTAAACACCATCCCCCAGTACGACCCACTACTCTGCCCGAACTCCACTGCTCTGCCCTAAACCCTAAAACACCAGCCCCAGCAGACCCCCTACACTGCCCGAACACTACTGCTCTGCCCTAAACCCTGAAACACCAGCCCCAGGCCCAGCACGACCCCTACACAGCCCGAACATAACTGCACTGCCCTAAACTGTGAAACACCACCCCCAGCATGACACCCTACACTGCCCAAACACCACTGCACTTCCCTAAACCCTGAAACACCACCCCCATGCATGACCCCCTACACTTCCCAAACACTACTGCACTGTGCTACACCCTGAAACACCAGCCCCAGCAAGACCCCCAACACTGCCCGAACACCACTGCCCTAAACCCTGAAACACCACCCCTGCAAGAACCCCTACACTGCCTGAACACCACTACACTGCCATAAACCATGAAACACAAGCCCCAGCACGACCCCCAACACTGCCCGAATACCACTGCTCTGCCCTAAACCCTGAAACACCAGCCCCAGCACGAACCCTACACAGCCCGAACACCACTGCACTGCCCTAAACCCTTCAACACCAGCCCCAGCATGACCCCCTACACTGTCCGAACACCACTGCACTGCCCTAAACCCTGATACACGAGCCCCAGCATGACACCCGACACTGCCTGAACACCACTGAACTGCCCTAAAATCTGAAACACCACCCCCAGCACTACCCCTACACTGCCCGAACACCACTTTCCTGCCCTAAACATTGAAACAGTAACCACAGCACAACCCCCTACACTGCCTTTACACCACTGCACTTCCCTAAACCCTGAAACACCAGCCCCAGCATGACCCCCTACACTGCCTGAACACCACTGCACTGCCCTAATCCCTGAAACACCAGCCCCAGCACGACCCTCTACACTGCCTGAACACCACGGCACTGCCCTAAACCCTGAAACACCACTCCCAGCACGATCCACTACACTGCCTGAACACCACTGCACTGCCCTTAACCCTGAAACACCACCTCCAGCAAGACTCCCTACTCTGCTCGAACACCACTGCCCTAAATCCTGAAACACCAGCCCCAGCACGACCCCCTACATTGCCCAAACACCACTGCACTGCCCTAAACCCTGAACAACCACCCTCCAGCAAGACCCCCTATACTGCCCGAACACCACTGCCCTAAATCCTGAAACACCAGCCCCAGCACGACCCCCTACACTGCCTGAACACCACTGCACTGCCCTAAACCCTGAAACACCATCCCCAGCACGACCCCCTACACTTCCCAAACACTACTGCACTGTGCTACACCCTGAAACACCAGCCCCAGCAAGACCCCCAACACTGCCCGAACACCACTGCCCTAAACCCTGAAACACCACCCCTGCAAGAACCCCTACACTGCCTGAACACCACTGCCTGCTCTAAACCCTGAAACACAACCCCTGCATGACCACCTTCACTGCACGAACACCACTGCTCTGCCCTAAACCCTTGAACACCATCCCCCAGTACGACCCCCTACTCTGCCCGAACACCACTGCTCTGCCCTAAACCCTAAAACACCAGCCCCAGCAGACCTCCTACACTGCCCGAAAACTACTGCTCTTCCCTAAACACTGAAACACCAGCCCCAGCATGACCCCTACACAGCCCGAACACCACTTCACTGCCCTAAACCCTGAAACACCATCCCCAGCATGACCCCCTACACTGCCCAAACACTACTGCACTGTGCTAAACCCTGAAACACCAGCCCCAGCAAGACCCCCAACACTGCCCGAAGACCACTGCCCTAAACCCTGAAACACCACCCCTGCAAGAACCCCTACACTGCCTGAACACCACTGCCCTGCGCTAAACCCTGAAACACCACCCCCTGCATGACCCCCTACACTGCACAAACACCACTGCTCTGCCCTAAACTCTTAAACACCATCCCCCAGTATGACCCCCTACTCTGCCCAAACACCACTGCTCTGCCCTAAACCCTAAAACACCAGCCCCAGCAGGACCCCCTACACTGCCAGAAAACTACTGCTCTTCCCTAAACCCTGAAACACGAGCCCCAGCACGACCCCCTACACTTCCCGAACACCACTGCACTTTCCTAAACCCTGAAACACAACCCCCAGCACGACCCCCTACACTGCACGAACACCACTGCTCTGCCCTAAACCCTTAAACACAATCCCCCAGTACGACCCCCTACTCTGCCCGAACTCCACTGCTCTGCCCTAAACCCTAAAACACCAGCCCCAGCAGACCCCCTACACTGCCCGAACACTACTGCTCTTCCCTAAACACTGAAACACCAGCCCCAGCATGACCCCTACACAGCCCGAACACCACTTCACTGCCCTAAACTCTGAAACACCATCCCCAGCACGACCCCCTACACTGCCTGAACACCACTTGTGAGAAGTTGGCCTGGTATATGATGCTCACTAGTTAAAGTGATCACCTTGTACCATGCCAAGCAACCCTTATGGTGTGGTTGTAAGTCAACCTTTTCGGACTAGCTGCCCTAGTGGTAGCGTAGGCTAAGCAGTCTTTGAGGCTAAACTCGTGATGCGTGTTAAGCAAGCTGTTTTACCAATAGCAACCCCCTTTTATACCAATGAAAGGACACCACACAGATATATATTCAAAATATATATGTATTTATTTATCAAAGTAACCCCTAGTCTCTTTATGAGCACAGGAGCACAAATCGTCAAACAAGATTATCACAGAATACACAGAAGTTGCACTTTATATGGATAGGCCCTGGTGGCCACTCGAACCATATACTAAAATAGTGGTATAAGTACCACGAACAGAAAAGGGAAAAGGCCTAGGGCCTCTAGAATCGCTGGGCCTACAAGGAGCTAACGTCAGTTAGTGACCAGGAGGTCCACGGGTGGCGTGTGCAGAGCAAATAGTCACACGCGTGCTCCCATAGGTTTCAATGGGTGCGTAAAAAGTACAAAGTTACTGCAAAAGAGATCTTCCGGGATAACTAGGAACTTAAGATTTGGAACACAGGCACTAGAGATGTATTACTACACTTGGGCACCGGAGTACCAGCTTTACCTCACCCACAGGAAGCGGGTGCATAGGCCTCAAAGTGCGTCGGGTTTCTTCTATCTGTTCCGTTGAGCTTGAAGACAAAGATGCTGCAGGCGGTCGGTCCGGGAGAGATGCAGTGGATCCAAGAGTGGATCGGAGATGTTGAAGACCTGTAAGCAGAGGGGACAGTGTTCACAGTCACTAGCCAGTGACCAGCGTGGCACCAGGTGGGTACCAGGCAATGTCGGGTGCAAACAGGAAGGAAGGTGTAGCTTGACTCTGCAGCCACGTGGTCCCTGAAGGTCGACGACGTCCAGGAGTCGAGTCACGAGCTGTCCCACGCAGGCTCTCGCTGTCGGCGGTGTCGGCGACTTGATCGAAGCAAACAAGCCTTGGCAAAAGCAATTGTTGTAGGCAAGGAGTTTAAGCTGATGGTTCTGACCAGCAAGGTCAGAGGAACTGCTCCTTTGGAGGGGAGCAAGGGCCAGTCTGGAGCAACCAGACCAGCGGTGTTTGTCGTAGATTTCGCCGCCAAGATGGCCACTAGCCAGCGGGCCAGCAACCGGTTAGGCGCGTCGAGTGGCAAAATGCAGAAGGGCCCCACGCAGATCGTGGAGATGCTGGAGGGCTCACCTTTGGTGCAGATGCTGCTCGAGGGTTGGGCTTCTCAGGACCCAAAGCACAACTTGGAGGGAGCCTCGGTTGTTGCACTGGTCAGCTTGTCGTAGTCGTTTCAAGATGGCTGGCTCCACGTGTCTCGGTGCCTCCACGGGTCTCCTCTTTGCAGGGACTGTGGATCGGGCGGTGAGAGGTCTGGAGGTCCAGGTCTTGTCAGTCTCTGGGCTCGGGCTCCGGCGGGAGGCGGCGGCAAAGCAGACGTTGATTCGCTGGATGGTGCTTGCGTTAGCAAGGTGGTCACTCCCTGACCACAGGGGAGATTGGCTTCAGTCCTCTGTGCGGCAGAGCGTCGAAGTTCCCGTCTTCTTCTTAGTTTCAAGTTGATTCCAGGATGTCTGAAGTCTTAGGACACAGCTCCTACCTTTATTCGGATTCTAGGGGCCGGACTACCTGCTAGGTCCCTCCCTATGGGTGGGACCAGGAAGGGGGGTGGTTACACCCCCAATCCTTTGTCCAGCTCGCCCCAGGCCCGGGACTGGTGTGCCCCAGGACCGGTTTGAACTGGCATATGCACCGAGGCTCCTTGTGAGCCACAGGCATGTCTGGTTTCTTTCAAGCCCTACCTGACCAATACACAAAATCCTGTCTGGGGTGGTGCACGCACCTCCCCTGGCAGGAAACCCTTTGTCCACACCTCCCAAGCTGGAAGGACTCCCAGCAGCAGGAGGGCAGACTTGTGTCTGTGGTGGCAGCATCCATTTTGTGGAGCTGAGGCTATGTCTGATTTTACCCGGGTTTCAGGCACTGTACATGTCGTGTCCCTCTAGAAGGGTGGAATGCTAACCCCGTCGCCAGAATTGGCGAGGGGTTAGTATTCCAATTCGTATGACACCTTACTCGACATGTTTTGATAAAGCCAAACCAAAGATAGCATTTAACCGCGAGGTTCATAATGCACTTAAGAGTATATGGTATGACGATATCTGGAAACAGTAGAAGGAAGTTGTTCCGACCACTGCAGACAGGCTCAGCTCATGCCAGAGCACCATCTCACATGGAACCAAGCACTCTGCCTTCAGGATTGTTAAGGCCTGCTATAGGAGTGACTTATAGGTTACCAGGTGTCCCATTTAAGGTTAGGTATAGGTATACTACACCTAAGTAAGAGGTGATTACACCAACTTACCCCAGCTGAGTGATCAGCCAGTTGTGTCAAATCGTTAGGCCAAGCCTGGGGTGGCATAATACATGCTGCAGCCCTTGGCAGGCCTTGGGTACACCAATGCCCTGGGTACCTAGTGTACACTGGTACAGGGGCTGACAGGGTGATCCACTTCCAATTGGTTATGCACCTAGGGTGCATAGTTTTAATTTAGTAGAGAGAACAGCAGGCTGGGGGTCTGATTGGCAGGCCCACAGCCTCAATATGTCAAAAACCAGTGAAGCAAAAAGCAAAAATTTGGGGTGACCATAGGATAGCAGACCCTACTCTCCTACACAACCCCCCCCCAAACGCTGGGACATTAAACTAGCCTTGACCAGTCTCGTCTTCATGTCCTAAGTGGAAGTACCTGGAGAGACCATCTGCATTCCCATGGTCAGTACCTGGCCGGTGCTCCACTGTAAAGTCCATCCCCTGTAGGGAAATGGACCACCTAAGCAGTTTGGGGTTTTCACCCTTCATCTGATTTAGCCACAAGAGGGGCTTATGGTCGGTCTGAATCTTGAAGTGAGTGCCAAACAAGTATGGCCTCAGCTTCTTCAGGGCCCACACCACAGCAAAGGCCTCCCTCTCAATAGCTGACCAATTCTTCTCTCTGGGGGTCAACCTTCTGCTAATAAAAGCAATGGGTTGGTCTTGACCATCTACATTAAGTTGTGACAGCACAGCTCCCACACCCAACTCAGAAGCATCTGTTTGGACAATAAACTCTTTGGAGTAGTCAGGACTTTTCAGGATAGGTGCAGAGCACATGGCCTCCTTCAGGTCATCAAATGCCTTTTGACAGCTTACTGTCCACTGAACCTTTTTGGGCATCTTCTTGGATGTCAGATCATTAAGAGGAGTCACAATGGACCCATAGTTCTTAACAAACTTCCTGTAGTACCCAGTCAAGCCCAAGAAAGCTCGAACTTGAGTCTGGGTGGTTGGAGGGGACCAGTCCTTGATGGATTGTATCTTACTCTCCAGTGGTTGAACTTGGCCTCCACCTACAAGGTGGCCCAAATATACAACCTTACTCTGCCCTATCTGGCACTTAGTAGCCTTGATAGTGAGGCCTGCCCTCTGCAGGGCCTCAAGAGCCTTCTTCAGGTGGATCAGGTGATCCTCCCAGGTGGAGCTAAAGACAGCAATGTCATCCAGATATGCTGCGCAAAAGTCATCCAACCCAGTAAGGACTTGGTTCACCAGCCTTTGGAAGGTGGCAGGTGCATTCTTCAGACCAAAGGGCATCACCACAAACTGATAATGCCCACCTGGGGTTGAGAATGCTGTTTTGGCCTTAGACTCCTCAGCTAATCTGATTTGCCAATAGCCAGCTGTTAAGTCAAATGTGCTCAAAAACTTTGCAGAAGCTAGTTTGTCTATGAGCTCATCTGCCCTTGGAATAGGGTGTGCATCTGTCCTGGTGACAGCATTGAGTCCTCTGTAATCCACACAGAACCTCATCTCTCTCTTGCCATCTTTGGTGTGAGGTTTGGGGACCAGGACCACTGGGCTAGCCCAGGGGCTCTCTGAGGGTTCAATGACACCTAATTCCAGCATTTTATGTACCTCAGCCTTTATACAGTCCCTGACGTGGTCAGGTTGTCTGTAAAGTTTGTTCTTTACAGGCAGACTGTCACCAGTGTCCACAACATGGGTACACCAGTCAGTTTGACTAGGTATCAAGGAAAACATATGTGAAAATGATTGTAGAACCTGTCTACATTCAGTCTGCTGATGGGCAGTGAGGTTGCCTCCAAGGGTCACTCCTTCAACTGAGCCATCTTCAGGGTTCTGAGACAACAGGTCTGGGAGAGGGTCACTCTCTTCCTCCTGTCCCTCATCTGTAGCCATGAGCAAGCCCATGTCTGCCCTGTCAACATATGCTTTAAGCCTGTTAACATGGAGTACCCTGTGGGGACTCCTGGGAGTTCCTAGGTCCACCAAGTAGGTGACCTCTCCCTTCTTTTCCAGGATTGTATGGGGTCCAGACCATTTGTCTTGGAGTGCTGCTGGGGCCACTGGCTCCAACACCCATACCTTCTGTCCTGGCTGAAACTCAACCAAGACAGCCTTTTGGTCATGCCAAGCTTTCTGTAAGGCCTGGCTGGCCTCAAGGTTTTTGGATGCCTTCTCCATATACTCAGCCATCCTGGAGCGGAGACCAAGTACATAGTCCACTATGTCTAGCTTAGGCTTTTTGAGAGGTAACTCCCAGCCTTCCTTCACCAAACACAGTGGGCCTCTCACAGGGTGCCCAAACAACAATTCAAAGGGGCTGTAGCCAACTCCTTTTTGTGGGACCTCTCTGTAAGCAAACAGAAGGCAGGGTAGAAGGATGTCCCATCTTCGCCTGAGCTTTTCAGGTAATCCTTTGATCATACCCTTTAGGGTCTTGTTGAATCTCTCAACAAGCCCATTGCATTGTGGGTGATAAGGGGTGGTGAACTTGTAGTTGACACCACATTCCTTCCACATAGCTGTTAAGTATCCTGACATAAAGTTGGTACCTCTGTCAGATACTACCTCCTTAGGAAACCCCACTCTGGAGAATACTCCCAGCAGGGCCCTGGCCACAACAGGAGCTGTAGTGGTCCTAAGGGGAATTGCCTCTGGGTACCTGGTGGCATGATCCACTACCACCAGTATAAATCTGTGCCCAGATGCAGTGGGAGGATCCATGGGACCCACTATGTCTATTCCCACTCTTTCAAAGGGGACCCCCACCACAGGTAGTGGTATCAGGGGGGCCTTTGTTGTGCCACCTGATTTGCCACTGGCTTGGCAGGTAACACAGGAGCGACAAAACTCCTTTGTATCTTCATTCATATGAGGCCAGTGAAAGTGAGGGACAAGCCTGTCCCAAGTCTTGTTCTGGCCTAAGTGTCCTGCTAAAGGAATATCATGGGCCAAGGTAAGAAGGAAGCCCCTAAATTGCAGAGGTATAACCAACCTCCTGGTTGCACCAGGCTTGGGGTCTCTAGCCTCTGAATAAAGGAGCCCTTCATCCCAATACACTTTATGGGTACCTTGAGCATTCCCAGCAGCCTCAGCAGCAGCCAGCTGTCTGAGGGGTTCAAGAGAGGGACAGGATAACTGAGCCTGCCTCAAGTCAGCCCTTGAAGGTCCCCCTGTCCCCAGAAACTCAACCTGATCAGGTTCAAGCTCTTCAGGGACAGTTCCTTCAGGGTCCTCTAGATCAGCTTCCTGGGAAGGCTGATCATCACTCTGAGGCAGGGGGGAAGGCACAGCCTTGACCCTCCTGTTCTTCTTCTTGGTAGGTACTTGGTCCATTGTTCCAGGATCCAAGACCTGTGGTTCAGTGAGGCACTTTTTGGCCTGTGACCTGGTCACAGCAAGGACATGTGATGATATACCTAACATCTCTGCATGAGTCCTGTACTCCACTTCTGACCATAGAGAACTCTCTAGGTCATTGCCCAACAAACATTCTACTGGGAGGTCTGCACTAACCACAACCCTTTTGAGGCCAGTTACCCCTCCCCATGAGAAGTTAACAACTGCCACACTGTGTGAAGTAGTGGCATTGCTGGCATTGGTCACCAGGTAGTTCTCACCTGGTATGTACTGTCCAGGGTCCACAAAGCCTGGTGTCACCATAGTGACACTGGCACATGTGTCCCTGTAGGCTTGAGCCACTTTGTCATTAATTAAAGGAGTCTGTCTGTACTTGCCCAGGTTACTGGGGCTCACAGTCAGGGACAAATCAATGTCCCCATCACAGATCAAGACTGCATGTGTCAGGGTTCTGTCTAAGTCAGAATCTCCTTCAGTTCCCATAGTGATTCCCACTACACCCTTTGTCTGGGGACCAACACTGCTAACAGTAGTACTGGGAGCAGGTGCCTTAGGGGCAACAGTGTTGGGGGCTCCACCCTTTTTGCAATCACTAGTCCAGTGAGTTGTATTTTTACAATGATTGCACCAGGGTTTCTTTTGACCTTCTTTCTTCTTTTTGGACTGTTGTTGGGACCCACCCTCCTTAGCAGTAGTTTGGGGCCCTGTTGAAGACTTCTGGTCTTTAGATTTCTGATCTCCACCCTTTTGGTCTGTTTTCTTCTGATCACCCCCTTGGCCCTGGTTCTGGTTCTTTTGCTTAACCCTGGTTCTGACCCATTTGTCTGCCTTCTTTCCCAATTCTTGGGGAGAGGTCAGATCAGAGTCAACCAAGTGTTGATGCAGTTGCTGGTTTTGACAGTTATTTAAAATCTGTTCTCTCATCATCAAATTATACAATCCTGTAAAATCAGATACCTTACTCCCCAGCAACCAACCCTCCAAAGCCTTAGTGGCACATTCAATGTATTCAGACCAGTCCTGAGTCTGTGTCTTTTGGGTGTCTCTGAACATTAACCTGTACTGCTCAGTGGTTAAGCCTAACCCATCAACTAGAACACTCTTCAGGACTCTGTAGTTTCTGACATCCTCTTCTCTAACAGTGAGGAGTCTGTCTCTGCCTCTTCCCTCAAAGGAGAGCCAGAGGATTGCTGCCCACTGATCTTCAGGAACCTGCTGTACTTTGCAGGCTCTCTCAAGAGCAGTTATCCACTTGTGGATGTCATCCCCACTTTTGTAGGGGGGCACAACCTTAGACAGGTTTCTATTGTCGAAAACCCTATCTTTGTCCTTAGGGACAATGCTGCCACCAGTGGGTATAGACCCACTCTCTTTATGCTGTCTAGCCTTGCTAAGTTTCTCTTCCATCAGGGCTACTTCTAGCTCCTGCTTCCTGATCCTCAGCTGAGCCTCTTGCATCTTGGCCTCATGTTCCCTCCTCTGAGGGGTGGTCATCCTTCTCCTGGAGTGACCTTGAGAGCCTCTAGAGCCATGGGAAGCATTGGAGTCACCTGAGCGATTCCTTTGCCTTCCCAGCCCTGTGTTAAGTCCACTGGGGAGATCCAGTGGGTTGAACCCACTGTCAGTCCCCAATAGCCTTGGTTTAGCTGGGCCAAGTATAACACTTGGCACTGGGCTAGTTCTCCCTTCATCCTCACTACTGTCAGTATCCTTTTCACTCTCATCCTCTGTGGTAGGCATCCCATCTAAGGGGTGACTATTGGGAAGGGGTACTTCAGTGGCATCTTCAGAAGGGGGGCCTCCTGTTCCTGTCCCTAAGGGGGCTAACTGGGAAGCTTTCTTGAGTGCTCTCTGATTCTCATCATTCTGTAAGAGCTCTCTGAGCTCAGCAGAGTTTGGGTTCTTGGGCTGTTTAAGGCCTCTAAGAGTTGCCAAATGCCTGAGCTCATTCTGATTAAGGGTAGCAAAGCTGGATGGTGCCCTCTGGGGGTCACTCTCAACAGAGATGGGTACAGTGGACCCCTCTGCCCCGGCCATTGCTCTTAAGTGTGGGTGGATGTGTTGCAATCTACCTACACTTGGGTTTACCTACTAAACCTATCTAGTAGTTGTAGTCAGGGTGTGCTACTCCCTTTGCTCTACAACAACTAAGTTCAGTAGAACTTAAGTATATCTAATCTTGTTTTATATGTACCTACAGGTACCTATGTGATCTTTCAATTGGTAACCAAGAGATTACAATGGTAAAACGTAGCAAGCTCAAATCCAACCGCTGCTCACCAATGTGAGAAGTTGGCCTGGTATATGATGCTCACTAGTTAAAGTGATCACCTTGTACCATGCCAAGCAACCCTTATGGTGTGGTTGTAAGTCAACCTTTTCGGACTAGCTGCCCTAGTGGTAGCGTAGGCTAAGCAGTCTTTGAGGCTAAACTCGTGATGCGTGTTAAGCAAGCTGTTTTACCAATAGCAACCCCCTTTTATACCAATGAAAGGACACCACACAGATATATATTCAAAATATATATGTATTTATTTATCAAAGTAACCCCTAGTCTCTTTATGAGCACAGGAGCACAAATCGTCAAACAAGATTATCACAGAATACACAGAAGTTGCACTTTATATGGATAGGCCCTGGTGGCCACTCGAACCATATACTAAAATAGTGGTATAAGTACCACGAACAGAAAAGGGAAAAGGCCTAGGGCCTCTAGAATCGCTGGGCCTACAAGGAGCTAACGTCAGTTAGTGACCAGGAGGTCCACGGGTGGCGTGTGCAGAGCAAATAGTCACACGCGTGCTCCCATAGGTTTCAATGGGTGCGTAAAAAGTACAAAGTTACTGCAAAAGAGATCTTCCGGGATAACTAGGAACTTAAGATTTGGAACACAGGCACTAGAGATGTATTACTACACTTGGGCACCGGAGTACCAGCTTTACCTCACCCACAGGAAGCGGGTGCATAGGCCTCAAAGTGCGTCGGGTTTCTTCTATCTGTTCCGTTGAGCTTGAAGACAAAGATGCTGCAGGCGGTCGGTCCGGGAGAGATGCAGTGGATCCAAGAGTGGATCGGAGATGTTGAAGACCTGTAAGCAGAGGGGACAGTGTTCACAGTCACTAGCCAGTGACCAGCGTGGCACCAGGTGGGTACCAGGCAATGTCGGGTGCAAACAGGAAGGAAGGTGTAGCTTGACTCTGCAGCCACGTGGTCCCTGAAGGTCGACGACGTCCAGGAGTCGAGTCACGAGCTGTCCCACGCAGGCTCTCGCTGTCGGCGGTGTCGGCGACTTGATCGAAGCAAACAAGCCTTGGCAAAAGCAATTGTTGTAGGCAAGGAGTTTAAGCTGATGGTTCTGACCAGCAAGGTCAGAGGAACTGCTCCTTTGCAGGGGAGCAAGGGCCAGTCTGGAGCAACCAGACCAGCGGTGTTTGTTGTAGATTTCGCCGCCAAGATGGCCACTAGCCAGCGGGCCAGCAACCGGTTAGGCGCGTCGAGTGGCAAAATGCAGAAGGGCCCCACGCAGATCGTGGAGATGCTGGAGGGCTCACCTTTGGTGCAGATGCTGCTCGAGGGTTGGGCTTCTCAGGACCCAAAGCACAACTTGGAGGGAGCCTCGGTTGTTGCACTGGTCAGCTTGTCGTAGTCGTTTCAAGATGGCTGGCTCCACGTGTCTCGGTGCCTCCACGGGTCTCCTCTTTGCAGGGACTGTGGATCGGGCGGTGAGAGGTCTGGAGGTCCAGGTCTTGTCAGTCTCTGGGCTCGGGCTCCGGCGGGAGGCGGCGGCAAAGCAGACGTTGATTCGCTGGATGGTGCTTGCGTTAGCAAGGTGGTCACTCCCTGACCACAGGGGAGATTGGCTTCAGTCCTCTGTGCGGCAGAGCGTCGAAGTTCCCGTCTTCTTCTTAGTTTCAAGTTGATTCCAGGATGTCTGAAGTCTTAGGACACAGCTCCTACCTTTATTCGGATTCTAGGGGCCGGACTACCTGCTAGGTCCCTCCCTATGGGTGGGACCAGGAAGGGGGGTGGTTACACCCCCAATCCTTTGTCCAGCTCGCCCCAGGCCCGGGACTGGTGTGCCCCAGGACCGGTTTGAACTGGCATATGCACCGAGGCTCCTTGTGAGCCACAGGCATGTCTGGTTTCTTTCAAGCCCTACCTGACCAATACACAAAATCCTGTCTGGGGTGGTGCACGCACCTCCCCTGGCAGGAAACCCTTTGTCCACACCTCCCAAGCTGGAAGGACTCCCAGCAGCAGGAGGGCAGACTTGTGTCTGTGGTGGCAGCATCCATTTTGTGGAGCTGAGGCTATGTCTGATTTTACCCGGGTTTCAGGCACTGTACATGTCGTGTCCCTCTAGAAGGGTGGAATGCTAACCCCGTCGCCAGAATTGGCGAGGGGTTAGTATTCCAATTCGTATGACACCTTACTCGACATGTTTTGATAAAGCCAAACCAAAGATAGCATTTAACCGCGAGGTTCATAATGCACTTAAGAGTATATGGTATGACGATATCTGGAAACAGTAGAAGGAAGTTGTTCCGACCACTGCAGACAGGCTCAGCTCATGCCAGAGCACCATCTCACATGGAACCAAGCACTCTGCCTTCAGGATTGTTAAGGCCTGCTATAGGAGTGACTTATAGGTTACCAGGTGTCCCATTTAAGGTTAGGTATAGGTATACTACACCTAAGTAAGAGGTGATTACACCAACTTACCCCAGCTGAGTGATCAGCCAGTTGTGTCAAATCGTTAGGCCAAGCCTGGGGTGGCATAATACATGCTGCAGCCCTTGGCAGGCCTTGGGTACACCAATGCCCTGGGTACCTAGTGTACACTGGTACAGGGGCTGACAGGGTGATCCACTTCCAATTGGTTATGCACCTAGGGTGCATAGTTTTAATTTAGTAGAGAGAACAGCAGGCTGGGGGTCTGATTGGCAGGCCCACAGCCTCAATATGTCAAAAACCAGTGAAGCAAAAAGCAAAAATTTGGGGTGACCATAGGATAGCAGACCCTACTCTCCTACACCACTGCACTGTCCTAAACCCTGAAACAAAACCCCCAGCACGACCCCCTACACTGCACGAACGCCACTGATCTGCCCTAAACCCTTAAACACCATCCCACAGTACGACCCCCTACTCTGCCCGAACACCACTGCTCTGCCCTAATCCCTAAAACACCGGCCCCAGCAGACCCCCTACACTGCCCGAACACTACTGCTCTTCCCTAAACACTGAAACACCAGCCCCAGCATGACCCCTACACAGCCCGAACACCACTTCACTGCTGTAAATCCTGAAACACCAGCCCCAGCAGGACCCCCTACACTTCCCGAACACCACTGCACTCTCCTAAACCCTGAAACACAACCCCCAGCACAACCCCCTACACTGCCCGAACAACACTGCACTGTCCTACATCTTGAAACACCACCCCCAACGCGACACCCTACACTGCCTGAACACCACTGAACTGCCAAAAACCCTGAAACACCAGCCAATGCAAGACCCCCTACACTGCCCGAACACAACTGCCCTAAACCCTGAAACACCGCACCCTGCAAGACCCCCTACACTGCCCGAACACCACTGCCCTGCCCTAAAGCCTGAAACACCACCCCCTGCACGACCCCCTACATGCCCGAACACCACTGCACTGCCCTAAACCCTCAAACACCACCCCCCTGCATGACCCCCCCATACTTCCCGAACACCACTGCACTGCCCTAAACCCTGAAACACCACCCCCATCAAGACCCCCTACACTGCCCGAACACAACTGCACTGCCCTAAACCCTGAAACACCACCTCCAGCACAACCCCCTACACTGCCCGAACACCACTGCACTGCCCTAAACCTGGAAACACCACCCCCAGTACAACCCCCTACCCTGCCTGACCACCACTGCACTGCCCTAAACCTGGAAACACCACCCCCAGCAAGACCCCCCTTCACTTTCCAAACACCACTGCCCTAAACCCTGAAACACCAGCCCCAGCATGACCCCTTACACTGCCCGAACACCACTGCACTGCCCTAAACCTGGAAACACCACCTCCAGCACAACCCCCTACACTGCCCGAACACCACTGCACTGCCCTAAACCTGGAAACACCACCCCCAGTACAACCCCCTACACTTCCTGACCACCACTGCACTGCCCTAAACCCTAAAACACCACCCCCAGCAAGACCCCCCTTCACTTTCCAAACACCACTGCCCTAAACCCTGAAACACCAGCCCCAGCATGACCCCTTACACTGCCCAAACACCACTGCACTGCCCTAAACCCTGAATCACCAGAACCAGTACGACCCCTTCACAGCCAGAACACCACTGCACTGCCCTAAACCCTGAAACACCAGCCCCAGCATGAGCTCCTATACTCTCCGAACACCACTGCACTGCCCTAAACCCTAAAACATGAGCCCCAGCACAACCCCCTACACTTCCTGAACACCACTACACTGCCCTAAACCCTGAAACACCACCCCCAGCAAGACCCCTACACTGCTCTAACACCACTGCCCTAAATCCTGAAACACCAGCCCCTGCACGACCCCCTACACTGCCCAAACACCGCTGCAGTGCCCTAAACCCTGAAACACCACCCCCAGCAAAACTCCCTATACTGCCCAAACACCACTGCCCTAAACCCTGAAACACCAGCCCCAGCATGACCCCCTACACTGCCTGAACACCACTGCACTGCCCTAATCCCTGAAACACCAGCCCCAGCACGACCCTCTACACTGCCTGAACACCACGGCACTGCCCTAAACCCTGAAACACGACTCCCAGCACGATCCACTACACTGCCTGAACACCACTGCACTGCCCTTAACCCTGAAATACCACCTCCAGCAAGACTCCCTACTCTGCTCGAACACCACTGCCCTAAATCCTGAAACACCAGCCCCAGCACGACCCCCTACATTGCCCAAACACCACTGCACTGCCCTAAACCCTGAACAACCACCCTCCAGCAAGACCCCCTATACTGCCCGAACACCACTGCCCTAAATCCTGAAACACCAGCCCCAGCACGACCCCCTACACTGCCTGAACACCACTGCACTGCCCTAAACCCTGAAACACCATCCCCAGCACGACCCCCTACACTTCCCAAACACTACTGCACTGTGCTACACCCTGAAACACCAGCCCCAGCAAGACCCCCAACACTGCCCGAACACCACTGCCCTAAACCCTGAAACACCACCCCTGCAAGAACCCCTACACTGCCTGAACACCACTGCCTGCTCTAAACCCTGAAACACAACCCCTGCATGACCACCTTCACTGCACGAACACCACTGCTCTGCCCTAAACCCTTGAACACCATCCCCCAGTACGACCCCCTACTCTGCCCGAACACCACTGCTCTGTCCTAAACCCTAAAACACCAGCCCCAGCAGACCCCCTACACTGCCCGAAAACTACTGCTCTTCCCTAAACACTGAAACACCAGCCCCAGCATGACCCCTACACAGCCCGAACACCACTTCACTGCCCTAAACCCTGAAACACCATCCCCAGCATGACCCCCTACACTGCCCAAACACTACTGCACTGTGCTAAACCCTGAAACACCAGCCCCAGCAAGACCCCCAACACTGCCCGAAGACCACTGCCCTAAACCCTGAAACACCACCCCTGCAAGAACCCCTACACTGCCTGAACACCACTGCCCTGCGCTAAACCCTGAAACACCACCCCTGCATGACCCCCTACACTGCACAAACACCACTGCTCTGCCCTAAACTCTTAAACACCTTCCCCCAGTATGACCCCCTACTCTGCCCAAACACCACTGCTCTGCCCTAAACCCTAAAACACCAGCCCCAGCAGGACCCCCTACACTGCCAGAAAACTACTGCTCTTCCGTAAACCCTGAAACACGAGCCCCAGCACGACCCCCTACACTTCCCGAACACCACTGCACTTTCCTAAACCCTGAAACACAACCCCCAGCACGACCCCCTACACTGCACAAACACCACTGCTCTGCCCTAAACCCTTAAACACAATCCCCCAGTACGACCCCCTACTCTGCCCGAACTCCACTGCTCTGCCCTAAACCCTAAAACACCAGCCCCAGCAGACCCCCTACACTGCCCGAACACTACTGCTCTTCCCTAAACACTGAAACACCAGCCCCAGCATGACCCCTACACAGCCCGAACACCACTTCACTGCCCTAAACTCTGAAACACCATCCCCAGCACGACCCCCTACACTGCCTGAACACCACTGCACTGTCCTAAACCCTGAAACAAAACCCCCAGCACGACCCCCTACACTGCACGAACACCACTGATCTGCTCTAAACCCTTAAACACCATCCCACAGTACGACCCCCTACTCTGCCCGAACACCACTGCTCTGCCCTAAACCCTAAAACACCGGCCCCAGCAGACCCCCTACACTGCCCGAACACTACTGCTCTTCCCTAAACACTGAAACACCAGCCCCAGCATGACCCCTACACAGCCCGAACACCACTTCACTGCTGTAAACCCTGAAACACCAGCCCCAGCAGGACCCCCTACACTTCCCGAACACCACTGCACTCTCCTAAACCCTGAAACACAACCCCCAGCACAACCCCCTACACTGCCCGAACAACACTGCACTGTCCTACATCTTGAAACACCACCCCCAACGCGACACCCTACACTGCCTGAACACCACTGAACTGCCAAAAACCCTGAAACACCAGCCAATGCAAGACCCCCTACACTGCCCGAACACAACTGCCCTAAACCCTGAAACACCGCACCCTGCAAGACCCCCTACACTGCCCGAACACCACTGCCCTGCCCTAAAGCCTGAAACACCACCCCCTGCACGACCCCCTACACTTCCCGAACACCACTGCACTTTCCTAAACCCTGAAACACAACCCCCAGCACGACCCCCTACACTGCACAAACACCACTGCTCTGCCCTAAACCCTTAAACACAATCCCCCAGTACGACCCCCTACTCTGCCCGAACTCCACTGCTCTGCCCTAAACCCTAAAACACCAGCCCCAGCAGACCCCCTACACTGCCCGAACACTACTGCTCTTCCCTAAACACTGAAACACCAGCCCCAGCATGACCCCTACACAGCCCGAACACCACTTCACTGCCCTAAACTCTGAAACACCATCCCCAGCACGACCCCCTACACTGCCTGAACACCACTGCACTGTCCTAAACCCTGAAACAAAACCCCCAGCACGACCCCCTACACTGCACGAACACCACTGATCTGCCCTAAACCCTTAAACACCATCCCACAGTACGACCCCCTACTCTGCCCGAACACCACTGCTCTGCCCTAAACCCTAAAACACCGGCCCCAGCAGACCCCTACACTGCCCGAACACTACTGCTCTTCCCTAAACACTGAAACACCAGCCCCAGCATGACCCCTACACAGCCCGAACACCACTTCACTGCTGTAAACCCTGAAACACCAGCCCCAGCAGGACCCCCTACACTTCCCGAACACCACTGCACTCTCCTAAACCCTGAAACACAACCCCCAGCACAACCCCCTACACTGCCCGAACAACACTGCACTGTCCTACATCTTGAAACACCACCCCCAACGCGACACCCTACACTGCCTGAACACCACTGAACTGCCAAAAACCCTGAAACACCAGCCAATGCAAGACCCCCTACACTGCCCGAACACAACTGCCCTAAACCCTGAAACACCGCACCCTGCAAGACCCCCTACACTGCCCGAACACCACTGCCCTGCCCTAAAGCCTGAAACACCACCCCCTGCACGACCCCCTACATGCCCGAACACCACTGCACTGCCCTAAACCCTCAAACACCACCCCCCTGCATGACCCCCCATACTTCCCGAACACCACTGCACTGCCCTAAACCCTGAAACACCACCCCCATCAAGACCCCCTACACTGCCCGAACACAACTGCACTGCCCTAAACCCTGAAACACCACCTCCAGCACAACCCCCTACACTGCCTGAACACCACTGCACTGCCCTAAACCTGGAAACACCACCCCCAGTAGAACCCCCTACACTGCCTGACCACCACTGCACTGCCCTAAACCCTAAAACACCACCCCCAGCAAGACCCCCCTTCACTTTCCAAACACCACTGCCCTAAACCCTGAAACACCAGCCCCAGCATGACCCCTTACACTGCCCAAACACCACTGCACTGCCCTAAACCCTGAATCACCAGAACCAGTACGACCCCTTCACAGCCAGAACACCACTGCACTGCCCTAAACCCTGAAACACCAGCCCCAGCATGAGCCCCTATACTCTCCGAACACCACTGCACTGCCCTAAACCCTAAAACATGAGCCCCAGCACAACCCCCTACACTTCCCGAACACCACTACACTGCCCTAAACCCTGAAACACCACCCCCAGCAAGACCCCTACACTGCTCTAACACCACTGCCCTAAATCCTGAAACACCAGCCCCTGCACGACCCCCTACACTGCCCAAACACCGCTGCAGTGCCCTAAACCCTGAAACACCACCCCCAGCAAAACTCCCTATACTGCCCAAACACCACTGCCCTAAATCCTGAAACACCAGCCCCAGCACAACCCCCTACACTGCCCAAACACTACTGCACTGTGCTAAACCCTGAAAACCCAGCCCCAGCAAGACCCCCTACACTGCCCTAACACCAGTGCCCTCAAGCCTGAAATACCACCCCCTGCAAGAACCCCTACACTGCCCAAACACCACTGCCCTGCCCTAAATCCTGAAACAACACCCCCTGCACGACCCCCTACACTGCACAAACACCACTGCTCTGCCCTAAACCCTTAAACACCATCCCC
The DNA here is from genome assembly GCF_964204655.1 of Triturus cristatus. Lineage (NCBI taxonomy): Eukaryota > Metazoa > Chordata > Amphibia > Caudata > Salamandridae > Triturus > Triturus cristatus. The sequence continues at coordinate 1,560,663,861 of NC_140591.1, forward strand.
CAGCACGACCCTCTACTCTGCCCGAACACCACTGCTCTGCCCTAAACCCTAAAACACCAGCCACAGCAGGACCCCCAACTCTGCCCAAACACTACTGCTCTGCCCTAAACCCTGAATCACCAGAACCAGCTCGACCCCTACACAGCCAGAATACCACTGCACTGCCCTAAACCCTGAAGCACCAGCCCCAGCATGAGCCCCTATACTCTCCGAACACCACTGCACTGCCCTAAACCCTAAAACACGAGCCACAGCATGACAACCTACACTTCCCGAACACCACTTCACTGCCCTAAACCTTGAAACACCAGCCCCAGCACAACCCCCTATACTGCCCGAACACCACTGCACTGCCCTAATCCCTGAAACAGCATCCCCAGCACGACCCCCTACACTGCCCAAACACTACTGTACTGTGCTAAACCCTTAACACCAGCCCCAGCAAGTCCCCCTACACCTGCCCAAACACCGCTGCCCTAAACCCTTCAACACCATCCCACAGTACGACCCCCTACTCTGCCCGAACACCACTGCTCTGCCCTAAACCCTAAAACACCGGCCCCAGCAGACCCCCTACACTGCCCGAACACTACTGCTCTTCCCTAAACACTGAAACACCAGCCCCAGCATGACCCCTACACAGCCCGAACACCACTTCACTGCTGTAAACCCTGAAACACCAGCCCCAGCAGGACCCCCTACACTTCCCGAACACCACTGCACTCTCCTAAACCCTGAAACACAACCCCCAGCACAACCCCCTACACTGCCCGAACAACACTGCACTGTCCTACATCTTGAAACACCACCCCCAACGCGACACCCTACACTGCCTGAACACCACTGAACTGCCAAAAACCCTGAAACACCAGCCAATGCAAGACCCCCTACACTGCCCGAACACAACTGCCCTAAACCCTGAAACACCGCACCCTGCAAGACCCCCTACACTGCCCGAACACCACTGCCCTGCCCTAAAGCCTGAAACACCACCCCCTGCACGACCCCCTACACTTCCCGAACACCACTGCACTTTCCTAAACCCTGAAACACAACCCCCAGCACGACCCCCTACACTGCACAAACACCACTGCTCTGCCCTAAACCCTTAAACACAATCCCCCAGTACGACCCCCTACTCTGCCCGAACTCCACTGCTCTGCCCTAAACCCTAAAACACCAGCCCCAGCAGACCCCCTACACTGCCCGAACACTACTGCTCTTCCCTAAACACTGAAACACCAGCCCCAGCATGACCCCTACACAGCCCGAACACCACTTCACTGCCCTAAACTCTGAAACACCATCCCCAGCACGACCCCCTACACTGCCTGAACACCACTGCACTGTCCTAAACCCTGAAACAAAACCCCCAGCACGACCCCCTACACTGCACGAACACCACTGATCTGCCCTAAACCCTTAAACACCATCCCACAGTACGACCCCCTACTCTGCCCGAACACCACTGCTCTGCCCTAAACCCTAAAACACCGGCCCCAGCAGACCCCCTACACTGCCCGAACACTACTGCTCTTCCCTAAACACTGAAACACCAGCCCCAGCATGACCCCTACACAGCCCGAACACCACTTCACTGCTGTAAACCCTGAAACACCAGCCCCAGCAGGACCCCCTACACTTCCCGAACACCACTGCACTCTCCTAAACCCTGAAACACAACCCCCAGCACAACCCCCTACACTGCCCGAACAACACTGCACTGTCCTACATCTTGAAACACCACCCCCAACGCGACACGCTACACTGCCTGAACACCACTGAACTGCCAAAAACCCTGAAACACCAGCCAATGCAAGACCCCCTACACTGCCCGAACACAACTGCCCTAAACCCTGAAACACCGCACCCTGCAAGACCCCCTACACTGCCCGAACACCACTGCCCTGCCCTAAAGCCTGAAACACCACCCCCTGCACGACCCCCTACATGCCCGAACACCACTGCACTGCCCTAAACCCTCAAACACCACCCCCCTGCATGACCCCCCATACTTCCCGAACACCACTGCACTGCCCTAAACCCTGAAACACCACCCCCATCAAGACCCCCTACACTGCCCGAACACAACTGCACTGCCCTAAACCCTGAAACACCACCTCCAGCACAACCCCCTACACTGCCTGAACACCACTGCACTGCCCTAAACCTGGAAACACCACCCCCAGTAGAACCCCCTACACTGCCTGACCACCACTGCACTGCCCTAAACCCTAAAACACCACCCCCAGCAAGACCCCCCTTCACTTTCCAAACACCACTGCCCTAAACCCTGAAACACCAGCCCCAGCATGACCCCTTACACTGCCCAAACACCACTGCACTGCCCTAAACCCTGAATCACCAGAACCAGTACGACCCCTTCACAGCCAGAACACCACTGCACTGCCCTAAACCCTGAAACACCAGCCCCAGCATGAGCCCCTATACTCTCCGAACACCACTGCACTGCCCTAAACCCTAAAACATGAGCCCCAGCACAACCCCCTACACTTCCCGAACACCACTACACTGCCCTAAACCCTGAAACACCACCCCCAGCAAGACCCCTACACTGCTCTAACACCACTGCCCTAAATCCTGAAACACCAGCCCCTGCACGACCCCCTACACTGCCCAAACACCGCTGCAGTGCCCTAAACCCTGAAACACCACCCCCAGCAAAACTCCCTATACTGCCCAAACACCACTGCCCTAAATCCTGAAACACCAGCCCCAGCACAACCCCCTACACTGCCCAAACACTACTGCACTGTGCTAAACCCTGAAAACCCAGCCCCAGCAAGACCCCCTACACTGCCCTAACACCAGTGCCCTCAAGCCTGAAATACCACCCCCTGCAAGAACCCCTACACTGCCCAAACACCACTGCCCTGCCCTAAATCCTGAAACAACACCCCCTGCACGACCCCCTACACTGCACAAACACCACTGCTCTGCCCTAAACCCTTAAACACCATCCCCCAGCACGACCCTCTACTCTGCCCGAACACCACTGCTCTGCCCTAAACCCTAAAACACCAGCCACAGCAGGACCCCCAACTCTGCCCAAACACTACTGCTCTGCCCTAAACCCTGAATCACCAGAACCAGCTCGACCCCTACACAGCCAGAATACCACTGCACAGCCCTAAACCCTGAAGCACCAGCCCCAGCATGAGCCCCTATACTCTCCGAACACCACTGCACTGCCCTAAACCCTAAAACACGAGCCACAGCATGACAACCTACACTTCCCGAACACCACTTCACTGCCCTAAACCTTGAAACACCAGCCCCAGCACAACCCCCTATACTGCCCGAACACCACTGCACTGCCCTAAACCCTGAAACAGCATCCCCAGCACGACCCCCTACACTGCCCAAACACTACTGTACTGTGCTAAACCCTTAACACAAGCCCCAGCAAGTCCCCCTACACCTGCCCAAACACCGCTGCCCTAAACCCTTCAACACCATCCCCCAGCACAACCCCCTACTCTGCCCGAACACCACTGCTCTGCCCTAAACCCTGAAACACCAGCCCCAGCAGGACCCCCTACACAGCCCGAACTCCACTGCACTGCCCTAAACTGTGAAACACCACCCCCAGCACGACACCCTACACTGCCCGAACTCCACTGCACTGCCCTAAACTGTGAAACACCACCCCCAGCACAACACCCTACACTGCCCGAACACCTCTGCACTGCCCTAAACCCTGAAAAACAACCCCAAGCAAGACCCCTTACACTGCCTGAACACCACTGCACTGCCTTAATCCCTGAAACACTACCCCTAGCATGACCCCCTACACTGCCCGAACACCTCGGCCCATAACCCTGAAACATCACCCCCAGCAAGACCCCCTACACTGCCTGAATGCCACTGCACTAAACCCTGAAACACCAGCCCCAGCATGACCCCCTTCACTTCCCGAACACCACTGCACCTCCCTAAACCCTGAAACACCAGCCCTAGCATGACCCCTACACAGCCCGAACACCACTTCACTGCACTAAACCCTGAAACACCAGCCCCAGCAGGACCCCCTACACTTCCCGAACACCACTGCACTCTCCTAAACCCTGAAACACAACCCCCAGCACAACCCCCTACACTGCCCGAACAACACTGCTCTGTCCTACATCCTGAAACACCACCCCCAACGAGACACCCTACACTGCCTGAACACCACTGAACTGCCAAAAACCCTGAAACACTAGCCAATGCAAGACCCCCTACACTGCCCGAACACAACTGCCCTAAACCTTGAAACACCGCACCCTGCAAGACCCCCTACACTGCCCGAACACCACTGCCCTGCCCTAAAGCCTGAAACACCACCCCCTGCAGGACCCCCTACATGCCCGAACACCACTGCACTGCCCTAAACCCTCAAACACCACCCCCCTGCACGACCCCCCATACTTCCCGAACACCACTGCACTGCCCTAAACCCTGAAACACCACCCCCATCAAGACCCCCTACACTGCCCGAACACAACTGCACTGCCCTAAACCCTGAAACACCACCTCCAGCACAACCCCCTACACTGCCCGAACACCACTGCACTGCCCTAAACCTGGAAACACCACCCCCAGCAAGACCCCCCTTCACTTTCCAAACACCACTGCCCTAAACCCTGAAACACCAGCCCCAGCATGACCCCTTACACTGCCCAAACACCACTGCACTGCCCTAAACCCTGAATCACCAGAACCAGTACGACCCCTTCACAGCCAGAACACCACTGCACTCCCCTAAACCCTGAAACACCAGCCCCAGCATGAGCCCCTATACTCTCCGAACACCACTGCACTGCCCTAAACCCTAAAACATGAGCCCCAGCACAACCCCCTACACTTCCCGAACACCACTACACTGCCCTAAACCCTGAAACACCACCCCCAGCAAGACCCCTACACTGCTCTAACACCACTGCCCTAAATCCTGAAACACCAGCCCCTGCACGACCCCCTACACTGCCCAAACACCGCTGCACTGTCCTAAACCCTGAAACACCACCCCCAGCAAGACTCCCTATACTGCCCAAACACCACTGCCCTAAATCCTGAAACACCAGCCCCAGCACAACCCCCTACACTGCCCAAACACTACTGCACTGTGCTAAACCCTGAAAACCCAGCCCCAGCAAGACCCCCTACACTGCCCTAACACCAGTGCCCTCAAGCCTGAAATACCACCCCCTGCAAGAACCCCTACACTGCCCAAACACCACTGCCCTGCCCTAAATCCTGAAACAACACCCCCTGCACGACCCCCTACACTGCACAAACATCACTGCTCTGCCCTAAACCCTTAAACACCATCCCCCAGCACGACCCTCTACTCTGCCCGAACACCACTGCTCTGCCCTAAACCCTAAAACACCAGCCACAGCAGGACCCCCAACTCTGCCCAAACACTACTGCTCTGCCCTAAACCCTGAATCAACAGAACCAGCTCGACCCCTACACATCCAGAACACCACTGCACTGCCCTAAACCCTGAAGCACCAGCATGAGCCCCTATATTCTCCGAACACCACTGCACTGCCCTAAACCCTAAAACACGAGCCACAGCATGACACCCTACACTTCCCGAACACCACTTCACTGCCCTAAACCTTGAAACACCAGCCCCAGCATGAACCCCTATACAGCCCGAACACCACTGCACTGCCCTAAACCCTGAAACAGCATCCCCAGCACGACCCCCTACACTGCCCAAACACTACTGTACTGTGCTAAACCCTTAACACCAGCCCCAGCAAGTCCCCCTACACCTGCCCAAACACCGCTGCCCTAAACCCTTCAACACCATCCCCCAGCACAACCCCCTACTCTGCCCGAACACCACTGCTCTGCCCTAAACCCTGAAACACCAGCCCCAGCACGACCCCCTACACAGCCCGAACTCCACTGCACTGCCCTAAACTGTGAAACACCACCCCCAGCACGACACCCTACACTGCCCGAACTCCACTGCACTGCCCTAAACTGTGAAACACCACCCCCAGCACGACACCCTACACTGCCCGAACACCTCTGCACTGCCCTAAACCCTGAAAAACAACCCCAAGCAAGACCCCTTACACTGCCTGAACACCACTGCACTGCCTTAATCCCTGAAACACTACCCCTAGCATGACCCCCGACACTGCCCGAACACCTCGGCCCATAACCCTGAAACATCACCCCCAGCAAGACCCTCTACACTGCCCGAATGCCACTGCACTAAACCCTGAAACACCAGCCCCAGCATGACCCCCTTCACTGCCCGAACACCACTGCACCTCCCTAAACCCTGAAACAACAGCCCCAGCATGACCCCTACACAGCCCGAACACCACTTCACTGCCCTAAACCCTGAAACACCAGCCCCAGCAGGACCCCCTACACTTCCCGAACACCACTGCACTCTCCTAAACCCTGAAACACAACCCCCAGCACAACCCCCTACACTGCCCGAACAACACTGCACTGTCCTACATCCTGAAACACCACCCCCAACGCGACACCCTACACTGCCTGAACACCACTGAACTGCCAAAAACCCTGAAACACCAGCCAATGCAAGACCCCCTACACTGCCCGAACACAACTGCCCTAAACCCTGAAACACCGCACCCTGCAAGACCCCCTACACTGCCCGAACACCACTGCCCTGCCCTAAAGCCTGAAACACCACCCCCTGCAGGACCCCCTACATGCCCGAACACCACTGCACTGCCCTAAACCCTCAAACACCACCCCCCTGCACGACCCCCCATACTTCCCAAACACCACTGCACTGCCCTAAACCCTGAAACACCACCCCCATCAAGACCCCCTACACTGCCCGAACACAACTGCACTGCCCTAAACCCTGAAACACCACCTCCAGCACAACCCCCTACACTGCCCGAACACCACTGCACTGCCCTAAACCTGGAAACACCACCCCCAGTACAACCCCCTACACTGCCTGACCACCACTCCACTGCCCTAAACCCTAAAACACCACCCCCAGCAAGACCCCCCTTCACTTTCCAAACACCACTGCCCTAAACCCTGAAACACCAGCCCCAGCATGACCCCTTACACTGCCCAAACACCACTGCACTGCCCTAAACCCTGAATCACCAGAACCAGTACGACCCCTTCACAGCCAGGACACCACTGCACTGCCCTAAACCCTGAAACACCAGCCCCAGCATGAGCCCCTATACTCTCCGAACACCACTGCAATGCCCTAAAGCCTTAAACATGAGCCCCAGCACAACCAGCTACACTTCCCGAACACCACTACACTGCCCTAAACCCTGAAACATCACCCCCAGCAAGACCCCTACACTGCTCGAACACCACTGCCCTAAATCCTGAAACACCAGCCCCTGCACGACCCCCTACACTGCCCAAACACTACTGCACTGTGCTAAACCCTGAAAACCCAGCCCCAGCAAGACCCCCTACACTGCCCTAACACCAGTGCCCTCAAGCCTGAAATACCACCCCCTGCAAGAACCCCTACATTGCCCAAACACCACTGCCCTAAATCCTGAAACAACACCCCCTGCACGACCCCCTACACTACACAAACACCACTGCTCTGCCCTAAACCCTTAAACACCATCCCCCAGCACGACCCACTACTATGCCCGAACACCACTGCTCTGCCCTAAACCCTAAAACACCAGCCACAGCAGGACCCCAACTCTGCCCGAACACTACTGCTCTGCCCTAAACCCTGAATCACCAGAATCAGCTCGACCCCTACACAGCCAGAACACCACTGCACTGCCCTAAACCCTGAAGCACCAGCCCCAGCATGAGCCCCTATATTCTCCGAACACCACGGCACTGCCCTAAACCCTAAAACACGAGCCACAGCATGACACCCTACACTTCCCGAACACCACTTCACTGCCCTAAACCTTGAAACACCAGCCCCAGCACGACCCCCTATACTGCCCGAACACCACTGCACTGCCCTAAACCCTGAAACAGCATCCCCAGCACGACCCCCTACACTGCCGAAACACTACTGTACTTTGCTAAACCCTTAACACCAGCCCCAGCAAGTCCCCCTACACCTGCCCAAACACCACTGGTGCCCCCTACACCCTTTAACACCATCCCCGAGCACAACCCCCTACTCTGCCCGAACACCACTGCTCTGCCCTAATCCCTGAAACACCAGCCCCAGCAGGACCCCCTACACAGCCCGAACTCCACTGCACTGCCCTAAACTGTGAAACACCACCCCCAGCACGACACCCTACACTGCGCGAACACCTCTGCACTGCCCTAAACCCTGAAAAACAACCCCAAGCAAGACCCCTTACACTGCCTGCACACCACTGCACTGCCTTAATCCCTGAAACACTACCCCTAGCATGACCCCCTACACTGCCCGAACACCTCCGCCCATAACCCTGAAACATCACCCCCAGGAAGACCCCCTACACTGCCCGAATGCCAGTGCACTAAACCCTGAAACACCAGCCCCATCATGACCCCCTTCACTGCCCGAACACCACTGCACCTCCCTAAACCCTGAAACACCAACCCCAGCACGACCCTCTACACTGCCTGAACACCACAGCACTGCCCTAAACCCTGAAACACCACCCCCAGCACGACCCCCTACACTGCCCAAACACAACTGCACTGCCCTAAACCCTGAAATACCACCCCCAGCAAGACCCCCTATACTGCCCGAACACCACTGCCCTAAATCCTGAAACACCAGTCTCAGCACGACCCCCTACACTTCCCAAACACAACTGCACTGCCCTAAACCCTGAAAAACCATCCCCCAGCAGGACCCCCTACACAGCCCGAACTCCACTGCACTGCCCTAAACTGTGAAACAGCACCCCCAGCACGACACCCTACACTGCGCGAACACCTCTGCACTGCCCTAAACCCTGAAAAACAACCCCAAGCAAGACCCCTTACACTGCCTGAACACCACTGCACTGCCTTAATCCCTGAAACACTACCCCTAGCATGACCCCCTACACTGCCCGAACACCTCGGCCCATAACCCTGAAACATCACCTCCAGGAAGACCCCCTACACTGCCCGAATGCCAGTGCACTAAACCCTGAAACACCAGCCCCAGCATGACCCCCTTCACTGCCCGAAAACCACTGCACCTCCCTAAACCCTGAAACACCAGCCCCAGCACGACCCTCTACACTGCCTGAACACCACAGCACTGCCCTAAACCCTGAAACACCACCCCCAGCACGACCCCCTACACTGCCCAAACACAACTGCACTGCCCTAAACCCTGAAATACCACCCCCAGCAAGACCCCCTATACTGCCCGAACACCACTGCCCTAAATCCTGAAACACCAGTCCCAGCACGACCCCCTACACTTCCCAAACACCACTGCACTGCCCTAAACCCTAAAAAACCATCCCCCAGCAAGACCCCTATACTGTCCGAACACCACTGCCCTAAATCCTGAAACACCACCCCGTGCATGACCCCCTACAAAGCACGAACACCACTGCTCTGCCCTAAACACTTAAACACAATCCCCCAGTATGATCCCCTACTCTGCCCGAACACCACTGCTCTGCCCTAAACCCTAAAACACCAGCCCCAGCAGGACCCCCTACACTGCCCGAACACTACTGCTCTGCCCTAAACCCTGAAACACCAGCCCCAGCATGACCCCTACACAGCCCGAACACCACTGCACCGCCCAAAACCCTGAAACACCAGTCACAGCATGAGCCCCTATACTGTCCGAACACCACTGCACTTCCCTACACCCTAAAACACGAGCCCCAGCACGACCCCCTACACTTACCGAACACCACTGCACCACCCTAAACCCTGAAACACCACCCCCAGCATGACCCCCTACACTGCCTGAACAACACTGCACTGTCCTACATCCTGAAACACCACCCCCAACGCAACCCCCTACACTGCCTGAGCACCACTGCACTGCCAAAAACCCTGAAACACCAGCCCCAGCAAGACCCCCTACACTGCCCGAACACAACTGCCCTAAACCCTGAAAAACCACACTCTGCAAGACACCCTACACTGTCCTAACACCACTGCCCTGCCCTAAACCCTGAAACACCACCCCCTGCACGACCCCCTATACCTCCCGAACACCACTGCACTGCCCTAAGCCCTGAAACACCACCCCCATCAAGAGCCCCTACACTGCCCGAAACACAACTGCACTGCCCTAAACCCTGAAACACCATCCCCAGCACGACCCCCTACACTGCCCAAACACTACTGCACTGTGATAAACCCTGAAACACCAGCCACAGCAAGACCCCCAACACTGCCCGAAGACCACTGCCCTAAACCCTGAAACACCACCCCTGCAAGAACCCCTACACTGCCTGAAAATCACTGCCCTGCGATAAACTCTGAAACACCACCCCCTACACTGCACAAACACCACTGCTCTGCCCTAAACCCTTGAACACCATCCCCCAGTACGACCCCCTACACTGCCCAAACACTACTGCACTGTGCTAAACCCTGAAACACCAGCCCCAGCAAGACCCCCAACACTGCCCGAAGACCACTGCCCTAAACCCTGAAACACCACCCCTGCAAGAACCCCTACACTGCCTGAACACCACTGCCCTGCGCTAAACCCTGAAACACCACCCCCTGCATGACCCCCTACACTGCACAAACACCACTGCTCTGCCCTAAACTCTTAAACACCATCCCCAGTACGACCCCCTACTCTGCCCAAACACCACTGCTCTGCCCTAGACCCTAAAACACCAGCCCCAGCAGGACCCCCTACACTGCCCGAAAACTACTGCTCTTCCCTTAACCCTGAAACACGAGCCCCAGCACAACCCCCTACACTTCCCGAACACCACTGCACTTTCCTAAACCCTGAAACACAACCCCCAGCACGACCCCCTACACTGCACGAACACCACTGCTCTGCCCTAAACCCTTAAACACCATCCCCCAGTACGACCCCCTACTCTGCCCGAACTCCACTGCTCTGCCCTAAACCCTAAAACACCAGCCCCAGCAGACCCCCTACTCTGCCCGAACACTACTGCTCTTCCCTAAACACTGAAACACCAGCCCCAGCATGACCCCTACACAGCCCGAACACCACTTCACTGCCCTAAACTCTGAGGGCCCGATTCACAGAACAAACTTAAGACTAAATCCTAAACTTAGTACCATTCTGGTATTCACAGAATGCACCTAGTACTTCTGGTATTCACAGAATGAACTTACTACTTTTGCTATTCACAGAATGAACTTAGTACTTTTGCTATTCACAGAATGGATTTACGACTCCTAAACTTACGTCCGCACTCGGGCCGGAAATTCCGGCCCGGAGGCGGAGCTTCCGGCCCGGAGGCGGAGCTTCCGGCCCGGAGGCGGGGCTTCCGGGCCGGAGGCGGAGCTTTTGGCCCAGAGGTGGAGATTTCAGCCATAGCTAAATCGGCCGGAATCCCCACCTCCGGGCCGGAAGCTCCGCCTCCGGCCCGGAAGCCCCGCCTCCGGGCCGGAAGCTCCGCCTCCGGGCCGGAAGCTCCGCCTCCGGGCCGGAATTTCCGGCCCGAGTGCGGACGTAAGTTTAGGAGTCGTAAATCCATTCTGTGAATAGCAAAAGTACTAAGTTCATTCTGTGAATAGCAAAAGTAGTAAGTTCATTCTGTGAATACCAGAAGTACTAGGTGCATTCTGTGAATACCAGAATGGTACTAAGTTTAGGATTTAGTCTTAAGTTTGTTCTGTGAATCGGGCCCTGAAACATCATCCCCAGCATGACCCCCTACTCTGCCCGAACACCACTGCTCTGCCCTAAACCCTAAAACACCAGCCCCAGCAGACCCCCTACTCTGCCCGAACACTACTGCTCTACCCTAAACACTGAAACACCAGCCCCAGCATGACCCCTACACAGCCCGAACACCACTGATCTGCCCTAAACCCTTAAACACCATCCCACAGTACGACCCCCTACTCTGCCCGAACCCCACTGCTCTGCCCTAAACCCTAAAACACCAGCCCCAGCAGACCCCCTACACTGCCGGAACACTACTGCTCTTCCCTAAACACTGAAACACCAGCCCCAGCATGACCCCTACACAGCCCGAACACCACTTCACTGCCCTAAACCCTGAAACACCAGCCCCAGCAGGACCCCCTACACTTCCCGAACACCACTGCACTCTCCTAAACCCTGAAACACAACCCCCAGCACAACCCCCTACACTGCCCGAACAACACTGCACTGTCCTACATCCTGAAACACCACCCCCAACGCGACACCCTACACTGCCTGAACACCACTGAACTGCCAAAAACCCTGAAACACCAGCCAATGCAAGACCCCCTACACTGCCCGAACACAACTGCCCTAAACCCTGAAACACCGCACCCTGCAAGACCCCCTACACTGCCCGAACACCACTGCCCTGCCCTAAAGCCTGAAACACCACCCCCTGCACGACCCCCTACATGCCCGAACACCACTGCACTGCCCTAAACCCTCAAACACCTCCCCCCTGCATGACCCCCCATACTTCCCGAACACCACTGCACTGCCCTAAACCCTGAAACACCACCCCCATCAAGACCCCCTACACTGCCCGAACACCACTGCACTGTCCTAAACCCTGAAACAAAACCCCCAGCACGACCCCCTACACTGCACGAACACCACTGATCTGCTCTAAACCCTTAAACACCATCCCACAGTACGACCCCCTACTCTGCCCGAACACCACTGCTCTGCCCTAAACCCTAAAACACCGGCCCCAGCAGACCCCCTACACTGCCCGAACACTACTGCTCTTCCCTAAACACTGAAACACCAGCCCCAGCATGACCCCTACACAGCCCGAACACCACTTCACTGCTGTAAACCCTGAAACACCAGCCCCAGCAGGACCCCCTACACTTCCCGAACACCACTGCACTCTCCTAAACCCTGAAACACAACCCCCAGCACAACCCCCTACACTGCCCGAACAACACTGCACTGTCCTACATCTTGAAACACCACCCCCAACGCGACACCCTACACTGCCTGAACACCACTGAACTGCCAAAAACCCTGAAACACCAGCCAATGCAAGACCCCCTACACTGCCCGAACACAACTGCCCTAAACCCTGAAACACCGCACCCTGCAAGACCCCCTACACTGCCCGAACACCACTGCCCTGCCCTAAAGCCTGAAACACCACCCCCTGCACGACCCCCTACACTTCCCGAACACCACTGCACTTTCCTAAACCCTGAAACACAACCCCCAGCACGACCCCCTACACTGCACAAACACCACTGCTCTGCCCTAAACCCTTAAACACAATCCCCCAGTACGACCCCCTACTCTGCCCGAACTCCACTGCTCTGCCCTAAACCCTAAAACACCAGCCCCAGCAGACCCCCTACACTGCCCGAACACTACTGCTCTTCCCTAAACACTGAAACACCAGCCCCAGCATGACCCCTACACAGCCCGAACACCACTTCACTGCCCTAAACTCTGAAACACCATCCCCAGCACGACCCCCTACACTGCCTGAACACCACTGCACTGTCCTAAACCCTGAAACAAAACCCCCAGCACGACCCCCTACACTGCACGAACACCACTGATCTGCCCTAAACCCTTAAACACCATCCCACAGTACGACCCCCTACTCTGCCCGAACACCACTGCTCTGCCCTAAACCCTAAAACACCGGCCCCAGCAGACCCCTACACTGCCCGAACACTACTGCTCTTCCCTAAACACTGAAACACCAGCCCCAGCATGACCCCTACACAGCCCGAACACCACTTCACTGCTGTAAACCCTGAAACACCAGCCCCAGCAGGACCCCCTACACTTCCCGAACACCACTGCACTCTCCTAAACCCTGAAACACAACCCCCAGCACAACCCCCTACACTGCCCGAACAACACTGCACTGTCCTACATCTTGAAACACCACCCCCAACGCGACACCCTACACTGCCTGAACACCACTGAACTGCCAAAAACCCTGAAACACCAGCCAATGCAAGACCCCCTACACTGCCCGAACACAACTGCCCTAAACCCTGAAACACCGCACCCTGCAAGACCCCCTACACTGCCCGAACACCACTGCCCTGCCCTAAAGCCTGAAACACCACCCCCTGCACGACCCCCTACATGCCCGAACACCACTGCACTGCCCTAAACCCTCAAACACCACCCCCCTGCATGACCCCCCATACTTCCCGAACACCACTGCACTGCCCTAAACCCTGAAACACCACCCCCATCAAGACCCCCTACACTGCCCGAACACAACTGCACTGCCCTAAACCCTGAAACACCACCTCCAGCACAACCCCCTACACTGCCTGAACACCACTGCACTGCCCTAAACCTGGAAACACCACCCCCAGTAGAACCCCCTACACTGCCTGACCACCACTGCACTGCCCTAAACCCTAAAACACCACCCCCAGCAAGACCCCCCTTCACTTTCCAAACACCACTGCCCTAAACCCTGAAACACCAGCCCCAGCATGACCCCTTACACTGCCCAAACACCACTGCACTGCCCTAAACCCTGAATCACCAGAACCAGTACGACCCCTTCACAGCCAGAACACCACTGCACTGCCCTAAACCCTGAAACACCAGCCCCAGCATGAGCCCCTATACTCTCCGAACACCACTGCACTGCCCTAAACCCTAAAACATGAGCCCCAGCACAACCCCCTACACTTCCCGAACACCACTACACTGCCCTAAACCCTGAAACACCACCCCCAGCAAGACCCCTACACTGCTCTAACACCACTGCCCTAAATCCTGAAACACCAGCCCCTGCACGACCCCCTACACTGCCCAAACACCGCTGCAGTGCCCTAAACCCTGAAACACCACCCCCAGCAAAACTCCCTATACTGCCCAAACACCACTGCCCTAAATCCTGAAACACCAGCCCCAGCACAACCCCCTACACTGCCCAAACACTACTGCACTGTGCTAAACCCTGAAAACCCAGCCCCAGCAAGACCCCCTACACTGCCCTAACACCAGTGCCCTCAAGCCTGAAATACCACCCCCTGCAAGAACCCCTACACTGCCCAAACACCACTGCCCTGCCCTAAATCCTGAAACAACACCCCCTGCACGACCCCCTACACTGCACAAACACCACTGCTCTGCCCTAAACCCTTAAACACCATCCCCCAGCACGACCCTCTACTCTGCCCGAACACCACTGCTCTGCCCTAAACCCTAAAACACCAGCCACAGCAGGACCCCCAACTCTGCCCAAACACTACTGCTCTGCCCTAAACCCTGAATCACCAGAACCAGCTCGACCCCTACACAGCCAGAATACCACTGCACTGCCCTAAACCCTGAAGCACCAGCCCCAGCATGAGCCCCTATACTCTCCGAACACCACTGCACTGCCCTAAACCCTAAAACACGAGCCACAGCATGACAACCTACACTTCCCGAACACCACTTCACTGCCCTAAACCTTGAAACACCAGCCCCAGCACAACCCCCTATACTGCCCGAACACCACTGCACTGCCCTAATCCCTGAAACAGCATCCCCAGCACGACCCCCTACACTGCCCAAACACTACTGTACTGTGCTAAACCCTTAACACCAGCCCCAGCAAGTCCCCCTACACCTGCCCAAACACCGCTGCCCTAAACCCTTCAACACCATCCCACAGTACGACCCCCTACTCTGCCCGAACACCACTGCTCTGCCCTAAACCCTAAAACACCGGCCCCAGCAGACCCCCTACACTGCCCGAACACTACTGCTCTTCCCTAAACACTGAAACACCAGCCCCAGCATGACCCCTACACAGCCCGAACACCACTTCACTGCTGTAAACCCTGAAACACCAGCCCCAGCAGGACCCCCTACACTTCCCGAACACCACTGCACTCTCCTAAACCCTGAAACACAACCCCCAGCACAACCCCCTACACTGCCCGAACAACACTGCACTGTCCTACATCTTGAAACACCACCCCCAACGCGACACCCTACACTGCCTGAACACCACTGAACTGCCAAAAACCCTGAAACACCAGCCAATGCAAGACCCCCTACACTGCCCGAACACAACTGCCCTAAACCCTGAAACACCGCACCCTGCAAGACCCCCTACACTGCCCGAACACCACTGCCCTGCCCTAAAGCCTGAAACACCACCCCCTGCACGACCCCCTACACTTCCCGAACACCACTGCACTTTCCTAAACCCTGAAACACAACCCCCAGCACGACCCCCTACACTGCACAAACACCACTGCTCTGCCCTAAACCCTTAAACACAATCCCCCAGTACGACCCCCTACTCTGCCCGAACTCCACTGCTCTGCCCTAAACCCTAAAACACCAGCCCCAGCAGACCCCCTACACTGCCCGAAAACTACTGCTCTTCCCTAAACACTGAAACACCAGCCCCAGCATGACCCCTACACAGCCCGAACACCACTTCACTGCCCTAAACCCTGAAACACCATCCCCAGCATGACCCCCTACACTGCCCAAACACTACTGCACTGTGCTAAACCCTGAAACACCAGCCCCAGCAAGACCCCCAACACTGCCCGAAGACCACTGCCCTAAACCCTGAAACACCACCCCTGCAAGAACCCCTACACTGCCTGAACACCACTGCCCTGCGCTAAACCCTGAAACACCACCCCTGCATGACCCCCTACACTGCACAAACACCACTGCTCTGCCCTAAACTCTTAAACACCTTCCCCCAGTATGACCCCCTACTCTGCCCAAACACCACTGCTCTGCCCTAAACCCTAAAACACCAGCCCCAGCAGGACCCCCTACACTGCCAGAAAACTACTGCTCTTCCGTAAACCCTGAAACACGAGCCCCAGCACGACCCCCTACACTTCCCGAACACCACTGCACTTTCCTAAACCCTGAAACACAACCCCCAGCACGACCCCCTACACTGCACAAACACCACTGCTCTGCCCTAAACCCTTAAACACAATCCCCCAGTACGACCCCCTACTCTGCCCGAACTCCACTGCTCTGCCCTAAACCCTAAAACACCAGCCCCAGCAGACCCCCTACACTGCCCGAACACTACTGCTCTTCCCTAAACACTGAAACACCAGCCCCAGCATGACCCCTACACAGCCCGAACACCACTTCACTGCCCTAAACTCTGAAACACCATCCCCAGCACGACCCCCTACACTGCCTGAACACCACTGCACTGTCCTAAACCCTGAAACAAAACCCCCAGCACGACCCCCTACACTGCACGAACACCACTGATCTGCTCTAAACCCTTAAACACCATCCCACAGTACGACCCCCTACTCTGCCCGAACACCACTGCTCTGCCCTAAACCCTAAAACACCGGCCCCAGCAGACCCCCTACACTGCCCGAACACTACTGCTCTTCCCTAAACACTGAAACACCAGCCCCAGCATGACCCCTACACAGCCCGAACACCACTTCACTGCTGTAAACCCTGAAACACCAGCCCCAGCAGGACCCCCTACACTTCCCGAACACCACTGCACTCTCCTAAACCCTGAAACACAACCCCCAGCACAACCCCCTACACTGCCCGAACAACACTGCACTGTCCTACATCTTGAAACACCACCCCCAACGCGACACCCTACACTGCCTGAACACCACTGAACTGCCAAAAACCCTGAAACACCAGCCAATGCAAGACCCCCTACACTGCCCGAACACAACTGCCCTAAACCCTGAAACACCGCACCCTGCAAGACCCCCTACACTGCCCGAACACCACTGCCCTGCCCTAAAGCCTGAAACACCACCCCCTGCACGACCCCCTACACTTCCCGAACACCACTGCACTTTCCTAAACCCTGAAACACAACCCCCAGCACGACCCCCTACACTGCACAAACACCACTGCTCTGCCCTAAACCCTTAAACACAATCCCCCAGTACGACCCCCTACTCTGCCCGAACTCCACTGCTCTGCCCTAAACCCTAAAACACCAGCCCCAGCAGACCCCCTACACTGCCCGAACACTACTGCTCTTCCCTAAACACTGAAACACCAGCCCCAGCATGACCCCTACACAGCCCGAACACCACTTCACTGCCCTAAACTCTGAAACACCATCCCCAGCACGACCCCCTACACTGCCTGAACACCACTGCACTGTCCTAAACCCTGAAACAAAACCCCCAGCACGACCCCCTACACTGCACGAACACCACTGATCTGCCCTAAACCCTTAAACACCATCCCACAGTACGACCCCCTACTCTGCCCGAACACCACTGCTCTGCCCTAAACCCTAAAACACCGGCCCCAGCAGACCCCTACACTGCCCGAACACTACTGCTCTTCCCTAAACACTGAAACACCAGCCCCAGCATGACCCCTACACAGCCCGAACACCACTTCACTGCTGTAAACCCTGAAACACCAGCCCCAGCAGGACCCCCTACACTTCCCGAACACCACTGCACTCTCCTAAACCCTGAAACACAACCCCCAGCACAACCCCCTACACTGCCCGAACAACACTGCACTGTCCTACATCTTGAAACACCACCCCCAACGCGACACCCTACACTGCCTGAACACCACTGAACTGCCAAAAACCCTGAAACACCAGCCAATGCAAGACCCCCTACACTGCCCGAACACAACTGCCCTAAAGCCTGAAACACCACCCCCTGCACGACCCCCTACACTTCCCGAACACCACTGCACTTTCCTAAACCCTGAAACACAACCCCCAGCACGACCCCCTACACTGCACAAACACCACTGCTCTGCCCTAAACCCTTAAACACAATCCCCCAGTACGACCCCCTACTCTGCCCGAACTCCACTGCTCTGCCCTAAACCCTAAAACACCAGCCCCAGCAGACCCCCTACACTGCCCGAACACTACTGCTCTTCCCTAAACACTGAAACACCAGCCCCAGCATGACCCCTACACAGCCCGAACACCACTTCACTGCCCTAAACTCTGAAACACCATCCCCAGCACGACCCCCTACACTGCCTGAACACCACTGCACTGTCCTAAACCCTGAAACAAAACCCCCAGCACGACCCCCTACACTGCACGAACACCACTGATCTGCCCTAAACCCTTAAACACCATCCCACAGTACGACCCCCTACTCTGCCCGAACACCACTGCTCTGCCCTAAACCCTAAAACACCGGCCCCAGCAGACCCCTACACTGCCCGAACACTACTGCTCTTCCCTAAACACTGAAACACCAGCCCCAGCATGACCCCTACACAGCCCGAACACCACTTCACTGCTGTAAACCCTGAAACACCAGCCCCAGCAGGACCCCCTACACTTCCCGAACACCACTGCACTCTCCTAAACCCTGAAACACAACCCCCAGCACAACCCCCTACACTGCCCGAACAACACTGCACTGTCCTACATCTTGAAACACCACCCCCAACGCGACACCCTACACTGCCTGAACACCACTGAACTGCCAAAAACCCTGAAACACCAGCCAATGCAAGACCCCCTACACTGCCCGAACACAACTGCCCTAAACCCTGAAACACCGCACCCTGCAAGACCCCCTACACTGCCCGAACACCACTGCCCTGCCCTAAAGCCTGAAACACCACCCCCTGCACGACCCCCTACATGCCCGAACACCACTGCACTGCCCTAAACCCTCAAACACCACCCCCCTGCATGACCCCCCATACTTCCCGAACACCACTGCACTGCCCTAAACCCTGAAACACCACCCCCATCAAGACCCCCTACACTGCCCGAACACAACTGCACTGCCCTAAACCCTGAAACACCACCTCCAGCACAACCCCCTACACTGCCTGAACACCACTGCACTGCCCTAAACCTGGAAACACCACCCCCAGTAGAACCCCCTACACTGCCTGACCACCACTGCACTGCCCTAAACCCTAAAACACCACCCCCAGCAAGACCCCCCTTCACTTTCCAAACACCACTGCCCTAAACCCTGAAACACCAGCCCCAGCATGACCCCTTACACTGCCCAAACACCACTGCACTGCCCTAAACCCTGAATCACCAGAACCAGTACGACCCCTTCACAGCCAGAACACCACTGCACTGCCCTAAACCCTGAAACACCAGCCCCAGCATGAGCCCCTATACTCTCCGAACACCACTGCACTGCCCTAAACCCTAAAACATGAGCCCCAGCACAACCCCCTACACTTCCCGAACACCACTACACTGCCCTAAACCCTGAAACACCACCCCCAGCAAGACCCCTACACTGCTCTAACACCACTGCCCTAAATCCTGAAACACCAGCCCCTGCACGACCCCCTACACTGCCCAAACACCGCTGCAGTGCCCTAAACCCTGAAACACCACCCCCAGCAAAACTCCCTATACTGCCCAAACACCACTGCCCTAAATCCTGAAACACCAGCCCCAGCACAACCCCCTACACTGCCCAAACACTACTGCACTGTGCTAAACCCTGAAAACCCAGCCCCAGCAAGACCCCCTACACTGCCCTAACACCAGTGCCCTCAAGCCTGAAATACCACCCCCTGCAAGAACCCCTACACTGCCCAAACACCACTGCCCTGCCCTAAATCCTGAAACAACACCCCCTGCACGACCCCCTACACTGCACAAACACCACTGCTCTGCCCTAAACCCTTAAACACCATCCCCCAGCACGACCCTCTACTCTGCCCGAACACCACTGCTCTGCCCTAAACCCTAAAACACCAGCCACAGCAGGACCCCCAACTCTGCCCAAACACTACTGCTCTGCCCTAAACCCTGAATCACCAGAACCAGCTCGACCCCTACACAGCCAGAATACCACTGCACTGCCCTAAACCCTGAAGCACCAGCCCCAGCATGAGCCCCTATACTCTCCGAACACCACTGCACTGCCCTAAACCCTAAAACACGAGCCACAGCATGACAACCTACACTTCCCGAACACCACTTCACTGCCCTAAACCTTGAAACACCAGCCCCAGCACAACCCCCTATACTGCCCGAACACCACTGCACTGCCCTAATCCCTGAAACAGCATCCCCAGCACGACCCCCTACACTGCCCAAACACTACTGTACTGTGCTAAACCCTTAACACCAGCCCCAGCAAGTCCCCCTACACCTGCCCAAACACCGCTGCCCTAAACCCTTCAACACCATCCCACAGTACGACCCCCTACTCTGCCCGAACACCACTGCTCTGCCCTAAACCCTAAAACACCGGCCCCAGCAGACCCCCTACACTGCCCGAACACTACTGCTCTTCCCTAAACACTGAAACACCAGCCCCAGCATGACCCCTACACAGCCCGAACACCACTTCACTGCTGTAAACCCTGAAACACCAGCCCCAGCAGGACCCCCTACACTTCCCGAACACCACTGCACTCTCCTAAACCCTGAAACACAACCCCCAGCACAACCCCCTACACTGCCCGAACAACACTGCACTGTCCTACATCTTGAAACACCACCCCCAACGCGACACCCTACACTGCCTGAACACCACTGAACTGCCAAAAACCCTGAAACACCAGCCAATGCAAGACCCCCTACACTGCCCGAACACAACTGCCCTAAACCCTGAAACACCGCACCCTGCAAGACCCCCTACACTGCCCGAACACCACTGCCCTGCCCTAAAGCCTGAAACACCACCCCCTGCACGACCCCCTACACTTCCCGAACACCACTGCACTTTCCTAAACCCTGAAACACAACCCCCAGCACGACCCCCTACACTGCACAAACACCACTGCTCTGCCCTAAACCCTTAAACACAATCCCCCAGTACGACCCCCTACTCTGCCCGAACTCCACTGCTCTGCCCTAAACCCTAAAACACCAGCCCCAGCAGACCCCCTACACTGCCCGAACACTACTGCTCTTCCCTAAACACTGAAACACCAGCCCCAGCATGACCCCTACACAGCCCGAACACCACTTCACTGCCCTAAACTCTGAAACACCATCCCCAGCACGACCCCCTACACTGCCTGAACACCACTGCACTGTCCTAAACCCTGAAACAAAACCCCCAGCACGACCCCCTACACTGCACGAACACCACTGATCTGCCCTAAACCCTTAAACACCATCCCACAGTACGACCCCCTACTCTGCCCGAACACCACTGCTCTGCCCTAAACCCTAAAACACCGGCCCCAGCAGACCCCCTACACTGCCCGAACACTACTGCTCTTCCCTAAACACTGAAACACCAGCCCCAGCATGACCCCTACACAGCCCGAACACCACTTCACTGCTGTAAACCCTGAAACACCAGCCCCAGCAGGACCCCCTACACTTCCCGAACACCACTGCACTCTCCTAAACCCTGAAACACAACCCCCAGCACAACCCCCTACACTGCCCGAACAACACTGCACTGTCCTACATCTTGAAACACCACCCCCAACGCGACACGCTACACTGCCTGAACACCACTGAACTGCCAAAAACCCTGAAACACCAGCCAATGCAAGACCCCCTACACTGCCCGAACACAACTGCCCTAAACCCTGAAACACCGCACCCTGCAAGACCCCCTACACTGCCCGAACACCACTGCCCTGCCCTAAAGCCTGAAACACCACCCCCTGCACGACCCCCTACATGCCCGAACACCACTGCACTGCCCTAAACCCTCAAACACCACCCCCCTGCATGACCCCCCATACTTCCCGAACACCACTGCACTGCCCTAAACCCTGAAACACCACCCCCATCAAGACCCCCTACACTGCCCGAACACAACTGCACTGCCCTAAACCCTGAAACACCACCTCCAGCACAACCCCCTACACTGCCTGAACACCACTGCACTGCCCTAAACCTGGAAACACCACCCCCAGTAGAACCCCCTACACTGCCTGACCACCACTGCACTGCCCTAAACCCTAAAACACCACCCCCAGCAAGACCCCCCTTCACTTTCCAAACACCACTGCCCTAAACCCTGAAACACCAGCCCCAGCATGACCCCTTACACTGCCCAAACACCACTGCACTGCCCTAAACCCTGAATCACCAGAACCAGTACGACCCCTTCACAGCCAGAACACCACTGCACTGCCCTAAACCCTGAAACACCAGCCCCAGCATGAGCCCCTATACTCTCCGAACACCACTGCACTGCCCTAAACCCTAAAACATGAGCCCCAGCACAACCCCCTACACTTCCCGAACACCACTACACTGCCCTAAACCCTGAAACACCACCCCCAGCAAGACCCCTACACTGCTCTAACACCACTGCCCTAAATCCTGAAACACCAGCCCCTGCACGACCCCCTACACTGCCCAAACACCGCTGCAGTGCCCTAAACCCTGAAACACCACCCCCAGCAAAACTCCCTATACTGCCCAAACACCACTGCCCTAAATCCTGAAACACCAGCCCCAGCACAACCCCCTACACTGCCCAAACACTACTGCACTGTGCTAAACCCTGAAAACCCAGCCCCAGCAAGACCCCCTACACTGCCCTAACACCAGTGCCCTCAAGCCTGAAATACCACCCCCTGCAAGAACCCCTACACTGCCCAAACACCACTGCCCTGCCCTAAATCCTGAAACAACACCCCCTGCACGACCCCCTACACTGCACAAACACCACTGCTCTGCCCTAAACCCTTAAACACCATCCCCCAGCACGACCCTCTACTCTGCCCGAACACCACTGCTCTGCCCTAAACCCTAAAACACCAGCCACAGCAGGACCCCCAACTCTGCCCAAACACTACTGCTCTGCCCTAAACCCTGAATCACCAGAACCAGCTCGACCCCTACACAGCCAGAATACCACTGCACTGCCCTAAACCCTGAAGCACCAGCCCCAGCATGAGCCCCTATACTCTCCGAACACCACTGCACTGCCCTAAACCCTAAAACACGAGCCACAGCATGACAACCTACACTTCCCGAACACCACTTCACTGCCCTAAACCTTGAAACACCAGCCCCAGCACAACCCCCTATACTGCCCGAACACCACTGCACTGCCCTAAACCCTGAAACAGCATCCCCAGCACGACCCCCTACACTGCCCAAACACTACTGTACTGTGCTAAACCCTTAACACAAGCCCCAGCAAGTCCCCCTACACCTGCCCAAACACCGCTGCCCTAAACCCTTCAACACCATCCCCCAGCACAACCCCCTACTCTGCCCGAACACCACTGCTCTGCCCTAAACCCTGAAACACCAGCCCCAGCAGGACCCCCTACACAGCCCGAACTCCACTGCACTGCCCTAAACTGTGAAACACCACCCCCAGCACGACACCCTACACTGCCCGAACTCCACTGCACTGCCCTAAACTGTGAAACACCACCCCCAGCACAACACCCTACACTGCCCGAACACCTCTGCACTGCCCTAAACCCTGAAAAACAACCCCAAGCAAGACCCCTTACACTGCCTGAACACCACTGCACTGCCTTAATCCCTGAAACACTACCCCTAGCATGACCCCCTACACTGCCCGAACACCTCGGCCCATAACCCTGAAACATCACCCCCAGCAAGACCCCCTACACTGCCTGAATGCCACTGCACTAAACCCTGAAACACCAGCCCCAGCATGACCCCCTTCACTTCCCGAACACCACTGCACCTCCCTAAACCCTGAAACACCAGCCCTAGCATGACCCCTACACAGCCCGAACACCACTTCACTGCACTAAACCCTGAAACACCAGCCCCAGCAGGACCCCCTACACTTCCCGAACACCACTGCACTCTCCTAAACCCTGAAACACAACCCCCAGCACAACCCCCTACACTGCCCGAACAACACTGCTCTGTCCTACATCCTGAAACACCACCCCCAACGAGACACCCTACACTGCCTGAACACCACTGAACTGCCAAAAACCCTGAAACACTAGCCAATGCAAGACCCCCTACACTGCCCGAACACAACTGCCCTAAACCTTGAAACACCGCACCCTGCAAGACCCCCTACACTGCCCGAACACCACTGCCCTGCCCTAAAGCCTGAAACACCACCCCCTGCAGGACCCCCTACATGCCCGAACACCACTGCACTGCCCTAAACCCTCAAACACCACCCCCCTGCACGACCCCCCATACTTCCCGAACACCACTGCACTGCCCTAAACCCTGAAACACCACCCCCATCAAGACCCCCTACACTGCCCGAACACAACTGCACTGCCCTAAACCCTGAAACACCACCTCCAGCACAACCCCCTACACTGCCCGAACACCACTGCACTGCCCTAAACCTGGAAACACCACCCCCAGCAAGACCCCCCTTCACTTTCCAAACACCACTGCCCTAAACCCTGAAACACCAGCCCCAGCATGACCCCTTACACTGCCCAAACACCACTGCACTGCCCTAAACCCTGAATCACCAGAACCAGTACGACCCCTTCACAGCCAGAACACCACTGCACTCCCCTAAACCCTGAAACACCAGCCCCAGCATGAGCCCCTATACTCTCCGAACACCACTGCACTGCCCTAAACCCTAAAACATGAGCCCCAGCACAACCCCCTACACTTCCCGAACACCACTACACTGCCCTAAACCCTGAAACACCACCCCCAGCAAGACCCCTACACTGCTCTAACACCACTGCCCTAAATCCTGAAACACCAGCCCCTGCACGACCCCCTACACTGCCCAAACACCGCTGCACTGTCCTAAACCCTGAAACACCACCCCCAGCAAGACTCCCTATACTGCCCAAACACCACTGCCCTAAATCCTGAAACACCAGCCCCAGCACAACCCCCTACACTGCCCAAACACTACTGCACTGTGCTAAACCCTGAAAACCCAGCCCCAGCAAGACCCCCTACACTGCCCTAACACCAGTGCCCTCAAGCCTGAAATACCACCCCCTGCAAGAACCCCTACACTGCCCAAACACCACTGCCCTGCCCTAAATCCTGAAACAACACCCCCTGCACGACCCCCTACACTGCACAAACATCACTGCTCTGCCCTAAACCCTTAAACACCATCCCCCAGCACGACCCTCTACTCTGCCCGAACACCACTGCTCTGCCCTAAACCCTAAAACACCAGCCACAGCAGGACCCCCAACTCTGCCCAAACACTACTGCTCTGCCCTAAACCCTGAATCAACAGAACCAGCTCGACCCCTACACATCCAGAACACCACTGCACTGCCCTAAACCCTGAAGCACCAGCATGAGCCCCTATATTCTCCGAACACCACTGCACTGCCCTAAACCCTAAAACACGAGCCACAGCATGACACCCTACACTTCCCGAACACCACTTCACTGCCCTAAACCTTGAAACACCAGCCCCAGCATGAACCCCTATACAGCCCGAACACCACTGCACTGCCCTAAACCCTGAAACAGCATCCCCAGCACGACCCCCTACACTGCCCAAACACTACTGTACTGTGCTAAACCCTTAACACCAGCCCCAGCAAGTCCCCCTACACCTGCCCAAACACCGCTGCCCTAAACCCTTCAACACCATCCCCCAGCACAACCCCCTACTCTGCCCGAACACCACTGCTCTGCCCTAAACCCTGAAACACCAGCCCCAGCACGACCCCCTACACAGCCCGAACTCCACTGCACTGCCCTAAACTGTGAAACACCACCCCCAGCACGACACCCTACACTGCCCGAACTCCACTGCACTGCCCTAAACTGTGAAACACCACCCCCAGCACGACACCCTACACTGCCCGAACACCTCTGCACTGCCCTAAACCCTGAAAAACAACCCCAAGCAAGACCCCTTACACTGCCTGAACACCACTGCACTGCCTTAATCCCTGAAACACTACCCCTAGCATGACCCCCGACACTGCCCGAACACCTCGGCCCATAACCCTGAAACATCACCCCCAGCAAGACCCTCTACACTGCCCGAATGCCACTGCACTAAACCCTGAAACACCAGCCCCAGCATGACCCCCTTCACTGCCCGAACACCACTGCACCTCCCTAAACCCTGAAACAACAGCCCCAGCATGACCCCTACACAGCCCGAACACCACTTCACTGCCCTAAACCCTGAAACACCAGCCCCAGCAGGACCCCCTACACTTCCCGAACACCACTGCACTCTCCTAAACCCTGAAACACAACCCCCAGCACAACCCCCTACACTGCCCGAACAACACTGCACTGTCCTACATCCTGAAACACCACCCCCAACGCGACACCCTACACTGCCTGAACACCACTGAACTGCCAAAAACCCTGAAACACCAGCCAATGCAAGACCCCCTACACTGCCCGAACACAACTGCCCTAAACCCTGAAACACCGCACCCTGCAAGACCCCCTACACTGCCCGAACACCACTGCCCTGCCCTAAAGCCTGAAACACCACCCCCTGCAGGACCCCCTACATGCCCGAACACCACTGCACTGCCCTAAACCCTCAAACACCACCCCCCTGCACGACCCCCCATACTTCCCAAACACCACTGCACTGCCCTAAACCCTGAAACACCACCCCCATCAAGACCCCCTACACTGCCCGAACACAACTGCACTGCCCTAAACCCTGAAACACCACCTCCAGCACAACCCCCTACACTGCCCGAACACCACTGCACTGCCCTAAACCTGGAAACACCACCCCCAGTACAACCCCCTACACTGCCTGACCACCACTCCACTGCCCTAAACCCTAAAACACCACCCCCAGCAAGACCCCCCTTCACTTTCCAAACACCACTGCCCTAAACCCTGAAACACCAGCCCCAGCATGACCCCTTACACTGCCCAAACACCACTGCACTGCCCTAAACCCTGAATCACCAGAACCAGTACGACCCCTTCACAGCCAGGACACCACTGCACTGCCCTAAACCCTGAAACACCAGCCCCAGCATGAGCCCCTATACTCTCCGAACACCACTGCAATGCCCTAAAGCCTTAAACATGAGCCCCAGCACAACCAGCTACACTTCCCGAACACCACTACACTGCCCTAAACCCTGAAACATCACCCCCAGCAAGACCCCTACACTGCTCGAACACCACTGCCCTAAATCCTGAAACACCAGCCCCTGCACGACCCCCTACACTGCCCAAACACTACTGCACTGTGCTAAACCCTGAAAACCCAGCCCCAGCAAGACCCCCTACACTGCCCTAACACCAGTGCCCTCAAGCCTGAAATACCACCCCCTGCAAGAACCCCTACATTGCCCAAACACCACTGCCCTAAATCCTGAAACAACACCCCCTGCACGACCCCCTACACTACACAAACACCACTGCTCTGCCCTAAACCCTTAAACACCATCCCCCAGCACGACCCACTACTATGCCCGAACACCACTGCTCTGCCCTAAACCCTAAAACACCAGCCACAGCAGGACCCCAACTCTGCCCGAACACTACTGCTCTGCCCTAAACCCTGAATCACCAGAATCAGCTCGACCCCTACACAGCCAGAACACCACTGCACTGCCCTAAACCCTGAAGCACCAGCCCCAGCATGAGCCCCTATATTCTCCGAACACCACGGCACTGCCCTAAACCCTAAAACACGAGCCACAGCATGACACCCTACACTTCCCGAACACCACTTCACTGCCCTAAACCTTGAAACACCAGCCCCAGCACGACCCCCTATACTGCCCGAACACCACTGCACTGCCCTAAACCCTGAAACAGCATCCCCAGCACGACCCCCTACACTGCCGAAACACTACTGTACTTTGCTAAACCCTTAACACCAGCCCCAGCAAGTCCCCCTACACCTGCCCAAACACCACTGGTGCCCCCTACACCCTTTAACACCATCCCCGAGCACAACCCCCTACTCTGCCCGAACACCACTGCTCTGCCCTAATCCCTGAAACACCAGCCCCAGCAGGACCCCCTACACAGCCCGAACTCCACTGCACTGCCCTAAACTGTGAAACACCACCCCCAGCACGACACCCTACACTGCGCGAACACCTCTGCACTGCCCTAAACCCTGAAAAACAACCCCAAGCAAGACCCCTTACACTGCCTGCACACCACTGCACTGCCTTAATCCCTGAAACACTACCCCTAGCATGACCCCCTACACTGCCCGAACACCTCCGCCCATAACCCTGAAACATCACCCCCAGGAAGACCCCCTACACTGCCCGAATGCCAGTGCACTAAACCCTGAAACACCAGCCCCATCATGACCCCCTTCACTGCCCGAACACCACTGCACCTCCCTAAACCCTGAAACACCAACCCCAGCACGACCCTCTACACTGCCTGAACACCACAGCACTGCCCTAAACCCTGAAACACCACCCCCAGCACGACCCCCTACACTGCCCAAACACAACTGCACTGCCCTAAACCCTGAAATACCACCCCCAGCAAGACCCCCTATACTGCCCGAACACCACTGCCCTAAATCCTGAAACACCAGTCTCAGCACGACCCCCTACACTTCCCAAACACAACTGCACTGCCCTAAACCCTGAAAAACCATCCCCCAGCAGGACCCCCTACACAGCCCGAACTCCACTGCACTGCCCTAAACTGTGAAACAGCACCCCCAGCACGACACCCTACACTGCGCGAACACCTCTGCACTGCCCTAAACCCTGAAAAACAACCCCAAGCAAGACCCCTTACACTGCCTGAACACCACTGCACTGCCTTAATCCCTGAAACACTACCCCTAGCATGACCCCCTACACTGCCCGAACACCTCGGCCCATAACCCTGAAACATCACCTCCAGGAAGACCCCCTACACTGCCCGAATGCCAGTGCACTAAACCCTGAAACACCAGCCCCAGCATGACCCCCTTCACTGCCCGAAAACCACTGCACCTCCCTAAACCCTGAAACACCAGCCCCAGCACGACCCTCTACACTGCCTGAACACCACAGCACTGCCCTAAACCCTGAAACACCACCCCCAGCACGACCCCCTACACTGCCCAAACACAACTGCACTGCCCTAAACCCTGAAATACCACCCCCAGCAAGACCCCCTATACTGCCCGAACACCACTGCCCTAAATCCTGAAACACCAGTCCCAGCACGACCCCCTACACTTCCCAAACACCACTGCACTGCCCTAAACCCTAAAAAACCATCCCCCAGCAAGACCCCTATACTGTCCGAACACCACTGCCCTAAATCCTGAAACACCACCCCGTGCATGACCCCCTACAAAGCACGAACACCACTGCTCTGCCCTAAACACTTAAACACAATCCCCCAGTATGATCCCCTACTCTGCCCGAACACCACTGCTCTGCCCTAAACCCTAAAACACCAGCCCCAGCAGGACCCCCTACACTGCCCGAACACTACTGCTCTGCCCTAAACCCTGAAACACCAGCCCCAGCATGACCCCTACACAGCCCGAACACCACTGCACCGCCCAAAACCCTGAAACACCAGTCACAGCATGAGCCCCTATACTGTCCGAACACCACTGCACTTCCCTACACCCTAAAACACGAGCCCCAGCACGACCCCCTACACTTACCGAACACCACTGCACCACCCTAAACCCTGAAACACCACCCCCAGCATGACCCCCTACACTGCCTGAACAACACTGCACTGTCCTACATCCTGAAACACCACCCCCAACGCAACCCCCTACACTGCCTGAGCACCACTGCACTGCCAAAAACCCTGAAACACCAGCCCCAGCAAGACCCCCTACACTGCCCGAACACAACTGCCCTAAACCCTGAAAAACCACACTCTGCAAGACACCCTACACTGTCCTAACACCACTGCCCTGCCCTAAACCCTGAAACACCACCCCCTGCACGACCCCCTATACCTCCCGAACACCACTGCACTGCCCTAAGCCCTGAAACACCACCCCCATCAAGAGCCCCTACACTGCCCGAAACACAACTGCACTGCCCTAAACCCTGAAACACCATCCCCAGCACGACCCCCTACACTGCCCAAACACTACTGCACTGTGATAAACCCTGAAACACCAGCCACAGCAAGACCCCCAACACTGCCCGAAGACCACTGCCCTAAACCCTGAAACACCACCCCTGCAAGAACCCCTACACTGCCTGAAAATCACTGCCCTGCGATAAACTCTGAAACACCACCCCCTACACTGCACAAACACCACTGCTCTGCCCTAAACCCTTGAACACCATCCCCCAGTACGACCCCCTACACTGCCCAAACACTACTGCACTGTGCTAAACCCTGAAACACCAGCCCCAGCAAGACCCCCAACACTGCCCGAAGACCACTGCCCTAAACCCTGAAACACCACCCCTGCAAGAACCCCTACACTGCCTGAACACCACTGCCCTGCGCTAAACCCTGAAACACCACCCCCTGCATGACCCCCTACACTGCACAAACACCACTGCTCTGCCCTAAACTCTTAAACACCATCCCCAGTACGACCCCCTACTCTGCCCAAACACCACTGCTCTGCCCTAGACCCTAAAACACCAGCCCCAGCAGGACCCCCTACACTGCCCGAAAACTACTGCTCTTCCCTTAACCCTGAAACACGAGCCCCAGCACAACCCCCTACACTTCCCGAACACCACTGCACTTTCCTAAACCCTGAAACACAACCCCCAGCACGACCCCCTACACTGCACGAACACCACTGCTCTGCCCTAAACCCTTAAACACCATCCCCCAGTACGACCCCCTACTCTGCCCGAACTCCACTGCTCTGCCCTAAACCCTAAAACACCAGCCCCAGCAGACCCCCTACTCTGCCCGAACACTACTGCTCTTCCCTAAACACTGAAACACCAGCCCCAGCATGACCCCTACACAGCCCGAACACCACTTCACTGCCCTAAACTCTGAGGGCCCGATTCACAGAACAAACTTAAGACTAAATCCTAAACTTAGTACCATTCTGGTATTCACAGAATGCACCTAGTACTTCTGGTATTCACAGAATGAACTTACTACTTTTGCTATTCACAGAATGAACTTAGTACTTTTGCTATTCACAGAATGGATTTACGACTCCTAAACTTACGTCCGCACTCGGGCCGGAAATTCCGGCCCGGAGGCGGAGCTTCCGGCCCGGAGGCGGAGCTTCCGGCCCGGAGGCGGGGCTTCCGGGCCGGAGGCGGAGCTTTTGGCCCAGAGGTGGAGATTTCAGCCATAGCTAAATCGGCCGGAATCCCCACCTCCGGGCCGGAAGCTCCGCCTCCGGCCCGGAAGCCCCGCCTCCGGGCCGGAAGCTCCGCCTCCGGGCCGGAAGCTCCGCCTCCGGGCCGGAATTTCCGGCCCGAGTGCGGACGTAAGTTTAGGAGTCGTAAATCCATTCTGTGAATAGCAAAAGTACTAAGTTCATTCTGTGAATAGCAAAAGTAGTAAGTTCATTCTGTGAATACCAGAAGTACTAGGTGCATTCTGTGAATACCAGAATGGTACTAAGTTTAGGATTTAGTCTTAAGTTTGTTCTGTGAATCGGGCCCTGAAACATCATCCCCAGCATGACCCCCTACTCTGCCCGAACACCACTGCTCTGCCCTAAACCCTAAAACACCAGCCCCAGCAGACCCCCTACTCTGCCCGAACACTACTGCTCTACCCTAAACACTGAAACACCAGCCCCAGCATGACCCCTACACAGCCCGAACACCACTGATCTGCCCTAAACCCTTAAACACCATCCCACAGTACGACCCCCTACTCTGCCCGAACCCCACTGCTCTGCCCTAAACCCTAAAACACCAGCCCCAGCAGACCCCCTACACTGCCGGAACACTACTGCTCTTCCCTAAACACTGAAACACCAGCCCCAGCATGACCCCTACACAGCCCGAACACCACTTCACTGCCCTAAACCCTGAAACACCAGCCCCAGCAGGACCCCCTACACTTCCCGAACACCACTGCACTCTCCTAAACCCTGAAACACAACCCCCAGCACAACCCCCTACACTGCCCGAACAACACTGCACTGTCCTACATCCTGAAACACCACCCCCAACGCGACACCCTACACTGCCTGAACACCACTGAACTGCCAAAAACCCTGAAACACCAGCCAATGCAAGACCCCCTACACTGCCCGAACACAACTGCCCTAAACCCTGAAACACCGCACCCTGCAAGACCCCCTACACTGCCCGAACACCACTGCCCTGCCCTAAAGCCTGAAACACCACCCCCTGCACGACCCCCTACATGCCCGAACACCACTGCACTGCCCTAAACCCTCAAACACCTCCCCCCTGCATGACCCCCCATACTTCCCGAACACCACTGCACTGCCCTAAACCCTGAAACACCACCCCCATCAAGACCCCCTACACTGCCCGAACACCACTGCACTGTCCTAAACCCTGAAACAAAACCCCCAGCACGACCCCCTACACTGCACGAACACCACTGATCTGCTCTAAACCCTTAAACACCATCCCACAGTACGACCCCCTACTCTGCCCGAACACCACTGCTCTGCCCTAAACCCTAAAACACCGGCCCCAGCAGACCCCCTACACTGCCCGAACACTACTGCTCTTCCCTAAACACTGAAACACCAGCCCCAGCATGACCCCTACACAGCCCGAACACCACTTCACTGCTGTAAACCCTGAAACACCAGCCCCAGCAGGACCCCCTACACTTCCCGAACACCACTGCACTCTCCTAAACCCTGAAACACAACCCCCAGCACAACCCCCTACACTGCCCGAACAACACTGCACTGTCCTACATCTTGAAACACCACCCCCAACGCGACACCCTACACTGCCTGAACACCACTGAACTGCCAAAAACCCTGAAACACCAGCCAATGCAAGACCCCCTACACTGCCCGAACACAACTGCCCTAAACCCTGAAACACCGCACCCTGCAAGACCCCCTACACTGCCCGAACACCACTGCCCTGCCCTAAAGCCTGAAACACCACCCCCTGCACGACCCCCTACACTTCCCGAACACCACTGCACTTTCCTAAACCCTGAAACACAACCCCCAGCACGACCCCCTACACTGCACAAACACCACTGCTCTGCCCTAAACCCTTAAACACAATCCCCCAGTACGACCCCCTACTCTGCCCGAACTCCACTGCTCTGCCCTAAACCCTAAAACACCAGCCCCAGCAGACCCCCTACACTGCCCGAACACTACTGCTCTTCCCTAAACACTGAAACACCAGCCCCAGCATGACCCCTACACAGCCCGAACACCACTTCACTGCCCTAAACTCTGAAACACCATCCCCAGCACGACCCCCTACACTGCCTGAACACCACTGCACTGTCCTAAACCCTGAAACAAAACCCCCAGCACGACCCCCTACACTGCACGAACACCACTGATCTGCCCTAAACCCTTAAACACCATCCCACAGTACGACCCCCTACTCTGCCCGAACACCACTGCTCTGCCCTAAACCCTAAAACACCGGCCCCAGCAGACCCCTACACTGCCCGAACACTACTGCTCTTCCCTAAACACTGAAACACCAGCCCCAGCATGACCCCTACACAGCCCGAACACCACTTCACTGCTGTAAACCCTGAAACACCAGCCCCAGCAGGACCCCCTACACTTCCCGAACACCACTGCACTCTCCTAAACCCTGAAACACAACCCCCAGCACAACCCCCTACACTGCCCGAACAACACTGCACTGTCCTACATCTTGAAACACCACCCCCAACGCGACACCCTACACTGCCTGAACACCACTGAACTGCCAAAAACCCTGAAACACCAGCCAATGCAAGACCCCCTACACTGCCCGAACACAACTGCCCTAAACCCTGAAACACCGCACCCTGCAAGACCCCCTACACTGCCCGAACACCACTGCCCTGCCCTAAAGCCTGAAACACCACCCCCTGCACGACCCCCTACATGCCCGAACACCACTGCACTGCCCTAAACCCTCAAACACCACCCCCCTGCATGACCCCCCATACTTCCCGAACACCACTGCACTGCCCTAAACCCTGAAACACCACCCCCATCAAGACCCCCTACACTGCCCGAACACAACTGCACTGCCCTAAACCCTGAAACACCACCTCCAGCACAACCCCCTACACTGCCTGAACACCACTGCACTGCCCTAAACCTGGAAACACCACCCCCAGTAGAACCCCCTACACTGCCTGACCACCACTGCACTGCCCTAAACCCTAAAACACCACCCCCAGCAAGACCCCCCTTCACTTTCCAAACACCACTGCCCTAAACCCTGAAACACCAGCCCCAGCATGACCCCTTACACTGCCCAAACACCACTGCACTGCCCTAAACCCTGAATCACCAGAACCAGTACGACCCCTTCACAGCCAGAACACCACTGCACTGCCCTAAACCCTGAAACACCAGCCCCAGCATGAGCCCCTATACTCTCCGAACACCACTGCACTGCCCTAAACCCTAAAACATGAGCCCCAGCACAACCCCCTACACTTCCCGAACACCACTACACTGCCCTAAACCCTGAAACACCACCCCCAGCAAGACCCCTACACTGCTCTAACACCACTGCCCTAAATCCTGAAACACCAGCCCCTGCACGACCCCCTACACTGCCCAAACACCGCTGCAGTGCCCTAAACCCTGAAACACCACCCCCAGCAAAACTCCCTATACTGCCCAAACACCACTGCCCTAAATCCTGAAACACCAGCCCCAGCACAACCCCCTACACTGCCCAAACACTACTGCACTGTGCTAAACCCTGAAAACCCAGCCCCAGCAAGACCCCCTACACTGCCCTA
This sequence comes from Triturus cristatus, assembly GCF_964204655.1. Taxonomy (NCBI): domain Eukaryota; kingdom Metazoa; phylum Chordata; class Amphibia; order Caudata; family Salamandridae; genus Triturus; species Triturus cristatus. Next base: position 1,560,699,581 of record NC_140591.1, read on the forward strand.
ACACCAGTGCCCTCAAGCCTGAAATACCACCCCCTGCAAGAACCCCTACACTGCCCAAACACCACTGCCCTGCCCTAAATCCTGAAACAACACCCCCTGCACGACCCCCTACACTGCACAAACACCACTGCTCTGCCCTAAACCCTTAAACACCATCCCCCAGCACGACCCTCTACTCTGCCCGAACACCACTGCTCTGCCCTAAACCCTAAAACACCAGCCACAGCAGGACCCCCAACTCTGCCCAAACACTACTGCTCTGCCCTAAACCCTGAATCACCAGAACCAGCTCGACCCCTACACAGCCAGAATACCACTGCACTGCCCTAAACCCTGAAGCACCAGCCCCAGCATGAGCCCCTATACTCTCCGAACACCACTGCACTGCCCTAAACCCTAAAACACGAGCCACAGCATGACAACCTACACTTCCCGAACACCACTTCACTGCCCTAAACCTTGAAACACCAGCCCCAGCACAACCCCCTATACTGCCCGAACACCACTGCACTGCCCTAATCCCTGAAACAGCATCCCCAGCACGACCCCCTACACTGCCCAAACACTACTGTACTGTGCTAAACCCTTAACACCAGCCCCAGCAAGTCCCCCTACACCTGCCCAAACACCGCTGCCCTAAACCCTTCAACACCATCCCACAGTACGACCCCCTACTCTGCCCGAACACCACTGCTCTGCCCTAAACCCTAAAACACCGGCCCCAGCAGACCCCCTACACTGCCCGAACACTACTGCTCTTCCCTAAACACTGAAACACCAGCCCCAGCATGACCCCTACACAGCCCGAACACCACTTCACTGCTGTAAACCCTGAAACACCAGCCCCAGCAGGACCCCCTACACTTCCCGAACACCACTGCACTCTCCTAAACCCTGAAACACAACCCCCAGCACAACCCCCTACACTGCCCGAACAACACTGCACTGTCCTACATCTTGAAACACCACCCCCAACGCGACACCCTACACTGCCTGAACACCACTGAACTGCCAAAAACCCTGAAACACCAGCCAATGCAAGACCCCCTACACTGCCCGAACACAACTGCCCTAAACCCTGAAACACCGCACCCTGCAAGACCCCCTACACTGCCCGAACACCACTGCCCTGCCCTAAAGCCTGAAACACCACCCCCTGCACGACCCCCTACACTTCCCGAACACCACTGCACTTTCCTAAACCCTGAAACACAACCCCCAGCACGACCCCCTACACTGCACAAACACCACTGCTCTGCCCTAAACCCTTAAACACAATCCCCCAGTACGACCCCCTACTCTGCCCGAACTCCACTGCTCTGCCCTAAACCCTAAAACACCAGCCCCAGCAGACCCCCTACACTGCCCGAAAACTACTGCTCTTCCCTAAACACTGAAACACCAGCCCCAGCATGACCCCTACACAGCCCGAACACCACTTCACTGCCCTAAACCCTGAAACACCATCCCCAGCATGACCCCCTACACTGCCCAAACACTACTGCACTGTGCTAAACCCTGAAACACCAGCCCCAGCAAGACCCCCAACACTGCCCGAAGACCACTGCCCTAAACCCTGAAACACCACCCCTGCAAGAACCCCTACACTGCCTGAACACCACTGCCCTGCGCTAAACCCTGAAACACCACCCCTGCATGACCCCCTACACTGCACAAACACCACTGCTCTGCCCTAAACTCTTAAACACCTTCCCCCAGTATGACCCCCTACTCTGCCCAAACACCACTGCTCTGCCCTAAACCCTAAAACACCAGCCCCAGCAGGACCCCCTACACTGCCAGAAAACTACTGCTCTTCCGTAAACCCTGAAACACGAGCCCCAGCACGACCCCCTACACTTCCCGAACACCACTGCACTTTCCTAAACCCTGAAACACAACCCCCAGCACGACCCCCTACACTGCACAAACACCACTGCTCTGCCCTAAACCCTTAAACACAATCCCCCAGTACGACCCCCTACTCTGCCCGAACTCCACTGCTCTGCCCTAAACCCTAAAACACCAGCCCCAGCAGACCCCCTACACTGCCCGAACACTACTGCTCTTCCCTAAACACTGAAACACCAGCCCCAGCATGACCCCTACACAGCCCGAACACCACTTCACTGCCCTAAACTCTGAAACACCATCCCCAGCACGACCCCCTACACTGCCTGAACACCACTGCACTGTCCTAAACCCTGAAACAAAACCCCCAGCACGACCCCCTACACTGCACGAACACCACTGATCTGCTCTAAACCCTTAAACACCATCCCACAGTACGACCCCCTACTCTGCCCGAACACCACTGCTCTGCCCTAAACCCTAAAACACCGGCCCCAGCAGACCCCCTACACTGCCCGAACACTACTGCTCTTCCCTAAACACTGAAACACCAGCCCCAGCATGACCCCTACACAGCCCGAACACCACTTCACTGCTGTAAACCCTGAAACACCAGCCCCAGCAGGACCCCCTACACTTCCCGAACACCACTGCACTCTCCTAAACCCTGAAACACAACCCCCAGCACAACCCCCTACACTGCCCGAACAACACTGCACTGTCCTACATCTTGAAACACCACCCCCAACGCGACACCCTACACTGCCTGAACACCACTGAACTGCCAAAAACCCTGAAACACCAGCCAATGCAAGACCCCCTACACTGCCCGAACACAACTGCCCTAAACCCTGAAACACCGCACCCTGCAAGACCCCCTACACTGCCCGAACACCACTGCCCTGCCCTAAAGCCTGAAACACCACCCCCTGCACGACCCCCTACACTTCCCGAACACCACTGCACTTTCCTAAACCCTGAAACACAACCCCCAGCACGACCCCCTACACTGCACAAACACCACTGCTCTGCCCTAAACCCTTAAACACAATCCCCCAGTACGACCCCCTACTCTGCCCGAACTCCACTGCTCTGCCCTAAACCCTAAAACACCAGCCCCAGCAGACCCCCTACACTGCCCGAACACTACTGCTCTTCCCTAAACACTGAAACACCAGCCCCAGCATGACCCCTACACAGCCCGAACACCACTTCACTGCCCTAAACTCTGAAACACCATCCCCAGCACGACCCCCTACACTGCCTGAACACCACTGCACTGTCCTAAACCCTGAAACAAAACCCCCAGCACGACCCCCTACACTGCACGAACACCACTGATCTGCCCTAAACCCTTAAACACCATCCCACAGTACGACCCCCTACTCTGCCCGAACACCACTGCTCTGCCCTAAACCCTAAAACACCGGCCCCAGCAGACCCCTACACTGCCCGAACACTACTGCTCTTCCCTAAACACTGAAACACCAGCCCCAGCATGACCCCTACACAGCCCGAACACCACTTCACTGCTGTAAACCCTGAAACACCAGCCCCAGCAGGACCCCCTACACTTCCCGAACACCACTGCACTCTCCTAAACCCTGAAACACAACCCCCAGCACAACCCCCTACACTGCCCGAACAACACTGCACTGTCCTACATCTTGAAACACCACCCCCAACGCGACACCCTACACTGCCTGAACACCACTGAACTGCCAAAAACCCTGAAACACCAGCCAATGCAAGACCCCCTACACTGCCCGAACACAACTGCCCTAAAGCCTGAAACACCACCCCCTGCACGACCCCCTACACTTCCCGAACACCACTGCACTTTCCTAAACCCTGAAACACAACCCCCAGCACGACCCCCTACACTGCACAAACACCACTGCTCTGCCCTAAACCCTTAAACACAATCCCCCAGTACGACCCCCTACTCTGCCCGAACTCCACTGCTCTGCCCTAAACCCTAAAACACCAGCCCCAGCAGACCCCCTACACTGCCCGAACACTACTGCTCTTCCCTAAACACTGAAACACCAGCCCCAGCATGACCCCTACACAGCCCGAACACCACTTCACTGCCCTAAACTCTGAAACACCATCCCCAGCACGACCCCCTACACTGCCTGAACACCACTGCACTGTCCTAAACCCTGAAACAAAACCCCCAGCACGACCCCCTACACTGCACGAACACCACTGATCTGCCCTAAACCCTTAAACACCATCCCACAGTACGACCCCCTACTCTGCCCGAACACCACTGCTCTGCCCTAAACCCTAAAACACCGGCCCCAGCAGACCCCTACACTGCCCGAACACTACTGCTCTTCCCTAAACACTGAAACACCAGCCCCAGCATGACCCCTACACAGCCCGAACACCACTTCACTGCTGTAAACCCTGAAACACCAGCCCCAGCAGGACCCCCTACACTTCCCGAACACCACTGCACTCTCCTAAACCCTGAAACACAACCCCCAGCACAACCCCCTACACTGCCCGAACAACACTGCACTGTCCTACATCTTGAAACACCACCCCCAACGCGACACCCTACACTGCCTGAACACCACTGAACTGCCAAAAACCCTGAAACACCAGCCAATGCAAGACCCCCTACACTGCCCGAACACAACTGCCCTAAACCCTGAAACACCGCACCCTGCAAGACCCCCTACACTGCCCGAACACCACTGCCCTGCCCTAAAGCCTGAAACACCACCCCCTGCACGACCCCCTACATGCCCGAACACCACTGCACTGCCCTAAACCCTCAAACACCACCCCCCTGCATGACCCCCCATACTTCCCGAACACCACTGCACTGCCCTAAACCCTGAAACACCACCCCCATCAAGACCCCCTACACTGCCCGAACACAACTGCACTGCCCTAAACCCTGAAACACCACCTCCAGCACAACCCCCTACACTGCCTGAACACCACTGCACTGCCCTAAACCTGGAAACACCACCCCCAGTAGAACCCCCTACACTGCCTGACCACCACTGCACTGCCCTAAACCCTAAAACACCACCCCCAGCAAGACCCCCCTTCACTTTCCAAACACCACTGCCCTAAACCCTGAAACACCAGCCCCAGCATGACCCCTTACACTGCCCAAACACCACTGCACTGCCCTAAACCCTGAATCACCAGAACCAGTACGACCCCTTCACAGCCAGAACACCACTGCACTGCCCTAAACCCTGAAACACCAGCCCCAGCATGAGCCCCTATACTCTCCGAACACCACTGCACTGCCCTAAACCCTAAAACATGAGCCCCAGCACAACCCCCTACACTTCCCGAACACCACTACACTGCCCTAAACCCTGAAACACCACCCCCAGCAAGACCCCTACACTGCTCTAACACCACTGCCCTAAATCCTGAAACACCAGCCCCTGCACGACCCCCTACACTGCCCAAACACCGCTGCAGTGCCCTAAACCCTGAAACACCACCCCCAGCAAAACTCCCTATACTGCCCAAACACCACTGCCCTAAATCCTGAAACACCAGCCCCAGCACAACCCCCTACACTGCCCAAACACTACTGCACTGTGCTAAACCCTGAAAACCCAGCCCCAGCAAGACCCCCTACACTGCCCTAACACCAGTGCCCTCAAGCCTGAAATACCACCCCCTGCAAGAACCCCTACACTGCCCAAACACCACTGCCCTGCCCTAAATCCTGAAACAACACCCCCTGCACGACCCCCTACACTGCACAAACACCACTGCTCTGCCCTAAACCCTTAAACACCATCCCCCAGCACGACCCTCTACTCTGCCCGAACACCACTGCTCTGCCCTAAACCCTAAAACACCAGCCACAGCAGGACCCCCAACTCTGCCCAAACACTACTGCTCTGCCCTAAACCCTGAATCACCAGAACCAGCTCGACCCCTACACAGCCAGAATACCACTGCACTGCCCTAAACCCTGAAGCACCAGCCCCAGCATGAGCCCCTATACTCTCCGAACACCACTGCACTGCCCTAAACCCTAAAACACGAGCCACAGCATGACAACCTACACTTCCCGAACACCACTTCACTGCCCTAAACCTTGAAACACCAGCCCCAGCACAACCCCCTATACTGCCCGAACACCACTGCACTGCCCTAATCCCTGAAACAGCATCCCCAGCACGACCCCCTACACTGCCCAAACACTACTGTACTGTGCTAAACCCTTAACACCAGCCCCAGCAAGTCCCCCTACACCTGCCCAAACACCGCTGCCCTAAACCCTTCAACACCATCCCACAGTACGACCCCCTACTCTGCCCGAACACCACTGCTCTGCCCTAAACCCTAAAACACCGGCCCCAGCAGACCCCCTACACTGCCCGAACACTACTGCTCTTCCCTAAACACTGAAACACCAGCCCCAGCATGACCCCTACACAGCCCGAACACCACTTCACTGCTGTAAACCCTGAAACACCAGCCCCAGCAGGACCCCCTACACTTCCCGAACACCACTGCACTCTCCTAAACCCTGAAACACAACCCCCAGCACAACCCCCTACACTGCCCGAACAACACTGCACTGTCCTACATCTTGAAACACCACCCCCAACGCGACACCCTACACTGCCTGAACACCACTGAACTGCCAAAAACCCTGAAACACCAGCCAATGCAAGACCCCCTACACTGCCCGAACACAACTGCCCTAAACCCTGAAACACCGCACCCTGCAAGACCCCCTACACTGCCCGAACACCACTGCCCTGCCCTAAAGCCTGAAACACCACCCCCTGCACGACCCCCTACACTTCCCGAACACCACTGCACTTTCCTAAACCCTGAAACACAACCCCCAGCACGACCCCCTACACTGCACAAACACCACTGCTCTGCCCTAAACCCTTAAACACAATCCCCCAGTACGACCCCCTACTCTGCCCGAACTCCACTGCTCTGCCCTAAACCCTAAAACACCAGCCCCAGCAGACCCCCTACACTGCCCGAACACTACTGCTCTTCCCTAAACACTGAAACACCAGCCCCAGCATGACCCCTACACAGCCCGAACACCACTTCACTGCCCTAAACTCTGAAACACCATCCCCAGCACGACCCCCTACACTGCCTGACCACCACTGCACTGTCCTAAACCCTGAAACAAAACCCCCAGCACGACCCCCTACACTGCACGAACACCACTGATCTGCCCTAAACCCTTAAACACCATCCCACAGTACGACCCCCTACTCTGCCCGAACACCACTGCTCTGCCCTAAACCCTAAAACACCGGCCCCAGCAGACCCCCTACACTGCCCGAACACTACTGCTCTTCCCTAAACACTGAAACACCAGCCCCAGCATGACCCCTACACAGCCCGAACACCACTTCACTGCTGTAAACCCTGAAACACCAGCCCCAGCAGGACCCCCTACACTTCCCGAACACCACTGCACTCTCCTAAACCCTGAAACACAACCCCCAGCACAACCCCCTACACTGCCCGAACAACACTGCACTGTCCTACATCTTGAAACACCACCCCCAACGCGACACGCTACACTGCCTGAACACCACTGAACTGCCAAAAACCCTGAAACACCAGCCAATGCAAGACCCCCTACACTGCCCGAACACAACTGCCCTAAACCCTGAAACACCGCACCCTGCAAGACCCCCTACACTGCCCGAACACCACTGCCCTGCCCTAAAGCCTGAAACACCACCCCCTGCACGACCCCCTACATGCCCGAACACCACTGCACTGCCCTAAACCCTCAAACACCACCCCCCTGCATGACCCCCCATACTTCCCGAACACCACTGCACTGCCCTAAACCCTGAAACACCACCCCCATCAAGACCCCCTACACTGCCCGAACACAACTGCACTGCCCTAAACCCTGAAACACCACCTCCAGCACAACCCCCTACACTGCCTGAACACCACTGCACTGCCCTAAACCTGGAAACACCACCCCCAGTAGAACCCCCTACACTGCCTGACCACCACTGCACTGCCCTAAACCCTAAAACACCACCCCCAGCAAGACCCCCCTTCACTTTCCAAACACCACTGCCCTAAACCCTGAAACACCAGCCCCAGCATGACCCCTTACACTGCCCAAACACCACTGCACTGCCCTAAACCCTGAATCACCAGAACCAGTACGACCCCTTCACAGCCAGAACACAACTGCACTGCCCTAAACCCTGAAACACCAGCCCCAGCATGAGCCCCTATACTCTCCGAACACCACTGCACTGCCCTAAACCCTAAAACATGAGCCCCAGCACAACCCCCTACACTTCCCGAACACCACTACACTGCCCTAAACCCTGAAACACCACCCCCAGCAAGACCCCTACACTGCTCTAACACCACTGCCCTAAATCCTGAAACACCAGCCCCTGCACGACCCCCTACACTGCCCAAACACCGCTGCAGTGCCCTAAACCCTGAAACACCACCCCCAGCAAAACTCCCTATACTGCCCAAACACCACTGCCCTAAATCCTGAAACACCAGCCCCAGCACAACCCCCTACACTGCCCAAACACTACTGCACTGTGCTAAACCCTGAAAACCCAGCCCCAGCAAGACCCCCTACACTGCCCTAACACCAGTGCCCTCAAGCCTGAAATACCACCCCCTGCAAGAACCCCTACACTGCCCAAACACCACTGCCCTGCCCTAAATCCTGAAACAACACCCCCTGCACGACCCCCTACACTGCACAAACACCACTGCTCTGCCCTAAACCCTTAAACACCATCCCCCAGCACGACCCTCTACTCTGCCCGAACACCACTGCTCTGCCCTAAACCCTAAAACACCAGCCACAGCAGGACCCCCAACTCTGCCCAAACACTACTGCTCTGCCCTAAACCCTGAATCACCAGAACCAGCTCGACCCCTACACAGCCAGAATACCACTGCACTGCCCTAAACCCTGAAGCACCAGCCCCAGCATGAGCCCCTATACTCTCCGAACACCACTGCACTGCCCTAAACCCTAAAACACGAGCCACAGCATGACAACCTACACTTCCCGAACACCACTTCACTGCCCTAAACCTTGAAACACCAGCCCCAGCACAACCCCCTATACTGCCCGAACACCACTGCACTGCCCTAAACCCTGAAACAGCATCCCCAGCACGACCCCCTACACTGCCCAAACACTACTGTACTGTGCTAAACCCTTAACACAAGCCCCAGCAAGTCCCCCTACACCTGCCCAAACACCGCTGCCCTAAACCCTTCAACACCATCCCCCAGCACAACCCCCTACTCTGCCCGAACACCACTGCTCTGCCCTAAACCCTGAAACACCAGCCCCAGCAGGACCCCCTACACAGCCCGAACTCCACTGCACTGCCCTAAACTGTGAAACACCACCCCCAGCACGACACCCTACACTGCCCGAACTCCACTGCACTGCCCTAAACTGTGAAACACCACCCCCAGCACAACACCCTACACTGCCCGAACACCTCTGCACTGCCCTAAACCCTGAAAAACAACCCCAAGCAAGACCCCTTACACTGCCTGAACACCACTGCACTGCCTTAATCCCTGAAACACTACCCCTAGCATGACCCCCTACACTGCCCGAACACCTCGGCCCATAACCCTGAAACATCACCCCCAGCAAGACCCCCTACACTGCCTGAATGCCACTGCACTAAACCCTGAAACACCAGCCCCAGCATGACCCCCTTCACTTCCCGAACACCACTGCACCTCCCTAAACCCTGAAACACCAGCCCTAGCATGACCCCTACACAGCCCGAACACCACTTCACTGCACTAAACCCTGAAACACCAGCCCCAGCAGGACCCCCTACACTTCCCGAACACCACTGCACTCTCCTAAACCCTGAAACACAACCCCCAGCACAACCCCCTACACTGCCCGAACAACACTGCTCTGTCCTACATCCTGAAACACCACCCCCAACGAGACACCCTACACTGCCTGAACACCACTGAACTGCCAAAAACCCTGAAACACTAGCCAATGCAAGACCCCCTACACTGCCCGAACACAACTGCCCTAAACCTTGAAACACCGCACCCTGCAAGACCCCCTACACTGCCCGAACACCACTGCCCTGCCCTAAAGCCTGAAACACCACCCCCTGCAGGACCCCCTACATGCCCGAACACCACTGCACTGCCCTAAACCCTCAAACACCACCCCCCTGCACGACCCCCCATACTTCCCGAACACCACTGCACTGCCCTAAACCCTGAAACACCACCCCCATCAAGACCCCCTACACTGCCCGAACACAACTGCACTGCCCTAAACCCTGAAACACCACCTCCAGCACAACCCCCTACACTGCCCGAACACCACTGCACTGCCCTAAACCTGGAAACACCACCCCCAGCAAGACCCCCCTTCACTTTCCAAACACCACTGCCCTAAACCCTGAAACACCAGCCCCAGCATGACCCCTTACACTGCCCAAACACCACTGCACTGCCCTAAACCCTGAATCACCAGAACCAGTACGACCCCTTCACAGCCAGAACACCACTGCACTCCCCTAAACCCTGAAACACCAGCCCCAGCATGAGCCCCTATACTCTCCGAACACCACTGCACTGCCCTAAACCCTAAAACATGAGCCCCAGCACAACCCCCTACACTTCCCGAACACCACTACACTGCCCTAAACCCTGAAACACCACCCCCAGCAAGACCCCTACACTGCTCTAACACCACTGCCCTAAATCCTGAAACACCAGCCCCTGCACGACCCCCTACACTGCCCAAACACCGCTGCACTGTCCTAAACCCTGAAACACCACCCCCAGCAAGACTCCCTATACTGCCCAAACACCACTGCCCTAAATCCTGAAACACCAGCCCCAGCACAACCCCCTACACTGCCCAAACACTACTGCACTGTGCTAAACCCTGAAAACCCAGCCCCAGCAAGACCCCCTACACTGCCCTAACACCAGTGCCCTCAAGCCTGAAATACCACCCCCTGCAAGAACCCCTACACTGCCCAAACACCACTGCCCTGCCCTAAATCCTGAAACAACACCCCCTGCACGACCCCCTACACTGCACAAACATCACTGCTCTGCCCTAAACCCTTAAACACCATCCCCCAGCACGACCCTCTACTCTGCCCGAACACCACTGCTCTGCCCTAAACCCTAAAACACCAGCCACAGCAGGACCCCCAACTCTGCCCAAACACTACTGCTCTGCCCTAAACCCTGAATCAACAGAACCAGCTCGACCCCTACACATCCAGAACACCACTGCACTGCCCTAAACCCTGAAGCACCAGCATGAGCCCCTATATTCTCCGAACACCACTGCACTGCCCTAAACCCTAAAACACGAGCCACAGCATGACACCCTACACTTCCCGAACACCACTTCACTGCCCTAAACCTTGAAACACCAGCCCCAGCATGAACCCCTATACAGCCCGAACACCACTGCACTGCCCTAAACCCTGAAACAGCATCCCCAGCACGACCCCCTACACTGCCCAAACACTACTGTACTGTGCTAAACCCTTAACACCAGCCCCAGCAAGTCCCCCTACACCTGCCCAAACACCGCTGCCCTAAACCCTTCAACACCATCCCCCAGCACAACCCCCTACTCTGCCCGAACACCACTGCTCTGCCCTAAACCCTGAAACACCAGCCCCAGCACGACCCCCTACACAGCCCGAACTCCACTGCACTGCCCTAAACTGTGAAACACCACCCCCAGCACGACACCCTACACTGCCCGAACTCCACTGCACTGCCCTAAACTGTGAAACACCACCCCCAGCACGACACCCTACACTGCCCGAACACCTCTGCACTGCCCTAAACCCTGAAAAACAACCCCAAGCAAGACCCCTTACACTGCCTGAACACCACTGCACTGCCTTAATCCCTGAAACACTACCCCTAGCATGACCCCCGACACTGCCCGAACACCTCGGCCCATAACCCTGAAACATCACCCCCAGCAAGACCCTCTACACTGCCCGAATGCCACTGCACTAAACCCTGAAACACCAGCCCCAGCATGACCCCCTTCACTGCCCGAACACCACTGCACCTCCCTAAACCCTGAAACAACAGCCCCAGCATGACCCCTACACAGCCCGAACACCACTTCACTGCCCTAAACCCTGAAACACCAGCCCCAGCAGGACCCCCTACACTTCCCGAACACCACTGCACTCTCCTAAACCCTGAAACACAACCCCCAGCACAACCCCCTACACTGCCCGAACAACACTGCACTGTCCTACATCCTGAAACACCACCCCCAACGCGACACCCTACACTGCCTGAACACCACTGAACTGCCAAAAACCCTGAAACACCAGCCAATGCAAGACCCCCTACACTGCCCGAACACAACTGCCCTAAACCCTGAAACACCGCACCCTGCAAGACCCCCTACACTGCCCGAACACCACTGCCCTGCCCTAAAGCCTGAAACACCACCCCCTGCAGGACCCCCTACATGCCCGAACACCACTGCACTGCCCTAAACCCTCAAACACCACCCCCCTGCACGACCCCCCATACTTCCCAAACACCACTGCACTGCCCTAAACCCTGAAACACCACCCCCATCAAGACCCCCTACACTGCCCGAACACAACTGCACTGCCCTAAACCCTGAAACACCACCTCCAGCACAACCCCCTACACTGCCCGAACACCACTGCACTGCCCTAAACCTGGAAACACCACCCCCAGTACAACCCCCTACACTGCCTGACCACCACTCCACTGCCCTAAACCCTAAAACACCACCCCCAGCAAGACCCCCCTTCACTTTCCAAACACCACTGCCCTAAACCCTGAAACACCAGCCCCAGCATGACCCCTTACACTGCCCAAACACCACTGCACTGCCCTAAACCCTGAATCACCAGAACCAGTACGACCCCTTCACAGCCAGGACACCACTGCACTGCCCTAAACCCTGAAACACCAGCCCCAGCATGAGCCCCTATACTCTCCGAACACCACTGCAATGCCCTAAAGCCTTAAACATGAGCCCCAGCACAACCAGCTACACTTCCCGAACACCACTACACTGCCCTAAACCCTGAAACATCACCCCCAGCAAGACCCCTACACTGCTCGAACACCACTGCCCTAAATCCTGAAACACCAGCCCCTGCACGACCCCCTACACTGCCCAAACACTACTGCACTGTGCTAAACCCTGAAAACCCAGCCCCAGCAAGACCCCCTACACTGCCCTAACACCAGTGCCCTCAAGCCTGAAATACCACCCCCTGCAAGAACCCCTACATTGCCCAAACACCACTGCCCTAAATCCTGAAACAACACCCCCTGCACGACCCCCTACACTACACAAACACCACTGCTCTGCCCTAAACCCTTAAACACCATCCCCCAGCACGACCCACTACTATGCCCGAACACCACTGCTCTGCCCTAAACCCTAAAACACCAGCCACAGCAGGACCCCAACTCTGCCCGAACACTACTGCTCTGCCCTAAACCCTGAATCACCAGAATCAGCTCGACCCCTACACAGCCAGAACACCACTGCACTGCCCTAAACCCTGAAGCACCAGCCCCAGCATGAGCCCCTATATTCTCCGAACACCACGGCACTGCCCTAAACCCTAAAACACGAGCCACAGCATGACACCCTACACTTCCCGAACACCACTTCACTGCCCTAAACCTTGAAACACCAGCCCCAGCACGACCCCCTATACTGCCCGAACACCACTGCACTGCCCTAAACCCTGAAACAGCATCCCCAGCACGACCCCCTACACTGCCGAAACACTACTGTACTTTGCTAAACCCTTAACACCAGCCCCAGCAAGTCCCCCTACACCTGCCCAAACACCACTGGTGCCCCCTACACCCTTTAACACCATCCCCGAGCACAACCCCCTACTCTGCCCGAACACCACTGCTCTGCCCTAATCCCTGAAACACCAGCCCCAGCAGGACCCCCTACACAGCCCGAACTCCACTGCACTGCCCTAAACTGTGAAACACCACCCCCAGCACGACACCCTACACTGCGCGAACACCTCTGCACTGCCCTAAACCCTGAAAAACAACCCCAAGCAAGACCCCTTACACTGCCTGCACACCACTGCACTGCCTTAATCCCTGAAACACTACCCCTAGCATGACCCCCTACACTGCCCGAACACCTCCGCCCATAACCCTGAAACATCACCCCCAGGAAGACCCCCTACACTGCCCGAATGCCAGTGCACTAAACCCTGAAACACCAGCCCCATCATGACCCCCTTCACTGCCCGAACACCACTGCACCTCCCTAAACCCTGAAACACCAACCCCAGCACGACCCTCTACACTGCCTGAACACCACAGCACTGCCCTAAACCCTGAAACACCACCCCCAGCACGACCCCCTACACTGCCCAAACACAACTGCACTGCCCTAAACCCTGAAATACCACCCCCAGCAAGACCCCCTATACTGCCCGAACACCACTGCCCTAAATCCTGAAACACCAGTCTCAGCACGACCCCCTACACTTCCCAAACACAACTGCACTGCCCTAAACCCTGAAAAACCATCCCCCAGCAGGACCCCCTACACAGCCCGAACTCCACTGCACTGCCCTAAACTGTGAAACAGCACCCCCAGCACGACACCCTACACTGCGCGAACACCTCTGCACTGCCCTAAACCCTGAAAAACAACCCCAAGCAAGACCCCTTACACTGCCTGAACACCACTGCACTGCCTTAATCCCTGAAACACTACCCCTAGCATGACCCCCTACACTGCCCGAACACCTCGGCCCATAACCCTGAAACATCACCTCCAGGAAGACCCCCTACACTGCCCGAATGCCAGTGCACTAAACCCTGAAACACCAGCCCCAGCATGACCCCCTTCACTGCCCGAAAACCACTGCACCTCCCTAAACCCTGAAACACCAGCCCCAGCACGACCCTCTACACTGCCTGAACACCACAGCACTGCCCTAAACCCTGAAACACCACCCCCAGCACGACCCCCTACACTGCCCAAACACAACTGCACTGCCCTAAACCCTGAAATACCACCCCCAGCAAGACCCCCTATACTGCCCGAACACCACTGCCCTAAATCCTGAAACACCAGTCCCAGCACGACCCCCTACACTTCCCAAACACCACTGCACTGCCCTAAACCCTAAAAAACCATCCCCCAGCAAGACCCCTATACTGTCCGAACACCACTGCCCTAAATCCTGAAACACCACCCCGTGCATGACCCCCTACAAAGCACGAACACCACTGCTCTGCCCTAAACACTTAAACACAATCCCCCAGTATGATCCCCTACTCTGCCCGAACACCACTGCTCTGCCCTAAACCCTAAAACACCAGCCCCAGCAGGACCCCCTACACTGCCCGAACACTACTGCTCTGCCCTAAACCCTGAAACACCAGCCCCAGCATGACCCCTACACAGCCCGAACACCACTGCACCGCCCAAAACCCTGAAACACCAGTCACAGCATGAGCCCCTATACTGTCCGAACACCACTGCACTTCCCTACACCCTAAAACACGAGCCCCAGCACGACCCCCTACACTTACCGAACACCACTGCACCACCCTAAACCCTGAAACACCACCCCCAGCATGACCCCCTACACTGCCTGAACAACACTGCACTGTCCTACATCCTGAAACACCACCCCCAACGCAACCCCCTACACTGCCTGAGCACCACTGCACTGCCAAAAACCCTGAAACACCAGCCCCAGCAAGACCCCCTACACTGCCCGAACACAACTGCCCTAAACCCTGAAAAACCACACTCTGCAAGACACCCTACACTGTCCTAACACCACTGCCCTGCCCTAAACCCTGAAACACCACCCCCTGCACGACCCCCTATACCTCCCGAACACCACTGCACTGCCCTAAGCCCTGAAACACCACCCCCATCAAGAGCCCCTACACTGCCCGAAACACAACTGCACTGCCCTAAACCCTGAAACACCATCCCCAGCACGACCCCCTACACTGCCCAAACACTACTGCACTGTGATAAACCCTGAAACACCAGCCACAGCAAGACCCCCAACACTGCCCGAAGACCACTGCCCTAAACCCTGAAACACCACCCCTGCAAGAACCCCTACACTGCCTGAAAATCACTGCCCTGCGATAAACTCTGAAACACCACCCCCTACACTGCACAAACACCACTGCTCTGCCCTAAACCCTTGAACACCATCCCCCAGTACGACCCCCTACACTGCCCAAACACTACTGCACTGTGCTAAACCCTGAAACACCAGCCCCAGCAAGACCCCCAACACTGCCCGAAGACCACTGCCCTAAACCCTGAAACACCACCCCTGCAAGAACCCCTACACTGCCTGAACACCACTGCCCTGCGCTAAACCCTGAAACACCACCCCCTGCATGACCCCCTACACTGCACAAACACCACTGCTCTGCCCTAAACTCTTAAACACCATCCCCAGTACGACCCCCTACTCTGCCCAAACACCACTGCTCTGCCCTAGACCCTAAAACACCAGCCCCAGCAGGACCCCCTACACTGCCCGAAAACTACTGCTCTTCCCTTAACCCTGAAACACGAGCCCCAGCACAACCCCCTACACTTCCCGAACACCACTGCACTTTCCTAAACCCTGAAACACAACCCCCAGCACGACCCCCTACACTGCACGAACACCACTGCTCTGCCCTAAACCCTTAAACACCATCCCCCAGTACGACCCCCTACTCTGCCCGAACTCCACTGCTCTGCCCTAAACCCTAAAACACCAGCCCCAGCAGACCCCCTACTCTGCCCGAACACTACTGCTCTTCCCTAAACACTGAAACACCAGCCCCAGCATGACCCCTACACAGCCCGAACACCACTTCACTGCCCTAAACTCTGAGGGCCCGATTCACAGAACAAACTTAAGACTAAATCCTAAACTTAGTACCATTCTGGTATTCACAGAATGCACCTAGTACTTCTGGTATTCACAGAATGAACTTACTACTTTTGCTATTCACAGAATGAACTTAGTACTTTTGCTATTCACAGAATGGATTTACGACTCCTAAACTTACGTCCGCACTCGGGCCGGAAATTCCGGCCCGGAGGCGGAGCTTCCGGCCCGGAGGCGGAGCTTCCGGCCCGGAGGCGGGGCTTCCGGGCCGGAGGCGGAGCTTTTGGCCCAGAGGTGGAGATTTCAGCCATAGCTAAATCGGCCGGAATCCCCACCTCCGGGCCGGAAGCTCCGCCTCCGGCCCGGAAGCCCCGCCTCCGGGCCGGAAGCTCCGCCTCCGGGCCGGAAGCTCCGCCTCCGGGCCGGAATTTCCGGCCCGAGTGCGGACGTAAGTTTAGGAGTCGTAAATCCATTCTGTGAATAGCAAAAGTACTAAGTTCATTCTGTGAATAGCAAAAGTAGTAAGTTCATTCTGTGAATACCAGAAGTACTAGGTGCATTCTGTGAATACCAGAATGGTACTAAGTTTAGGATTTAGTCTTAAGTTTGTTCTGTGAATCGGGCCCTGAAACATCATCCCCAGCATGACCCCCTACTCTGCCCGAACACCACTGCTCTGCCCTAAACCCTAAAACACCAGCCCCAGCAGACCCCCTACTCTGCCCGAACACTACTGCTCTACCCTAAACACTGAAACACCAGCCCCAGCATGACCCCTACACAGCCCGAACACCACTGATCTGCCCTAAACCCTTAAACACCATCCCACAGTACGACCCCCTACTCTGCCCGAACCCCACTGCTCTGCCCTAAACCCTAAAACACCAGCCCCAGCAGACCCCCTACACTGCCGGAACACTACTGCTCTTCCCTAAACACTGAAACACCAGCCCCAGCATGACCCCTACACAGCCCGAACACCACTTCACTGCCCTAAACCCTGAAACACCAGCCCCAGCAGGACCCCCTACACTTCCCGAACACCACTGCACTCTCCTAAACCCTGAAACACAACCCCCAGCACAACCCCCTACACTGCCCGAACAACACTGCACTGTCCTACATCCTGAAACACCACCCCCAAAGCGACACCCTACACTGCCTGAACACCACTGAACTGCCAAAAACCCTGAAACACCAGCCAATGCAAGACCCCCTACACTGCCCGAACACAACTGCCCTAAACCCTGAAACACCGCACCCTGCAAGACCCCCTACACTTCCCGAACACCACTACCCTGCCCTAAAGCCTGAAACACCACCCCCTGCACGACCCCCTACATGCCCGAGCACCACTGCACTGCCCTAAACCCTCAAACACCTCCCCCCTGCATGACCCCCCATACTTCCCGAACACCACTGCACTGCCCTAAACCCTGAAACACCACCCCCATCAAGACCCCCTACACTGCCCGAACACAACTGCACTGCCCTAAACCCTGAAACACCAACTCCAGCACAACCCCCTACACTGCCCGAACACCACTGCACTGCCCTAAACCTGGAAACACCACCCCCAGTACAACCCCCTACACTGCCTGACCACCACTGCACTGCCCTAAACCCTAAAACACCACCCCCAGCAAGACCCCCCTTCACTTTCCAAACACCACTGCCATAAACCCTGAAACACCAGCCCCAGCATGACCCCTTACACTGCCCAAACACCACTGCACTGCCCTAAACCCTGAATCACCAGAACCAGTACGACCCCTTCACAGCCAGAACACCACTGCACTGCCCTAAACCCTGAAACACCAGCCCCAGCATGAGCCCCCATACTCTCCGAACACCACTGCACTGCCCTAAACCCTAAAACATGAGCCCCAGCACAACCCCCTACACTTCCCGAACACCACTACACTGCCCTTAACCCTGAAACACCACCCCCAGCAAGACCCCTACACTGCTTGAACACCACTGCCCTAAATCCTGAAACACCAGCCCCTGCACGACCCCCTACACTGCCCAAACACCGCTGCACTGCCCTAAACCCTGAAACACCACCCCCAGCAAGACTCCCTATACTGCCCAAACACCACTGCCCTAAATCCTGAAACACCAGCCCCAGCACAACCCCCTACACTGCCCAAACACTACTGCACTGTGCTAAACCCTGAAAACCCAGCCCCAGCAAGACCCCCTACACTGCCCTAACACCAGTGCCCTCAAGCCTGAAATACCACCCCCTGCAAGAACCCCTACACTGCCCAAACACCACTGCCCTGCCCTAAATCCTGAAACAACACCCCCTGCACGACCCCCTACACTGCACAAACACCACTGCTTTGCCCTAAACCCTTAAACACCATCCCCCAGCACGACCCTCTACTCTGCCCGAACACCACTGCTCTGCCCTAAACCCTAAAACACCAGCCACAGCAGGACCCCCAACTCTGCCCAAACACTACTGCTCTGCCCTAAACCCTGAATCACCAGAACCAGCTCGACCCCTACACAGCCAGAACACCACTGCACTGCCCTAAACCCTGAAGCACCAGCCCCAGCATGAGCCCCTATACTCTCCGAACACCACTGCACTGCCCTAAACCCTAAAACACCATCCCACAGCATGACACCCTACACTTCCCGGACACCACTTCACTGCCCTAACCCTTGAAACACCAGCCCCAGCACGACCCCCTATACTGCCCGAACACCACTGCACTGCCCTAAACCCTGAAACAGCATCCCCAGCACGACCCCCTACACTGCCCAAACATTACTGTACTGTGCTAAACCCTTAACACCAGCCCCAGCAAGTCCCCCTACACCTGCCCAAACACCACTGCCCTAAACCCTTCAACACCATCCCCCAGCACAACCCCCTACTCTGCCCGAACACCACTGCTCTGCCCTAAACCCTGAAACACCAGCCCCAGCAGGACCCCCTACACAGACCGAACTCCACTGCGCTGCCCTAAACTGTGAAACACCTCCCCCAGCACGACACCCTACACTGCCCGAACACCTCTGCACTGCCCTAAACCCTGAAAAACAACCCCAAGCAAGACCCCTTACACTGCCTGAACACCACTGCACTGCCTTAATCCCTGAAACACTACCCCTAGCATGACCCCCTACACTGCCCAAACACCTCGGCCCATAACCCTGAAACATCACCCCCAGCAAGACCCCCTACACTGCCCGAATGCCACTGCACTAAACCCTGAAACACCAGCCCGAGCATGACCCCATTCACTGCCCGAACACCACTGCACCTCCCTAAACCCTGAAACACCAGCCCCAGCACGACCCTCTACACTGCCTGAACACCACAGCACTGCCCTAAACCCTGAAACACCACCCCCAGCACGACCCCCTACACTGCCCAAACACAACTGCACTGCCCTAAACCCCTGAAATACCACCCCCAGCAAGACCCCCTATACTACCCGAACACCACTGCCCTAAATCCTGAAACACCAGTCCCAGCACGACCCCCTACACTTCCCAAACACCACTGCACTGCCCTAAACCCTGAAAAACCATCCACCAGCAAGACCCCTATACTGTCCGAACACCACTACCCTAAATCCTGAAACACCACCCCCTACATGACCCCCTACAAAGCACGAACACCACTGCACTGCCCTAAACACTTAAACACCATCCCCCAGTATGATCCCCTACTCTGCCCGAACACCACTGCTCTGCCCTAAACCCTAAAACACCAGCCCCAGCAGGACCCCCTACACTGCCCGAACACTACTGCTCTGCCCTAAACCCTGAAACACCAGCCCCAGCATGACCCCTACACAGCCCGAACACCACTGCACTGCCCAAAACCCTAAAACACCAGTCACAGCATGAGCCCCTACAGTGTCCGAACACCACTGCACTTCCCTAAACCGTGAAACACGAGCCCCAGCACGACCTCCTACACTTACCGAACACCAGTGCACCACCCTAAACCCTGAAACACCACCCCCAGCATGACACCCTACACTGCCCGAACAACACTGCACTGTCCTACATCCTGAAACACCACCCCCAACGCAACCCCCTACACTGCCTGAGCAACACTGCACTGCCAAAAACCCTGAAACACCACCCCCAGCAAGACCCTCCTACACTTTCCAAACACCACTGCCCTAAACCCTGAAACACCACCCCCAGCTTGACCCCCTACACTGACCGATCACCACTGCACTGCCCTAAACTCTGAAACACCAGCCCCATTAAAACCCCCTACACTGCCCAAATACCACTGCACTGTCCTAAACCCTGAAACACCAGTCTCAGCAACACCCCCTACACTGCCTGATCACCACTGCCCTAAACCCTGAAACACCACCCCCAGCAAGACCCCCTACACTGCTCGAACACCACTGCCCTAAATCCTGAAACACCAGCTCCAGCATGAACCCCTACACTGCCCAAACACGGCTGCACTGTCCTAAACCCTGTAACACCACCCCCAGCAAGACCCCCTATACTGCCCGAACACCACTGCCCTAAATCCTGAAACACCAGCCCCAGCACGACTCCCTACACTGCCCGAAAACCACTGCACTGCCCTAAACCCTGAAACACCATCACCAGCACGACTCCCTACACTGGCCAAAACACTACTGCAATGTGCTAAACCCTGAAACACCAGCCTCAGCAAGACCCCCTACACTGCCCTAACACCACTGCCCTCAACCCTGAAACACCACCCCCTGCAAGAACCCCTATACTGCCCGAACATCACTGCCCCGCCCTGAACCCTGAAACATCACCCCCTGCACGACCACCTACACTCCATGAACACCACTGCTTTGCCCTAAACCCTTAAACACCATCCCCAGCACGACCAGCTACTCTGCCCGAACACTACTGCTCTGCCCTAAACCCTGAATCACCAGAACCAGTACGACCCCTAAACAGCCAGAACACCACTGCAATGCCCTAAACCCTGAAACACCAGCCCCAGCATGAGCCCCTATACTCTCCGAACACCACTGCACTGCCCTAAACCCTAAAACACGAGCTCCAGCACAACACCCTACACTTCCCGAACACCACTACACTGCCCTAAACCCTGAAACACCACCCCCAGCAAGACCCCCTACACTGCTCGAGCACCACTGCCGTAAATCCTGAAACATCAGCCCCAGCATGACCCCCTACACTGCCCAAACACCGCTGCACTGCCCTAAACCCTGAAACACCACCCCAGCAAGACCCCCTAAACTGCCTGATTACCACTGCCCTAAATCCTGAAAACACCAGCCCCAGCAAAACCCCCTACACTGCCCAAACACTACTGCACTGTGCTAAACCCTGAAACATCAGCCCCAGCAAGACCCCCTACACTGCCCTAACACCAGTGCCCTCAACCCTGAAACACCACCCCCTGAAAGAACCCCTACACTGCCCGAACACCACTGCCCTTCCCTAAACCGTGAAACACCACCCCCTGCATGACCCCCTACACTGCCCGAACACCACTGCTCTGCCCTAAACCCTGAATCAACAGAACCAGCTCGACCCCTACACAGCCAGAACACCTCTGCACTGCCCTAAACCCTGAAACACCTGCCCCAGCATGAGCCCCTATACTCTCCGAACACCACTGCACTGCCCTAAACCCTAAAACACGAGCCCCAGCATGACACCCTACACTTCCGAAACACCGCTGCACTGCCCTAATCCCTGAAACAGCATCCCCAGCAAGACCCACTACACTGCCTGAACACCACTGCACTGCCCTAAACCCTGAAACACTACGACCAGCATGACCCCCTACACTGCCCGAACACCTCTGCCCATAACCCTGAAACATCACCCCCAGCAAGACCCCCTACACTGCCCGAATGCCACTGCAATAAACCCTGAAACACCAGCCCCAGCATGACCCCCTTCACTGCCCGAACACCACTGCACTTCCCTAAACCCTGAAACACCAGCCCCAGCACGATCCTCTACACTGCCTGAACACCACAGCACTGCCCTAAACCCTGAAACACACCCCCCAGCAAGACCCCCTACACTGCCCGAACACCACTGCACTGTCCTATACCCTGAAACACCACCCCCAGCAAGACCCCCTATACTGCTCGAACACCACTGCCCTAAATCCTGAAACACCAGCCCCAGCACAACCCCCTACACTGCCCAAACACCACTGCACTGCCCTAAACCCTGAAAAACCACCCTCCAGTAGGACCCCGTATACTGTCCAAACACCACTGCCCTAAATCCTCAAACACCACCCCCTGCATGACCCCCTACACTGCCCGAACACCACTGATCTGCCCTAAACCCTTAAACACCATCCCACAGTATGACCCCCTACTCTGCCCGAACACCACTGCTCTGCCCTAAACCCTAAAACACCAGCCCCAGCAGACCCCCTACACTGCCCGAACACTACTGCTCTTCCCTAAACACTGAAACACCAGCCCCAGCATGACCCCTACACAGCCCGAACACCACTTCACTGCCCTAAACCCTGAAACACCAGCCCCAGCAGGACCCCCTACACTTCCCGAACACCACTGCACTCTCCTAAACCCTGAAACACAACCCCCAGCACAACCCCCTACACTGCCCGAACAACACTGCACTGTCCTACATCCTGAAACACCACCCCCAAAGCGACACCCTACACTGCCTGAACACCACTGAACTGCCAAAAACCCTGAAACACCAGCCAATGCAAGACCCCCTACACTGCCCGAACACAACTGCCCTAAACCCTGAAACACCGCACCCTGCAAGACCCCCTACACTTCCCGAACACCACTACCCTGCCCTAAAGCCTGAAACACCACCCCCTGCACGACCCCCTACATGCCCGAACACCACTGCACTGCCCTAAACCCTCAAACACCTCCCCCCTGCATGACCCCCCATACTTCCCGAACACCACTGCACTGCCCTAAACCCTGAAACACCACCCCCATCAAGACCCCCTACACTGCCCGAACACAACTGCACTGCCCTAAACCCTGAAACACCAACTCCAGCACAACCCCCTACACTGCCCGAACACCACTGCACTGCCCTAAACCTGGAAACACCACCCCCAGTACAACCCCCTACACTGCCTGACCACCACTGCACTGCCCTAAACCCTAAAACACCACCCGCAGCAAGACCCCCCTTCACTTTCCAAACACCACTGCCATAAACCCTGAAACACCAGCCCCAGCATGACCCCTTACACTGCCCAAACACCACTGCACTGCCCTAAACCCTGAATCACCAGAACCAGTACGACCCCTTCACAGCCAGAACACCACTGCACTGCCCTAAACCCTGAAACACCAGCACCAGCATGAGCCCCCATACTCTCCGAACACCACTGCACTGCCCTAAACCCTAAAACATGAGCCCCAGCACAACCCCCTACACTTCCCGAACACCACTACACTGCCCTTAACCCTGAAACACCACCCCCAGCAAGACCCCTACACTGCTTGAACACCACTGCCCTAAATCCTGAAACACCAGCCCCTGCACGACCCCCTACACTGCCCAAACACCGCTGCACTGCCCTAAACCCTGAAACACCACCCCCAGCAAGACTCCCTATACTGCCCAAACACCACTGCCCTAAATCCTGAAAAACCAGCCCCAGCACAACCCCCTACACTGCCCAAGCACTACTGCACTGTGCTAAACCCTGAAAACCCAGCCCCAGCAAGACCCCCTACACTGCCCTAACACCAGTGCCCTCAAGCCTGAAATACCACCCCCTGCAAGAACCCCTACACTGCCCAAACACCACTGCCCTGCCCTAAATCCTGAAACAACACCCCCTGCACGACCCCCTACACTGCACAAACACCACTGCTTTGCCCTAAACCCTAAAACACCAGCCACAGCAGGACCCCCAACTCTGCCCAAACACTACTGCTCTGCCCTAAACCCTGAATCACCAGAACCAGCTCGACCCCTACACAGCCAGAACACCACTGCACTGCCCTAAACCCTGAAGCACCAGCCCCAGCATGAGCCCCTATACTCTCCGAACACCACTGCACTGCCCTAAACCCTAAAACACGAGCCACAGCATGACACCCTACACTTCCCGGACACCACTTCACTGCCCTAAACCTTGAAACACCAGCCCCAGCACGACCCCCTATACTGCCCGAACACCACTGCACTGCCCTAAACCCTGAAACAGCATCCCCAGCACGACCCCCTACACTGCCCAAACATTACTGTACTGTGCTAAACCCTTAACACCAGCCCCAGCAAGTCCCCCTACACCTGCCCAAACACCACTGCCCTAAACCCTTCAACACCATCCCCCAGCACAACCCCCTACTCTGCCCGAACACCACTGCTCTGCCCTAAACCCTGAAACACCAGCCCCAGCAGGACCCCCTACACAGCCCGAACTCCACTGTGCTGCCCTAAACTGTGAAACACCTCCCCCAGCACGACACCCTACACTGCCCGAACACCTCTGCACTGCCCTAAACCCTGAAAAACAACCCCTAGCATGACCCCCTACACTGCCCGAACACCTCGGCCCATAACCCTGAAACATCACCCCCAGCTAGACCCCCTACACTGCCCGAATGCCACTGCACTAAACCCTGAAACACCAGCCCCAGCATGACCCCATTCACTGCCCGAACACCACTGAACCTCCCTAAACCCTGAAACACCAGCCCCAGCACGACCCTCTACACTGCCTGAACACCACAGCACTGCCCTAAACCCTGAAACACCACCCCCAGCACGACCCCCTACACTGCCCAAACACAACTGCACTGCCCTAAACCCTGAAATACCACCCCCAGCAAGACCCCCTATACTGCCCGAACACCACTGCCCTAAATCCTGAAACACCAGTCCCAGCACGACCCCCTACACTTCCCAAACACCACTGCACTGCCCTAAACCCTGAAAAACCATCCACCAGCAAGACCCCTATACTGTCCGAACACCACTACCCTAAATCCTGAAACACCACCCCCTACATGACCCCCTACAAAGCACAAACACCACTGCACTGCCCTAAACACTTAAACACCATCCCCCAGTATGATCCCCTACTCTGCCCGAACACCACTGCTCTGCCCTAAACCCTAAAACACCAGCCCCAGCAGGACCCCCTACACTGCCCGAACACTACTGCTCTGCCCTAAACCCTGAAACACCAGCCCCAGCATGACCCCTACACAGCCCGAACACCACTGCACTGCCCAAAACCCTAAAACACCAGTCACAGCATGAGCCCCTACAGTGTCCGAACACCACTGCACTTCCCTAAACCGTGAAACACGAGCCCCAGCACGACCCCCTACACTTACCGAACACCAGTGCACCACCCTAAACCCTGAAACACCACCCCCAGCATGACACCCTACACTGCCCGAACAACACTGCACTGTCCTACATCCTGAAACACCACCCCCAGCAAGACCCCCTATACTGCCCGAACACCACTGCCCTAAATCCTGAAACACCAGCCCCAGCACGACTCCCTACACTGCCCGAAAACCACTGCACTGCCCTAAACCCTGAAACACCATCACCAGCACGACTCCCTACACTGGCCAAAACACTACTGCAATGTGCTAAACCCTGAAACACCAGCCTCAGCAAGACCCCCTACACTGCCCTAACACCACTGCCCTCAACCCTGAAACACCACCCCCTGCAAGAACCCCTATACTGCCCGAACATCACTGCCCCGCCCTGAACCCTGAAACATCACCCCCTGCACGACCACCTACACTCCATGAACACCACTGCTCTGCCCTAAACCCTTAAACACCATCCCCAGCACGACCAACTACTCTGCCCGAACACTACTGCTCTGCCCTAAACCCTGAATCACCAGAACCAGTACGACCCCTAAACAGCCAGAACACCACTGCAATGCACTAAACCCTGAAACACCAGCCCCAGCATGAGCCCCTATACTCTCCGAACACCACTGCACTGCCCTAAACCCTAAAACACGAGCTCCAGCACAACACCCTACACTTCCCGAACACCACTACACTGCCCTAAACCCTGAAACACAACCCCCAGCAAGACCCCCTACACTGCTCGAACACCACTGCCCTAAATCCTGAAACATCAGCCCCAGCATGACCCCCTACACTGCCCAAACACCGCTGCACTGCCCTAAACCCTGAAACACCACCCCAGCAAGACCCCCTAAACTGCCTGATTACCACTGCCCTAAATCCTGAAAACACCAGCCCCAGCAAAACCCCCTACACTGCCCAAACACTACTGCACTGTGCTAAACCCTGAAACATCAGCCCCAGCAAGACCCCCTACACTGCCCTAACACCAGTGCCCTCAACCCTGAAACACCACCCCCTGCAAGAACCCCTACACTGCCCGAACACCACTGCCCTTCCCTAAACCGTGAAACACCACCCCCTGCATGACCCCCTACACTGCCCGAACACCACTGCTCTGCCCTAAACCCTGAATCAACAGAACCAGCTCGACCCCTACACAGCCAGAACACCTCTGCACTGCCCTAAACCCTGAAACACCTGCCCCAGCATGAGCCCCTATACTCTCCGAACACCACTTCACTGCCCTAAACCCTAAAACACGAGCCCCAGCATGACACCCTACACTTCCGAAACACCGCTGCACTGCCCTAATCCCTGAAACAGCATCCCCAGCAAGACCCACTACACTGCCTGAACACCACTGCACTGCCCTAAATCCTGAAACACTACGACCAGCATGACCCCCTACACTGCCCGAACACCTCTGCCCATAACCCTGAAACATCACCCCCAGCAAGACCCCCTACACTGCCCGAATGCCAATGCAATAAACCCTGAAACACCAGCCCCAGCATGACCCCCTTCACTGCCCGAACACCACTGCATTTCCCTAAACCCTGAAACACCAGCCCCAGCACGATCCTCTACACTGCCTGAACACCACAGCACTGCCCTAAACCCTGAAACACACCCCCCAGCAAGACCCCCTACACTGCCCGAACACCACTGCACTGTCCTATACCCTGAAACACCACCCCCAGCAAGACCCCCTATACTGCTCGAACACCACTGCCCTAAATCCTGAAACACCAGCCCCAGCACAACCCCCTACACTACCCAAACACCACTGCACTGCCCTAAACCCTGAAAAACCACCCTCCAGCAGGACCCCGTATACTGTCCAAACACCACTGCCCTAAATCCTCAAACACCACCCCCTGCATGACCCCCTACACTGCACGAACACCACTGCTCTGCCCTAAACCCATAAACACCATCCCCAGCATGACCCCCTTCACTGCCCGAACACCACTGCACTTCCCTAAACCCTGAAACACCAGCCCTAGCACGATCCTCTACACTGCCTGAACACCACAGCACTGCCCTAAACCCTGAAACACCACCCCCAGCAAGACCCCCTACACTGCCCAAACACCACTGCACTGTCCTATACCCTGAAACACCACCCCCAGCAAGACCCCCTATACAGCCCGAACACCACTGCCCTAAAAACTGAAACACCATCCCCAGCACAACCCCCTACACTGCCCAAACACCACTGCACTGCCCTAAACCCTGAAAAACCACCCTCCAGCAGGACCCCGTATACTGTCCAAACACCACTGCCCTAAATCCTCAAACACCACCCCCTGCATGACCCCCTACTCTGCACGAACACCACTGCTCTGCCCTAAACCCTTAAACACCATCCCCAGTATGACCCCCTACTCTGCCCGAACACCACTGCTCTGCCCTAAACCCTAAAACACCAGCCCCAGCAGGACCCCCTACACTGCCCGAACACTACTGCTCTGCCCTTAACCCTGAAACACCAGCCCCAGCAGGACCCCGTACACTGCCTGAACACTACTGCTCTGCCCTAAACCCTGAAACACCAGCCCCAGCATGACCCCTCCACAGACTGAACACCACTGCACTGCCCAAAACCCTGAAACACCAGTCCCAGCATGAGCCCCTACACTGTCCGAACACCACTGCACTGCCCTAAACCCTGAAACACGAGCCCCAGCACGACCCCCTACACTTCCTGAACACCACTGCACTACCCTAAACCCTGAAACACCACCCCCAGCATGACCCCCTACAATGCCTGAACAACACTGCACTGTCCTACATCCTGAAACAGCACCCCCAACGCGACCCCCTACACTGCCCGAACACAACTGCCCTAAACCCTGAAATACTGCACCCTGCAAGACCCCCTACACTGTCCGAACACCACTGCCCTGCCCTAAACTCTGAAACACCACCCCATGCATGACCCCCTATACTTCCCGAACACCACAGCACTGCCCTTAATCCTGAAACACCACCCCCATCAAGACCCCCTACACTGCCCGAAACACAACTGCACTGCCCTAAACCCTGAAACACCACCCCCTGTACGACCCCCTACACTACCCGAACACCACTGCACTGCCCTAAACCCCAAAACATCACCCCCAGCAAGACCCCCTACACTTCCCAAATACCACTGCACTGTCCTAAACCCTTAAACACCAGTCTCAGCAAGATCCCCTACACTGCCTGATCACCACTGCCCTAAACCCTGAAACACCACCCCAAGCAAGACCCCCTACATGGCTCGAACACCACTGCCCTAAATCCTGAAACACCAGCTCCAGCATGAGCCCCTACACTGCCCAAACACCACTGCACTGCCCTAAACCCTGAAACACCACCCCCAGCAAGACTCCCTATACTGCCCGAACACCACTGCCCTAAATCCTGAAACACCAGCCCCAGCATGACCCCCTATACTTCCCGAACACCACAGCACTGCCCTAAACCCTGAAACACCACGCCCATCAAGACCCCCTACACTGCCCGAAACACAACTGCACTGCCCTAAACCCTGAAACACCACCCCCTGTACGACCCCCTACACTACCCGAACACCACTGCACTGCCCTAAACCCTGAAACACCACCCCCAGCAAGACCCCCTACACTGCTCAAATACCACTGCACTGTCCTAAACCCTTAAACACCAGTCTCAGCAAGACCCCCTACACTGCCTGATCACCACTGCCCTAAACCCTGAAACACCACCCCAAGCAAGACCCCCTACACTGCTCGAACACCACTGCCCTAAATCCTGAAACTCCAGCTCCAGCATGAGCCCCTTCACTGCCCAAACACCGCTGCACTGCCCTAAACCCTGAAACACCACCCCCAGCAAGACCCCCTACACTGCCCTAACACCACTGCCCTCAACCCTGAAACACCACCCCCTGCAAGAACCCCTACACTGCCTGAACACCACTGCCCTGCCCTAAACCCTGAAACACCACCCCCTGCCCAACCCCCTACATTGCATGAACACTACTGCTCTGCCCTAAACCCTGAATCACCAGAACCAGTACGACCTCTACACAGCCAGAACACCACTGCACTGCCCTAAACCCTGAAACACCAGCCCCAGCATGAGCCCCTATACTCTCCGAACACCACTGCACTGCCCTAAACCCTAAAACACGAGCCCCAGCACAACCCCCTACACTTCCAGAACACCACTACACTGCCCTAAACCCTGAAACACCACCCCCTGTACGACCCCCTACACTACCCGAACACCACTGCACTGCCCTAAACCCCGAAACATCACCCCCAGCAAGACCCCCTACACTGCCCAAATACCACTGCACTGTCCTAAACCCTTAAACACCAGTCTCAGCAAGACCCCCTACACTGCCTGATCACCACTGCCCTAAACTCTGAAACACCACCGAAGCAAGACCCCCTACACTGCTCGAACAGCACTGCCCTAAATCCTGAAACACCAGCTCCAGCATGAGCCCCTACACTGCCCAAACACCGCTGCACTGCCCTAAACCCTGAAACACCACCCCCAGCAAGACTCCCTATACTGCCCGAACACCACTGCCCTAAATCCTGAAACACCAGCTCCAGCATGAGCCCCTACACTGCCCAAACACCACAGCACTGCCCTAAACCCTGAAACACCACCCCCATCAAGACCCCCTACACTGCCCGAAACACAACTGCACTGCCCTAAACCCTGAAACACCACCCCCTGTACGACCCCCTACACTACCCGAACACCACTGCACTGCCCTAAACCCCGAAACACCACCCCCAGCAAGACCCCCTACACTGCCCAAATACCACTGCACTGTCCTAATCCCTTAAACACCAGTCTCAGCAAGACCCCCTACACTGCCTGATCACCACTGCCCTAAACCCTGAAACACCACCCCAAGCAAGACCCCCTACACTGCTCGAACACCACTGCCCTAAATCCTGAAACTCCAGCTCCAGCATGAGCCCCTACACTGCCCAAACACCGCTGCACTGCCCTAAACCCTGAAACACCACCCCCAGCAAGACCCCCTACACTGCCCTAACACCACTGCCCTCAACCCTGAAACACCACCCCCTGCAAGAACCCCTACACTGCCCGAACACCACTGCCCTGCCCTAAACCCTGAAACACCACCCCCTGCCCAACCCCCTACATTGCATGAACACCACTGCTCTGCCCTAAACCCTTAAACACCATCCCCCAGCATGACCCACTACTCTGCCCGAACACTACTGCTTTGCCCTAAACCCTGAATCACCAGAACCAGTATGACCCCTACACAGCCAGAACACCACTGCACTGCCCTAAACCCTGAAACACCAGCCCCAGCATGAGCCCCTATACTCTCCGAACACCACTGCACTGCCCTAAACCCTAAAACATGAGCCCCAGCACAACCCCCTACACTTCCCGAACACCACTACACTGCCCTAAACCCTGAAACACCACCCCAGCATGACCCCCTACACTGCCCGTACACCACTGCACTGTCCTAAACCCTGAAATCCCACCCCCAGCATGACCCCCTACACTGCCCGAACACCACTGCCCTGCCCTAAACCCTAAAACACCCCCCCCCCTGCACAACCCCCTACACTTCCCGAACACCACTGCACTGCCATAAACCCTGAAACACCACCCCTGCACGACCGCTACTCTGCCCGAACGCAACTGCACTGCCCTAAACCCTGAAACACCACCCCAGCACGACCCCCTACACTGCCCGAACACCACTGCACTGCCCTAAACCCTAAAACACCACCCCCAGCAAGACCCTTCTACACTGTCCAAACACCACTGCCCTAAACCCTAGAACACCAGCCCCAGCATGACCCCCTACACTGCCCGAACACCACTGCACTGCCCTAAACTCTGAAACTCCTGCCCCAGCAAGACACCCTAAACTGCCCGAATACCTCTGCACTGTCCTAAACCCTGAAACACCAGTCTCAGCAAGACCCCCTACACTGCCTGAACACCACTGCCCTAAACCCTGAAACACTGCACCCTGCAAGACCCCCTACACTGCCCGAACACCACTGCCCTGCCCTAAAGCCTGAAACACCACCCCCTGCATGACCCCCTACATGCCCGAACACCACTGCACTGCCCTAAACCCTCAAACACCACCCCCCTGCATGACCCCCCATACTTCCCGAACACCACTGCACTGCCCTAAACCCTGAAACACCACTCCCATCAAGACCCCCTACACTGCCCGAACACAACTGCACTGCCCTAAACCCTGAAACACCACCTCCAGCACAACCCCATACACTGCCCGAACACCACTGCACTGCCCTAAACCTGGAAACACCACCCCCAGTACAACCCCCTACACCGCCTGACCACCACTGCACTGCCCTAAACCCTAAAACACCACCCCCAACAAGACCCCCTTCACTTTCCAAACACCACTGCCCTAAACCCTGAAACACCAGCCCCAGCATGACCCCTTACACTGCCCAAACACCACTGCACTGCCCTAAACCCTGAATCACCAGAACCAGTACGACCCCTTCACAGCCAGAACACCACTGCACTGCCCTAAACCCTGAAACACCAGCCCCAGCATGAGCCCCTATACTCTCCGAACACCACTGCACTGCCATAAACCCTAAAACATGAGCCCCAGCACAACCCCCTACACTTCCCGAACACCACTACACTGCCCTAAACCCTGAAACACCACCCCCAGCAAGACCCCTACACTGCTCGAACACCACTGCCCTAAATGCTGAAACACCAGCCCCT
Organism: Triturus cristatus; assembly: GCF_964204655.1. Taxonomy (NCBI): domain Eukaryota; kingdom Metazoa; phylum Chordata; class Amphibia; order Caudata; family Salamandridae; genus Triturus; species Triturus cristatus. The sequence continues at coordinate 1,560,732,447 of NC_140591.1, forward strand.
GCACGACCCCCTACACTGCCCAAACACCGCTGCACTGTGCTAAACCCTGAAAACCTAGCCCCAGCAAGACCCCCTACACTGCCCTAACACCAGTGCCCTCAAGCCTGAAATACCACCCCCTGCAAGAACCCCTACACTGCCCAAACACCACTGCCCTGCCCTAAATCCTGAAACAACACCCCCTGCACGACCCCCTACACTGCACAAACACCACTGCTTTGCCCTAAACCCGTAAACACCATCCCCCAGCATGACCCTCTACTCTGCCCGAACACCACTGCTCTGCCCTAAACCCTAAAACACCAGCCACAGCAGGACCCCCAACTCTGCCCAAACACTACTGCTCTGCCCTAAACCCTGAATCACCAGAATCAGCTCGACCCCTACACAGCCAGAACACGACTGCACTGCCCTAAACCCTGAAGCACCAGCCCCAGCATGAGCCCCTATACTCTCCGAACACCACTGCACTGCCCTAAACCCTAAAACACGAGCCACAGCATGACACCCTACACTTCCCGAACACCACTTCACTGCCCTAAACCTTGAAACACCAGCCCCAGCACGACCCCCTATACTGCCCGAACACCACTGCACTGCCCTAAACCCTGAAACAGCATCCCCAGCACGACCCCCTACACTGCCCAAAGACTACTGTACTGTGCTAAACCCTTAACACCAGCCCCAGCAAGTCCCCCTACACCTGCCCAAACACCACTGCCCTAAACCCTTCAACACCATCCCCCAGCACAACCCCCAACTCTGCCCGAACACCACTGCTCTGCCCTAAACCCTGAAACACCAGCCCCAGCAGGACCCCCTACACAGCCCGAACTCCACTGCACTGCCCTAAACTGTGAAACACCTCCCCCAGCACGACACCCTACACTGCCCGAACACCTCTGCACTGCCCTAAACCCTGAAAAACAACCCCAAGCAAGACCCCTTACACTGCCTGAACACCACTGCACTGCCTTAATCCCTGAAACACTACCCCTAGCATGACCCCCTACACTGCCCGAACACCTCCGCCCATAACCCTGAAACATCACCCCCAGCAAGACCCCCTACACTGCCCGAATGCCACTGCACTAAACCCTGAAACACCACCCCCAGCAAGACTCCCTATACTGCCCAAACACCACTGCCCTAAATCCTGAAAAACCAGCCCCAGCACAACCCCCTACACTGCCCAAGCACTACTGCACTGTGCTAAACCCTGAAAACCCAGCCCCAGCAAGACCCCCTACACTGCCCTAACACCAGTGCCCTCAAGCCTGAAATACCACCCCCTGCAAGAACCCCTACACTGCCCAAACACCACTGCCCTGCCCTAAATCCTGAAACAACACCCCCTGCACGACCCCCTACACTGCACAAACACCACTGCTTTGCCCTAAACCCTAAAACACCAGCCACAGCAGGACCCCCAACTCTGCCCAAACACTACTGCTCTGCCCTAAACCCTGAATCACCAGAACCAGCTCGACCCCTACACAGCCAGAACACCACTGCACTGCCCTAAACCCTGAAGCACCAGCCCCAGCATGAGCCCCTATACTCTCCGAACACCACTGCACTGCCCTAAACCCTAAAACACGAGCCACAGCATGACACCCTACACTTCCCGGACACCACTTCACTGCCCTAAACCTTGAAACACCAGCCCCAGCACGACCCCCTATACTGCCCGAACACCACTGCACTGCCCTAAACCCTGAAACAGCATCCCCAGCACGACCCCCTACACTGCCCAAACATTACTGTACTGTGCTAAACCCTTAACACCAGCCCCAGCAAGTCCCCCTACACCTGCCCAAACACCACTGCCCTAAACCCTTCAACACCATCCCCCAGCACAACCCCCTACTCTGCCCGAACACCACTGCTCTGCCCTAAACCCTGAAACACCAGCCCCAGCAGGACCCCCTACACAGCCCGAACTCCACTGTGCTGCCCTAAACTGTGAAACACCTCCCCCAGCACGACACCCTACACTGCCCGAACACCTCTGCACTGCCCTAAACCCTGAAAAACAACCCCTAGCATGACCCCCTACACTGCCCGAACACCTCGGCCCATAACCCTGAAACATCACCCCCAGCTAGACCCCCTACACTGCCCGAATGCCACTGCACTAAACCCTGAAACACCAGCCCCAGCATGACCCCATTCACTGCCCGAACACCACTGAACCTCCCTAAACCCTGAAACACCAGCCCCAGCACGACCCTCTACACTGCCTGAACACCACAGCACTGCCCTAAACCCTGAAACACCACCCCCAGCACGACCCCCTACACTGCCCAAACACAACTGCACTGCCCTAAACCCTGAAATACCACCCCCAGCAAGACCCCCTATACTGCCCGAACACCACTGCCCTAAATCCTGAAACACCAGTCCCAGCACGACCCCCTACACTTCCCAAACACCACTGCACTGCCCTAAACCCTGAAAAACCATCCACCAGCAAGACCCCTATACTGTCCGAACACCACTACCCTAAATCCTGAAACACCACCCCCTACATGACCCCCTACAAAGCACAAACACCACTGCACTGCCCTAAACACTTAAACACCATCCCCCAGTATGATCCCCTACTCTGCCCGAACACCACTGCTCTGCCCTAAACCCTAAAACACCAGCCCCAGCAGGACCCCCTACACTGCCCGAACACTACTGCTCTGCCCTAAACCCTGAAACACCAGCCCCAGCATGACCCCTACACAGCCCGAACACCACTGCACTGCCCAAAACCCTAAAACACCAGTCACAGCATGAGCCCCTACAGTGTCCGAACACCACTGCACTTCCCTAAACCGTGAAACACGAGCCCCAGCACGACCCCCTACACTTACCGAACACCAGTGCACCACCCTAAACCCTGAAACACCACCCCCAGCATGACACCCTACACTGCCCGAACAACACTGCACTGTCCTACATCCTGAAACACCACCCCCAGCAAGACCCCCTATACTGCCCGAACACCACTGCCCTAAATCCTGAAACACCAGCCCCAGCACGACTCCCTACACTGCCCGAAAACCACTGCACTGCCCTAAACCCTGAAACACCATCACCAGCACGACTCCCTACACTGGCCAAAACACTACTGCAATGTGCTAAACCCTGAAACACCAGCCTCAGCAAGACCCCCTACACTGCCCTAACACCACTGCCCTCAACCCTGAAACACCACCCCCTGCAAGAACCCCTATACTGCCCGAACATCACTGCCCCGCCCTGAACCCTGAAACATCACCCCCTGCACGACCACCTACACTCCATGAACACCACTGCTCTGCCCTAAACCCTTAAACACCATCCCCAGCACGACCAACTACTCTGCCCGAACACTACTGCTCTGCCCTAAACCCTGAATCACCAGAACCAGTACGACCCCTAAACAGCCAGAACACCACTGCAATGCCCTAAACCCTGAAACACCAGCCCCAGCATGAGCCCCTATACTCTCCGAACACCACTGCACTGCCCTAAACCCTAAAACACGAGCTCCAGCACAACACCCTACACTTCCCGAACACCACTACACTGCCCTAAACCCTGAAACACAACCCCCAGCAAGACCCCCTACACTGCTCGAACACCACTGCCCTAAATCCTGAAACATCAGCCCCAGCATGACCCCCTACACTGCCCAAACACCGCTGCACTGCCCTAAACCCTGAAACACCACCCCAGCAAGACCCCCTAAACTGCCTGATTACCACTGCCCTAAATCCTGAAAACACCAGCCCCAGCAAAACCCCCTACACTGCCCAAACACTACTGCACTGTGCTAAACCCTGAAACATCAGCCCCAGCAAGACCCCCTACACTGCCCTAACACCAGTGCCCTCAACCCTGAAACACCACCCCCTGCAAGAACCCCTACACTGCCCGAACACCACTGCCCTTCCCTAAACCGTGAAACACCACCCCCTGCATGACCCCCTACACTGCCCGAACACCACTGCTCTGCCCTAAACCCTGAATCAACAGAACCAGCTCGACCCCTACACAGCCAGAACACCTCTGCACTGCCCTAAACCCTGAAACACCTGCCCCAGCATGAGCCCCTATACTCTCCGAACACCACTTCACTGCCCTAAACCCTAAAACACGAGCCCCAGCATGACACCCTACACTTCCGAAACACCGCTGCACTGCCCTAATCCCTGAAACAGCATCCCCAGCAAGACCCACTACACTGCCTGAACACCACTGCACTGCCCTAAATCCTGAAACACTACGACCAGCATGACCCCCTACACTGCCCGAACACCTCTGCCCATAACCCTGAAACATCACCCCCAGCAAGACCCCCTACACTGCCCGAATGCCAATGCAATAAACCCTGAAACACCAGCCCCAGCATGACCCCCTTCACTGCCCGAACACCACTGCATTTCCCTAAACCCTGAAACACCAGCCCCAGCACGATCCTCTACACTGCCTGAACACCACAGCACTGCCCTAAACCCTGAAACACACCCCCCAGCAAGACCCCCTACACTGCCCGAACACCACTGCACTGTCCTATACCCTGAAACACCACCCCCAGCAAGACCCCCTATACTGCTCGAACACCACTGCCCTAAATCCTGAAACACCAGCCCCAGCACAACCCCCTACACTACCCAAACACCACTGCACTGCCCTAAACCCTGAAAAACCACCCTCCAGCAGGACCCCGTATACTGTCCAAACACCACTGCCCTAAATCCTCAAACACCACCCCCTGCATGACCCCCTACACTGCACGAACACCACTGCTCTGCCCTAAACCCATAAACACCATCCCCAGCATGACCCCCTTCACTGCCCGAACACCACTGCACTTCCCTAAACCCTGAAACACCAGCCCTAGCACGATCCTCTACACTGCCTGAACACCACAGCACTGCCCTAAACCCTGAAACACCACCCCCAGCAAGACCCCCTACACTGCCCAAACACCACTGCACTGTCCTATACCCTGAAACACCACCCCCAGCAAGACCCCCTATACAGCCCGAACACCACTGCCCTAAAAACTGAAACACCATCCCCAGCACAACCCCCTACACTGCCCAAACACCACTGCACTGCCCTAAACCCTGAAAAACCACCCTCCAGCAGGACCCCGTATACTGTCCAAACACCACTGCCCTAAATCCTCAAACACCACCCCCTGCATGACCCCCTACTCTGCACGAACACCACTGCTCTGCCCTAAACCCTTAAACACCATCCCCAGTATGACCCCCTACTCTGCCCGAACACCACTGCTCTGCCCTAAACCCTAAAACACCAGCCCCAGCAGGACCCCCTACACTGCCCGAACACTACTGCTCTGCCCTTAACCCTGAAACACCAGCCCCAGCAGGACCCCGTACACTGCCTGAACACTACTGCTCTGCCCTAAACCCTGAAACACCAGCCCCAGCATGACCCCTCCACAGACTGAACACCACTGCACTGCCCAAAACCCTGAAACACCAGTCCCAGCATGAGCCCCTACACTGTCCGAACACCACTGCACTGCCCTAAACCCTGAAACACGAGCCCCAGCACGACCCCCTACACTTCCTGAACACCACTGCACTACCCTAAACCCTGAAACACCACCCCCAGCATGACCCCCTACAATGCCTGAACAACACTGCACTGTCCTACATCCTGAAACAGCACCCCCAACGCGACCCCCTACACTGCCCGAACACAACTGCCCTAAACCCTGAAATACTGCACCCTGCAAGACCCCCTACACTGTCCGAACACCACTGCCCTGCCCTAAACTCTGAAACACCACCCCATGCATGACCCCCTATACTTCCCGAACACCACAGCACTGCCCTTAATCCTGAAACACCACCCCCATCAAGACCCCCTACACTGCCCGAAACACAACTGCACTGCCCTAAACCCTGAAACACCACCCCCTGTACGACCCCCTACACTACCCGAACACCACTGCACTGCCCTAAACCCCAAAACATCACCCCCAGCAAGACCCCCTACACTTCCCAAATACCACTGCACTGTCCTAAACCCTTAAACACCAGTCTCAGCAAGATCCCCTACACTGCCTGATCACCACTGCCCTAAACCCTGAAACACCACCCCAAGCAAGACCCCCTACATGGCTCGAACACCACTGCCCTAAATCCTGAAACACCAGCTCCAGCATGAGCCCCTACACTGCCCAAACACCACTGCACTGCCCTAAACCCTGAAACACCACCCCCAGCAAGACTCCCTATACTGCCCGAACACCACTGCCCTAAATCCTGAAACACCAGCCCCAGCATGACCCCCTATACTTCCCGAACACCACAGCACTGCCCTAAACCCTGAAACACCACGCCCATCAAGACCCCCTACACTGCCCGAAACACAACTGCACTGCCCTAAACCCTGAAACACCACCCCCTGTACGACCCCCTACACTACCCGAACACCACTGCACTGCCCTAAACCCTGAAACACCACCCCCAGCAAGACCCCCTACACTGCTCAAATACCACTGCACTGTCCTAAACCCTTAAACACCAGTCTCAGCAAGACCCCCTACACTGCCTGATCACCACTGCCCTAAACCCTGAAACACCACCCCAAGCAAGACCCCCTACACTGCTCGAACACCACTGCCCTAAATCCTGAAACTCCAGCTCCAGCATGAGCCCCTTCACTGCCCAAACACCGCTGCACTGCCCTAAACCCTGAAACACCACCCCCAGCAAGACCCCCTACACTGCCCTAACACCACTGCCCTCAACCCTGAAACACCACCCCCTGCAAGAACCCCTACACTGCCTGAACACCACTGCCCTGCCCTAAACCCTGAAACACCACCCCCTGCCCAACCCCCTACATTGCATGAACACTACTGCTCTGCCCTAAACCCTGAATCACCAGAACCAGTACGACCTCTACACAGCCAGAACACCACTGCACTGCCCTAAACCCTGAAACACCAGCCCCAGCATGAGCCCCTATACTCTCCGAACACCACTGCACTGCCCTAAACCCTAAAACACGAGCCCCAGCACAACCCCCTACACTTCCAGAACACCACTACACTGCCCTAAACCCTGAAACACCACCCCCTGTACGACCCCCTACACTACCCGAACACCACTGCACTGCCCTAAACCCCGAAACATCACCCCCAGCAAGACCCCCTACACTGCCCAAATACCACTGCACTGTCCTAAACCCTTAAACACCAGTCTCAGCAAGACCCCCTACACTGCCTGATCACCACTGCCCTAAACTCTGAAACACCACCGAAGCAAGACCCCCTACACTGCTCGAACAGCACTGCCCTAAATCCTGAAACACCAGCTCCAGCATGAGCCCCTACACTGCCCAAACACCGCTGCACTGCCCTAAACCCTGAAACACCACCCCCAGCAAGACTCCCTATACTGCCCGAACACCACTGCCCTAAATCCTGAAACACCAGCTCCAGCATGAGCCCCTACACTGCCCAAACACCACAGCACTGCCCTAAACCCTGAAACACCACCCCCATCAAGACCCCCTACACTGCCCGAAACACAACTGCACTGCCCTAAACCCTGAAACACCACCCCCTGTACGACCCCCTACACTACCCGAACACCACTGCACTGCCCTAAACCCCGAAACACCACCCCCAGCAAGACCCCCTACACTGCCCAAATACCACTGCACTGTCCTAATCCCTTAAACACCAGTCTCAGCAAGACCCCCTACACTGCCTGATCACCACTGCCCTAAACCCTGAAACACCACCCCAAGCAAGACCCCCTACACTGCTCGAACACCACTGCCCTAAATCCTGAAACTCCAGCTCCAGCATGAGCCCCTACACTGCCCAAACACCGCTGCACTGCCCTAAACCCTGAAACACCACCCCCAGCAAGACCCCCTACACTGCCCTAACACCACTGCCCTCAACCCTGAAACACCACCCCCTGCAAGAACCCCTACACTGCCCGAACACCACTGCCCTGCCCTAAACCCTGAAACACCACCCCCTGCCCAACCCCCTACATTGCATGAACACCACTGCTCTGCCCTAAACCCTTAAACACCATCCCCCAGCATGACCCACTACTCTGCCCGAACACTACTGCTTTGCCCTAAACCCTGAATCACCAGAACCAGTATGACCCCTACACAGCCAGAACACCACTGCACTGCCCTAAACCCTGAAACACCAGCCCCAGCATGAGCCCCTATACTCTCCGAACACCACTGCACTGCCCTAAACCCTAAAACATGAGCCCCAGCACAACCCCCTACACTTCCCGAACACCACTACACTGCCCTAAACCCTGAAACACCACCCCAGCATGACCCCCTACACTGCCCGTACACCACTGCACTGTCCTAAACCCTGAAATCCCACCCCCAGCATGACCCCCTACACTGCCCGAACACCACTGCCCTGCCCTAAACCCTAAAACACCCCCCCCCCTGCACAACCCCCTACACTTCCCGAACACCACTGCACTGCCATAAACCCTGAAACACCACCCCTGCACGACCGCTACTCTGCCCGAACGCAACTGCACTGCCCTAAACCCTGAAACACCACCCCAGCACGACCCCCTACACTGCCCGAACACCACTGCACTGCCCTAAACCCTAAAACACCACCCCCAGCAAGACCCTTCTACACTGTCCAAACACCACTGCCCTAAACCCTAGAACACCAGCCCCAGCATGACCCCCTACACTGCCCGAACACCACTGCACTGCCCTAAACTCTGAAACTCCTGCCCCAGCAAGACACCCTAAACTGCCCGAATACCTCTGCACTGTCCTAAACCCTGAAACACCAGTCTCAGCAAGACCCCCTACACTGCCTGAACACCACTGCCCTAAACCCTGAAACACTGCACCCTGCAAGACCCCCTACACTGCCCGAACACCACTGCCCTGCCCTAAAGCCTGAAACACCACCCCCTGCATGACCCCCTACATGCCCGAACACCACTGCACTGCCCTAAACCCTCAAACACCACCCCCCTGCATGACCCCCCATACTTCCCGAACACCACTGCACTGCCCTAAACCCTGAAACACCACTCCCATCAAGACCCCCTACACTGCCCGAACACAACTGCACTGCCCTAAACCCTGAAACACCACCTCCAGCACAACCCCATACACTGCCCGAACACCACTGCACTGCCCTAAACCTGGAAACACCACCCCCAGTACAACCCCCTACACCGCCTGACCACCACTGCACTGCCCTAAACCCTAAAACACCACCCCCAACAAGACCCCCTTCACTTTCCAAACACCACTGCCCTAAACCCTGAAACACCAGCCCCAGCATGACCCCTTACACTGCCCAAACACCACTGCACTGCCCTAAACCCTGAATCACCAGAACCAGTACGACCCCTTCACAGCCAGAACACCACTGCACTGCCCTAAACCCTGAAACACCAGCCCCAGCATGAGCCCCTATACTCTCCGAACACCACTGCACTGCCATAAACCCTAAAACATGAGCCCCAGCACAACCCCCTACACTTCCCGAACACCACTACACTGCCCTAAACCCTGAAACACCACCCCCAGCAAGACCCCTACACTGCTCGAACACCACTGCCCTAAATGCTGAAACACCAGCCCCTGCACGACCCCCTACACTGCCCAAACACCGCTGCACTGTGCTAAACCCTGAAAACCTAGCCCCAGCAAGACCCCCTACACTGCCCTAACACCAGTGCCCTCAAGCCTGAAATACCACCCCCTGCAAGAACCCCTACACTGCCCAAACACCACTGCCCTGCCCTAAATCCTGAAACAACACCCCCTGCACGACCCCCTACACTGCACAAACACCACTGCTTTGCCCTAAACCCGTAAACACCATCCCCCAGCATGACCCTCTACTCTGCCCGAACACCACTGCTCTGCCCTAAACCCTAAAACACCAGCCACAGCAGGACCCCCAACTCTGCCCAAACACTACTGCTCTGCCCTAAACCCTGAATCACCAGAATCAGCTCGACCCCTACACAGCCAGAACACGACTGCACTGCCCTAAACCCTGAAGCACCAGCCCCAGCATGAGCCCCTATACTCTCCGAACACCACTGCACTGCCCTAAACCCTAAAACACGAGCCACAGCATGACACCCTACACTTCCCGAACACCACTTCACTGCCCTAAACCTTGAAACACCAGCCCCAGCACGACCCCCTATACTGCCCGAACACCACTGCACTGCCCTAAACCCTGAAACAGCATCCCCAGCACGACCCCCTACACTGCCCAAAGACTACTGTACTGTGCTAAACCCTTAACACCAGCCCCAGCAAGTCCCCCTACACCTGCCCAAACACCACTGCCCTAAACCCTTCAACACCATCCCCCAGCACAACCCCCAACTCTGCCCGAACACCACTGCTCTGCCCTAAACCCTGAAACACCAGCCCCAGCAGGACCCCCTACACAGCCCGAACTCCACTGCACTGCCCTAAACTGTGAAACACCTCCCCCAGCACGACACCCTACACTGCCCGAACACCTCTGCACTGCCCTAAACCCTGAAAAACAACCCCAAGCAAGACCCCTTACACTGCCTGAACACCACTGCACTGCCTTAATCCCTGAAACACTACCCCTAGCATGACCCCCTACACTGCCCGAACACCTCCGCCCATAACCCTGAAACATCACCCCCAGCAAGACCCCCTACACTGCCCGAATGCCACTGCACTAAACCCTGAAACACCAGCCCCAGCATGACCCCATTCACTGCCCGAACACCACTGCACCTCCCTAAACCCTGAAACACCAGCCCCAGCACGACCCTCTACACTGCCTGAACACCACAGCACTGCCCTAAACCCTGAAACACCACCCCCAGCACGACCCCCTACACTGCCCAAACACAACTGCACTGCCCTAAACCCTGAAATACCACCCCCAGCAAGACCCCCTATACTGCCCGAACACCACTGCCCTAAATCCTGAAACACCAGTCCCAGCACGACCCCCTACACTTCCCAAACAACACTGCACTGCCCTAAACCCTGAAAAACCATCCCCCAGCAAGACCCCTATACTGTCCGAACACCACTACCCTAAATCCTGAAACACCACCCCCTGCATGACCCCCTACAAAGCACGAACACCACTGCACTGCCCTAAACACTTAAACACCATCCCCCAGTATGATCCCCTACTCTGCCCGAACACCACTGCTCTGCCCTAAACCCTAAAACACCAGCCCCAGCAGGACCCCCTACACTGCCCGAACACTACTGCTCTGCCCTAAACCCTGAAACACCAGCCCCAGCATGACCCCTACACAGCCCGAACACCACTGCACTGCCCAAAACCCTGAAACACCAGTCACAGCATGAGCCCCTACACTGTCCGAACACCACTGCACTTCCCTAAACCGTGAAACACGAGCCCCAGCACGACCCCCTACACTTACCGAACACCAGTGCACCACCCTAAACCCTGAAACACCACCCCCAGCATGACCCCCTACACTGCCCGAACAACACTGCACTGTCCTACATGCTGATACACCACCCCCAACGCAACCCCCTACACTGCCTGAGCACCACTGCACTGCCAAAAACCCTGAAACACCAGCCCCAGCAAGACCCCCTACACTGCCCGAACACAACTGCCCTAAACCCTGAAAAACCACACTCTGCAAGGCCCCCTACACTGTCCTAACACCACTGCCCTGCCCTAAACCCTGAAACACCACCCACTGCACGACCCCCTATACCTCCCGAACAACACTACACTGCCCTAAGCCCTGAAACACCACCCCCATCAAGAGCCCCTACACTGCCCGAAACACAATAGCACTGCCCTAAACCCTGAAACACCACCCCCAGCACGACCCCCTACACTGCCCGAACACCACTGCATTGCCCTAAACCCCAAAACACCACCCCAGCACGACCACCTACACTGCCTGAACACCACTGCACTGCCCTAAACCCTAAAACACCACCCCCAGCAAGACCCTCCTACACTTTCCAAACACCACTGCCCTAAACCCTGAAACACCAGCCCCAGCTTGACCTCCTACAATGACCGATCACCACTGCACTGCCCTAAACACTGAAACACCAGCCCCAGCAAAACCCCCTACACTGCCCAAATACCACTGCACTGTCCTAAACCCTGAAACACCAGTCTCAGCAACACCCCCTACACTGCCTGATCACCACTGCCCTAAACCCTGAAACACCAGCCCCAGCACGACTCCCTACACTGCCCGAAAACCACTGCACTGCCCTAAACCCTGAAACACCATCACCAGCACGACTCCCTACACTGGCCAAACACTACTGCAATGTGCTAAACCCTGAAACACCAGCCTCAGCAAGACCCCCTACACTGCCCTAACACCACTGCCCTCAACCCTGAAACACCACCCCCTGCAAGAACCCCTATACTGCCCGAACATCACTGCCCCGCCCTGAACCCTGAAACATCACCCCCTGCACGACCGCCTACACTCCATGAACACCACTGCTCTGCCCTAAACCCTTAAACACCATCCCCCAGCACGACCAACTACTCTGCCCGAACACTACTGCTCTGCCCTAAACCCTGAATCACCAGAACCAGTACGACCCCTAAACAGCCAGAACACCACTGCAATGCCCTAAACCCTGAAACACCAGCCCCAGCATGAGCCCCTATACTCTCCGAACACCACTGCACTGCCCTAAACCCTAAAACACGAGCTCCAGCACAACACCCTACACTTCCCGAACACCACTACACTGCCCTAAACCCTGAAACACCACCCCCAGCAAGACCCCCTACACTGCTCGAACACCACTGCCCTAAATCCTGAAACATCAGCCCCAGCATGACCCCCTACACTGCCCAAACACCGCTGCACTGCCCTAAACCCTGAAACACCACCCCCAGCAAGACCCCCTAAACTGCCTGATCACCACTGCCCTAAATCCTGAAAACACCAGCCCCAGCAAAACCCCCTACACTGCCCAAACACTACTGCACTGTGCTAAACCCTGAAACATCAGCCCCAGCAAGACCCCCTACACTGCCCTAACACCAGTGCCCTCAACCCTGAAACACCACCCCCTGCAAGAACCCCTACACTGCCCGAACACCACTGCCCTTCCCTAAACCGTGAAACACCACCCCCCAGCACGACCACCTACACTGCCTGAACACCACTGCACTGCCCTAAACCCTAAAACACCACCCCCAGCAAGACCCTCCTACACTTTCCAAACACCACTGCCCTAAACCCTGAAACACCAGCCCCTGCTTGACCCCCTACAATGACCGATCACCACTGCACTGCCCTAAACTCTGAAACACCAGCCCCAGCAAAACCCCCTACACTGCCCAAATACCACTGCACTGTCCTAAACCCTGAAACACCAGTCTCAGCAACACCCCCTACACTGCCTGATCACCACTGCCCTAAACCCTGAAACACCACCCCCAGCAAGACTCCCTACACTGCTCGAACACCACTGCCCTAAATCCTGAAACACCAGCTCCAGCATGAACCCCTACACTGCCCAAACACGGCTGCACTGTCCTAAACCCTGAAACACCACCCCCAGCAAGACCCCCTTTACTGCCCGAACACCACTGCCCTAAATCCTGAAACACCAGCCCCAGCACGACTCCCTACACTGCCCGAAAACCACTGCACTGCCCTAAACCCTGAAACACCATCACCAGCACGACTCCCTACACTGGCCAAACACTACTGCAATGTGCTAAACCCTGAAACACCAGCCTCAGCAAGACCCCCTACACTGCCCTAACACCACTGCCCTCAACCCTGAAACACCACCCCCTGCAAGAACCCCTATACTGCCCGAACATCACTGCCCCGCCCTGAACCCTGAAACATCACCCCCTGCACGACCGCCTACACTCCATGAACACCACTGCTCTGCCCTAAACCCTTAAACACCATCCCCCAGCACGACCAACTACTCTGCCCGAACACTACTGCTCTGCCCTAAACCCTGAATCACCAGAACCAGTACGACCCCTAAACAGCCAGAACACCACTGCAATGCCCTAAACCCTGAAACACCAGCCCCAGCATGAGCCCCTATACTCTCCGAACACCACTGCACTGCCCTAAACCCTAAAACACGAGCTCCAGCACAACACCCTACACTTCCCGAACACCACTACACTGCCCTAAACCCTGAAACACCACCCCCAGCAAGACCCCCTACACTGCTCGAACACCACTGCCCTAAATCCTGAAACATCAGCCCCAGCATGACCCCCTACACTGCCCAAACACCGCTGCACTGCCCTAAACCCTGAAACACCACCCCCAGCAAGACCCCCTAAACTGCCTGATCACCACTGCCGTAAATCCTGAAAACACCAGCCCCAGCAAAACCCCCTACACTGCCCAAACACTACTGCACTGTGCTAAACCCTGAAACATCAGCCCCAGCAAGACCCCCTACACTGCCCTAACACCAGTGCCCTCAACCCTGAAACACCACCCCCTGCAAGAACCCCTACACTGCCCGAACACCACTGCCCTTCCCTAAACCGTGAAACACCACCCCCCAGCACGACCCCCTACACTGCCCGAACACCCCTGCTCTGCCCTTAACCCTTAAACACCATCCCCCAGCACAACCCACTACTCTGCCCGAACACCACTGCTCTGCCCTAAACCCTAAAACACCAGCCCCAGCAGGACCTCCTACTCTGCCTGTTGGACAGGCCACACAAAGGGCTTGCTCCCTCCCCGCATGACAGGGCCCAAGCCCCGGCCCGCCAGGCGTGACCCACAAGAATCACCCGCACCCCGTCTCCCGACGGAACTCCTGCCCCCGGACCTCCATGTATCACGGGACCGAGCCACCACCGGCTCCCCCGGCCGGATCAAGCCGCCATCTTGGGCCCTGCGCCACGAGGCCGCGTGGCCTCGACCCGACCCTAACCCTGGGCCTGGCCGGCCCCGACATCCCGGCACCACCATCCACCCAGGAGGTGAGCGGACCACTTGGCAGGTCAATGGGAGAACGAAGCGTCAAGGGCTCTCCCCCGCCAGGTGCCGATCGCCTCCAGCTCCCCAGGCGCTGGCTCCACCCCCTGCTGGGTGTCTGGACACCTTCATCCCGGACCCTCCGACCTCCAAGTGCGAGGGTCCGGACATCAAAGAGCGCCAGACCTATAACTAGGGCAGCTCCAGAGCAGGACGGCAGTTGTATCCTGAAGTCGAGAGACACCGAGAAGAACTCATCCTTGACGGACTACTGGCGCTGCCGTAGCCCTGCCTTGTGAACTATCGTCCTGCCTGCTGGCGCTGCCGCGGCCTTCTGCAACCTCCATCCTCACTGGGACCTGCTGGCGCTGCCGCGGCCCGTTGGAACTACCATCTTCGCTGGGACCTGCTGGCGCTGCCGCGGCCCGTTGGAACTACCATCTTCGCTGGGACCTGCTGGCGCTGCCGCGCCCCATTGGAACTACCACCTTCACCGGGACCTGCTGGCGCTGCCGCGGCCCGTCCTAGCCCGAACACCGAGCTCGAGGATTGTGAGCTACCCATCATCGCATCTACCAGATTGGTAACCAGACTGTCCCGCTACCCTTCTCCCCAAGCTAAGAGACTATAATCGAGGGGACCCCTGAGTCCAGACCTCCTTGTACCATTCCATCATACCTCAAGAAATCGCTTATAAAGAAGTTAAATCTTATCCTTGTGTGGTGTACCTCTGTGGGGGGGAAGTTACTTGTCTGTACGATCGCTGGAGACGGCTCTCCCCGGAGACCTCTCCCCTTGTCCTCGGCCGACCCTCCCGGTCCATCTAACATTGGTGGCCAGCGGCGCGATCCGAATCAACGCGTAATCGTACAGAGAGTAGCTCACCCCACGACAAACCACGATGTCAACCCAAGAGAGCGGTTCCACCGAGAAATTCCAGATGGATAAATTAGAAGAGTATAGCCATCGTGAACTTAAACAATTCTGCATGGAACTAGGCATTGCTACCACCGGCCTGAGTACCAAAGACGATTTGAAACACGCCCTTGAGTCGTGGGCGGGAACCGGGGCCGCCGGATCCCCCGACCGAAATGGTGTAGCACCAGAGGGGAACGCCACAGCTCCCGAGGAGCGAGGAACGGGACTCTCGCAGGAAGAGATCCAAGAAAGAGAAAGAACCAGATTACATGAGTTGGAAATGGCGCGACTCAAGATGGACGGTGAACTAAAGTTAGCCGAGCAGAAACTAAATCTAGAACATCTGCGGCTCCGAGAAGAACGAGAAGAAAAACAGAGACAGAGAGAGCTCGAGGAAAAAAGAATAACACTCGAACACGAGCGCAAACTGGCGGAAATAGAACTTCGGAAACAGAATAAAGAACCGGGGGTGCCTGAGCGACCGCACACCCCGGGAGCAACCGAGAAAAAAGTCCACATCCCCAAGGATGTTGTCCGAGAGTATGTCCGAGAGGACGACATACAACAGTGGTTCAAAGCCTACGAGATCGCCATGACCTCCCACCGGATCGACCGGAGTGATTGGGGAGCCGGACTATGGGGGAGGTTCGTCAACGAAGGCCGCGATGCCCTATTGCAGCTCCCAGATCACCAGATGTCGTCCTACGACCACATGAAGGCTGCCCTCCTCACCCGCTACGGCCTCACACCCGAGATGTACCGCCAGAGGTTCAGAGACTGCACCCGGATCCCGGGTACAACTTGGGTGGAGTACGTCAACTATTTCAGCCGAGCCTTCGAGGGTTGGATCAAGGGGAGCCATGTAACGACCTACGAGCAACTCTTTAACCTTATGGTCTGGGAGCACCTGTCGAACAACTGTTTCGTCGAGCTCAGGCAGCACCTCCTCGACAGTAAATTGACTGACCCCCGGCAACTCGCCGCCGAAGCTGACCGATGGGAAAGCACCCGAGTGGGCCGGAGAGGACCACACGAGCAAAACCGAAACAACCAAGGCCAGCACCGTCCCCGGGGAGGAGGAGGAGGCCAGGGGCGAGGGAGAGACACCATCCCGGCAACACCCGTGGCCAGCACCCCACCCCCGGCCGGCCGGGGCAACCCCCCGATGCGCCCGGGGTTCCGAGCCAACGTCACGTGCCACCGATGCCAGCGAGTCGGCCACTACGCCAATGACCCGAGCTGCCCGCAGAACCAAACACCAAGACCCCGCCAGGTAGCTGCCGCCGCCCTGGGGGAAGAACGACTATCAAAGGAACAGGAAGAATATGAGCCGGCCCAGCAAGAGTGGGAACCGGCCGCCATTGTTCTAGCGTGCCTAGGGGGAAAGGACATGGTCCCGCGGGCTCCCCTACCCGCCAACACCCGGAAATACAGCCAGTGGGTGACCATTAATGGGCGTCGGGCCGAGGCCTTGCGTGACACAGGCGCCAGTGTGACGGCCGTCCGCTGTCACCTGGTGAAGCCCGAGCAGATCCTGCCGAACATTCTCTGCCCCGTCCGCTCAGCCGACAATTCCGAAAGTCTGTGTCAAATGGCCTGCGTCCCCTTCGAATGGGGAGGGGTCTCCGGCCTGTTGAAAGTGACGGTCCGGGATGATGCCCCCGTGGACTGCCTCCTGGGGAATGACCTTGAGAGTTCCCCGTGGGCCACCGTCGAAAGAAGAGAACACCTGGGGATGCTGGGCCTCCCGGACTGGGCCTGCGTAACCACCCGGTCCATGGCCGCCCGTGCCGTCCCCCGATCAGAAGAACCAGAATGGCCAGCACCTCCGCCCCCGGTCGCCCCAGTAGAGGACAACGACGAGGCCAACCCCCCAGAACCAACGGCCGAAGGGGTCGCGCAACCCCAGGACCTCCCCGGCCTAGCTCAGTGGCGTCAAGAAGGGGGGCAAACCCAAGAACAGTTCCGCCAGGAGCAAAAGACCTGCCCCTCCCTCGAGGGACTCCGCCAGCAAGCCAGCGCCCAGAGCGCAGGGGACTCCACCGGAACTCATTGGGTCTATTGGGATAACGACCTGCTATACAGCGAACAAAGAATCGCGGAGCTAGGGGCCAGTCGAGTGCTGGTGGTACCTCTCCGCTTCAGAGACTTCCTACTAACTCTGGCCCACGATGTCCCCCTGGCTGGACACCTGGGCCAGGACAAAACCTACAGTCGCCTAGTGACTCACTTTTTCTGGCCGAAGATGCGGAACGACGTCCTTAACCACTGCCGGTCCTGCCCCACGTGCCAGGCCAGTGGGAAGAGCGGCCGTAAGATGAAAGCCCCTCTGCAACCCTTCCCAGTGGTCACCACCCCGTTCGAGAGGGTAGGAATAGACATTGTGGGGCCCCTGGACCCCCGCACGGCACAAGGACATAGGTTCATCCTGGTACTGGTGGACCACGCCACCCGCTACCCCGAGGCGGTGCCCCTACGAACTGTAACAGCTCCGGTGGTTGGCCGGGCCCTAATGGGGATCTTCTCCCGGGTGGGCTTCCCCCGAGAAGTCGTCAGCGACCGAGGCACGAACTTTATCTCAAAATATATGAAGTCCCTCTGGCAACAGTGCGGGGTCACCTACCGATTCACGACCCCCTATCACCCCCAAGGGAACGGACTAGTGGAGCGATTCAACCGCACCCTCAAGGGGATGATTGGGGGATTGGAAGAGCCCCTCCGTCGCCAGTGGGATGTACTACTCCCGTGCCTCCTCTTCGCCTATCGAGAAGTTCCCCAGAAGTCCCTCGGCTTTAGCCCTTTCGAACTCCTGTACGGGCACCCTGTGCGAGGGCCCCTCAGCCTAGTCAAAGAAGGTTGGGAGATGGCCCCCCTAAAGACCCCTCCAGACGTCTTCAAGTACCTCCTGGCCCTACGCAATCAGACCCGGTGCTTCAGGGAGATGGCCAAGGCGAACCTCGAGGCCAGTCAGGAGGACATGAAAAAATGGTACGATCACAATGCCTCCTCCGTCGAGTTCGAACCTGGTCAACAAGTGTGGGTGATGTCCCCCACCGAACCATGTGCCTTGCAAGATAAGTGGACGGGGCCCTTCAAAGTGGTCGAGCGCAAAAGCCCCGTCACTTACCTCATCGACATGGGGACCCCCCGGAACCCCCTTCGGGTCCTCCACACCAACCGACTCAAACCACACTTTGTGCGCTCAGAACTCAGCCTCCTGATGGCTACGGACAGTGGGGCGGAGGAGGACTCCGAACCCCTCCCGGATCTCCTGAAGACTCAGGAGAACGACGGTTCCGTGGACGGGGTCCGGCTCTCCGATGCCCTCACCCCAGAGCAACGCCAGGGCTGCCGGGACCTCCTGCTGCGGCTCGCTACCCTGTTCTCCCTCACCCCCAGGATCACCCCTTGGTGCTTGCACGACGTGGATACCGGGGACAGTCCCCCTATCCGACACCGGGCCTACCGCGTGCCAGATCGGGTACGGGCCTGCATCCAAGGGGAAGTGGCCAAAATGCTCACGATCGGGGTCATCGAGCCCTCGGACAGTCCCTGGGCCAGCCCGGTTGTACTGGTCCCCAAAGCCGCTGCCCCCGGTGCCACACCTGAACTGAGATTCTGCGTCGACTACCGGGGCTTGAACGCTGTCACCCGGACCGACGCTCATCCTATCCCCCGAGCGGATGAATTGATCGACCGGCTGGGGGCCGCCCGCTACCTCAGCATCTTCGACCTAACAGCGGGCTACTGGCAGATCGGTCTCACACCCCGGGCTCAGGAACGGTCCGCCTTCTCGACCCCCGATGGCCACTACCACTTCAAGGTCATGCCCTTCGGCATGAAGAATGCCCCCGCTACTTTTCAACGTCTAGTGAACCAGGTCTTGGCGGGGCTCGAAGAGTTCAGCGCCGCCTACCTGGACGATATCGCTGTGTACAGCCGCCACTGGTCCGACCACCTCCTCCACCTCCAAGAGGTCCTGCAGGCCCTCCAGCGGGCCGGCCTCACGATTAAGGCCGGCAAATGCCAAATTGGTCAAGGGTCCGTGACCTACCTCGGGCACCAGGTGGGAAGCGGGCTGGTGGCCCCGCTGCAACTTAAAATTGCTGCCATCCAGTCCTGGCAGCCCCCCGTCACCCAGACCGAGGTCCAAGCCTTCTTGGGGCTCACCGGCTACTACCGGCGGTTCGTGAGGGACTACGGCAGCATTGTGGGGCCCCTCACGGGTCTCACGTCCAAAAACCAGCCGAAGCGGATTAACTGGACCCCCGACTGTCAAGCGGCCTTCAAAAAGCTGAAGGCCGCACTGTGCACCGCCCCTGTGCTCCAGGCCCCCGATTACAGTCGGGAATTCATTGTACAGACAGACGCCTCCGACCACGGCATCGGAGCGGTTCTTTCCCAACTGAACCCTGAGGGTCATGACCAGCCGGTGGCCTTCATCAGCAGACGTCTCCTGGCCCGAGAACAGCGCTGGAGCACAATCGAGAGGGAGGTCTTCGCAGTGGTGTGGGCCCTCAAAAAGCTCCGGCCCTATCTCTTCGGTACCCACTTCCGGGTACAAACCGACCATCGACCCCTGCAGTGGCTGATGCAGATGCGGGGGGAGAACCCAAAACTATTGCGCTGGTCCATCTCCCTGCAGGGAATGGACTTCACCGTGGAACATCGACCGGGCCAAGACCACGCCAACGCAGATGGCCTGTCACGCTTTTTCCGCCTCGACGAGGAGAGTCCCCAGGAAGATGGGTGACTCTCCCCGCCTTCAGCTGGGGGGGACGCATGTTGGACAGGCCACACAAAGGGCTTGCTCCCTCCCCGCATGACAGGGCCCAAGCCCCGGCCCGCCAGGCGTGACCCACAAGAATCACCCGCACCCCGTCTCCCGACGGAACTCCTGCCCCCGGACCTCCATGTATCACGGGACCGAGCCACCACCGGCTCCCCCGGCCGGATCAAGCCGCCATCTTGGGCCCTGCGCCACGAGGCCGCGTGGCCTCGACCCGACCCTAACCCTGGGCCTGGCCGGCCCCGACATCCCGGCACCACCATCCACCCAGGAGGTGAGCGGACCACTTGGCAGGTCAATGGGAGAACGAAGCGTCAAGGGCTCTCCCCCGCCAGGTGCCGATCGCCTCCAGCTCCCCCAGGCGCTGGCTCCACCCCCTGCTGGGTGTCTGGACACCTTCATCCCGGACCCTCCGACCTCCAAGTGCGAGGGTCCGGACATCAAAGAGCGCCAGACCTATAACTAGGGCAGCTCCAGAGCAGGACGGCAGTTGTATCCTGGAGTCGAGAGACACCGAGAAGAACTCATTCTTGACGGACTACTGGCGCTGCCGTAGCCCTGCCTTGTGAACTATCGTCCTGCCTGCTGGCGCTGCCGCGACCTTCTGCAACCTCCATCCTCGCTGGGACCTGCTGGCGCTGCCGCGGCCCGTTGGAACTACCATCTTCGCTGGGACCTGCTGGCGCTGCCGCGGCCCGTTGGAACTACCATCTTCGCTGGGACCTCCTGGCACTGCCGCGGCCCGTTGGAACTACCACCTTCACCGGGACCTGCTGGCGCTGCCGTGGCCCGTCCAAGCCCGAACACCGAGCTCGAGGATTGTGAGCTACCCATCATCGCATCTACCAGATTGGTAACCAGACTGTCCCGCTACCCTTCTCCCCAAGCTAAGAGACTATAATCGAGGGGACCCCTGAGTCCAGACCTCCTTGTACCATTCCATCATACCTCAAGAAATCGCTTATAAAGAAGTTAAATCTTATCCTTGTGTGGTGTACCTCTGTGGGGGGGAAGTTACTTGTCTGTACGATCGCTGGAGACGGCTCTCCCCGGAGACCTCTCCCCTTGTCCTCGGCCGACCCTCCCGGTCCGTCTAACACTGCCCGAACACTACTTCTCTGCCCTAAACCCTGAATCAACAGAACCAGCTCGACCCCTACACAGCCAGAACACCTCTGCACTGCCCTAAACCCTGAAACACCACCCCCAGCATGAGCCCCTATACTCTCCGAACACCACTGCACTGCCCTAAACCCTAAAACACGAGCCCCAGCATGACACCCTACACTTCCGAAACACTGCTGCACTGCCCTAATCCCTGAAACAGCATCCCCAGCAAGACCCACTACACTGCCTGAACACCACTGCACTGCCCTAAACCCTGAAACACTACACCCAGCATGACCCCCTACACTGCCCGAGCACCTCTGCCCATAACCCTGAAACATCACCCCCAGCAAGTCCCTCTACACTGCCCGAATGCCACTGCAATAAACCCTGAAACACCAGCCCCAGCATGACCCCCTTCACTGCCCGAACACCACTACACTTCCCTAAACCCTGAAACACCAGCCCCAGCACGATCCTCTACACTGCCTGAACACCACAGCACTGCCCTAAACCCTGAAACACCACCCCCAGCAAGACCCCCTACACTGCCCGAACACCACTGCACTGTCCTATACCATGAAACACCACCCGCAGCAAGACCCCCTATACTGCTCGAACACCACTGCCCTAAATCCTGAAACACCAGCCCCAGCACAACCCCCTACACTGCCCAAACACCACTGCACTGCCCTAAACCCTGAAAATCCACCCTCCAGCAGGACCCCGTATACTGTCCAAACACCACTGCCCTAAATCCTCAAACACCACCCCCTACATGACCCCCTACACTGCACGAACACCACTGCTCTGCCCTAAACCCATAAACACCATCCCCAGCATGACCCCCTTCACTGCCCGAACACCACTGCACTTCCCTAAACCCTGAAACACCAGCCCTAGCACGATCCTCTACACTGCCTGAACACCACAGCACTGCCCTAAATCCTGAAACACCACCCCCAGCAAGACCCCCTACACTTCCCGAACACCACTGCACTGTCCTATACCCTGAAACACCACCCCCAGCAAGACCCCCTATACTGCCCGAACACCACTGCCCTAAATCCTGAAACACCATCCCCAGCACAACCCCCTACACTGCCCAAACACCACTGCACTGCCCTAAACCCTGAAAAACCACCCTCCAGCAGGACCCCGTATACTGTCCAAACACCACTGCCCTAAATCCTCAAACACCACCCCCTGCATGACCCCCTACACTGCACGAACACCACTGCTCTGCCCTAAACCCTTAAACACCATCCCCAGTATGACCCCCTACTCTGCCCGAACACCACTGCTCTGCCCTAAACCCTAAAACACCAGCCCCAGCAGGACCCCCTATACTGCCCGAACACTACTGCTCTGCCCTAAACCCTGAAACACCAGCCCCAGCAGGACCCCCTACACTGCCTGAACACTACTGCTCTGCCCTAAACCCTGAACCACCAGCCCCAGCATGACCCCTCCACAGCCTGAACACCACTGCACTGCCCAAAACCCTGAAACACCAGTCCCAGCATGAGCCCCTACACTGTCCGAACACCACTGCACTGCCCTAAACCCTGAAACACGAGCCCCAGCACGACCCCCTACACTTCCCGAACACCACTGCACTACCCTAAACCCTGAAACACCACCCCCAGCATGACCCCCTACAATGCCTGAACAACACTGCACTGTCCTACATCCTGAAACAGCACCCCCAACGCGACCCCCTACACTGCCCGAACACAACTGCCCTAAACCCTGAAATACTGCACCCTGCAAGACCCCCTACACTGTCCAAACACCACTGCCCTGCCCTAAACTCTGAAACACCATCCCATGCATGACCCCCTATACTTCCCGAACACCACAGCACTGCCCTAAACCCTGAAACACCACCCCCATCAAGACCCCCTACACTGCCCGAAACACAACTGCACTGCCCTAAACCCTGAAACACCACCCCCTGTACGACCCCCTACACTACCCGAACACCACTGCACTGCCCTAAACCCCGAAACACCACCCCCAGCAAGACCCCCTACACTGCCCAAATACCACTGCACTGTCCTAAACCCTTAAACACCAGTCTCAGCAAGACCCCCTACACTGCCTGATCACCACTGCCTTAAACCCTGAAACACCACCCCAAGCAAGACCCCCTACACTGCTCGAACACCACTGCCCTAAATCCTGAAACACCAGCTCCAGCATGAGCCCCTACACTGCCCAAACACCGCTGCACTGCCCTAAACCCTGAAACACCACCCCCAGCAAGACTCCCTATACTGCCCGAACACCACTGCCCTAAATCCTGAAACACCAGCCCCAGCACGACCCCCTATACTTCCCGAACACCACAGCACTGCCCTAAACCCTGAAACACCACCCCCATCAAGACCCCCTACACTGCCCGAAACACAACTGCACTGCCCTAAACCCTGAAACACCACCCCCTGTACGACCCCCTACACGACCCGAACACCACTGCACTGCCCTAAACCCCAAAACACCACCCCCAGCAAGACCCCCTACACTGCCCAAATACCACTGCACTGTCCTAAACCCTTAAACACCAGTCTCAGCAAGACCCCCTACACTGCCTGATCACCACTGCCCTAAACCCTGAAACACCACCCCAAGCAAGACCCCCTACACTGCTCGAACACCACTGCCCTAAATCCTGAAACTCCAGCTCCAGCATGAGCCCCTACACTGCCCAAACACCGCTGCACTGCCCTAAACCCTGAAACACCACCCCCAGCAAGACCCCCTACACTGCCCTAACACCACTGCTCTCAACCCTGAAACACCACCCAATGCAAGAACCCCTACACTGCCCGAACACCACTGCCCTGCCCTAAACCCTGAAACACCACCCCCTGCCCAACCCCCTACATTGCATGAATACCACTGCTCTGCCCTAAACCCTTAAACACCATCCCCCAGCACGACCCACTACTCTGCCCGAACACTACTGCTCTGCCCTAAACCCTGAATCACCAGAACCAGTACGACCCCTACACAGCCAGAACACCACTGCACTGCCCTAAACCCTGAAACACCAGCCCCAGCATGAGCCCCTATACTCTCCGAACACCACTGCACTGCCCTAAACCCTAAAACACGAGCCCCAGCACAACCCCCTACACTTCCCGAACACCACTACACTGCCCTAAACCCTGAAACACCACCCCAGCACGACCCCCTACACTGCCCGAACACCACTGCACTGTCCTAAACCCTAAAATCCCACCCCCAGCATGACCCCCTACACTGCCCAAAAACCACTGCCCTGCCCTAAACCCTAAAACACCCCCCCCTGCACAACCCCCTACACTTCCCGAACACCACTGCACTGCCATAAACCCTGAAACACCACCCCTGCACGACCGCTACACTGCCCGAAGGCAACTGCACTGCCCTAAACCCTGAAACACCACCCCAGCACGACCCCCTACACTGCCCGAACACCACTGCACTGCCCTAAACCCTAAAACACCACCCCCAGCAAGACCCTCCTACACAGTCCAAACACCACTGCCCTAAACCCTGGAACACCAGCCCCAGCATGACCCCCTTCACTGCCCGAACACCACTGCACTGCCCTAAACTCTGAAACTCCTGCCCCAGCAAGACCCCCTACACTGCCCGAATACCTCTGCACTGTCCTAAACCCTGAAACACCAGTCTCAGCAAGACCCCCTACACTGCCTGAACACCACTGCCCTAAACCCTGAAACACCACCCCCAGCAAGACCCCCTACACTACCCAAACACCTCTGCCCTTAACCCTGAGACACCACCCCCTGCAAGAACCCCTACACTGCCCAAACACCACTGCACTGCCCTAAACCCTGACACACCATCCCCAGCACGACCCCCTACACTGCCCAAACACTACTGCACTGTGCTAAACCCTGAAACACCAGCCCCAGCAAGACCCCCTACACTGCCATAACTCCACTGCCCTCAACCCTGAAACACCACCCCCTGCAAGAACGCCTACACTGCCCGAACACCACTGCCCTGCCCTAAACCCTGAAACACCACCCCCTGCCCGACCCCCTACACTGCATGAACACCACTGCTCTGCCCTAAACCCTTAAACACCATCCCCTAGCACGACCCACTACTCTGCCCGAACACTACTGCTCTGCCCTAAACCCTGAATCACCAGAACCAGTACGACCCCTACAAAGCCAGAACACCACTGCACTGCCCTAAACCCTGAAACACCAGCCCCAGCATGAGCCCCTATACTCTCCGAACACCACTGCACTGCCCTAAACCCTAAAACACAAGCCCCAGCACAACCCCCTACACTTTCCGAACACCACTACACTGTCCTAAACCCTGGAAAACCACCCCAGCACGACCCCCTACACTGCCCGAACACCACTGCACTGTCCTAAACCCTGAAACCCCACCCCCAGCATGACCCCCTACACTGCCCGAACACCACTGCCCTGCCCTAAACCCTAAAACACCACCCCCCTGCACAACCCCCTACACTTTCCGAACACCACTGCACTGCCATAAACCCTGAAACACCACCCCTGCACGACCCCTACACTGCCCGAACGCAACTGCACTGCCCTAAACACTGAAACACCACCCCAGCACGACCCCCTACACTGCCCGAACACCACTGCACTGCCCTAAACTCTGAAACTCCTGCCCCAGCAAGACCCCCTACACTGCCCAAACACCACTGCCCTAAACCCTGGAACACCAGCCCCAGCAGGACCCCCTACACTACCTGAACACTACTGCTCTGCCCTAAACCCTGAAACACCAGCCCCAGCATGACCCCTCCACAGCCTGAACACCACTGCACTGCCCAAAACCCTGTAACACCAGTCCCAGCATGAGCCCCTACACTGTCCGAACACCACTGCACTGCCCTAAACCCTGAAACACGAGCTCCAGCACGACCCCCTACACTTCCCGAACACCACTGCACTACCCTAAACCCTGAAACACCACCCCAGCATGACCACCTACAATTCCTGAACAACACTGCACTGTCCTACATCCTGAAACAGCACCCCCAAAGCGACCCCCTACACTGCCCGAACACAACTGCCCTAAACCCTGAAATACTGCACCCTGCAAGACCCCCTACACTGTCTGAACACCACTGCCCTGCCCTAAACTCTGAAACACCACCACATGCATGACCCCCTATACTTCCCGAACACCACAGCACTGCCCTAAACCCTGAAACACCACCCCCATCGAGACCCCCTACACTGCCCGAAACACAACTGCACTGCCCTAAACCCTGAAACACCACCCGTTGTACGACCCCCTACACTACCTGAACACCACTGTACTGCCCTAAACCCCGAAACACCACCCCCAGCAAGACCCCCTACACTGCCTGTTGGACCCGGCCTCGTAGCGTGGCTCTACTTGTCCCCGCACCACCTAACCTGGTACCTGCAGCCCCAAGCACACGGCCTAGCCGATCCTTCCCACCAGAACACACGCACCCAACCCGGACATCCTCGTCCATGGCCTCTCTCCCTTCGGCCACCCCGGGCCCACGTGCCCACTTCATGCACCAAGATGGCCGCCCGGCCCCAGCGCGACCCGGGCCTAGAGGCGCCACTCCGGCTGGAGGACATCACGCTTCCAGGGGATGAGAGAGAGAGGAGCAGTTTCTATCGCACCTCTGAACTCCCCTGGGACGATGGGTTTCGATCGGCCCTCCGGCCTCCCTGAGGGCTGGCTCCACGCCTGCTGGGTGTCTGGGACTCCTCCCGACCCGGCCCTGAAAGGATCAAAAGACAATGGCAGGAAACCCCGACAAGCGACCCCCAGGTGACAAGACCCCTGCCTGCACAGACTCCGGACATCAAAGAGGGGTCAACCTATAACAAGGGGTGCTCTGAGACTGTCCGGCAGATTCGACGCTGGAACAACGAGAGCCCTGCTGACGTGGTCGCGGCTCCTGGAACTTGTACCTGAGCCCTGCTGAGTGACTCGCGGCTCCCTGAAGATCGTAAGACCTCCGAACTTGTACCTGAGCCCTGCTGAGTGACTCGCGGCTCCCTGAAGATCGTAAGACCTCCGAACTTGTACCTGAGCCCTGCTGAGTGACTCGCGGCTCCCTGAAGATCGTAAGACCTCCGAACTTGTACCTGAGCCCTGCTGAGTGACTCGCGGCTCCCTGAAGATCGTAAGACCTCCGAACTCGTATCTGAGCCCTGCTGAGTGACTCGCGGCTCCCACGGACGCTCCCGGTCCCGCCGGACCCCAACTACAGCAAGCGTACCCCCCGGCTCGAGGATTGTGAGCTGTCCGCCGGGTACGCCCCTGCCTTGAACCTTTGCCAGAGACTGTCCCGCTACCCCCTATCCCTGCCGAGACTCATTGAGCCCAAGCTCTCCTTGTACATATTTGCAGTGCTAATCTGATTGATAAAGATTGATTCCTAAGAACGCACGGTGTGGTGTCTCTGTGTCGTGTGGTACCAGGGGTACGATCCTAGATACGAGATTCCTCCCCCTGAGGAGTCTCCCGCCAGTGCCCGGCTACGATACCTCGAGGGTGGGTCTCAGGGTAGTCAGGACCCCTTCCGGGCTCCTCTGAGGCCGCCGTCTAACATTGGTGGCAAGCGACGGGATTCGGGCCCATAACCTACAGATCGTACCGTGAACGAAGGACGCACTACCGACAAAGATGGCAGAAGGAAGCACCATGAGCCTCGCAGAAACCAACGCCAACAGGGTGTTCCAGGTGGAACAGCTAGAAGAATACACGCACAAAGAACTAAAGCAATTCTGCAAAGAATTTAAAATCGCTACCACCGGTCTCAACACCAAGGAAGATTTGCAGAAAGCACTGAAAGCTTGGGTGGATGCCGGGGCCTCCCGCCCGGAAGGCACGGGGGAGCGCCCCGACGAAGCCGAACCCCCCCAAGGCGAAAGCAGCAGCAATCAGGTGCGAGGCATCGTACCAGACGGGGGCCTATCCCGGAAGAACTCGCGGACAGAGAGAGAAGTCGCAATCAGGAACTAAAGTTAGCCAAACTCAAAATCGAAGGCGAATTGAAGTTAGCGGAAAAAAAGCTAGCCGTAGAGCAAATGCGCGTACAAGGCGAACTAGAAGAGAAGAAGCTCCAACGGGAGCACGAAGGAAGGAAGCTCCAACTAGAGCACGAACGCAGCTTGAAGGAACTCGAGCTTAAGGCCAAAAACGAGGAAGGGAGGCCCCCAGGAAACCGAGAGGCGGCCTCACCAGCGGAGCAGAAGGTCCACATCCCCAAGGACGTGGTCAAAGAATATTATAAAAACGATGACATTCAACAATGGTTCAGGGCCTACGAGGTCGCCATGACCTCCCATCGGGTCCCGCAGAAGGACTGGGGGGCAGGGTTGTGGGGACGGTTTCTGAGCGAAGGAAGAGACACCCTACTCAACCTGCCCCTCTCCCTGCAGACATCCTACAGCCACATGAAAGAGGCTCTACTCACAAGGTACGGCCTCACCCCCGAGATGTACCGTCAGCGATTCCGGGACTGCAGGAAGATCCCGGGCACCACCTGGGTGGAGTATGTAAACTTTTTCAGTCGGGCCTTCGATGGGTGGATCAAGGGCAGCAAAGTCACCACCCTTGAGGAACTCACCGACCTCCTGTTGTGGGAACACCTGGCTGCAAACTGCTTTGTGGAACTACGCCAGCATCTGCTCAACAGCAAACTCTCCGATCCCAGGAAGCTGGCTGTGGAAGCAGACCGCTGGACCAACACCCGGGTCACCCGGGGCATGGTAGGAGAATACCCCCGAGCCAGTCAGGGACCACCCCGCCAGAGAGGAGGGGGGAACCAGGGAGGCCAGAGAGAGTCCCAGCCTAGTCCCCCAAAGACCCAACCTCCACCTTTCCCAGCGCCCCCCCCCACGAGTAACCGGACCCCCCGGGAGACGGGGACACAGGGTAACCGTCACTTGTTTCCGTTGCCAGAAGCCCGGGCACTACGCCAATGACCCAGAGTGCCCCATGGCCACCCAAGTCACCCCTGCGAGACAGATAGCCAACGTAGCCCTGGGGGAGGAGGTTGAGGAAACCGAGGAGTGGGAACCCGCAGCTATGGCCCTAGTATCCCTGGGAGATAGAGAGATGGTCCCTGGTAGCCTCCTGCCCTCCAACACGAAGAAGTACGGGCAGCTTGTCAAGATCAACGGCCACCAAATAGAGGCCCTGCGGGACACCGGAGCCAGCATCACCGGTGTCCTCAGGCACTTAGTCCCCGAGGAGCAGATCCTCCCCAACGTCTTTTGCCCGGTAATTTCCGCAGACAATAGAGAGAGTATGTGTCAGGTAGCCCTGGTGCCGTTTGAGTGGGGAGGGGTGATAGGTAAACTAAGGGTTGCCGTAAGAACCTCCCAGCCGGTCGACTGCCTCTTAGGGAACGACCTGGAGAGTTCTCCCTGGAAGCACGTCGAGCGCAAGGCCCACCTAGGAATGATGGGGCTCCCCGAGTGGGTGTGCGCCACCACCCGATCTATGTCAGCCCGTCTTCCCCCCCTGGGAGAAGTCGACGACGGCCCGACCGAAGAAGTCAGAACAGTCCCCGCAGAGGGTCCTCCCGTCCCCCCATCAGAAGGGTCAGTCGCCTGCGGCGAACCCTCACTGTCCGACACCGCCCCGGTCCCCGAGTTAGGCGACCTACCCGAGTTGGCCCAATGGCGCCACGAGGGCGGGCCCACCCGGGAGGAGTTTTGCCGGGAGCAAGCCACCTGTCCTTCCCTGGTTGGACTGCGGCGCCAGGCCGAGGGCCAAGCCGCAGGCGACCAAACCGGAACGCACCGAGTTTATTGGGAGAATAGCATTTTGTACAGTGAGCAGAAGTCGGTGGAGCTGGGATCCGGCCGGGTGCTGGTGGTACCCCTACGCTTCCGAGACTTCCTCCTGGGCTTAGCCCACGACGTCCCCCTCGCCGGCCACCTGGGTCAGGACAAGACCTACAGCCGTCTCGTGACCCACTTTTACTGGCCTAGAATGAGAGCAGCTGTAGAGGCCCACTGCAAATCCTGTCCCACGTGCCAAGCTAGTGGGAAGAGTGGGGGGAAGCGCAAGGCTCCCCTCCAACCCTTCCCGGTCGTCAGTACCCCATTCGAACGAGTCGGGATCGACATCGTGGGGCCCCTGGATCCCCCCACCTCCCAAGGTCACCGTTTCATCCTGGTCCTAGTGGATCACACCACCCGATACCCTGAGGCTATTCCCCTGCGCACCGTCACGGCCCCCGTGGTGGGCCGGGCCCTGATGGGGATCTTTTCCCGGGTAGGCTTTCCCCGCGAGGTCGTGAGCGACCGCGGCACTAATTTTATCTCAAAATACATGACGTCCCTGTGGCAACAATGTGGAGTGTCCTATAAGTTCACCACCCCTTACCATCCCCAAGGGAACGGCCTAGTAGAGAGGTTTAACAGGACTGTGAAAGGGATGATCACCGGCCTAGAAGAGCCCCTCCGGCGTAAGTGGGACGTCCTACTCCCCTGCCTCTTGTTCGCTTACCGGGAAGTCCCCCAGAAGTCCCTAGGGTTCAGCCCGTTTGAGTTACTCTATGGACACCCCGTCCGAGGTCCCCTCAGTTTGGTTAAGGAAGTTTGGGAGGCGACACCCCAGACCACCCCCGAGATGTGTTCCAATACGTTCTGACCCTCCGGAACCAAACCAGGAAGTTCCGAGAACTGGCCGAGGCCAACCTGGAGGCGAGCCAAGAAGAGATGAAGCGCTGGTACGACCAGAATGCCACTCTGGTCGAGTTCCAGCCGGGCCAGCAGGTATGGGTCATGGCCCCCGTGAAGCCGGGCGCCCTCCAGGACAGGTGGACCGGGCCCTACAAGGTGATTGAGCGGAAGAGTCAAGTCACATACTTGGTGGACGTCCAGTCGCCTCGGGATCCCCTTCGGGTCCTTCACGTGAACCGCCTCAAACCGCACTTCGTGCGGACAGAACTGAGCCTCCTGCTGGCCACCGATGACGGGGCCGAAGATGAGTCCGATCCCCTCCCGGACCTCCTGTGTGTCAAGGAGCAGGATGGCTCCGTGGAAGGAGTGAACCTCTCCCCAGCCCTCACTGCCCAGCAACAAGAGGACTGCCGCCAGCTCCTAGGACAATTTTCCGACCTCTTCTCCATGATCCCCCGAGTCACCGACTGGTGTGTCCATGACGTGGACACCGGGGACAGCCCGCCGGTGAGACACGGAGCGTACCGAGTCCCTGACCGGGTCCGGTCCTGCATTCAAGCTGAAGTCTCGAAGATGTTGACCCTGGGGGTGATCAAGCCGTCTGACAGCCCCTGGGCCAGCCCCGTGGTCCTAGTCCCGAAGGCAGCGGCCCCTGGTGTCGCCCCCGAGCTCCGATTCTGCGTGGACTACCGGGGGCTCAATGACGTCACCCGAGCCGATGCCCACCCCATTCCACGAGCCGACGAGCTCATTGACCGACTCGGGACAGCCCGGTTCCTCAGCACATTCGACCTCACCTGCGGATACTGGCAGATTGCGCTCACCGAGGGGGCCAAGGAGCGGTCGGCCTTCTCCACCCCAGATGGGCACTACCGCTTCCGCGTAATGCCCTTCGGAATGAAAAACGCCCCGGCCACCTTCCAGCAACTGGTGAATAGAGTCCTGGCCGGACTGGAGCAGTTCAGCGCGGCCTATCTAGACGACATTGCCGTTTTTAGTTCCGAATGGAGTGAGCACCTCCAGCACCTCCGGAGGGTGCTAATCGCCCTGCGCCAGGCAGGCCTCACAGTAAAAGCCAGCAAGTGCCAGATTGGGCAAGGATCAGTGGTCTACCTGGGGCACCAGGTCGGGAGCGGCCAGGTCGCCCCCCTACAGACGAAGATCGACGCTATCTTAGCCTGGGAACCACCCACCACCCAAACGGAGGTCCGAGCCTTTCTGGGCCTCACTGGCTACTACCGAAGATTCATCCGGGGGTATGGCAGCCTGGTCGGCCCCCTCACAGAACTCACGTCCAAAAAACAGCCAAAGAGGGTGCAGTGGACGACTGCCTGCCAGGAGGCGTTCGAGGCTCTGAAGAAGGCCATGTGCACTGCCCCCGTCCTCCAAGCGCCCGACTACTCTAAGGAGTTTGTAGTCCAAACCGATGCCTCCGAGCATGGCATTGGGGCCGTCCTGTCCCAGATGAATGACCAAGGCCTAGACCAGCCCCTCACCTTCCTCAGCCGGCGGCTGTTGCCCAGAGAACAGAGATGGAGCACCATTGAGCGCGAAGCCTTTGCCGTGGTCTGGGCACTCAAGAAGCTACGCCCCTACCTGTTCGGCACCCATTTCAAAGTCCAAACCGACCATCGGCCCTTGCGATGGCTCATGCAGATGCGAGGAGAAAACCCCAAGCTACTGCGGTGGTCAATCTCCCTCCAGGGGATGGATTTCACCGTGGAACATCGCCCTGGTACGGACCAGGCCAACGCTGACGGCCTCTCCCGGTTCTTCTGCCTCAGCGAAGAGAACCCCCCAAGATGATGGGCAGTTCTCTCCGGCTTTCAGCTGGGGGGGACGCGTGTTGGACCCGGCCTCGTAGCGTGGCTCTACTTGTCCCCGCACCACCTAACCTGGTACCTGCAGCCCCAAGCACACGGCCTAGCCGATCCTTCCCACCAGAACACACGCACCCGACCCGGACATCCTCGTCCATGGCCTCTCTCCCTTCGGCCACCCCGGGCCCGCGTGCCCACTTCATGCACCAAGATGGCCGCCCGGCCCCAGCGCGACCCGGGCCTAGAGGCGCCACTCCGGCTGGAGGACATCACGCTTCCAGGGGATGAGAGAGGGAGGAGCAGTTTCTATCGCACCTCTGAACTCCCCTGGGACGATGGGTTTCGATCGGCACTCCGGCCTCCCTGAGGGCTGGCTCCACGCCTGCTGGGTGTCTGGGACTCCTCCCGACCCGGCCCTGAAAGGATCAAAAGACAATGGCAGGAAACTCCGACAAGCGACCCCCAGGTGACAAGACCCCTGCCTGCACAGACTCCGGACATCAAAGAGGGGTCGACCTATAACAAGGGGTGCTCTGAGACTGTCCGGCAGATTCAATGCTGGAACAACGAGAGCCCTGCTGACGTGGTCGCGGCTCCTGGAACTTGTACCTGAGCCCTGCTGAGTGACTCGCGGCTCCCTGAAGACCGTAAGACCTCCGAACTTGTACCTGAGCCCTGCTGAGTGACTCGCGGCTCCCTGAAGATCGTAAGACCTCCGAACTTGTACCTGAGCCCTGCTGAGTGACTCGCGGCTCCCTGAAGAGCGTAAGACCTCCGAACTTGTACCTGAGCCCTGCTGAGTGACTCGCGGCTCCCTGAAGATCGTAAGACCTCCGAACTCATATCTGAGCCCTGCTGAGTGACTCGCGGCTCCCACGGACGCTCCCGGTCCCGCCGGACCCCAACTACAGCAAGCGTACCCCCCGGCTCGAGGATTGTGAGCTGTGCGCCGGGTACGCCCCTGCCTTGAACCTTTGCCAGAGACTGTCCCGCTACCCCCTATCCCTGCCGAGACTCATTGAGCCCACGCTCTCCTTGTACATATTTGCAGTGCTAATCTGATTGATAAAGATTGATTCCTAAGAACGCACGGTGTGGTGTCTCTGTGTCGTGTGGTACCAGGGGTACGATCCTAGATACGAGATTCCTCCCCCTGAGGAGTCTCCCGCCAGTGCCCGGCTACGATACCTCGAGGGTGGGTCTCAGGGTAGTCAGGACCCCTTCCGGGCTCCTCTGAGGTCGCCGTCTAACACTGCCCAAATACCACTGCACTGTCCTAAACCCTTAAACACCAGTCTCAGCAAGACCCCCTACACTGCCTGATCACCACTGCCCTAAACCCTGAAACACCACCCCAAGCAAGACCCCCTACACTGCTCGAACACCACTGCCCTAAATCCTGAAACACCAGCTCCAGCATGAGCCCCTACACTGTCCAAACACCGCTGCACTGCCCTAAACCCTGAAACACCACCCCCAGCAAAACTCCCTATACTGCCCGAACACCACTGCCCTAAATCCTGAAACACCAGCCCCAGCACGACCCCCTATACTTCCCGAACACCACAGCACTGCCCTAAACCCTGAAACACCACCCCATCAAGACCCCCTACACTGCCTGAAACACAACTGCACTGCCCTAAACCCTGAAACACCACCCCCTGTACGACCCCCTACACTACCCGAACACCACTGCACTGCCCTAAACCCCGAAACACCACCCCCAGCAAGACCCCCTACACTGCCCAAATACCACTGCACTGTCCTAAACCCTTAAACACCAGTCTCAGCAAGACCCCCTACACTGCCTGATCACCACTGCCCTAAACCCTGAAACACCACCCCAAGCAAGACCCCCTATACTGCTCGAACACCACTGCCCTAAATCCTGAAACTCCAGCTCCAGCATGAGCCCCTACACTGCCCAAACACCGCTGCACTGCCCTAAACCCTGAAACACCACCCCCAGCAAGACCCCCTACACGGCCCTAACACCACTGCCCTCAACCCTGAAACACCACCCCCTGCAAGAACCCCTACACTGCCCGAAACCCACTGCCCTGCCCTAAACCCTGAAACACCACCCCCTGCCCAACCCCCTACATTGCATGAACACCACTGCTCTGCCCTAAACCCTTAAACACCATCCCCCAGCACGACCCACTACTCTGCCCGAACACTACTGCTCTGCCCTAAACCCTGAATCACCAGAACCAGTACGACCCCTACACAGCCAGAACACCACTGCACTGCCCTAAACCCTGAAACACCAGCCCCAGCATGAGCCCCTATACTCTCCGAACACCACTGCACTGCCCTAAACCCTAAAACACGAGCCCCAGCACAACCCCCTACACTTCCCGAACACCACTACACTGCCCTAAACCCTGAAACACCACCCCAGCACGACCCCCTACACTGCCCGAACACCACTGCACTGTCCTAAACCCTGAAATCCCACCCCCAGCATGACCCCCTACAGTGCCCAAACACCACTGCCCTGCCCTAAACCCTAAAACACCCCCCCCCTGCACAACCCCCTACACTTCCCGAACACCACTGCACTGCCATAAACCCTGAAACACCACCCCTGCACGACCCCTACACTGCCCGAACGCAACTGCACTGCCCTAAACACTGAAACACCACCCCCAGCATGACCCCCTACACTGCCCGAACACCACTGCACTGCCCTAAACTCTGAAACTCCTGCCCCAGCAAGACCCCCTACACTGCCCGAATACCTCTGCACTGTCCTAAACCCTGAAACACCAGTCTCAGCAAGACCCTCTACACTGCCTGAACACCACTGTCCTAAACCCTGAAATACCACCCCCAGCAAGACCCCCTACACTACCCAAACACCTCTGCCCTTAACCCTGAAACACCACCCCCTGCAAGACCCCCTACACTGCCCGAACACCATTGCACTGCCCTAAACCCTGAAACACCACCCCCAGCACGACACCCTACACTACCCAAACACCACTGCACTACGCTAAACACTAGAAAAGTAACCACCACCCCATGCCCAATCCCCCTTACCTCTCACTCCTCGTGGTTCCTCTCTCCTCGTGGTTCCTGCTTCATGTCGTCTCTGATGTCCAGTGCACCTCGTTGTGAGGAAACGGAACAGCCTCTGTTTCCTTACAACAATGTGGATCGTTTACAATTTTTTAGAACTCATGGTCATTTACTATACCTACCTTTACAACAAAATTTGTTGCAACGGGATGCGTGGCAAATGACCATGTGTTCTAAAAAAATGTGTATTAATGACTTTG
This sequence comes from Triturus cristatus, assembly GCF_964204655.1. Taxonomy (NCBI): domain Eukaryota; kingdom Metazoa; phylum Chordata; class Amphibia; order Caudata; family Salamandridae; genus Triturus; species Triturus cristatus. Next base: position 1,560,769,056 of record NC_140591.1, read on the forward strand.
CGATGTACAACGCATGCTTTGTAATGCATGCGTTGTAATGGTTTTGCGAAGTGAAAAAAAAAGTTGTTGTAATGGCTATTTACAGTTCAAAGCTGGCCCCTGTTCTTCAGTGAGTCGTTTATTTGATAAATTTTGAGGAAGGAATGTGTTTTTCTTTACCAAAAAGTGCATTCCCGGCTGTTGTATAGTGAAAGTGTCCGCGTGGCCTGGTTTCACTTACGGTGAGAGAATGAAAGAGTTGGTTTGGATCTAAAGGGGCTCTGCTGTTGGACAAAGCCGGCGCGACACGTCATCAGAAAACACAGCTAATGGAAAGCGTTGTCCCCGAAGTGTGGATCAGTGCCATGAGAGGTCAACCACCGTACCGCGTGACCCATGTGCCGCCTCCAGTGTACGAAAGGCAGAAGCGGCATCCATCGCAGGTCCTCTTGAAGACCGGTGTAGCACTAATTCTACATTTTGGAACTAGGGCATTTTAACCTTGTTGTTCCTGCCAGATACAAAGAGAATATCCTGTGTTATTCAGTGCCCTTGTTACCTTTTCTGTGGGTAATGGTGCTTGTTACTTCGCTGCCCCGCCAGTGCACTCGACTGGGCTCCCCACCTCATGTGCCATCTGCAGGGCCTCTGCCCTCGGATCACTGGTTTCGGTTTCTGGAGTGGCAGCATAAACAGTTGCTCCCAAAGGACTAGCCTGAACACTAAGGTGAATATCACCTGTGCCAGTATTCCATGGAAATTCTTTCCTAGCTCTGCCACGTCGATGACGATGTCATAATAGCACAGCTCCGCTCGCGACACTGTATGATGTCATAGGAGCCATAAGAGAACCTCGTTGGTGTGTTGACGTCAGTACCATCCAATTTTTCCGTGCCACCGAGGTAAACAGGTGGACCGACACATTTTCACATGTATACATAGTATACTAAATAAATATATATAATTGTTACATGACATTTTATGCAGTTCTTAATTATAATTTATTTATTGTAAGTCAATGGCAGTTTTATATATTTATATATTTATATATTTATTGTCAAAAGATTTTATAACAATGATTATCAATTTATGCAATTACGTATGTGTTTATGTATCAAGTAACTTTTCTATGTCCATTTTCATTTCAAACGCGATACCACTAGTGTTCGTTTAAGCACCTGTCACTTTAAAAATGAAAAAAATTCACTGTTGAAAAAAATGGTCAAAAGCCCAGTAGAGACTGTTCTTTGCGTCATGTGATCAAGGGCCTGTGGGCTCGAAACGCGTAATGGCTGTGCTGTGCTTGTGAGCGGCAAATAAACGAATTCTAAGCACCAAACTGTGGTCCGAGCTCCTATCTGCAGCGGTGAAACCAGTGCGTGAAAAGGAGTTGAAGTTATATATATATATATATATATATATATATATATATATATATATATATATATATATATATATATATATATATATATACACATATATATATATTATCTACTGGCGGTCGCCAGTAGATAGTTATAGTTACAACCTAGTTTCCATAGGAAATCTCAAAATTCTATTTTGAATAACTTTGGCACCGGTTGACGAATCCTCGCGAAATTTTCAAAACTAATGGGGCGCTCCGCTCAGCTCCTACCCTGAAAGTCTCGGGGTGATTCGTCAAGCAGGGGCCGAGAAAAAGAGGGGGTCCCAAAACGCGTTTTTCCCATGCATTTTTCCATAGGACCTCTAGACGCAGCTACAGCCCGAACGGCTGAACAGAATTATGTGAAATTTGGCAGAGAGGTAGCCATAAGGTCAAGGAAGTGCCTTTTGCAGGTATGGTGTAAATCTGTTCAGTATTTCCTGAGAAAATAGCATTCAAAAGCATATCAATATCTATACGCGCGCACCGTGCGCTCACTGTGCGCACACCCTGCCGTGCGCGAGCGCAATTCTGATTGGTTGTTAGATGTCGGTAAACATTCGAATCGGTCGAAACCAGGAAGTGTCGGCCGCCATTTTGTCTCTCGCAGTCTGAGGGGGTGAAAAAAAGGAGGAGAACGTGAAAAGGGGGCAGAGTGGACAGTTCCTGACCCCCTAGCCTTGGTCAGGGGGTCACAGAAGGACCCCCAAGGGAGAAAAACTAATTTTTTTTTTTTTTAAATCGCGAGGTGCGCGCACCGCGCACGCACGGCACGAACTGCGAACCGTGGGTGCTCGGTACCAGACGCGCACCGAGCGCCCGCAGCGCGCGCAGTGTGCGCGAAGCGCACCGCGCGCGCACCGAGCGCAGAGGATTGCGGTCGCGTGAGTTATAGTTGCCTACAGTAACTATAACGGGGGAATTTCATAGGTTTTTTACGAGTGAAATGTCCAGCTAACTATAACATGTGTGAAACCTATGGTTTTTTAAGTGAATATATATATTATCTACTGGCCGCCGCCAGTAGATAGTTATAGTTAGGACCGTGTTTCCATAGGAAATCCGCAACATTCTATTTGGAATAACTTTGGCGCCGCTTGACGAATCCTCGCAAATTTTTCAAAACTAATGGGGCGCTACGCTCCGCTCCTACCCTGAAAGTCTCGGGGGGTTTCGTCAAGCGGGGGCTGAGAAAAAAGGGGGGTCCCAAAACGCGTTTTCCCCATGCATTTTCCCATAGGACCTTTAGTCCGAGCTACAGCCCGAACGGCTGAACAGAATTACTTGAAATTGGGCAGAAAGGTAGTCCTCAGGTCAGGGATGTGCCTTTTGCAGGTCTGGTGTAAATCTGTTCAGTAGGTCCTGAGAAAATAGCATTTAAATCAATATATATATCTATAGGCGCGCTCCGTGCGCTTACGGTAAGCTTACCGTACGCGTACGGTGCCGTGCGCGAGCTCAATTCTGATTGGTGGTTACATGACTGTAAACATTCGAATCGGTCGAAATCAGAAAGTATCGGCCGCCATTTTCTGTCTCTCGCACTGAAAAACAAAGGTTGATAACATGAAAAGGGGGCAACGAAGAGAGTTGCAGACCCCCTAGCATTTGTCAGGGGGTTCACGAAGGACCAAAAAGTATAAAAAATACATTTAATTATTTTTAAAAAAAATCGCGGAGTGCGCGTACGGTAAGCTTACCGTACGCGTACGGTAAAAAAAAAAAAAAAAAGAATTAACAATCACATTTGATATATAAATCTAAGGACCCCCAAGGGAGAAAAAAACAATTGATATTTTGTAAAAAATGGCGAGGTAAGCACGGTACGAAAGGCGCAACGTGGGCGCTCGGTGCGCGAAGCGCACCCAGTGCCCACAGCGCGCGCACGGTGTGCGAAGCGCACCATGCGCGCAAAAATTACAAATAAATACATAACTTAGCATTTAAAAAAACGTACAAATTCACTGAATAAACCATAGGTTTCACACACGTTATAGTTAGGAATTAGCATTTAAAAAACCTTGCAAATTCACTTAAAAAACCATAGGTTTCACACAAGTATAGTTAGCTGTACATTTCACTCATAAAAAACCAATGAAATTCCACGTTATAGTTAGATCAGGTAACTATAACTTGCGCGACCGCAATGCACAATGTGTCATTTCAGATGTCATCATTGATGTCATGAGTGATGTCACTGACCATGTCATAAGTGATGTAATATGTGACGTCATCAGCAGTTTATTGTGGGCGCGCAAGTTATAGTTACCTGATCTAACTATAACGTGGAATTTCATTGTTTTTTTACGAGTGAAATGTACAGCTAACTATAACTTGTGTGAAACCTATGGTTTTTTAAGTGAATTTGCAAGGTTTTTTAAATGCTAATTCCTAACTATAACGTGTGTGAAACCTATGGTTTTTTCAGTGAATATATATATACATATATATTCACCAAAACACTGCTCCTCCCGACTGCAGGGGACCCATGGGAAGTGGTGCACGCGCCGGTGGAGCACGTCGGTATTTCAATCCTTAAAATATTCCAATAAGATGCACTCTCAGCATGTACAGATTCCACAACAGTGTAAGTTCCAAGGGTGTTTATTCACTTATCGCGTTTCGGCTTACTGCAAAGCCTTGTTCACGTGAATGAATGTGCATACAACAATGACTGATAAAGCATTTGCGTAAACAATAAACACAAACAAAGGACTGACATCATGATGTTACTGTGGGACATTGTTTTAGAACTATGGCAGACATCTTGTAATGGTCCAAGGTATATTATAACCTAACACATAAATCCTAGTTCATTCCATGCATCATTTGAGAAACGTATAAGCACATATGTACAAAATATATATATTCTTCTTCCGTATGTGACAATTCCTCTTGTTATAAATAGATAACCTGTGTGTTAGAAATACACAAAGGAACTGAAGAATCACCATAACTCCCGGTGATCTTAATGGCCATTTCGATCATTGTTAACATTTCGAACGCCATATAATAGCATGTGTGCGAATGCTTTGTAACCCAATGCAACCGGATTAGGATGTAGCATGTCACAAACTTTATACAAGCATACAAATAGATGCCCCATTGTTCGTCTACAAGCAATGGGATTAAAAGTGATGCAGCCGCGCAATCACGGACTGTCACTGAATACCACCGGTAATACAGGAATAATGACGACACGGAATACCAGTGCCATATTGTGGAAAAATAATGCTCTGCACTTCAACACTCTACATCAAAGCTTAATAGCTTAATCCAGATTGTTGTCCCCACAGTCTCTGATAGACCACATATTTCGAAATGAGGATATTAAAATCAAAAAAGAAAGAGTAACTTGGCTAAAATCAAATTACACGTCGTCAGTCGCAAATATACTCTACCCACCAGTCAATTGTGGTAAGTGATGAAAGAGGGGGAAAAGGGTAGGTGGCCCGTGAAAGTGAGTGCAGGTGTCTGGGCCGCTTCCTTTCCTCCTGTAAATAGAAAAAGGAAAAGAAAACAGAAAACATAAATATTAATATAAGTCTAAGAATAACATTTAAAACTAATGCAGTATTTCTTTTTTCTAATGCACAGAATTAGACAAATGGAGACGGAGACATAAGGAGAGGACAATATTCCAATCATGTAAGAATATGCTCTCTATTACTCTCTAAGGTGAATTGCCAATTCTTCATCCTGGTTAAGGCCTCCAGGTTGTTTTGTCTGAAAGTCTAAAATACTACTTGACTCTTTCTGCCTCAATTTCAAAACTCTGTTCCCACCCCTTGGATTTTGCCACACTTGTTCCAATACAAAAAATTTCAAAAGAGCACGATTAGAGTAATGTTTGTCTCTGCAGTGACGAGCTACTGGGTATTTCTCATCATTGTGTGTGATTGCTCTACAATGTTCGAGTACCCGCGTTTTAGCCATGTGAGTAGTACACCCTATGTACCACAGTTTGCACGGGCATTCGATGAGATAAATGACAAAAGTCGAACTGCAGGTAAGGAATTGTTTGATTTCTCTATCAATAGCATTGTATGTGATCTTATTGCGAAAAACACTGCTTCTGCATGCTTTACAATGCCCACAGGGGAAAAATCCCCTGAGGCCGAGGTCATGTTTGATAGGGTATGTGGTGATATCACTATGTACTATCATATCCCTTATACTCTTGCCCTTCCTGTATGTTATATTTGGTCTCATAGGGATCGTGTCACCTATGATGTTATCACATCTCAGAATCTCCCAATTGTTGGCAATTATCTTTTGTACTTCCTTAGAATCCGAATTGAAATTCATAATCATTCTAGTGTTGTTCTCACTATCATCGGTGGGTTCAATGCGTGTCTCAGAAATAGTAGATGATCTTAACACACCATCAGCTCTTTCTTTGGCTCTTCGGAACACCCAATCTGGATTCCCCCTGATCTTAAACCGGCCTAGCATCTCTTTGCATTCTAGTTGGTAAGCAGCTTCTGTGTTACAATTCCTTTTTGCCCACAGCAGTTCTCCATATGGAATGCTCCACTTGAGAGTTTCAGGATGACTGCTGAGGGCATGTAGGATGCTGTTGCCCGCCGTGGTCTTTCTAAAAAGGGTGGTATTTATTTGATTGTCCTTGATGTCAAGTCTGACATCTAGGTATTCTGCCATGTTTTTACTGATGTTACCCGATAAGACAATATTGTAGTTGTTCTTATTCAAGTCTTTAATAAATTCAATTGCTTCATGTTCACTGCCATTCCAAATGATGAACAAGTCATCAATGTATTGCATCCATTTAGTAACATGACCTAGATAGCCTGCATATTCTTGATTGGCAAATACTTCTTCCTCCCAGCGCCCCATAAAGAGGTTCGCAAAGCTGGGAGCGAAGCACGACCCCATCGCAATACCGGTGGCCTGTCTGTACAGGACACCGTTGAACTGAAAGATGGTGTTAGTGAGACAGAACTCAATCAAGGCAAGTATCATTTTGCTGTGTTCCCTGAATCGTAATGGTCTATTTTCTAGATACTGGCAACATGCATTCAGCCCATGTTTGTGATTGATAATCGTATATAGAGATTGGACATCAAGAGTGATGAATAAGGAATTCTCTTCCCATTGGATTGCCTCTATTTTCTTTAGAAAATCTTTTGTGTCCCTGATGTAACTGGACAAGTTGACAACATAATCCCTGAGGAAGCGGTCAACATATTTGGAAATATGTTCCGACACACTTCCCCTAGAGGACACAATGGGGCATCCTCATGTATTACTGGGATCTTTATGAAGCTTGGGTAGCAGGTAGAGCACAGGTAATAATGGATGATCATTTTCTAGATACCTGTATTCCTCCCACTCCAAAATGCCCTTCTCTCTCCACATTGTGAGTTTGTCCCACACTTAATATTGTGATTGTACATTTCAGTGGAGATAGGTACATAGTATTTGATGTCATTAAGTTGTTTAAGGGCTTCCTCGATGTATTTTTCTTTGTCCAATATCACCACGTTACCTCCCTTGTCCGCAGGGCAGACTACGATGTTTGTATCTTCCATGAGGGACTTGAGTACTTGTCTCTGACTATAAGAAATCTTGTTATAATGAATCCTAGGATTCTTTTTCTTATGCCTAAAAGTGCACAATGTCTTGCTCACAATCTCATGGAAAGTGTCGATACTATCATGGGGCAATGTCGGAAGAAATGTAGATTTAGGTCTGAAGCCTGAAAAGGCACAGTCATCAGTAGTTATTTCTAGGTTGTTTAGGAATTGTGTGGTGGTGTTATCCCACTTGATTGTAGGAGTGGGCTCAATTGCATTGTCACTGATCTCTGCCCGATTGCCCACCCCCTTCTGGTTCAATTGTACCAAATTTATAAGGGTGTCAATATCACCTATGTTTATGTTGTCCTGATATCTAGGAGTGGGTATAGTATTTCTCCTGTTGTCCCCCAACCTTTTCAAATGATGCCTTTTTTAAAATTTTAATTTCCTAACAAACTTGAATAGATCAATCCTTGCATCTGTGTAATTAAATGTCTTTGTAGGGCAAAATAAAAATCCTAAACACAAAGTCTTTTTTTCAATGTCGCTCATCACCCTTTTAGATAAATTGATCACAGTCTATTTACCATTTCAGGATCCATTAGAGAGCTCTCCTCGAGCGGGTGTTGCTGTTTCCCATGCCTCCTCTTGTTGTTCTGCCTCTTCTGCCAGTGTTGTTGTAGTCTTTTCCTTCTGTTTCTCCTCTTCCCCGACCTCGGCCGCGTCCCCGGCCCCTCGATGTTTGTGCCGGAGTATCTTTGATTGTCCGTCGACTCCGTCGTAGATGACGATATTCTTCTAAAAAATTCACGGGGCGAGTTCTATAGTCTGTATTGGGGGCATTTTCTACTGAGATGTCAGATTCTGTTTCGCTGGTTGTAGAAACCGAGGTGGATGGATTGTCTTCCTTATCACCATCAATTACTGTCAATGTTTCTTTGTGATACAAATGATCATATTTCTGCCTGAACGTCAGGATATGGCCGCTGTCGTAGTAGTTGTAATCACGATTTAGTTTCCTTTCCTTACGGGCGTTAATATCATCCTCGTATTTTTTAAGATGATCCTTCATTGTATTCATTGCCTTCGCAACCGCTTCGACCTCAGTACATTTTTTAAGTTCATCCATAAGTTCTTGTGTTTGTTTTAAGGTCAAATCTCTATCAATCCAGGCATATTTTACCAAAATCTCTAGCATTCTTCTAGAGCTCAGGGCGGAATTCTCAGACCACTCAGTAAGCATTGTTGGATTGGGTGTCTCGTAAGTAGGTGTCGTAAAAATACGTAACCCTCTGGGAACCATTTCTTGGTCTATATAGATCTGTAAAGAAATGGCCTCCCACCACAAATTTCCTTCTTTTTGAGTTTTTCCAACTTGGAAAGCTTGTCCTCTATTGATGGTGTGTTGGCACTTGCTCTCTCTGCATGTGCCCTTGGTTTCTGTCTCTGCGTAAATAGGAGTTGGGCAGCTGCCCTCCTCTCATCCTCCTCCTCCATTGTGCACTACACCTACACAGATACTACTGTGTCGACTGGAATCTGTACTGCCCCTATATAATACAGGTTCTTCCTGCCACGACGTCCGCTTGTGAATTCTCATGCAAGTGATATATATAGAATATGATCACGAAATGTACAAGCTTTATGGTGAATCTGTACTAGAACGGGTTGTTAAGGTATACCGCATTCACTTGTTCCCTCTCTCAAGTAAACAAACGTTGCTACAGAGTGCGAGGGGGCAGAGCTGGTATGTTTATTTAGAGGGATTAGCCTACACTTCTCGCGCTGCTTTCCGGCGACAGGAGGTCCGCGACCCAAAACAGGGCAACCTACCACCACACCCAAAGGGGCAGACACTCCGAAACAGGGCTCACCTCATAGTATGTAATCACCAGTCCAATCATCAAAATCTCTTCTGTAATCGATCACCATCGTTCTGCACTTCTCTTGCTTGTTTTTGCACCTCTCTTGAATCTTTCTGAACCTCCATTGCCTCTTTCTGCACCTCACTTACTTATTTCTGCACCCCTCTTGCCTCTTTCTGTACCCTTCTTACCTCTTTCTGTACCTCTCTTGCTTCTTTCTGTACACTTCTTCCCTTTTTTGCTTCCCACTTGCCTCTTTCTGTAGTTCTCTTGTCATTTTCTGCACCTCTCTTGCCCCTTTCTCCACCTAACTTGCCACTTTCTGCCCTTCTCTTACTTCTTTCCACACCTCTGTGGCTTCTTTCAGAAATTCTGTTGCCTCTTCCTTTACTTCTTTTGCTTGTTTCCACACCTCTCTTGCTTCTTTCTGCACCTCTGTTGCCTCTTTCTGCACCTCACCTGCTTCTTTCTGTACCCCTCTTGCCCCTGTCTGCACTCCTCTTTAGTTTTTCTGTACCTTTCTTGCCTCCATCTGCACCCCTGTTCCCTCTCTCTGAACCTTTAATGCCTGTTTCTGCTCCCTTCTAGCCTCTTTCTGTACCTCTGTTGCTTCTTTCTGTACTTCTATTGCCTCTTTCTGCACCCCTTGTGCCTCTTTCTGCACCTCTGTTGCTTCTTTCTGCACTACTCTTGCTTCTTTCTGTACCGCTTTGCTTCTTTCAGTACCACTTGTGCTTCTTTCTGTACCCGTCTTCCCTCTTTCTGCACATCTCTTGCCTCTTTCTGCACCTTTGTTCCTTCTTTGTTCTCTTCTTTTATTTATTTCTGCACCTCTCTTGCCTCTTTCTGCGTTTCTATTGTCTCTTTCTCCAACCCTCTTCCCTCTTTCTGCACCTCTGGTGCTTCTTTCTGCAGTTCTCTTGCTTCTTTCTGCACCTCTGTCCCTTCTTTCTGCAACCTTTGTGCCTCTATCTGCACCCCTCTTACTTTATTCTGCACCTCTATTGCCTCTTTGTGCACCCCTGTTCCTTCTTTCTTCACTTCTTTTGTTTCTTTCTGTACCCCTATTGCTTCTTTCTGCACCATTCTTGCCTCTTTCTCCACCCCTCGTCCCCCTTCCTGTATCTCTGTTGTTTCTTTCTGCTCCACTGTTGCGTCTTTCTCCACCCCTCCTCCCTCGTTCTGCACCTCTGTTGCTTCTTTCTGCACCTTTCTTACTTCTTTCTCCACCACTTGTGCCTCTTTTTGCACTTCTTGTGTTTCTTCTGCACCTCTCTTGCTTCTCTCAGCTTCCTTCATACCTCTTTCTCCACCCCTCTTCCCTCTTTTTGCATCTCTGTTACTTCTTTCTGCAATTCTCTTGCCCCTTTCCGCATACAGTCACTCATACATGCAGTCACTCATCAATACAGCCACTATCATATGCACTCAAATACCCATACAGATACTCACACAGCGCCACTCACCCATATAGTTACTCGCACAGCTAGTGAGTCATGCAAAGAATCAATCACACTCCCATTTACTCACCTGAACAATTATACACACACCAGCTCAATTATCCATAAAGATACTAACACATACTTACTCTCTTATACAATCACTGACACAAGCACATACTCCCACATATAGTCATTTATATACTCCAGCACTCACATATACTGCCTTTCACATATGTAGTAACTCACAAATGTACCACTGAGACATCCATTCACTCACCAACACAGCCATACACATACTCACCCACCCATACAACCTGTCACAGATGCACTCTTGAACACATACACCCAGTGAATCACCCACTCACACATACATGCAGGGAGTCACATACCCCACCCACCCCCACAGACACTCAGGCACCCATACAGATACTCAGACAACCAATCAATAACTCATATAGAGACTCTAGTAGCTACTCACCAACCAATGCAGCTGCTTACACACCAACAGACGGACAGATACCCACAGTCACTGGATGAGGATGCACAGTATTTAAATGCCTGGACTGTGCCCCAGCAAGCATCAGCATCCGTACAGATGCCAGCAATCGGTCAATGTGGGCAGGTTAGGGGGTCATATCAGCTGCATATAGTGTTTTACAATGGTCCCAAAATAGACCATTAATATCCTCTAGTGTGGTCATGATCTGCCCATTGCATGTTCGCATGGCCTCGCTAGGCTTCTGTGGTGTGTCCAACTGGATTAACCACTTCACTTTAACCAGTGCATTTGAAGGGACTTATAAAAATGTATAAGAGAATAGGCATCTAACCTAGAATTATCACACAAAATGCAAAATCTGCATTAGCATAGGTCCTTGTAACAGAGGTCACTAAACATTAGCTATTCTGATTAAATTCCCCTTTACTAACAGCATAAAACAAAGTTAGTTCCACTAATGGATTATTTTGTAAATACTTGTATTGGTTGCCTGCACTGATCAGGTCACAAACACTAACTCAAGTATAACATTCTATGTTGGAATGTCTATGAAAGCACAATGTCCCAAGAAGTAAAGACAAATAACTCAGTGGAACTATAGCACAATACCCGCAAAGAGACACTTGGAAGAAGCTGCTTTCATGTAGAGCTAGTACCCTCATCTATTTTGACTATATAACTCCTCGAAATGCCATTTACAGTCGTGCTCAATACTTTTTTACTAATGGTACAAATATTTAATTATGCATTACTGCCAATCTGGATTGATCTTTCGTACTTATATAATTTCAAACCACAAGGATAGATGGTTATGCTAAGTGTTCAAGTTTTATCATCCTTTGTACAAATAATTCTTCTGGCTCTCACACTGGTGTTGTTAGAGGCATGAGCTTCCTAAGGCACTTTATAAGCATATAGATTTCCACTTCTCTTGTGCATGGGTTTGCATTGATCGCTACTAATTTTGAATGAAATACTTATGAGTTAATAGTATTACTGTGTGTTCAATGTGATAGTTTAGGATACCACCAATGAGCCTATGTACATGGCATAATGAGCAAGAGATGCAAAACTCTTTCTTCAGTGATCTTTTGTCCCCATTACAGATATTGCAAACACTATGGCATGGCTTTCCTTTCTAACTAGGAAGTATGGGTCTATTTTGTGTTCTGACTTTCCTATGTTATTTAACACATTGTTTCTTGGTTTTTAGAACATTTTTCCTCTGAGGAGACTTTAAATATTGAAACTGATGTTTTTTTTTCTATGAGTCTGTTTGTTTTTGTATCACTTTTCTTCTTTCTTTCATTTGTATCTGGTTGTGTTCTGACTACTAATTTTATTTTAGAACTTAATGTTTTGGCCCTGATGAGGCCACTTGAAGTAGTGAAACACGGGTTGGTCAGTTTCTGAAAATAATAAAGAAATTCTATGTTTAAGACTTTACTTCACTTTTTGCACAAGTACTTTGCATTAGCCCTCAAACCTAGTCTTTTTGTGTATTTTGTTGAATGCTGGCAAAAATTGTTCGCGATCTTTGGCCTCTGTTACTGACCCATTCTGGGTTGTGGAAATGCATTTATTTGGGTAAAGTCAGGGAAGAATTGGTAGGAGGTAACAACTGATGCAGGAAAACCCATGAGCAAAAAGTGACCAACCTTACATCTTGGGAATTACCTCTTTGTAAGGAGTTGCTTGTTTGTTCATATTATGTCTCCCGTTATGTGTCGGATTAAGCAATTCACAAAGAATTGGCAGATGTGTCTTCACACCGCTTGTGGATCTGCTTCATCATGAGCAGCACATAATTCACCAGTGAAAATTCTTGTGATAAATGGGATCCTTGTTATTGTGAGGAGTGTTTTTTAAGGGGTAGGTAAATCTGGAATCAGGACTTAGAAAGAAAAATTATTCATGTACCCTAACCCAAGGACTTTTAATTTGGGTAGGTCCAAGGGATAATTGAAATCTGTGGTGATACATGGGACTGTCTAATATCCCTGTATCTAAATGGATCAACATGTTTCAGACTGTATTATGGGTCTTTGTGAGTCCTAGGCTTCCTTCAGGGCCCAAAATATTTTTTTCCTAACTCCTCTACTACAAATGTATGCATTCATTTATTGTTAGGCACAGGCACACAATACCTATTATTATAGTTCCGTCTAGGCAGCATTTGCTGGTGATTTGAGTTTTCTCTGTCCTGTAGGCATGTTAAACACATGACAGGAGATGCCAATGATACACAAATTATAAAAATTATAAGTTGTAAAGAGAATGAAAATCTTTTCATGCTTGTGGTTACAATTTATTAACATCTTTTCACACATGTGATGGGGTTGTTCAAATCATGAAAATCATATATAGATGAACTCACATATCATAATTATGTCTTACCTATCTAAAACTATTAAGGGACAAAAAAAATCATGGTAAGTAAGCCAATGGTGATTACTAGATAAAGAGGGAAATGCATCCAAACCCCGCTGAACATATTGACTACCAGACACCCAACTCCAAAACCACTTCCTTCTCCAGCAACCCCATCCAGCCCACCATCTCCTCCTGGACCCCAATCACCACCGAAGACACCACTTTAAACATGGAAGGCATCAACTCAGGTGCCCCTACAGACCCCTGCCCCACACATTTTCCATAGAGCCACCACCACCACCGCTCCCGAACTACGACACACCATCAACGCCACCTTCAAGACCAGCATCTTTCCCGACGACTGGAAACGCGCAGAAGTCAGACCCCTGCTCAAGAAGCCCTCAGCAGACCCCACCGACCTCAAGAACTACCAACCCATCTCCCTCCTTCCCTTTGCGGCCAATGTCATCAAGAAGACTGTCAATGCACAGCTAACAAAATTCATTGAAGAAAACTCTATCCTCGACCCCTCCCAATCTGGATTCTGCAGCAATCACAGCACCGAGACCGCTATACTCGCTGCCAAAGACAATATCCACACCCTCCTCGACCAAGGACACACTGTGGGCCTGATCCTACTAGACCTCTCTGCAGCGTTCAACACTGTCTCCCACCACACACTCACCACCAGACTCCAGGAAGTTGGCATACAAGGAACCACCCTCGAATGGATCTGCTCCTTCCTTACCAGCAGAACCCAAAAAATCAGACTGCCTCCTTTCCTCTCCGATACCATTGAAATCAATTGGAGAGTGCCCCAAGGATCATTGCTCAGCCCCCTGATCTTCAACATCTATTTGGACCCCCTCCCTGCCATCGTCAGACAGCACGGACTCAGCATTGTATCCTATGCCGATGACACCCAGCTCATCCTCTACCTCACCAAGGACCCAATTACCACCAGACTCAACTTCCAGGAAGGAATGAAGGACGTCACATCCTGGATGAGGAGAAACTGCCTGAAGCTCAACTCAGAGAAGACAGAAGTCTTCGTCCTTTAACCCTCCCCCTCAGCATGGGACAACACCTGGTGGCCCACCGCCCTCAGCAGCACCCCACCCCCATAAACCATGACCAAAACCTCGGCATTGTACTCACCTGCTCCCTATCCATGACCCGACAGGTCAACGCCGTCGCCTCCAGCTGCTTTAACACCCTCCAAATCCTCCGAAAGGCCTTCAAGTGGATCCCCCCCAATTAAGGAAGGCCGTCACCCATGCACTCATAACCAGCAGACTGGACTACGGAAACGCCCTCTATGCCGGGATCAATAAGTCTCTGCTCTACAAGCTCCAGACCATAAAGAACACCGCAACCAGACTTTTCTGTGGGAAATCCTTGACATGAACACACCACTCAACACCTACGGAACCTCCACTGGCTCCCCATTGAGAAGAGAGTCACTTTCAAGATACTCACTCACGCCTACAATGCCTCCACAACACTGGACCCCAATACCTCAATGAGAGAATCTCCTTCCACATACCCAGTAGAAACCTCCAATCCGCCAGCCTTGCCCTCGTCGAAACCCTGCCCATCCGCAGAGCTAGAACAGGTGGAAGAACCTTCTCCTTCCAAGACCTAGAACAAGCTTCCGATCGACATCAGACGTACCTCCTCCCTGAACTGAGCTGCCTACCCCTACCCCCCCAGCGCCTTCAGACCCTCGCAGGTGAGTAGCGTGCTGACAATTCCCCTGATTGATTGATTAATTGGTGGGGTATGGCATGAATTGCATATTGACATTGTCTCTGTAGATTGCAATGATGTTCTCATGGTGCATTATAACATGTTGCTGCTTTTACTTATGCAATGACACCCTTACAAAGGCAGTGGGTCTGCTTTAATAATAATGACACCACCTTATATTATGATATTGCGTCTTGTGTAGATGGCGGGTATTGTGATTATAGGATTCAGTGCTTGCTAGTGGTATAATGTGTTATGAGGTGTCATCATAGGGATCCATCTACTGATTGTACATATATGTCATCTAATGTGTATTATTTAGTGTAGTATTTAGTAGTGTATGCGTAATAAAGTACTTTAAAAAAGAAAAAGTACTGGCAAGAAAATAAATTATTGAGTGTTTTTGCATATCAGATAACTGGGATTCCTAGCCCACACCACCTCATCTGAGTAGGCCTTGGACTGCTCTGCTTAGCTACCTGGCAGTGTCAAGTGCTACAGTGAATTACTTAGTGCCATTAAAGAAAACTTGCAAAATTATGACTTTTAAAGGACTCACATTCTTAACAAATAATAACCCAATTTCTTACAGTCTATATTATTAGCATTTGTCTATAAAAACATAATATTCCACCATTTATAGATGATTTTTAAAACATGTTCCTGCTGCATGAGAATGTTGGTATTCAACCTTAAAATGCAATGCAATGTAGTTGGTTAGTGTCACTAGGATTCGTAGCAGTGTGTGTTATTATTCTTTGTTTTGGTTTTATTCCTCATGGATGAAAAGAAAACAGTAGGCTAGTGTAATTAGCATGCAGTGCAACATTGTGTGATATTGCCCCTACGTCCAAAGGAGACAAGCCAGTAACTGGAGCCAGACATCACGGACCATTTGAAAAAACATCCACTGGCTATACTTCACCACTAATGAAATGCAGGACATTCAGAATACAACACTGATTCTAACTAGGCCAGTAATACACTTTATAAGTCAAGATAGAGATCAACCAGCAACCCAAAACAACCCTCTTCCAAAACTATTTACATATGCATAGAGCCCTATTTAAAATGGTTATCATGAAGGCTGACAGAGCCTAAGGAGTTCTCAGTCCATACTAATGCTCCATTCTCCCAAAGTTTTGAAAATGAAAAGTATTAGATACAACGCACCATTAGAGAGATTATGAAGTAAAATTTCATCTTAAATGTCAAGATGGCACCTGGTTTATCCAACTCCAGGAATATTGTGGGCTTCGCTTTAGCAGATAGGGATTCACTGGAGCCGGCAGAAGTGGTAGTGAGCCCGAGTTGTTTTGTGGATTTTAGCGATTACGGCAGTGATGGCATTGCGGCTCAAATCTGTCATGGCTCTGCAGACTACGGACCATGGACTGGAGTCTGTAACCGACGGCAGTGGTGGTGGCAGTGGTAACAGTGCCGCGGCGGTGTGGCGGCTTGAGCTCAACATGCTCGTTGTTGTACTTCATGCTTGCTGCTGGGCTGCTGAGCTCAGTTCTGATAGCACTCTAGGAGCTGCAGTGGACGCAGGTTGGATGCGGCACCTGAAGCCCCATATTACACCATATTGTGCTGCACCTGTACCACACAACCACCTTTATCATCACCATCACAACACCATCACTGGAAAACAGATGGCAGGGGAATGAGTGGCAGCGGTGCAGTGGAGCAAGAGGAGAAAGGTCCGTGGATGTGTAGCAGGACTGGCGGATCCAGAAGGACCCAGAACCAGAAGGAGTGGACTGAGCCCGAGGCCCAAATCATAGCCTAGGCAGATTGTTGCTGTGGGGGGTCAGGGGGCAGGGCATCAAAGGGGGTGCTACCACTTTGAAAAGGTGGTTTTACCTCTAGTACAGTGGCCCTGCAGCTTTGTGACTTCTGTGACTTTCCTTAACCACAAAGGGGGAACGACACAGTCAGCAATTTTATTAAGCACTTTGATAAGCAGAGGGGGTTGCATCAGCAGCTTGCAATCAGCTCTCCCCCTCCTCCCCCTCCCCTGCTCCTTTTGGCAGAACTACATGTCAGAGCTACATGGCCCCTCACATCTTTTTGACCATAGCTCATTAACAACTCCAAGTATAAAGATGTCACTCAAGGAGAAATCAAGACAACCAAATAAATTAATAAGCAAATAAATATGCAGATTGACTGTGGACAAGCAACAGCCAAGGAGACTGGGGGTGCCCAGGATAGGGAACAGCACTTCATAGCAACTATAAAGCTGCACAAGCAGAGATATTACACTTAGAATAGCATGGGATCCCTGGAGAAAGACTACAACACTAACACTCATATTCATATAGTTGGATAGGGAGGCCCGCCCACCAGTCAGCAGGAATCCAACCACATCAATGAGATCAAACAGTTATTCAATATAGCCAAACTAGGCAGCTGAAGAAAAGAGAGCAGCCAGAGATTGGGTGCGCAGGGCCAGGCTACATGCTTCTGGATTTTACACCAATTGGAAATACTTGCACAAGGTCTTTGAGGCTCGCAGGAACAGGATTACCTCTAGAAAAAAATGAGGAGTGCAGACTCTGACAACAAAGACATAAGGGTGCGGCAGCAATGGGGAACTAACAAATGGTGAGTCTTGCCTACTTATTCTTCTTGACCCCTCTGCTGCCTTTGATACAGTCAACCACAATTCCATACTTAGCTCGCTCAAGACTTGAATCGGTCTTAAAGGTCTTGTCTTCAAATGGTTTGCCTCTTATCTCCAACACTGAACTCAACAAATTGAAATCAAAGACTGCCTCTCAAACCCTGCACCTGTCTCCCTAGATGTCCCCCAAGGCTCTATTCTATCCCCGTCTCTCTTTAACCTCTTTATGGAACCCCTTACCACTATTCTAAAAAAAGCTGGAATCACTTATCACCTCAATGCTGATGACACCCAACGTTACTATAAGATTAGGTCCCTCTCTGACATACTTCTTCTTAACAATATACTTAGCAAGATCCAATCCTGGTTCCACTGCAATCATCTCAAACTAAACCCCCCAAAAACTGAAGTCATCCTCTTCTCTCCAAAAAACAAGATCCCCATCCAATCCTGGATCTCTGACCATAATGCCTTAACTGTCCGCTCTCCCTATCCAATTCAGTGAAATCTCTTGGGATCACCATTGACATTCACTCTCCGTCATTTGAAGAACATCAAACCCTTCATTCAACCTGAAGATTTCAAAGGGATTGTCCAATCTCTAGTACTCTCAAAAATTGACTATGGTAACGTTATCCTCACAGGAACCCCTAGAGTACAGCTATTCCCCCCTCAGATCTGTGCTCCACTTAGCGGCAGGCTAATCACTGACTATAAGCGTTTTGACCACATCTCCCCAGCCCTTGAGGCACTTAATTGGCTTCCCGTTAAAGGTACAGCCTCCTACAAGACAGCATGCATTACGCATAAAGCTCTACACCAAGATACCCCATTATACCTCTCAAACAAACTCAAAAAAGTAGACGACTACAGACCGATGAGAAGCACTAACGCTCTCTCCTCGTCTCCCCTTGTCTAAAAAGAGAAGCACACTATCACGCTACTTCTCTGGAAATGCACCGATCATCTGGAATGCTCTCCCCAAGGACCCGATTTGTAACCCCTCCAACCTCAGCTTTAAAAAAGACCTCAACCTTCACTTTCTCATCAAATATTGGGTTGCATAACTGCACCTCCAACCCTACACTCAGCTGCCCCACCTTGATTCTCCTTTACCTCATCCCTTTTCCCTTAATTCTCCCTTATCCTATCCCTATCACCCAGCCTCCCCATCCTGATTCTTCTTTACCTCATCCCTATCTATTACCCCTCCCCGCTCTTTCTTATTTTTCACCCTGCTCACTCTACCTATCTTTCCCCTCTCCTCCGTCTACTTCCGTCCCCACTCTCCCCCAAAATCTCTCGCTATCTACTTTACCCCCTCTTCCCCAATTTTGTTTTTTACCCACCTATTCTTATCTAATTTATTCCTCACCCTAAGCCCAATCCACAATCTTTTTTCTCCCACCCTTCACTTTTTACATAACATTACCTTGCTTCTTGTTACTGTTCAAAATAGCCCTCAGTGAGAGCCTTTGCATATATAGTGCTCCTTGCCCATTCTGTTTAACTAACTCCTTTTAATTACCCATCCAAATGCTCTGCTATCGCCTGTGCCACCAATTACTGTTTAAATTAGCCCTCCATTTTGTTTTAATTATTTTGTTTTATATGAATGCTCTGCTACTGAATAACCTCGTCTTATAATCCTTTGTACACTTGTAAAGCGCTCTGATACCCCCGGGTCGAGCCAGCGCTATGTAAAATCTTTCAAATAAACAAGGGACAGAAAAGTCAGCAAGATCGGCGCAAGACAGGGACCGAGCTGCACAGCCTACCCATCACAGCAGAGGAAGGAGAAGAAGGTCAAGGCACCACCAGAAGCCGGGCGATTCGCAAACCGGCAATAGGGATTATCCCAATATATCAAGATTTTACAAGACTGAAGACAGAAACCCCAAGAGATCATATGGGCTGTATGTTGGAGAATGAGGAACTAGTAGCAGACATTAGCCCAAGCCCCCTCCTAGCTAGTCAGGAGGCAACAATGCTGAGAGAGGCATACGCTCGTATCCCAAATTGCACAGGTCAGGATAGTCTAGAATCATAGAGATGGTGAGACTTGCAGAGATAGCAGATATGGCTACGGATAGTAACAGCACCTCAAATGCAACAAGCTGAGAAATTAATCATAACATAGCAGAACACCAGACAGAGCGAACTGGTATAATTGAGATCTCGTCAACTATGAATGATGACAAATCATTAAGCAAGATGCAGGGTCTAATACTCACTGGACACATCCAAAATAAGAATGTGTTTGAATAAGAAGGCCCTCGTTCACCAAGCTAATGACCAGCAATATGATATACTGGATGATTCTATAAATTTTTGTGATTGAGGAATTAATCAGAACTGTTCCACGCACCCTGACAATTCCGGAAGGGTGCATATACAACAACAACTTGATGTCCTTTGTACCCCAGATATACCATATAGAAAGCCCAACAAAAAAACAACAGCAAAATCAGATAGCAAACTACAACCAAGGGCAGAGACACCCACAGGAGCCCCCATGGGTCAATATCCCGGAACCCATTCTAACGATCAAGATCCTATTTAAAAGGATGGTCCGGAACATATTCTGAACATAACAAATTCCTCTTTGCTGGCAGCAGTGAAGGCGCTTACCTGGCAATCCCAAAAATTAGAGATACAAGTAAAATACATATGGCAGCACAAGGGTGTAGATTCCGATCCTGGAAAAACCGGGTACGAATCGTCAGATTGAGCGTTTTCTCCGTCCGACTCGTACCCGGTAAAAAGACCGTACAAACATGCAAGTACGATTCGTACGGAAACACCATTTCCGTACGAATCGGAAAAAACACCGACCGACGAAAATATACATACAAATGTGATCCGGGACAGCGCATACGCGACATTCGTACGGAGTTAGGCAGCTTTTTACGTACCAGCAAGTACGATTCGTACCGACAGCACTCCGGACGGCAAAATCTGTAAGGCACCCAAAAAGTGCCGGAAAAGCGAAGTACGCCGCGAAGCGTGAGGAAACGGGGGCACGATACGTGCCGAACACCCCCCAGACCCCCGTATGTATGCGCCGTACCCCCAGCCCCCCCGTGTGTATGCGCCGTACCCCCAGCCCCCCCGTGTGTACGCGTCGGACCCCCACCCCACCCGTGTGTACACGCCGGACCCCCAGCCCCCCGTGTGTATGCGCCGGACCCCCACCCCACCCGTGTATGTCTGGAGCGTACCCCCACCCCCGTATGTATGGTGCGGACCCCCACCCCTGTATGTACAGAGCGTACCCCCACCCCCGTATGTACGGTGCGGACCCCCGCCCCCATATGTCCAGAGCGTACCCCCACCCCCGTATGTACGGTGCAGACCCCCACCCCCGTATGTACGGTGCAGACCCCCACCCATGTATGTTCGGAGCGTACCCCCACCCCCGTATGTACGGTGCGGACCCCCACCCGTGTATGTCCGAAGCGTACCCCCACCCCCGTATGTACGGTACGGGGGTGGGGGTCCGCACCGTACATACGGGGGTGGGAGTACGCTCCGGACATACACGGGTGGGGTGGGGGTCCGGCGCGTACACACGGGGGGGGCTGGGGGTACAGCACGTACACACGGGTGGGGTGGGGGTCCGGCGCGTATACACGGGGGGTGCTGGGGGTACGGCGCATACACACGGGTGGGGGTCCGACACATACACACGGGGGACTGGGGCTACGGCGCGTACACACGGGTGGGGTGGGGGTCCGGCGCATACCGGGCACCTGTTTGGACATCTCCATGGTTGCTATAGGAGTTCGCTCCGGACGGTCTTTTTTCCATACTGTTGTACAATCGGACGGACGGTATGGATCATACTTGCGCGCTCGTATTTCAGTTTTCCGATTCGTACGTAAATCTGTCGGGGACGTGTCGGACACTTTTCCCGACCCGAGGACGTGTCGGGGAATTCACCCAATGCGATTCGTATGGACTTTTTCACATACGAATCGTACTTGCCAGTTTGTGCGGGACTTGTACGATTCGTACGGAAAAAAATCTGGATACAATTCGTACGGGGAACATTTTTAACCTATCGGAATCGGCACCAAAGTGTCTTGACAATTGATAAAAAGGTGAACAGGATTAATTCCAAAGTTGACAGGTGGACTACCAGAGAAAATGGCCGTGGGCTACCGCAACTCCTGCAAAAAACATGAGTGATTCAATAGTTGAAAAGCTAACCACACTGCCTTATCTGCTAATAACTTTAATAAATCAATGCAGGGAAGTATGGATAAACAAAATATAACTCTGAAAATGAGGAACCACCCCTGGAGTAATAATTGCCTCAACGGAACCAGAAACAACAACTGGCACAGCTGTTCCAACCAGCATCATGCTCCTGGGGAAAAGTGGCATCCCCGCCACAAGCACAGATGATGGACATAAAAGCAGGACAATAGTCCAAAAGGCAATCAAAGGGCAGCTTTCCAGATGGCAAAATAAAAAATTACAGAAATCATTGAAAGAAATAAAGAGAAAAGAGGGATGATATTTACACAAAAAAGTGTGAAATAACAACTCTCCCAAACCAAGTCAGTAACCAGCCTGATACTGGCACAGACAGCACCAAAAAGGGCCCATTGAACTATCCCATCTACCAAACCAGAAACAGCTCTATGGATGAAGTGGCCCAGGTGAAAAACTGCCAGGAAGCTTCATTTAAAAAAAATCTGAATGTGAAAAATACGGAAAGCCCAAACAAGGCGAATTCTATGTCTTTCAATATCTATACGGCTCCTAACTCTCAAGCACAATCCTGTTCCAAGGTGGTGAACACCAACTATAGAAATCCTACTAAAGGAATAGAAAGTTGGTAGGCAAAGGCACCATCTGAGACCAGCAGAATCATGAAAACCTGAACAACAGCACTGAGGTCCACTGAAATGCAACTGTGCAAGCAGCTGGAGATGTAGCCCACCAGTATCTGAGCAGGATTCTTCCACAACAAAGGTACACCTACCACTAATATAACACAATGCAAAGGCCAAAATACAGTAACTTCACAAACAACAACTTCATGGAAGATGACAATGGTTGATCAAAGGGCCCAGATGCTCAAGCAACCTCTCAGCACTAAACCAGATGGCAAAACACAAGCAGCACCTTGCTGAAATAATAGCCAGATGGGGATCTTTGATAAAACAAACCTGCACAATCGGCAGAAATATGAGATTGACGGAAAAGAAATGGGAAAAGAATTCTTGGTAATCTTCACCCCAAATTAAAGATAAGAGTCCCGGGTGACTCCCTGAACTGCTCAAATATTCTATATCTCCTGTCGAGCATACCCTCACAGGTCTATTTAAAATCAGCTCAACTAGCATTGGTGCACTTCAAAAACTATACCTGTATAAGTCATAGGAAGTCAACCCTGATAAAATGGACTAGCAGGTTATATACTCAAAACATCATGGCAGAAAAGGAACTACTTAAGGATTGAGGGATCTGTGGAGATAACTGCCCAATGGAACAGTACCCCCATGTACTAACACAGAAGTTGCATAAATAAGTGGCACAAGAGCCACTGAAAAGTTTACTAAGGGGTACAAAACCGACCCCGAAACAAACCTGTGATAATAATATTAAAATCCAGCTTCACAAGGGCGATGGAACTAGACACTGAATGGAGGTAAGAGCATCTCATGACTCAAGGATATCAGAGGAATGGGCCTGGATCCCAACGGCACTGCAGACCAATGGAAGGGCAAATTCCTAGCAAAAGAAAACTTTTGATTTTGCCTGGATCCCAACACCATTGGATATCAGGTAAAGCTAATAAAGAAGCCATGGAATTCCTTAAAACAGGAGACATTTTAGATTTACAGGAAACATGGATGATAACACTAAGCGCTATTAAAGATTTCCAGGCAACCCACACATTGGCCAATAAGAAAAACATCTTTGGAAGACCAATTGGTGGGGTCTCAATTTTCATAAAATTAAACCTGCAAGTACGAGTCAAGGAATGGCCTACGTACTCACCTGATGTTCAGATCATAAATATAAAAGGAATAGGACAAGAGGACACTCCAATCACAATTGCAGTAATCAATCTCTATGTTAATCCAAAGAAGGTAAAAACCACGAACATTAGAATGATCACCGGATTGATTAAAGAATATCTTTATGAGCACCCAGGGCATGAATGTATTGTTACCGGGAACATTAATATGAGAGATCTGTGCTGCCCAGAACAAAGTCAAGGGGAGAGTGGGTGGAACATCATGGAAGCCTGCATTAATGAAGTTAATCTGGGATCCCCGAACCAAATAGAGCAGGCAAACAGGAAACCGCAACCCACATTCAAAAATATCTCCACACTAGACTACATCGTCATGAGCAAGAAATTATTGAAGGCGTGCGAAGAATATGAGGTGTCAGTTACTACTGTAAGTGACCCTCGTCCATTATCCATCCTTGTCGATGTAAGCACCATGCTGCATGAGGAACACCTCCCTGTTGGCCAACTGCTAAGCCTGGGCAAAGCACTACGCTACGCTAGCGTAGTTTGCGAAGTTTTCGCTACTTTGCAATACGCGAATTGCACGTAGCACAGTACAAACACGCGTAGCGTAGTGCAGCGGTCATTTTTTGCTTGCTCGCAGTCCTCAACATCAAGTTGGCGACCGCGAACAAGCAAAATGACATCCAGGTGAGACCTTTTCCTCATTCGCAATCAGCAACATCAAGTTGCCGATCGCGAGCGTGGAAAATAAACCTCCCGGTGAGCTTCTCAAAGAGGGGAGGTCAGGTTTCTCATTGCGAGTGGTCACGTATGTTCGCGATCGCTCATGATGAGAAACTACCAGTCCGCTTTGAGAAAGCTGCAGCTAGAGTAGAAATCTACTCGAGCGGCAGAAAACAACAGCTTACACTGTGCAAGATGCAGTTTGCACTGATTGCACAGTGTGGACAAGCATCCGGCACTGTGCAATCAGTGCGAACAGCATCTTGCACAGTGCACTACGCAGTTTGCGAAGCTACGTGCAGCTCACGTAGTGCGAAGTGCACGTCGCGTAGCTACACGTAGCGCTACTTCGCAAACTAAGCCCAGGGTTACTAAATGCCCAACACAATCAGTGAACTGGCATCAATAAAACAAACTAAATGAGGACCTTCACTATTTATTAATGGCATTGTCTCATTTTTATCTCAAGTAGAAGCAGATGCTCCATCTTTGGCTAGCCTTAAGACACTGATTCTTTTATTTGCTGATGACATCTTGTTGTGTTCTAAGACTTCGCCAGGCCTCCAGAAACTTCTGATATACTTTAATGAGTTCTGTGAGGATCGGGGCTTGAAAATCAACACTTCCAAAACTAAGGTGGTGTTTTTCAATTGGCATATATCTTAATATTAGAAGGGGTTCGCCTAGAAAAGGTAGATTCCTTTGTATACCTGGGGGTTAGATTTACAGAGGGTATGTCTTGGCATCTCCATATTGACAAGGCAAATGCAAAGCTTAAGCAGATCTCAGGAGTAATACTCAAGGAGTATTTGACATCACATACTGCACCCATTTTTCCTGCACTAAAGATCTATGAAGCCAAGGGTTTGGGTCAGCCCTGTTTGGGGCAAAACTGTGAGGGTTCTCGAACCACGAAAATATCACAAGAACAAATTCCTTGAAATCTTGTATCCTCTGTTTAGCGAACTAGGTATCTCTAAGGTCTTGAATAAAAAACGTTTGCAGCCTGCTGTATTGGAGACATGTGTGGCCTACATATGAACCTGCCCACTATGTCCATTCTCTGGATGTTATGAAGGCCAAAATATTTAACAAAAATCCCTTGGTTTAAAAACATGAAGACAGCCCTATGTTTCTTAGGGCTTCATGATTTGTGGGAACATCCAGATACATATATTTTTCCTTCAAAGGTTTTGATGAAAAAGACATATTAGACACTTGTGATGGCCGATGATTCTCTGAAGCTAACTAGTGAATGTATGGATTTTAAGCCTATATGAGGTTTGGAGCCATTCTGGGGTGTAGTTTCTGTTCCACTCCAAAGGTACCTTTACTTTCAGTTTTGCATAAGCATCTTACCTCTTAGAGTGTGTACAACAGGTTGGGCTGGGAAAGGAGGCACCTCATGCCCAATTTTTGATCACGCTAGTGAAAGTGTTCCCCATGTTTTGTTTGCATGTCCAGGCTATATATCTTCTTGACCTACCTGACTTGTGTCCATCTCCATGCTAATAGGTGTACGGAATTATAAGGAATAAGTAAAAAGCCAGTATTTCCTTTGGTTCCTCCACACTCGCCTGTATGTACCTCTTGTCACTCACACACAGAAAATTGAAACAGACCCAGGCAGTAAACTCAAAATATGTCAGGAGTAGAAATTAGTCCAAAGTTTATTAAAAATGATTTATAATACTTCTCCTATATATCATTGTATGGTAAAAAGGGGGGAGGGGGGAAAAAGCACTGATTAAAAACAATTCAAATGTTTTCTAATACAATGCTGTAAGGAAACCTAACACAAAACACAATTCATATACAATGTATCCTAATGTTATTAGGGAAAAGATGAATACATAGCATTAGCACCAATACCATTAATAGTATGACAGTATACTTTGTCATTCAATAAAACATATTCGTAACAAAAGAAATGCTGGCTGAAACCCAATACTTTGATTCTCTTTAGGTATCTATGGATCTAGTCAACCAAACAAATTGTGTAGCAGAGGCATTGTGAGAAGTTGGCCTGATATATGCTGTCCACTGGTTATAGCGAGCACCTTGTATTAGTCCAAACAACGCCTTATTGGTTATAGGTTAAAGACAACCTTTATTGAAAGCTATCCTAGTGGTAGCTATGGAGAGCAGCCTTCAGGCTAAGTCTTGACGGAATGTAAAGCAGCTTGTTTTACCAGCCTTCAATCTCATGAGTCACTAAATGAAAGATATCCACACCAGGGAATTATATAATGTTGGACTTGGCCCTTCTGGCCGGTTCACCCCGAAACTTTTTGCGTAATATGGTGACTTGGTTTAGTGATTTTAGTGACTTCCGCGCACTTTACCGCTGTGTCCCAGGGTAAAGTGCGTGCGTGTTGTGAGGTTGGCCTGCCCTCCCATAGGAATGCATGGGGGAATGTATGTGTCCCGGTAGTTCCTGATGCGTGGGGTGTGCAGGCCCGTGTTTGGTATGTGCGGACTCGTGGGAGTGAATGCTGCGCGTTGATGTGTGCGGCGTGCATGTACCTGGTGTGGAAGTGCCACTTCTAGAAGTGGGCACTTCAGTGTGCAGTCTGAAATGTGTGGCTTGTCTGGCGATTGGCTGGTGAGGTCAGGTGACGGACTAGGGAATTCCCCAGAGTCAGGAGGAGTCACCCAGTGGTGAATGGGGAGTTAGCATGTTGATGGCTGGGGAGGAGTGTACCTGGGTCCTGAATAGGACAGGGATTCCCCCACACAATGCTGGCGCCAGCCCCTGTGGTGCGTCTAATGACCCTAGCCCTGCCAGTGAATAGGGAGAGGGGCTGAGCAAAACAAAGTGCTCAGGAACCTGTTGGAACTGGTTCGCCCCTTCCCTGCACCTTAGACAAAGGATTTGACTGTATAAAAATGGGGCTGTGTCCCCACAGAAGTTGTTCTCTTGCAGGATCCACTTGAGGGGGGGGGCCTGCTGCTGCTGGGCGCCAGGAGAGACCGCCACTGGGGACTGCCTCCCTGCTGGAGGGCCCTGTGAGCTGGCTCTGGGCCCAGCCTTTGCCCCCTGCTCTCTGAGGGACCTTTTTGGTTGCTGGACGTTGCTAATAGCGCCTGGGAGCGCTTTCTGGGCTTTGTAGCGCTGGGCGCGCTGTTTGGGCTTTTCTAGCGCTGTGAGCGCTTTGTTTCAAGGAGCCGGTGCCCACCCGGCGTTTGCCCCGGTTCTGCCGATTCTAGGGTCTCCTGGCAGGTGCCCACCCTGCCAGGGACATTGCCGTGGACCTCGGCGGGTGCCCACCCCGCTTATTTGCGTATTTCGAGGGAGCCTACCCCTCTTACGGCCGGAATAATCACCGCTGCAGCCCGGGCTGAAACAGGAAGTCAGGCAGCGCTGACCGGGACACCCAGAACAGGAAGTAGGAGGGCGGGAGCCTACCCCGCCTCCTTCCAGGGACTTGCGCTGATCTGGAAGCCCCGGAGCCGGCAGGAGCCTACCCTGCGCCCCGGGGCCCTGAGGAGAAGTGACGCCGCGAGTGAAGTGCCCCCGTCGAGGGGAGGACCGGGAGCCCACCCCGTCTCCGTGTGCTGTCTGCCTCTGAGCCGGTGAGTACGGCTCAGCTGGGGTGACTGGGGGTGTGGTGGGACGCATCATCCGGGGCCGTCCTCGTGTGGACATCGAGCACTGCAGGCGCAGTGCTCCTTCATCCCTCCCGCTGCCCCGCCTGACAGGGGGCAGCGGCAACGCTTGACGGACCGAGTTGCTGAGCGCGTGGCGCTCCAATGGGCCAACAGTGTGTCCGGAGCCCCGTGTGGCTCCCGCGAAGGGGAGCCTGAGTGTCTAGGGCGCTAGACGCTCCAACGTGGGGGTCATTGTCGTTCTGAGCGCGTGGCGCTCCAACAGGTCCACAGTGTAGCTACGAGCCCCGTGAGGCTCCACCGGAGGGGCAAGGCATCGCTTCTCGAGCCCAGTGAGGCTCCAACGTTGTGCTGAGCCACGAAGGCTCTAGGGGGCATATTTTACATGGTCAGAGCCCAGAGAGGGCTCCAGAGGCACGCAGAGTGCCTGAAGTCGTTTTCCAGCTGCCCAGCACTTAGTGGGCAGCTGCCACGTTTAGGTGGGGGACCATTCTTGTTCTAGTCTGCGCAGCTGGCGCAGCCTGACTTTGTTGAACGCAGGGCGTCCTAGCCCCTACCAGGCCAGTTGGCCAGGGACTGCCACAGGTGGTGGCTCCTAGGAGTTCTTGCGCAATTGTTGCTTTTGCACCTCTGAATGTTTTGTGCATCATGTGTTTCCTTTGCTCTGCACCTCTGAATGTTTTCCTGCATCATGTGTAACGTTCTCTTACCCCTACAGGTATTGTGATACGTAGGTGGTTGTTGCTTTCTCCTAGTACAGGTGGTGCTAGTGAGGTTCTAGTTCCCTGCGTGACAGTCTCCTAAGATAGTTAGGGTTACGCAGGTGGTACTTCCCCGATACCAGTAAGTACTGGTTGTGTGCTATACATATTATTTTCGTGCTACAGTGATTTTATATATTTTTGTGCTAAGAAGTGCCAATTCCTGACAGTGGTCCAGGTGGCCCTGTCTTGTACATAATCCCTTGTAAATTCTGCCCGTGCCTGTTGGCACATTGTAAAGTGTGTGTTTTTATCTAATGTGTTGTGTATAATACAGAGGTTATTTTTATAGAATACCTTGTGTGGAGTTTCCTTTGTGGTGGGCCTTGGGTGTTGTTGCTGGGTGCGCGCGCAAACGCTTTACACATCGCCTCAGAGATAAGCCTGACTGCTCGTGCCAAGCTACCAAGGGGGTGAGCAGGGGTTATCTTTGGCGTGTAACTTCCTTGCCCTGACTAGACTGGTGGTTTCTGCCTGGCTTTGGCGCAAGCCTCAGCCAACCGGAAATCGCCAGGTCTAACATTGGTGATCAGCGGTGGGATTTGGACTTGCGTTTGCGCTGTACCGCAGCAGCGACTGGCTACACCACAAAACTCTGCATTAGATAAACCACATTTTAGGGATTATTGTTTTTGAAGTTCCTTTATTTCTCCTGAAGGTATCATTGTGTAATTGTGTCCAGTACATTTGTCCCCCCGCCCTGCGCCCAGAGTTTGGTACCTGTGTCACGTGGTGGTCAGGTTGAGGGATCAGGGGTGGTAGAAACTGCCTTACCAGTCCGAGGGGAGGGTTGGGTGTGGATGGTGTGTGGGGCATTAGACAGTGAGTGTGAGTTCTCCAGGATAGAGAGCTCACTGAAACCTTTTGTGAATTGTGTACTCCTGTGGAGCTCCAACCCCCAGGTTCCTTGTGCTGAACTCTTCTCAGGAACGTCCGCCAAAATGGAGCCTGCTTTTAACTTCTGTAGTCTGTTTAGGTACAGTAGGTTGGAGCTGGTAGGGTTCTGTGAGGAGAGGGACATAGAGGTGGGTGAGTCAGATACCCAGTCCAAACTGAGGGACAACCTGATCCTTTGGCAAAAGGAGGAGTGGGAGCGAGAGCGCAGCGAGGAAGATAGGGCCCGGGCCGCACGCCGAGAGGGTGGTGGGTCTGAGGGGAGCCCTGAGGAATCTGAGGAGGAGGAAGGTTACCTGACAGGGACGCCAGTAGAGAGTGAAGACCCCATAGATAGGGAGTCCCTTGCTGGGTCCAGTGTCAGGAGCAGCACCCCATCCCTGTCCCTGTCCCCAGAGGAGTGGGTAGATAGGAGGGAAGAGAGGGAGCATCAGCTGGCCATGGAGAAGCTCAGGTTAGAGCATGCCTGGGGGATGGCGCAGCTGACTATGGCAGAGAAAAAGCTGGAGACCGAGAGGGTCTTAGCGCAGGAGAGGATGGCGGAGGCTGAGAGGGCCTTCGCCAGGGAGAAATCAGTGCTGGAGAGTAGATTATCGCCTGCGCGCAGTCGTAGTTTTCTGGGCTCCCCAGGGAGGGTTGAGTCCAGTGGTGGCAGCGAGATAGATTTCAGTATAGGAAGTCCCAGTTCCCCCAGTCTGGTACCTGTTCCCCAGGAGGAGGAGTCAAGGTTGAGATTCAGGAGCCGTAGGAAGCTGTCTCACCAGGCTTGGGACGAGTTTTTGGGTGAATGTGAAGAGGCGCTAGACGATTGGGCAGGATTTTGCCCGGAACGCAGTTATTGCGACATGTATAATATGGTTGTCAAAGAGCAGATGCTCCGTAGTTGTTCACCAGGGTTGCGCCAACACCTGTTGGGGCGTGGATGGTCTGAGCCAATTAGGCTTGCAGAGGAAGCAGAGCGCTGGGAAAGCGTTAAAAGGTCTCTAGAGTCATTAGGGAGAAACTCCAAGAGTAGTGGGTCAGGTATCTTCCAGCCCAGCGTGGTGGAAGAGGCTCGGAGTAGCCCAGCTAGGTCCCACAGTAGTGAGAGGGGTGTAGGGGCTTACGGCCTGGCTCAGTGGAGCGGGAGTAAGTGGGTGACTTCGAGTCCCCAGAGGCCCGAAACCCTGTCTCAAAACATGGATGGTTTCTTCAGGGAACACCAGGTTGGGGGCCTAGGCTGTCCTGTGAGTCCACTTGAGGAGAGTCACCTAGTGTATGGAGGACCTGGAGTCTCTGTAAATAGAGCTCCAGTGATTCTGATGTCTGGCAGTACCGCTCCAGTAGGGAGGGTACAGAAGTCCAGCGAGAGGAGTGGCATGGGGCTGTGTTCCCCGGTGGAGGAGCCAGTGGGTCAGAGACCAGCCGGGAGGGCTGAGTCTCCTAGAAGTGACCATGGCGACTACACGTCTGGCCTGGGGGATCTTCGCGCACTGTCAGGTGGACAGGGGACGGGAGATCTGCGCCAGGCAGACGGTCATGCAACATATGAGGCATATGTTACTCTCGGGGGGATGGTGTGTAAATCCCCAGAAGTCCTGGAGTGCCAGGCAATTATTCCACCGAAGGTTCTAGACCAGAGGTTGGAAGGCCAGGTTCAGGAGCAGCCTGACCTGAAGGGTCTGACTACTGTAACCAGTGTCCTGACCGGTTCTTCTTCCAGAGGGACCGCCCCAGTTGGTAGGGAGCAGGACTCTGGAAGGGGGTGCAGAGGGTGGGAGAGCCCACCTCTGACCCCGGTGCAACCTGAGGGGTTAAACCCTAGGTTGGTAGACCAGTTCTCAGGGAGGGGTCCTGAGCTGGTTGGTGAGGTATGTTACGAGGGTGCCTCTCAAAGGAGGAGAGGGCGGAACCCTAGGAGAAGAGGTAGGGGGAGGAGAGCCTCACCCGCGACTCCTGGTCAGCCTGAGGGTACGGGCCCTAGGCTGGAGGATCAGTGGCAGTTTAGAACTGCCCTGATGAGGGGTAGAGTGGAGAATGGCTGCTATGTGCCAGGGGTTACTACCCCCCACTCTGTGGTTAGGCAGGGACCAGTGGCACCTGGGTGGCCTAGGGCCTGGTCTTGGCCGCGGACAGCTTGGGAGTACCAGTGGGGTAGCCCAGTTGGTCCGGAGAGTGGTTTGAGAAGAAACCCCAGGGGTTCACCGTGGCGTAGAACAGGAGGGTGTCCCGGCAGTGGCGGGCCCGCGTCCGTGTTCTATCGCCCCAAGCAGGGAAGTCCATCACGGTGGTGATTGGCCTACCCTGCGTTTTGGCTGGAAGGGGGTTGTGTTGGACTTGGCCCTTCTGGCCGGTTCACCCCGAAACTTTTTGCGTAATATGGTGACTTGGTTTAGTGATTTTAGTGACTTCCGCGCACTTTACCGCTGTGTCCCAGGGTAAAGTGCGTGCGTGTTGTGAGGTTGGCCTGCCCTCCCATAGGAATGCATGGGGGAATGTATGTGTCCCGGTAGTTCCTGATGCGTGGGGTGTGCAGGCCCGTGTTTGGTATGTGCGGACTCGTGGGAGTGAATGCTGCGCGTTGATGTGTGCGGCGTGCATGTACCTGGTGTGGAAGTGCCACTTCTAGAAGTGGGCACTTCAGTGTGCAGTCTGAAATGTGTGGCTTGTCTGGCGATTGGCTGGTGAGGTCAGGTGACGGACTAGGGAATTCCCCAGAGTCAGGAGGAGTCACCCAGTGGTGAATGGGGAGTTAGCATGTTGATGGCTGGGGAGGAGTGTACCTGGGTCCTGAATAGGACAGGGATTCCCCCACACAATGCTGGCGCCGGCCCCTGTGGTGCGTCTAATGACCCTAGCCCTGCCAGTGAATAGGGAGAGGGGCTGAGCAAAACAAAGTGCTCAGGAACCTGTTGGAACTGGTTCGCCCCTTCCCTGCACCTTAGACAAAGGATTTGACTGTATAAAAATGGGGCTGTGTCCCCACAGAAGTTGTTCTCTTGCAGGATCCACTTGAGGGGGGGGGCCTGCTGCTGCTGGGCGCCAGGAGAGACCGCCACTGGGGACTGCCTCCCTGCTGGAGGGCCCTGTGAGCTGGCTCTGGGCCCAGCCTTTGCCCCCTGCTCTCTGAGGGACCTTTTTGGTTGCTGGACGTTGCTAATAGCGCCTGGGAGCGCTTTCTGGGCTTTGTAGCGCTGGGCGCGCTGTTTGGGCTTTTCTAGCGCTGTGAGCGCTTTGTTTCAAGGAGCCGGTGCCCACCCGGCGTTTGCCCCGGTTCTGCCGATTCTAGGGTCTCCTGGCAGGTGCCCACCCTGCCAGGGACATTGCCGTGGACCTCGGCGGGTGCCCACCCCGCTTATTTGCGTATTTCGAGGGAGCCTACCCCTCTTACGGCCGGAATAATCACCGCTGCAGCCCGGGCTGAAACAGGAAGTCAGGCAGCGCTGACCGGGACACCCAGAACAGGAAGTAGGAGGGCGGGAGCCTACCCCGCCTCCTTCCAGGGACTTGCGCTGATCTGGAAGCCCCGGAGCCGGCAGGAGCCTACCCTGCGCCCCGGGGCCCTGAGGAGAAGTGACGCCGCGAGTGAAGTGCCCCCGTCGAGGGGAGGACCGGGAGCCCACCCCGTCTCCGTGTGCTGTCTGCCTCTGAGCCGGTGAGTACGGCTCAGCTGGGGTGACTGGGGGTGTGGTGGGACGCATCATCCGGGGCCGTCCTCGTGTGGACATCGAGCACTGCAGGCGCAGTGCTCCTTCATCCCTCCCGCTGCCCCGCCTGACAGGGGGCAGCGGCAACGCTTGACGGACCGAGTTGCTGAGCGCGTGGCGCTCCAACGGGCCAACAGTGTGTCCGGAGCACCGTGTGGCTCCCGCGAAGGGGAGCCTGAGTGTCTAGGGCGCTAGACGCTCCAACGTGGGGGTCATTGTCGTTCTGAGCGCGTGGCGCTCCAACAGGTCCACAGTGTACCTACGAGCCCCGTGAGGCTCCACCGGAGGGGCAAGGCATCGCTTCTCGAGCCCAGTGAGGCTCCAACGTTGTGCTGAGCCACGAAGGCTCTAGGGGGCATATTTTACATGGTCAGAGCCCAGAGAGGGCTCCAGAGGCACGCAGAGTGCCTGAAGTCGTTTTCCAGCTGCCCAGCACTTAGTGGGCAGCTGCCACGTTTAGGTGGGGGACCATTCTTGTTCTAGTCTGCGCAGCTGGCGCAGCCTGACTTTGTTGAACGCAGGGCGTCCTAGCCCCTACCAGGCCAGTTGGCCAGGGACTGCCACAGGTGGTGGCTCCTAGGAGTTCTTGCGCAATTGTTGCTTTTGCACCTCTGAATGTTTTGTGCATCATGTGTTTCCTTTGCTCTGCACCTCTGAATGTTTTCCTGCATCATGTGTAACGTTCTCTTACCCCTACAGGTATTGTGATACGTAGGTGGTTGTTGCTTTCTCCTAGTACAGGTGGTGCTAGTGAGGTTCTAGTTCCCTGCGTGACAGTCTCCTAAGATAGTTAGGGTTACGCAGGTGGTACTTCACCGATACCAGTAAGTACTGGTTGTGTGCTATACATATTATTTTCGTGCTACAGTGATTTTATATATTTTTGTGCTAAGAAGTGCCAATTCCTGACAGTGGTCCAGGTGGCCCTGTCTTGTACATAATCCCTTGTAAATTCTGCCCGTGCCTGTTGGCACATTGTAAAGTGTGTGTTTTTATCTAATGTGTTGTGTATAATACAGAGGTTATTTTTATAGAATACCTTGTGTGGAGTTTCCTTTGTGGTGGGCCTTGGGTGTTGTTGCTGGGTGCGCGCGCAAACGCTTTACACATCGCCTCAGAGATAAGCCTGACTGCTCGTGCCAAGCTACCAAGGGGGTGAGCAGGGGTTATCTTTGGCGTGTAACTTCCTTGCCCTGACTAGACTGGTGGTTTCTGCCTGGCTTTGGCGCAAGCCTCAGCCAACCGGAAATCGCCAGGTCTAACATATAAAATATATGTATTTATTACTAAACACACCCTCCTAGTCTCTTTATGAGACTAGAGGTCAAAACACATAAGTTACACTTCAATAATCACAGTTAAATAGCACAAATACACATCAGGCCCTAGGGGCGAGCGAAACCATATACTAAAATAGTGGTATAAGAACCACGACTTAACTAGATAGAAGGCCTAGAGCCTGTAGAATCGCTGAGACTCCAAGGAACCACCCAAGGTAGTGACACAGGGGACCCACGGGGGCCGTGTGCAGTGTGTGAACAAAGCCGCAAGCTCCTGTTAGCTTATATGGGGAAAGTCGCGGTTAGATTTTTAGAGATTAGGGACACTTAGAATTGAGTCAGGACCAAACCCTTTTGGATTTAGGAAGTTCTAGGGCTATCACCCACAGGAGCACCGGAGTACTCATGTTACCTCACCCTGGAAAGTTGGGTGCAAATCCGGGTGCATATGTGTCGTTTGGTGTCAGGTCGCGTCGTCGATTTCAATGGGAGCTGGCGAAGAAGTGCTGCTACCGTGAAGATGTGAAGTGTCCGAAGAGATCCAAGCCTGGATCAAAGATGAGAAGAACATGAAAGCAGAGGGGACAGAGACTGGCTCATTAGCCAGTGACCAGGAAGGCGATGGACAGATGTCCACCGATGTCAGGTGATTTCAGGTGAAAGAGGTGAAGCTTTACTCTTCAGCCACGAAGATCAGGAGGTGTCGAGGATGACCAGGAGCTGGATTCGAGCTGTACCACAGAGGATGTCGAGAACTGCAGCATTGGTGCCCGGATTGGACACAACAAGCCTTGGCAACAGCAATCCACGCAGAAACAAGCAAGGTCTCACCACTTGGTAAGAAGTCAGGGCACACCTGGAGCAACAAGGAAAGCCCAAGGAAATTCAAAGTTACCCCCTCAGGGACCGACCAGTCAGCGGATCAGGGATCGCGAAGGGACCTCAAGACAAAGCACAAAATGGCAGCCCACGGGTCACTCGGAATTACCAGACTAACAATCTTCGGTGGATTCAGTGCTCAGGATCGGGGCTACAAGTCAGCCCAAGCATGACTTCAGGAGACGTCAAGAAGTCAAAGCACTTGCAAAAGTGTATGGTGATGAGGAGTTCCAGTTCCACACTACTCACAAGGGCTGCGGGTCTCAGCTTTGCTGGAGACTCAGGGCAGCCTCTGAGATGTCTAGAAATCTTCTTACTGGCCTGCAAATACTTCAGAGTCCAGCTGGAGCTTTGGAAATGCAGACAGGCAAATTGCTTCGTTGGTACCTGCCAAGCAGGGGAGTCACTCCTTGACCCCAAGGTAGATTTCTTCAGTCCTCTCATCTTTAGCAGAGCATCGAAGGTCCAGGATTTGCATTCAGAATTTCATCCAGGGTAATCTAAAATTCTGGTTACAGAGGTTCCTTACTTATACCTATGGAAGGGGTTGGACTAGCTCTGTGGACCCACCTATGGGAGGGTTTGGAAAGAGGGGTGGCTACACCCATTTCGTTTGTCCAGTTTCATGCCAGAGCAGGGGCTGGTAGCCCCTGAACCGGTTTAAGCTGGATTATGCACAGGGACACCAAATGTGACCCCAGTGCAGGACTTCAAAGCACTCAGAGAGTGCTCCCACCCAGCCCCAATACACATAATCCTGTATGGGAGGTGGCTACACCTCCCTGTGACAGGAAACCTATTGTCCAGGCCTCCCCTGCCAGAGTTTCAGTCAGCAGTAGGAGGAGGCCAGACTTGTGTCTGCAGCATCCATTTTGTGATGCCAGGGCTCTATTAAGTTTCTACCGGGTATACCAGTGCTGCCATGTCTCTCCCTCTAGGAGGGTGGGATCATACTCCCACACCAGTTACTGGTGTGGGGGTATGATTCCAAGGTGTTTGACACCAAACAGGACATGCTTCCGTGCAGCCAGTCCAAAGTTAGCATTTACCGTTTGGTTATAATGCACTTAAGTGTATATGGTCAGGCTGCACTACAAACAGCATCAGAGAAGGGTCTCCGGATGCTGTAGAGGGGCACTGCTCATGCAGGGGCACCCTCTCACATAAGAACTAAGTACTCTGCTTTCAGGATTGATAAGGCCTGCCATAGGAGTGACTTATAGGTTTATATGTGTATATATGTATAGTGATATAGGTAACCTATATCACAGTAAGGGGGGCTGACACCACCTTAACCAGTCTGCAGTAGCAGACCAGTGGTGTCATTTTGGGTGGCTTTCCAGGGGTGGCATAATACATGCTTCAGCCCCTGGTACCTATGCCCTGGGTACATAGTATACCATATACTAGGGACTTATAAGGGCACTCCAGATCCAATCTGAACTGTACCTAAAGTACATGCAATCAATTTAGAGTGGAAGAAGCTAGGCTGGGGCCCTGAATAGCAGGGTCCCAGCCAGACTAAAGTCAAAAAACAGTGAAACACCAGATAAAAGTGGGGGTAAACATGTGAAGCAGATCCTACTCTCCTTCACAACACCCCCAAACACAGGGACATTAAACTAACCTTGACCAGTTGAGTCTTCATGTTCTAAGTGGAAATATCTGTATAGTCCATCTGCATTGGCATGGTTACTCCCAGGTTTATGTTCCACTGTATAGTCCATCCTCTGTAGAGAAATGGACCAACTGAGAAGTTTGGGGTTTTCACCCTTCATCTGTTTTAGCCATAACAGGGGCTTATGGTCTGTCTGAACAATGAAGCTAGTACCAAATAAGTATGGCCTCAACTTCTTCAGTGCCCAAACCACAGCAAAGGCCTCCCTCTCAATGGCTGATCAACTTTTCTCTCTGGGGGTCAACCTTCTGCTTATGAAAGCTACTGGTTGATCCTGACCTTCATCATTCAGCTGTGACAGTACAGCCCCTACCCCCGACTCAGATGCATCTGTTTGGACAATGAACTTTTTTGAGTAGTCAGGACTTTGCAGAATGGGAGCAGTGCACATTGCCTGCTTCAGGTCATCAAATGCCTTTTGACAGCTAGCTGTCCACTGAACCTTTTTGGTCATTTTCTTAGAGGTTAAGTCATTCAGGGGTGTCACTATTGATCCATACTCCTTGACAAATCTTCTATAGTACCCAGTCAGGCCTTAGAAGGCACTCACCTGAGTCTGGGTAGTTGGAGCAACCCAGTCCATTATGGTCTGGATTTTGCTCTGCAGTGGTTGAACCTGGCCTCCACCTACTTCCACATCGCAGTTGAGTAACTTGACATAAAGTTTGCATCTCTGTCAGATACTACCTCCTTAGGAAAACCTACTCTTGAGAATACACCCAAGAGAGCTCTTGCCACCACAGGTGCTGTAGTGGTCCTTAGGGGAATTGCTTCTGGGTACCTGGTGGCATGGTCCACCACCACCAGTATATACCTGTGCCAAGATGGTGTCTGAGGATCCATGGGACCAACAATGTCAATCCCAACCCTCTCAAATGGAACCCCCACCACAGGTAGTGGTATCAGGGGGGGATTTGTGGTTCCACCTGCCTCGCCACTGGCTTGGCAGGTCACACAGGAGCGACAAAACTCCTTAATGTCTTCAGACATGTGGGGCCAGTGAAAGTGAGGGACAATTATGTCCCAAGACTTGTTCTGGCCCAGGTGTCCTGCCAGGGGAATATCATGGGTTAGTGTCAATATGAAGCCCCTAAACATCCGAGGTATAACCAACCTCCTGAATGCACCAGGCTTGGGGTCTCTACTCTCTGAGTAAAGGAGTCTATTATCCCAATAAACTTTATGGGTG
Organism: Triturus cristatus; assembly: GCF_964204655.1. Taxonomy (NCBI): domain Eukaryota; kingdom Metazoa; phylum Chordata; class Amphibia; order Caudata; family Salamandridae; genus Triturus; species Triturus cristatus. The sequence continues at coordinate 1,560,807,234 of NC_140591.1, forward strand.
CCATTAGCATTCCCAGCAGCCTCATCAGCAGCTTGCTTTCTGAGGGGTTCAAGGGAGGGGCAGGTTTTCTGCTCCTGGCTCAGATCAGACCTGGAAGGGCCTCCTGTCCCCAAGAACTAAACCTGCTCAGGTTCAAGCTCCTCTGGGACAGTTCCTTCTTCAGGCTCAAGATCATCTCCCTGAGGAGACTGATCTGCAGTCAGAGTCAAGTGGGAAGACATAGCCTTAAACCTACTGCTCCTCCTCTTGGGGAAAATCCTAATTTTAAGACTTTCGGTATTCACATAAGGAATTTAGGAGTACTAAAGTTAGGACTCCTAACTTCTGTGAATACCGAAGTGAGTAAGTGTCTTCTGTGAATACCAAAATGAGTAAGTGCCTTCTGTGAATACCAAAATGGTAGTAAGTTTAGGATTTTGTCTTAAGTTAGTTCTGTGAATCGGGCCCCAGGGGATTATGCAATAATACCGATTGTATCCCCCTGTATGCCGTCCCTTAATATCGGTCAATCAGTCAATCAAGCAGTCTGATTAGGCTCCAGTGCAACACCCAGCAGTAGAGGATAGATGGGAAAAGCGATGAAAAACAAAGTCTTGCTAGCATACCTCCTGGAGATCGGATGTTAAAGAAATGGCCCAGCCTCCTTTGTGCTCCCTTGGGTGTGGATGGGCCTGCCCTTCGCCCGCGCACATCCCACACTGCTGGAGCCCTCCTCAGGTTTTCTAGCGCCTCCTCGCACACTACAGTGGTGCGTTGGTGGCAGCCGGAGCCGCAAAGCAAACTTGGGTTTGTTGTCCCCCCATGCAGGCAGGCAGACAGCAGCAGCAGTGACAATACGGGCGTCCCACGCTGCGGTAGCCCTCTTTGGGTTTTCTAGCACCTCCAGGCACGCTAGAGTGACGCCGTTGTTGGCAGCCGGAGACACAAGGCAAACCAGGGCTTGTAGTCCCCCCCAGGCAGGCAGGCAGGCAGTCAGCAGCAGCAGTGACAACAAGTAATATGCTCAGCTGACTCTGTGTGGTATTGGCACGAGCAACATCCCCTGCTTCTTGGCAGTGTGTTTTTCCAGTGGGCCCTATAGTTCCATATTGGTAATGTTAGGGGCCTGGTTCTCAGAACTTGCCTTCCCAAGCCTACCTTCAAATATGGTTGACATGAAGTGGCTTTGTTTGAGTAGATGGGACCCTCTGTGCCAGGGATGTGTCTAATCTGTTTGAGATCCTGTTGCCTTGAGATGTGTTTGCCCTGTTTCTTTAACAGGCTTTTTAGGTCGGACATCGGCAAGGGTGTATCAGTTAAAAGGTCTACTGGCAGGCCCAATAACGTGTTGGCCATCGAGAGATACCTTCCCCAGTGGGTAGTATTATCAATAAAAAACTGTTTGTAATGCTTCCCTGATTGTGTCAGGGCCTGCCTTAATCACTCGATAATATAATTTGACTATATCTTTTTTTTACATTCAATGTCCATTGCTGGAATATTGAACTCAAAGCGGATCAGTGTGCGGCTTGTTGAATATGGAAGATTGAAAACCTTTCTAAAGGCAGTGATATGCAGGAGCTCCAATTTATCGGTAAGCGCACCCAGAAAGGCGAGATAGCCATAGTTCAGTGTTGGAATTAGCTTTGCTTGCATTACTCTTCGGATGCCATCTGTAGATTGGTTCTGGAGCTTGCAATTTAATTTGCATAGATTGTGTGTGACCTTAGCGGCTTTAGCCTTGAGTACTTTGGCCTGCAGTTTTGATCTGCCAGTGTCTGAGAATTTTACTACCAGATACGTGTATTTATTAGCTGTAGCAATCCTTACCTGGCCGAGATACCAACCCAATAGTGAATTTTTGGGTTTATAACAAAAAAAACAGCACCTTCGTTTTTGTGGTATTGGCTTGAAGTTTGTTTTCCAAGTAATATAGGTGTAGTGTCTCCAGTGCCCTTTTCATGCCTATTCTAGGTTGATCCAGTAGAATGTGGTCATCCGCATACTGTATGATCTGAAGTTTAAGATGGGCCAGTTTAGGTGGAAAGATGTTGGCTTTCAGGAGTGCCTTTACCAGATCTGTGGTGTATAAGTTGAACAATGTAGGGGCAATCACACAGTCCTGTTTTAACCCTTTGTTCATGTAGATCTTAGCTGTTACACATGCCTGTGTAAGCTTAGTATGAACCCAAGAACCGGTGTGAAGTGTCATTATGGCTGCCAGAAGTTTCCTTGGGATGCCCCACTTTGCAAGTTTTGCCCACAGTATGTTGCGATCAATGTCGTTGAAGGCGGCAATATCATCAACGTAGCATGCATAGAGAGGAGGGGAGGCAACATCTGTGGCGGTGGTTGCCAGATATTATAACAAGATGGTGTTGTCCAGTTTAGATCAGTTGGCTTGAAATCCTGTCTGCTATTGCGGTATGATAAGATTGTTTTTTATCCATGCCTCTAGCTCTTTCAGGAGCACTTTTGCGAACACCTTCCGATCAACGTCCGTCAGCGGGATTACTCTGTAGTTCTCTGGGGAGAAGCATCCCCTTTTTTGTAGATGGGATGCAAGATTGAGCCTTTCCATTAGTCTGGTATCACCAAGGTATTATAGCATTGGTAGAACAGGCTATTCATGTGAGGAGCTCAAAAATCTCGTTGTATCCATGGGTTTATCTAGGTCGACATAAAGCTTTGTTGCGTGGGCTGCCCATTTGTTGGCGTGTACAGAATTTTCTGTGTGGCCTCCACCATTTAGGACATTAACATAGCTTCAAAACTCCTTGTTCTTATTGGGCGCTAACAATGCATATATATGTTTCCATTTTTTTTCTGTGTTGGTTTGTTTCAGCTGCCAGACGTTTCTGGATGTTTTCAGGATTTTTTCCATCGTGGGTACTTCTGTCTCCTATACTGTAGCTCTGTCTGATGACTCCTCTTTTTGCTCTCTCTGAATTCTTTTTTACAAAGGAGATAGATTGGCCCATTTCCAATAAGGTTGCCTTTATGTGTGGGTTGCCTTCCTGTACTCAGAGCTGTGAATAGCGAGTCCAGTATTTTTTACCTCTGCTTGAATGTCCCCATTTAATTTGTTTTATCAATGGCGGTTCACTGATTGGATTGAGCACTTGGCTAACAGGGATGTGTTCCTCATGCAGCATGGCACTTACATTGACAAGGATGGATGATGCACAATGATCACTTACAGTAGTATGTGGCACCTTATATTCTTTGCACCTCTTCAATAAGTCCTTGCTCATGAAAACGTAATCTAGTGTGGAGATGTTTTTGAATGTGGGTTGTGGTTTCCTGTTTGCCTGCTTTATTTGGTTCGCGGACACCAGATTAAACTAATTAATGCAGGCGTCCATGATGTTCCACCCACTCTCCCCTTGACTTTTTTCCGGGCAACACAGGGCCAAGACACAGCCCTGGAAAACACCTTTAGACACTGGTACCCTTTCTGTCAACAGGGCCTGGTCCTATACCCATCGTATGCGTGCATGACTATCTTTATGCAAACAAATTAGAAGAGATAAAATGTCAAGAAGCATTTCTAGATCAGCTAGGATACTCCAGGGTTTAGATCTTTTAAAGCTGATTTTAAATTCACAAAGGCTACATAAAGTCTGCCTCTGCCAATCAAAACGGCTCTCCAATAGATCAATATAAAGCAAAAAACCTGATCAATGTTTGAGACCCTAGATCAAAAGCCTTATTGAAATGGGCTTAGAATGTTGCTCTCCTGAATCCAGTTTAGTATTTTATTGAGGCAGCGTACAACGATTTTCTGAATGCAATCAATAAGGCTTATTGGCCTGTAATTAGATGGTAGTAAATGGTCGCATTTTTAAATATTGGCAAAACTATGTCACCCTTCCATGAGTCGAGATGGGAGACCCGCTGGGATTGCATTGGCCAAGGCTAAGATGTAGTGAGACAAGGGTTTACTGTTGGCTAGAAAGATATCTGCTGGAATGCCCTCAGGACCAGCTGCTCGACCTTGTGAAACCGCGTGCAAGGACTGTAAGATATCTGTGATCTCAATCATCAGCATAGGGTGGGTATCAGACTGGGGAGCCGAGAAATCTGTTGATACATCGCCACATTTGAGGCTTAATTCTGGACAATACTGGAGAGATCCCAGTCTGTTTTGGCGTGCAAAATAGTCTTTTTTTTGCCTTCCTTAGAGATATATTTAAAAGTTAATTTCAGTTAAAGTGACATATATGACCCTTAAATTGAAACTTAACTCTGAAAATTACTTTTGAAAAGTCATTGCCCTATCAAGTACAAAATACAACTGCCTAGCATGAAATAGACTGAGCAGGGAGTGGAAGGGAAAGAAGTGACAGAGAGGGGTATGAAAGTCATAATGTTGTCAAAATAGAAGCCTGAAACAAACCTGAATTGATATTATTGACTACTGCTTTGTCATAAACTTACGAACAAATGGTGTAAAGAACGGTACATTTGTACTTCCATAAATGTAGTTACTTAGACTATGTAGCAGTATTTTATATGGCGGAGTAGATATTGTTTCACATTGGCATAGATGGACAAATTATTGTGATATACAGCTGTTTGAACAAAGAACATACAGGCACATGCATCAAGCAAAATACCGGTCGCAAACGGGCAGATTCTCAGAATCTGACCCTTTGCTCCCGGTATTTTTGCATTTGGGATGCATCATCCCAAATGCAAAAATCGCTATTTAAGGAATCTCAAAATTGGGATTCCTTAAATAGCGATTGCATTTAAGGAATCCCTAATTGAGATTCCTTAAATGCAATGCATTACAGTTTAAAAAATAGCGATTTCGCTATTAGCGTGAGCAAATTACCATGAGGCTGGACCTCATGGTAATTTGCGAAAACTGAGAAAAATGCACTTCTTTGCATTTTTCTAAGTTACATGTTGCCCACACACATGCCCTTAGAGCATGTGTGTATGCAACATTTGTGCAGAGTGAACATACATGGGTGCAATAGGGTGTCATTTTGACACCCTTGCACCATCGAAATTGCGGGAGCAATTTGCGAGTACCTACTGGTACTCGCAAATTGCTCCCGCAATCTCTAATTCATTCCTATGGGCCTGGAGGCCCATAGGAATGAATGGGAAGACATTCCTTAATTGCGACTCGCAATTTGCTAATCGCAATTAAGGAATTTGTGGGAATCGCTATTTCTTTAGCGATTCCTACATGCATAGGGTTTTGCTATTCCTTAATTGCGATTCCTTAATAATCGCAATTAAGGAATCGCAAAACCCTATGATGATGCATGTGCCTGATAGAAATAAAAGTCACAAAGTGAGACTATGATGAAATGTGAAGCCCTGATCCACAGATATTACTGGAAAAGCAACTAGAAAGTATCACAGCTGGTTCGTTTTTTTGCTGTACCAATTTAGGGGAATTTAAATTGATTTTCTTTTGTGAGTAATTATATTCTTTTTATCCTTAACTCGTATGCATTTTTGAGTCATTTGTTTGAAGCATTTTACATCCGATCTTGCTCACTGATATTATCTTTCCTCTACTTTCAGTGAGACTCCAGTACCAGATCTTCGTGACAAATGAATGTTTCTAAACAGATGAAAATTGACAGATCTCCTATTTTTCCCTATCTCGACATATGGGACTATCATTATTTTCTAAGCCTGGAGAGAGCTGATTACTCTGTAGGAACCTCTTAAGATGATTCTGTTATGTCTGTCATTTTTCAATAAAGTAGTAAAGCATTACTCCTTTGCTTCCTGCTTGTTACAAGTCTCCAGTTCCTCATTAGGTTAAAGAAAATACACAATTTATTTGATAAACAGATAGATCCTAAAAGGTTCTGCCCTATGGTCAGGCTAAAGGGACAATGGTTGATCCTGACTTCATCAGGTAGAATTACATGTTTCTTTCTGTAGGTTTAACATCTGCCTGGCATACATGATTATGGTAGAGAAGGATGGTAAATACAGGCACCAGTAAAACAATGTGTTGTGTCTAAACCTCACCAGGATCATTTGAATTTGATCAGAATAATACATTGCTATTGGTTATTCATTGCACAAACTAGTACTGTTTAGGGCTACCTTCTTTATTTTATAATGAGCACCCCCCACCTGCACCCTAAAGTATAGTATTAGTGACAAGACTTTAAAATTAATATTGATCTCCCATGAACCACAACAGTTCATGAAGTACACGTTAAACCGTGCATCGGCCTCATAAAAGGCACATTTCATAAACAAGCATTGATTCTACCAATCTGCAAAAATGAAACATACACATTTCATGGCATTTTAATGTCTATACAACTCAGATAGAACACACTATGGACAACACATCCACATTTCCCATATACCTCGTCAACCATTCTCAGACAGACACTGTCTAAATGGTATGCCAATATATGTGTTTGTAAGTAATCAGTCAGTAAACAAACATGTTTATTCAGACCTAAGTCTATAAGTGCTTCCAATTTAAATATGACATTTTAAATACAGTTCACCTAAAACAATGACACTACATTACCCTATTGCACAATGTAATTGAGATAAAAGTCATCAAGCATCAATCAATTAATACCCTTTAGAGACTCCTGTAATGCTGATAGGTGTCTTCCTAATGCACATACAATTTCTAGATGCCTCTCTACTATTTAAAACATAGCCATTTGTCTGCAAATTAAATTTCCAAATTTCAGCAGGATTCGCCTTAGTAAGGCTTCGCAATTTGCTAAAACCATAAGCAATCAAAACAAATATGAGAGGATTCACATTTTACCTTCAATCCACAATTGCAGTTTATGCTGCTTTCTAAAATTACAATTTTAGCACCAGGACGCCAAAGAACTGAATGGATGCAACTTGCAACAGTGCAAAGCTCATGGCTTCATTTGGAAGGACATCTATGTATAGAAACCAATCACTATTTTGCCAAGATTGTTTTACCAGCTGAGAAGATGTTTTACCCTTTAGGCTTCTCATATTGCATTCATGGGCCTTTATTTTAAATAGACCCCAATGTTCTATTGTCAATATCCAAGTGTGTTACTCATTTAGAAGTATAGAAGCCCTTTTACATATATGTTAGGCATGTTTCTAAAATTTTTAGCCCCGATTTAGTTTACTATACAGTATCTCCTGTTGTCAAAGTGTGTCAATCTTTTGAGTAGTGCCATTAGCAAAACAAATCCAAAACATGAGGTTTGCTTAAAAGCTCCATGCAGTTAATTTGGTATCCATCTTTATTTGATTTGATTTGTAATTTATAAAGTGTAGCAATTACCCTAAGGCATCAAGGCGCTAGAGACCGGCCATCCAAAAACAGGATGGAAGGGGAACTGTCCAAATAAATGCTAGACAGAGAAAATCCAGGTCTTAAGAGCCTTTCTGAAAGGGATTGAAAGGGGAATAGCCCTAAGGGCAAGGGGTAGGGAGTTTCAAAGCTTGCTTCCTGCCACTGAGAATGCTCTGTCCCCCACCTCCTCTTCTTGGTTCTTTGTACAGCCAGTTGCATTTGGAGAGAAGAGTGCAAGGGTCTGTTTGGGGAATGCCAATTAACCATTGTCTTTATCCTTGACGGGTAGGGAGCATGCAGTGATTTATGAACCATACAAAGTGATTTAGAACTAATGCGTTTTTCAATAGGTAGCCAGTGCAGGAATTCTAGACCCCTCCTGGTGGATTGTTTCCTAGGAATGTCCAGAACGAGTCTCGCCAGTGCGTTCTGCAGCACTTGGAGTTTATACTGCATACTCTTATTGGCGACCAGGTAAAATGTGTTGCAGTTGTCGAGCCTGGACATTACCAAGACCAGTGCTACCTGTATTCGAGCTGGTCGTTGGATAAGAGGGAAGATTTTTTTAAACATCCTTATGAGCAAGGAGCATGTTGAGATTCTGCGGTTCATTTGGATATTAAATCTGAGTTCAATATCCATCAGAACTCCAAGGTACTCAGCCTTCTTGCTCAGGCCAGGACAGCATCCTAAGGATTGAGGCCAGCAGTTACTGTTCCACTTAGATAACCCTGATCCAAATATCATCACTTCAGTTTTCAAGTATAGCTTGGAGAGCAGTAAAGGATGGCAAAAAAAAAGATTTGTAGGCTTCTTCCCTCTTCAAGATTCCACTTGAGTTTACCACTTAAACACAAGAGTTCAGCCCCGTGTTGACATTGAGGGCAAATCATGTTGAGAGTGGTCCTAAGGCATGCCCACCATTTGTTTATTAAACTTCTTTAGTCCACTAACTGAAGAGAGTACGCTCAACTGTAGGGAGTCAATATGTTCTTTCCACTGCAAGTTCTTCCAGAACCACAGCCAAAAATATTTATACCTGCTGACTGCTTCTGTTTTGCCTAGGTGCCATTTATGTTTCACATTTCCTTTTCCATGATTATCTTCAGTTTTTTCTTTCTATAATATTTGTGAAATATTTATTTCTGAAATAGTTATCTCTGCAGTCCATAATGACCATGTTGTCTGCATATAGGAGACATGTGATATGGGTCCCATTCATTTTTGGTCTAAAACTGTTTGTAGTAGCCAAGACACCAGGTAAATCCACTTCTAACATTGAGAATAGCAGAGGGGCCGACAGCATCCTTATCGAAATCCATTATTTATTGATACTTTATTTGACACTGCTTCTTTAGAAGATGTTTGGATGTAGTCTGCTGGTTCTAAATGTATATGATTCCATAGAATGCTGGAATTTCTCTATCCCTTTGTCTTGATGCAAGTGTGAGTTGGCAGTATTGGGACTAGCTCAATTTGATTTGCTTCTAACTGTTATACAGCTAACACTTTCTCAGCATTATAGTTTGTGTTTCTTGGATAACATAAATATCAGAATTGTGCCAGGCTGATTCCATGTACACTGTCAGGATATGTTGTTCTGCAGTCTTCTTAGCTCACGGTGAGCCATCTGCAGCCTTAACCTGTCCAGTCAACAAATGGAATATGCAACCTCAGACCATGGCAGCCTTGAGTCCCCATGGTTTTTTGGTAACAGATCTAGAACCCTTGCATTTGGTTACTCATGCATACCCAAAGAGATACAAAATGTGTAGTTTCAATATTTATTAAAGTATGATGATTCTTGAGTAGAGCATTTGCCCTGCGATAATCAATAGAAGGAAACACATTAGCGTAATAAGCATGATGAGAATTATAAAGAAGGGAAATAATTCAAACATCTTGTTATAACAGAGCATAAATGTCTGCATATAGGTACTGCAGTATCATGTACTCCTGGCTAGAGCTCCCTAATCTAATGTAAGCAAAGCTGTCAAATCCCTGCCAGGTGATCTAACTCTCCATTACCTAGGGCTAAGTGAAATCAGGGTGCTAGTCTTGGTCAAAATCTGGGCATTCATCCTTGCTGGAGTACACAGGAATCAACTGGGCTGGAATTCTGACATGTAGTGACCTTGCAGTGTTAGCAAAATCCTTCTTTAACTTAATCAAGGAAGTGATGCTGTATATATAATACACATCATCCATGCGGTCATGCTAAAGCCCTAGTCAGGCTGCTATTGTTTATTTTGATGTGATAACTCGGTCACCTTCAGGGCAATACCAAACAACAACATTTGTGCAGTAAACCTTATCCTCTTTACTGAGTGTTCAAGAAATTGTAATAGTGTGCCTATGAAGTGGAAGTGTTAGCAATGTAGTTTCTGAGAATATTATGGTGGGACAAAAAAACAATCAAATGTTTGTGAAATGGCACTCTTTTTAAGCAAGAAGGCAACTTTAGAACATGAGCATGTAAAATGATGCTGTTTCTACCTGGGTCTATCCTAAGCAGGTGACACCCACTTCTTCAAAACTATGCTAAACATAAGGTAAAGATCCATAAAACCCTAAAATGATAAAAAGCATTGTGATTCTTCAATCAAAGAGCATAGCAAAATCCAAAGTGTTAAAACATTAAAATGGGATAAAATTCAGACATGGCCCATGCAGGTAAGAGCGGTGGGGTGGTGGGGCCGGGTGGATGTGGATTTTTATGGAGGATGACTAGTGAAAATTAAATAAATATTACATTTTCTCTCATCATTGTCTGTCAAAATCCCTCCCAAGCCGGCCCCACCGAACTTACCTGCATGGCTGCAGCTGATAAAATTAAAAAATATTAATCATTTAAAAGCAATTTAGCATATGAAAATGAGGCCGAAATATCACTACCACAGCTCAAAACTGTAAAGTTGTATATGTCTTTTAAGAGGTAGATAAAACTTTGCTGTTCTAAGCAACCGCAGACGATGTTCCCAGAGGCACACATTGGATCAGGTGCATAGAGCAAATATGTTCCAATCCATCCCCCTCAGCAGCTGCCGAAGGAAGAAGGGCTTGTGCTGAATTCAAACAAGCCAAGACAAGATCCAGATCACTCGGAGCTGAAACATTCTAGAAAGGTTTATAAAATACATTCATAAATAACAGCAAGTTCAGAGGACAATTGTATAAGTGAGCCTTTAGAAGGGCCTCCAGCAGTTCCGTGTCTAGAGATTGAATCTGTTGGGCTCCTAGGCATGTGTCCACGGCACAGTTGAAAGTAAAAAACATACAGCGGAATATGGTCTGCATGCAGTGTAGCCAAACAGACCGAAAGGACAAGAACCAATGTTCATTTAGTTCCTGAAGCAAGAGTGTGCCAAAATACTGTATCATGCATTGACGACACAGGAGCACATGTGGTAGTGCCAGTTCCCTTTGGCCTCATGATCGGACATCCATTGTGGAGCAGAAAAAATAAAAGCACAGTACTCACAATCAGGAACAGGTCGAGCGGAAGACCTCCAAAACCACTTCAGAGCACAGAGTGTATAAATGATGAAATAACTCTGAAGACTGTCTGGAAGAGCCAACCAGCTCAGAGCCAAATTATCTGAAAAGGTGCACTACTCCCATGGTCCTAGACATGTTAAAAATGCGGTGCACAATCGCACTGAAATGTAGTGGGAAATTACTGTGGAGTAGAGACCGTATCCCAGAAGAAGACCTTGGAACTTGAAGATCATATTACTACTTTGAAGATGCTACATCCACATCCTTTTGGGACAATAAGACTTTCAGACTCCTTAAAGCATCAAAGTCAAATTCAAAAGCTTTATCAATTGGCAAAGCATAGCCTCCCTAACTGTGCTGGCAGATTTAAACAGTACTTGTATTTTGCCAGGACACCTATCGGGTAACCGCCCTTTAAAAATCACCTTAACATAACATAACTCTTACCAGTTAGGCAACACCCAGTTCCATGCCACAGCAAGTTGATCAACATCAAATAACTACCATAGGAGAGTAATCTGAAAGCCAGATGGATCGCAAAAGCTGGAGAACCCTTCAGATATCAGAACAACTTTGCCTTGGTCACATATGCATGCATCATGAAGTGAAACTTCCCTACATATTAAGGAATTCCCTATTGTACTCTTGCAGTAAGTCCAGCTAAGAAATGCTTCAGTCTTGACATTCCTACAGCGGTATTTGGGAGGTAAGATCCATGACTTGTGCACATCCTTCTCCTAGAGCTTCATATTTGCCTTTGTGTTGGTGTTGTAAACAGTATTGGAAGTGAAATGTCGAAATTGGCAGATAAATAAACTAACCCCAGGTGGCTAATTCCGCTCCGCCAGCGGAGTTTGCAGAGTTTTGCCAACTACGTGCTCCTTTGGGAATGTAGAGTTCAGGCAGAAACTCCGACTCCGCGGCATAGCGGAGTTGGCCCCTGCGCCCACGCCTGGACAGGAAATGACATGTGCAGTCCTCCCAAGATGTACAAAGTAGTATTTTGGGACCAACGAGGAGGAGACCACGATTAGGAGGAGGGCTGCCTGGAGACGCCAGAGCATGTATGTGATTATTTTACAATTTGTTTTAAATAGGGTGGAGTGGAGCGGAGTATTTTTCCAACTCCAGGAAACTCTGCATAGTGGCACTCTGCTAACTCCGTCCACCCCCCAAATTATCTAATCAACAGAAGGTATTTCTACAACATTGAATGGTAATTTCCCCACTTCCACTATGTGTAACATAGTCCATGTTGCATCCTTTCTTGCCATGATGGTTTGCTCTTTTGTAAGATTATAACGTAAAAACAAGCTAGTGGCATTAAGGTGTTGCCATGGTAGGCAACCAGCACACAGTGTCCGAAGAGTCCAGCTTAGCAATAAAATTTCAAATGCAATCTATTTAGTAATTCAGTTAGAAATAACACAGTTTTAATTAAAGCACCCAGCATTTGGGCAAAGCTGGTTCTATATCCACTCACAAATTATTGCTACCCAGAAGGCAGAAGGATAGTTCTTCAAACTAACAGAATTGATCCTATCAGGAGAGGGGGAATTAACATATATGAGTCTGTAAGAGAGAGTTCATTTAGCACAAAGCTTAAGCCAAAACGGAAAGTTCTGGTTCAGTAAGAAAGATCTCAGTACATCAGCTACTGAATGTAGCATCACAGATAGTCTAAAGCCAAAGGATAGTTTGATACCTCAAAATCAATCAGAATAAAAGATTCTCAGCATCACACAAAGTTTGTGCACCAATGAGCAAAAAAAATTAAGTGTGTTGCACTGCAAAAAAGGAATTGAGTGTGGCATTCCTCCTTTTGAGTTTCTTCTTTTAAAAGTTCATGATACAACATACGAGTGATGTGACATCACACCACCGTCGAAAGACCATCATGTGTTCATGATATGTATTAAGTCACCTAGATAGTAAAAAAATCAACATATTTCCCCATGCTTGTCATGAGAATCGAGAGATTCACAAGTCTGCATCAGTTATTCGTAGGAAAAAGAAACATAACAGCAATACACAAGACAGTAGAAATCATGGTACTTAGTCCTACGTTTCCCATGGGAATAGTTTTCAGAAAAGAAAAAGAATGTGCAACTGCGGTACAGGGAATGCAACCATATGCTAAATCACTGAGCCAATTAGGGAAAAGGTCAAAGCTAAAATCATGTCTCAACAAGAAGCCATTAAGTTTACTTCACATTTTCTTCACTTTATCATTTCTAAAACATTATTAAATAAAATGAAATAATAATAACCATGAGAAATTACATGTAATATTTAATATTCACAAATTATTACTACACTAGTTATAATTGTGAATACCTTACTACTCCAAAATTCATCACTTTTGTATAAGTGCACATTTTCTAAGTTAAAGAAACAAAATCATTTTGAATAATTTACAAACTATATTATCTCTAGCATTATTCTGCAAAGTTTCAGGCTCATAGCTTATTGTTTACAGGCTATACAACCTATGTTTCTTTGCAATGTATTCTCTACAACAGCATTTTAATGGCACTGGGTCCCTTCATATATGGCATCAATTCTCACCCTTTTTATATGCATTAGTGTAAATTTACAAATGTAGCTCTATATTACTGTTGCAATTTTTTTTATCCCATCCTCGTCGCCAATGTTGCAATCAAAGATGATATCGAGGTGGTAGATCCAAGTTGATGTTTATTAGTTGATTACAGGATGGTAGTTACATAGTAGATGAGTTAGATCAGGTAGATATATGGTCCCACCAGGAACTGCATCTCTGCTGCTCAGCCCACTCTCTCCAACTGTCATACCTCCCAGTCAGCCAGGCACACCAACATTCCATACAATCATCATGCATTCCATCATTCCATTCACATACCCATGCATACTGGCTAAGCAGCAAGATATGTAGATACAACAATTACATTAAAAAGCATTCTTTTTCAGAGCTTCTGCTACTCTTATCTCTTTCACTTGTGCCTATCGAATGTATTGAACGTTCTGCATCTCGAAATCTTTTTGCTCAGAGCTTTTCAATAATTCCTTCAATATCACCCTCCTATAGTGCCTCTCATCTCTCCATAGCCCCTCTGTCACATGTATTATACATCACGCACATACAGAGACAATGAATCATATGTGTGTAAATCAGTTTATGGAAAATGTTACTTAAGGCAAAGGGGACTAAAAGGTGTAGGATTCACATGTTATCCATACTGGTAGGCATTTTTTAAAAGTGCTTGGTCTAGAGAAGCACAAAGTCAGGGTTCAGAACCTAACACAGTAGTTGGTGTTGACTTTAATAATAAGAACTATTTTTACCCAAACAATTTTTTTTAGAAGCATCAGGATATTGAAAGACTGAAGACAAAACATAACTTACTAACTTGTACCATGCAGTTTGCTTGCAGCTCTTTGATGGCAGTTCAAAATCCCACTGATCTAGATTATGATTGTAACTTATGAACTGCACAGTAGCAAAAGAATTTCTGTGGCAAACGCAGTAGCCCATTGATCTATGCACATGAAAAACTGTTTTTTAGAATGCATGAAACACAATATTTGCAGCAGTCATATTAAACAGCTGTGCTACTATAGATGAGTCAAACCTGCCAATAGATTAAAATCCCATCTCTCATCAGAAGGTGCATTAATCACTGAAGTTATCTTGACATTGTTGCCTGAAAATTGTTGGTTATACAAGGAACTTTACAGTGCTTTTAAAGCTGCTGTCCACTCCCTAAAATCTTATATTTATTTCAATGTCTTTCCACCCCTATCCCGCAGCACCAAATACAGGGCCTCCAGCGAGACCTCACTCGCTTCATCTGGGGCGGACGTAGGCCGCGATTCTCTTATAAGACCCTCATGTCGCCGCGAGACAGAGGGGGGCTAGCGTGCCCTAACCTTTTGGATTATTATTGGGCCTCGCATCTCCACTTTGTCTCGGAGTGGATAGCCGTTGAAAGCGAAAAGATCTGGTTCCATATGGACAGGACCGTAACTGGATGCTCCATCTGGGACCTTGCGTGGCACCATCGTACAGAGCGCTCACGCAGTGCCCATATTGCAGTACCTACTAAAACGGTTCTGGATATATGGGACAAGGTAGCAGTGCGTAAGAGACTAACGACCTTCCCCTCTCCCCATACCTCCATTGCAGGTAACCCACTATTCCTTCCAGCCTTCCATTCACAAACATTCGCCAACTGGCTACATGGGGGATGCAGAGTGATCGGAGACCTGTAAGGTGAGGACACTTAAGACATTTGCCCAGTGCAGGGAGAACTTTTGTCTCCCACTGAACGCGAGACTACAATATGCAGAGCTGCGACATTGGGTGTTCTCACCTGAGATACAACAGGCCGCTGTCCGACCATTCACCCCCTTTGAACGGCTGGTCCGTTCCTTCGATGAATCAAAGGGCCTTATTTCTCGGACGTACCAGATCCTACAGCACCGTCCAATGCTAACTGCACACTCGTATCAGCGCCAATGGCAATTAACGTCAACCACGGAAATCACACCAACACAGTGGAATCGCCTTTGGCGAGATATTCCTAGCGTCAATCGCAGCATCCCGCAAAGGGAAAATGCATATAAAATTATGACGCAATGGTATTATACGCTTACTCGACTGCACAAAATGTTCCCTGCCATGTCCCCATTGTGCTGGAGGTGTTCGAATGCTTCTGGGGATTTCATTCACATTTGGTGGGCTTGTCTGCTGTTGACCCAGCTCTAGAAGGAAGTCCTTAGTCATATCAAGGAGGTATTGGGCTTTCCTCTGCCTGAGTCTGCAACCAGGATCCTTTTGGGCCTTAAACCCACCAACCTAAAGGCACTTACCCGCAGCAATTGGACTATAGCACCTCATATTCTTGGGGCGGCTAAACAACTTATAGCATTGTATTGGAAAAAAATGGAACCTCCCGCAATAGCTGCTTGGTTCACGCGCTTATGGCATGTAATAACCATGGAACTTTTTACAGCGCGACTGCAATCACTCAACACCTGCTTTACTGCTGTTTGGCGACCCTTAGTCCACTATCTCTGTAAAATAGACCATGTGCGTTATCTACCCTCCAAGCTTAGAGCGTTACGACTTTTTGAAGATGCCATACTCCCGTCGGACCCCAATAGACTCCTTGCGTAACCAGACCAGCCTTGGGCGACGCTCCTTACGGCAAGCCTCAAGATGTGCGCTCTCCACACCATGCACTGCTGCGCGTATATACCCGTCCGCCTACCTAGCCACTTTTATTGCTGCATATTTCCTTTTTTCTCTTCTCCCCTATTCTTCCGACACTTTTCTGTCCCTTCACTATTATCCACTTTAAATGGGCCTCTTACCCGTGTTCTTACTATTCTTGTTGTTACACCAAAAAGGTCCTGAGACTTCACACACCACTCTCGCATTGCTTTATAT
Source organism: Triturus cristatus (assembly GCF_964204655.1). Taxonomy (NCBI): domain Eukaryota; kingdom Metazoa; phylum Chordata; class Amphibia; order Caudata; family Salamandridae; genus Triturus; species Triturus cristatus. The sequence continues at coordinate 1,560,823,436 of NC_140591.1, forward strand.
GCAATGTCAAGCGGCCGGCCCACCAAGAGTTGTAGGCGACAAGCTGTGTTTTCAACTGTCTCTTAATGCCTTTAGATATTTTTGGAGAGCATTTGGTGAAACGCGGCCCGCCCTAAATGGGTTGTAGGCTTAACGCTGTGTCGATTTGGACCTCTGTTTTACTTTGTTTGTACATAATAAAAAACAGATCTTTTAATAAAACTGCTGCCTGCAGACACCCTGAGAATGCCATGGACCCCTTAGGGTCCACGGACCACAGATTGGGAACTGCTGCTCTAGATCTTCTATTATTTCAAGTACTGTAAGAATGTCCCAGTCATCACAGATTTTACTAGAGGTGATAATGTCATTCAAGGAATTGCGAAATGCATACAGTATTTGCAAAAGTTACTTTGGGCAAAACTAATCATATAATATCCTTTCCCAAACAATGCTATGAGGAACCGGAACAGTAAAAATGGTCACCCAGGAAAGGTATCTTGGCACTTTGTCTGATGGAGAATGGGGTGTTAAACAGGCCTGGGCATAGTTCGCGGAGTTTTGCTATGAAAACTTCACGAAATTCCGTGAGTGGCATTGTGAACTGCAGTTTGTGTTGTTATTCCTGCAGCTCGTGAAGAAAACTCCATAATTTCCGCGAACGGAGCGAAGTTCACCACCCATGCCTAGTGTTAAATCACAGGAGTGCATTCTGAGAGATAGTGTCCATTTAGAAGCGGGGAAAAAGACTGTCACAAATAGAATCCAAAGGATGAGGAAAAAAGTAACAAAATTGTAATCTAAAGGTATAGCCATGGAGGAACAAAGTACATAAGCCAAGTGTAAAAAACACGTAGTATATGTCAGGGAGGAGATTTAGACAAAATATCAAGTCAAAACTGTCTACTTACACAAATATTGAGTTGTAAATATCAAAACACAGAAATATTGACAGTAAGAATATTGCGGTATAAAAAATTGGATTTTAAGGTAAGAAATATCATTTTTTAAAATATAGAAGTCATTAATATTGTTTGCAAAAATACAGTTGTTTAAAATATAACACATGTAATTAGTGTTATGTATTTTAGTATACAATATTAATATGTGTGATGTATTATTTTTATATCAGTATTGTTTATGTTTTTTGATATATGTGTTAAATATTTAGTAGTTATCAATTTTATTTTAATTCCATTTTATGTTTTTTAGTTCCACAGCAGGTTGTGGGTTTATAGGGGAATGGGATGGGAAGTCATTTAATTATAATATATATTTTATTTATTTATTATTATTAATTTATTGTATTGTTATCTTGTTAATTGTGGGAAGTAAGTTATTATGTATTAATTATTAATTGGTTGTTACTTAACATTAATTAAATGATTGGTATGTAATTATGGTAATTGTGTACTTTTTTTAGGAATGGGTTGTGGGTTTTATGGAGGTAAAGGGTGGCAAGTAATTTATTTTTAATTAATTTATATTAGTTGTTAGGTATTAATAAATAATTAATTGAACACTGATATTGAAAATTGTGTAATTAATTTAGGTGTGACTTGTGGGGTTTATAGGGGTGAAGGGTGGAAAGTAATTTATGTTTAATTAATTAATTAATAATTAGTTACTTAGTATTAAATAATTAATTGAACATTACTATTGGAAATTGTGTAATTAATTTAGGGGTGGGTTGTGGGGTTTATAGGGGTAAAGGGTGGAAAATAATGTATGTTTAATTAGTTATTAATTAATTGACAATTAATATCGATTAATTAATTGATAATTAATTAGGGTCATTATTTATTTTTGTTTTTGGGGGTTTGGTTTTATAGGTTTAACGGGTAGGGAGTAATTTAGCTTACTTAATTTATAATTAGTTGTTAAATACGATTAGTTTTTATAATTAAAAATACCTTTTAATTGTGTAATTCATTTTTTTACAGTTTAATTTTAGGTGAGGTTTGTGGAGATTATAGGAGTAAAAGGTGTCAAGTTAATTATTGTTTATGTGTTTTAATTTGTTTTTTAATTACTAATATTTATTTAATTGATAATTCATTATGTTAATTAAGGAAGCACTTTTTTTTAAATTTAGATATGGCTTGTGAATTATGTGGTGTTATAGGGTAGGAAATAAAAAAACTAAATGTATGTAATAATTCATGCTGTTTTTGTCAAGTATCTTTTTATTGGTTTTAAAGAGAGTGAAATGCACAGATATGCAAACATAACATGTAGGGGCAGGAGATCCGGACGTACAATAACAGCCGAACAGTTCAGTAAACAAATAGATCGGATACAGTTTGTGAACTAGCAATCGGCCATTTCCAAATAGTATGAACAGTCAACAATTGGCTGTCACTCACCCATGCCCCCCATATAATTGGAAAAAAAAATTGAAACTAGGGTGTCACGGTCAATTAAAAAAAGTATAAATAGTTGCTGTACAAGGGCATGGATTAGCCTCCGGAGCACAACTCTGTCCGAAACTGCCCGTGCGGAACTCGAGGGTGGTAGTGGGAGTTTTAGACATGGAAGAGATGCAGAGCTCATAGCCTTGGGCTGCATGCAAACAGAGGTAAGCCCTCAGATACATATTCAACTAGGGAGGCCCACACATAGTCAAATCCCTTGCGGGCATCTTCTACAATGTTGGCCATTCTCTCCATCTCCAATGCCTGCCATAATCTAGCATACCATTGCGTGAGGGAAGGGGCCTCTGATTTCTTCCAAGCCACTGCCACTGACATCTTGGCTGCACCGAGGCAGAGCCACATTACCAAGCAGTCTCCCTGCATCTGGCTCTTTAACTTGGTGTCCCAGATCCCCAGAAGTGTGTGTTAAAGCGTGTCTGGTAGTGGATAACCCAGGATGTGTTTGATTTGAGCTAGAATCTCCTTCCAAAAGGGCTTGATGTGGGGCCAGTCCCAACAGCTGTGCCTAAAATCACCCAGCTGCCCGCAACCCCTCCAATACCTGTCGGAAGTGCTAGCGAAAATAGAGTGTAACCTTTGGGGGTGGAAATACCAGTCGAACATAAATTTATAGTGGGCCTCCCGTAGAAATATCGAGGGGTTAAACTTGAGAATATTCCTATAAAGCGAGGTCCATTGTTTCTCCTGTAGAGGGGTATCCAGTAGTGTATCCCAAAAACATCAATGTTTCAGGGCATGTGGGGAGCTCCACTTCTGTAGAAGGGAAAAAAAAGGAGATGTTCCTTTTGAGGAGGCCCCAGGCAAGGCACATTTTTCGATAGGGAGGAACTTCCGGGTAGCGGCCAGCTGCATTTGCAGTTGTGGCGCTCATTGTTGAAGTTGCAAATAATGAAATTCCTCAGTAGCAGGGAGCTGAAAAGCCTTGGAGCATTCCGTGAAGGAGAGTAGTTTCCGCTCTTCAAACAGGTGAAAGAGAGCAAGGCAGCCCCCCTCCCGCAATGCATCAAAAGGACCTTCCTGTAAAGCCAAGGGAAATCTGGATTAAAGTGTATGAGCATGATTAGGGAAGGAAAGGTGGTGAGAGGAGTGGTCCTGTTCAGGACGTCCCAGACCCCCAAGGTGGTTGCCATAGGCATGCTAATGTAGGTGTTGCATGATCAATGTTGTTTGCGGTGCCACAGTAAGTTCCAAATCGTTCTTCCTGTTATTTGTTGGTCCATATGGAGCCATAGCTTATCCAATTCTTGAAGGGACCACTATGTGATCACCCGCAATAGGGCCACCCTATAATAACCCAAGAAGTCTGGAAGGGCCAACCCACCACCCTCCCGTGGTCTCATCACCAATCAGTTGGAGAGTCTAGGCCTCTGTCCCTGCCAAATAAACTTAGTGACCATTGATTTTAATTCAGACTACAGCGCTCTTTCCACTGGGATCAGAAGGCCCTGGAAGAGATACAATAGCCATGGAAGGATATTTCATTTTATAGCGTTTATCCTTCCAATCCACAAAAGGTAGGCCGTTCGCCATCTGGCGAAGTCAGCTTTAAGTTGATGCAACAGCCGGAGGAAGTAGCATCATTAGGCAGTGTGAGGTTCAAGAGAAAAGATTTTGAGTGATTCACCTTAAAGCCCGAGACCCGCTCATATGCAGTAAGCTCTGCCAGGATCGCCGGAAGGGAGGATTGTGGTCGCGTAACCGGGACGAGCACATTATCTGCGAAGAGGGATATCTTGTGCTTGTCCGAGCCAAAAGGGAATCCTCCTATGTCTGGATTGGAACGAATGCGCTCTGCAAAGGGTTTGATGCTGAGTGCAGACAGGAGGGGGGATAGAGGGCATCCCCCTGGAAAGAAGGTAAGACTCCGATGCCTCCCTATTTATCAGGACCTTAGAGAGCAGCACATGCTAATTTGCCTGAACCATCCCAATAAAAGACTCAGCAAAACTAAACTTATGGAAAGTGCGGGTCAGAAAGGGCCAGTCCACCTAATCAAAGGCCTTCTCTGCATTCAGCGCGAGAGGACCGTGTTCTTTCTCAATGATATCAACTACCCGTCTTAGGTTATCATGGATTTGTCTCCCCTAATAAAGCCCGCCTGATCGGCCTGAACCAAGAAAGGCATAATGTTTTCCAGGCGAGTAGCCAGGATTTATGAGTAGAGTTTAGCGTTCAAATTAAGAAGCGTGATTGGCCTGCAAGAGGTGTACTGGGAGGGATCTCTCCCGGGTTTGGGGATGACGGAGATCAGGGCTTCGCCCATCGAGGGGGTCACCCAATGTGGGGTAGCGATGTCATTGAAAAGGGTCACCAGGCGAGGAACGAGATCCGGAGCGACTGTACGACAGAAGTGAGCATTGAGGCCATCAGGGCCGGGCGCTTTCTGAAGTTTAAGCGAGTCAATAGCCTTCTGAACTTCCTCAGTGGTGAAGGGGCTCGTCAACACTTTGCTTGTGGAAGCGTGTACCTGGGGCAAGCTGAGGCCCTCTAAGTATTGGTCTTGGGCCCCCAAGTCCGGTTGGTCCGCCATATACAAAGCACAATAAAAGTCCCCGAAAGTTTTGGCCTTGTCTGGTTCACTCTGGTGGAGGACCTCTTCACCATCTTTTATACTTTTGATGTAGTTCCTTTCCTGCTGCATGCAGAGCTGGTGTGCCAACAGTGAAGCTACCTTGTTCCCTCCCTCATAGCTGCGTGCCTGGAGGCGTGAAAGAATCTTTTCGGCCACATTAGAATATATTGCTTGGAGTTTCCCTTTAACCTGGGTGACTTTACGGAGAGTTTGTACCGAGGGTGAAGCCTTACGGGCGTCCTCCGCGGAGCGAAGGAGGAGTGTGGCCTCTAATTAATACATTTGCCTCGAATGACCGCCTTAAAGGCATCCCATGTATTAGCTAATGAAGTGTGATCCGAGTCATTGAGGTCAAAGTAATCTTTAGTTGCTTTACACATTTTATTTCGGAGAAGTCTATCTTTGCATAGGTAATTAGGAAAGTATCACCTGGCAAATTTTGCACAAGGTTCAGAACAAGCTATGGTCAGTTCCAATGGCGCGTGGTCAGAAAGGCAGATATGGTGAAACTGAGAGCCCACCACCGTAGGGAGGAGGGGTTGACTCAAGAAGGCAAAATTAATTCTGGATCACGTCCTATGTGAGTCGGAAAAGAAGGAGTGATCCTATCAAGCCCAGACCCCGTAAAGTTGCTTATAGTGGTTTGCTGAAACCGCCCCTGTCGCCCTCTAGACATGTGTGGTATCCAGTGCCAGATCCCATATCAAATTGAAGTCCCCGAGAAGTATAATATCACCGCTTGTAATGCCCCCCAGGGCAGATAAGAAGGAATGGAGGAAATCATGTTGCCCGGTATTGGGGTTATAAAGCATCACAATAGTACACTGTCTGCCCTGTATTTCCCCCCTTACAATCACAAACCTCCCTTCTTTGTCAGTTGTGGTGTCCTAGTGTAGATAGGGGATCGAAGTGTGAAAGAGCGTGTGAAAAAACAGCACCACCCTGTTGTGTTTAGTGTGGGCTGAAGAGCGAAAAATTTGAGGGTAAGCCTTGTGATTTAATCGGTATTCCTCTGTGCGGGGAAGGTGTGTCTCCTTAAGAGCAACAATTTGAATCTGGTGATCCTGTAAGAATTTCCAGATCCATTGCCTCTTATCTTGTTAGGGAAGTTAAGCCCCTTAACATTCCATATCAGAGAGTTACATCCCGCCATTGGACAGAGAAAACAGAGCTGTTAGGCCCCCCTCTTCTGCAGCGTGCCCATCACCGTCCTTCACCTTCCCCCCACCCTGCATCAGCAACCCAAAAAGAAAAAGCAAAAAGAAAGACCGGGACACCAAAAAACCAATAAAGAAAAAAAGGAAAAAGTGAACCATGTCCAACATAGATCAAAACTTGCTCTCGAAGGTCCCCGCTCGTAGAGGTTAACCTCCTAATGAGCACAAAAAACTGGGGTGGACCAAATTCCACCGCCAAGGCCCATTATCAGTTGGGTAGATGTTAGTAACAACAGAAGCTAGTAGCTACTCAGCTCTTTGGTTGTTGCATTCGGCATCATGAGCTCACATCTGTCTCTGCTTCGTGTTGGTTAAAGTGGCAAAACCGTTCTCTGTGCTCCTCAAAAATCTAGGGAAACGTCACCCCACAGAGTTTTTGCCTGATCCCCGCTGCTGAAGCCAAGGACCACCTCCCTGTCTCTTCTGGCCCAACGGCGCCTCCGTTCTCCTCACCTCCAGTGCTCGTGACATGTCTGGTACCTCCAGGCCCAGAATAGACGCTGCCTTCTCTAGTTCCATGCAGTGATGGTTCTTGAAGTCTATCAGTAACGCATTGCGTTCGCTCAAGGCTGCAGTGACGGGTTGGAACTGTTGTTGCCAGGCGAGGGTGGTTTGGGACACATCTTGATAGAGAGAGCACTCCATATTTTGGAAAGAAATGTTATCTAGGGCTCGGGCCTTCTGAAGGACCAGCTCCTGGATTTTGAAAGAGCTGAATTTCACCAACACGTCCCTGGGTTTTCTGGCTTCTTCTGGGACTCAAGGGCCCAGTTTGTGCACTCTTTCCAGGCGAACCTCTGATTCTGAGTCTCCAAGAACTGAAGAGAGGAGCCCCATCATAAATGCCTCTAAATCCAGAACTTCGCATCCGTCCTCGAGGCCCCTCACATGAATATTCTCCCGCCGGGAGCGATTTTCATAGTCCTCGCACTGGAGCACCATGGCAGCTATCTGAGCACGTAGGTCTTCGGATTGGGCCTCCAATTGTCGAACGCCGTCCTCAAACTCCTGGTGTTTCGCCTCAAGGTCTAGAGCGCGGGTCCCAATGGAATCAACATCAGATTGCAAGGCCAGCAGTCGGCCCCCCATTTCGGCCTTGAAAGCATCAAAAGAGGCCCCTACATCAGCCTTAATGTCATCCCTGAGTTCCTATTTGAATTCTCAGAGCAAGACCAGCAAATCTTCCCGTGTCAGTGCCATACTGTCGTCTGTCATTGACAACTCATTGCTAACTCCCCCCTGGGGGCGAGGGGGAGATGAAGCTGGAGACCTTTGTGGGTTGTGATTTTTTGGGTGGCATAGGAGATCTTCACCCACTGGCAGTGTGGGGACCCTCCTCTGCAGGAAATAGCATCGGGACTGGGAGCTGCCTTGGCCCGCCAAAACCAGCCTAGACCAGGTGACCAGGAGGAACCACCGTGTCGGGCCAGAGAGTCTCAGTGGCACAGCGGTGTGATGTCGAAGGGACCAGAGCCCGTCGCCATAGAGAAGCGGGTGTGGAACGAGCAAGTTGACACTCACTGTGTCAGGAACACTCCAGCAAAACCAGGATGTTCACACAACTCAGGGGGCCCTGCCGCACTGCTGGTGCCGTCTGGAATTGACTGAACCCCGTCTTGCATCTGTTTCCTCAGAAATGTATCACAGGAATCACAGGGGGACCTCACTGTAGACCGCCGTAGCCCCTCTCTGCGATGAGATTGGGGAGTCTCTCATGATACAGTTCACGCAAGCGTAGCCCATGCGAGAAGGGTGGAAGGCATCTCAGAGCCCCCCAGGGGCATTGGGTGGCCATCGAGTCCAGGATGGGTATCAGGAGTGCAGTGCCCTTAGCTTCGGCTTTCCTTAACTTCGGCTTTCCCACGAGGTGCAGAGCAGGTGCCTGTCTGTCACCATCTCAGGGTCAGGCACTGTGAAAAAAGTTTTTTAGCCAATGAGGGACTGATTGTCAGCGCAAGAGCCACTCGCTCCTCACCGCAGCCGCTGCACCCTGGCTGCTGAGCTCTGCTGGGCTCATAGGCACCCCCGCTCTCCAGGGAATCCGCACTCCAGTCTTCAGAATAACCGGAGGCAGGACGCAAGCTCCCTTGTGGAGGGCTCCGGGAAAGCAGAGCATCGACAGTTCATCAAAGATCTCCAGGTGTACAAAATCTCCTTAGGCGTCGTTCAGCTCATTATTCGCTGGGACCACTGCTGCGCTCACCACTCCAGCGGATGTCCCCACGGCCAAGTGAAAAGGGAGCCGCCATTTTGTCAAACCCCACGAGTCTCCTCTCAGTGAAAATCCTTTTTTCTCACAGTATGCATGGGGGGCTATCTCACCAACCTTTTCAGCCTCTGGGTGTCTTAGGAAGGTAGGCAGCCCGGATTGGAGCCTTTGACGAGCTCTATGCAACCATATCCGCAGGGCCTGGCACTAAGCCAAACAAAGTTTCTTCCGGACTGCCATGTTGGTTGGCCACGCCCCATAATTCATGTTTTTGTTTAGAAATAATTTCAAATTAAAAATATACATTCATTTGAAAATTATTTTTTAATTTTATTTAATACATTTGTGGGTATTTTTCAGTTGTATTTAACTTTATAAGTTGTAATTGTTTTTAATTTTTAATATTAAATATATTTGTATTTAAATGTTAACATATTCATGTAGAGATGAAGCGGCACACATAGAGGTAGGAAAATGTAGATTTAATCCACAATGAAGCCAGCTTTAACAACAATGATGAGGAGACAACTGGTTCAGACAACTGTTGCCTCAAGAATATGGAATTACCCCAACATTCGACAGCAAGTTGAACACAAGTAGAACACTACACAACTTTCCAGCCAAAGAAATACATATGAATAAAACAAAAAAATAGTATATACACAATGCTTGACTATATAATGCATATGATGCCCAACATCAACATAACATAAATCAATTCTGAACAAAATCTTTCAGTTTCATGGGTACATTTTTAACACGTGAACTTCTTATTCCTACATCATAGTGTTCACCCATAGGTATAACCCAACCCATAGGTTGAGTTCTACCTTGTGCCACTTGATTACTCAAATCAGTAGTTGCCCTGCCCAATACGATTCCTGCTCACACTGGCATCAGACTCAGTCAAAGACGAAGTGTTAAGACGTGAAACAAATTAGCAGAACCAGCAATCCATTCATAATCCTCATCAATCGTGCTATGAGAAAATGCCTTTCTCAAACTTATCCCTTCTTCCAAAACTTCAGAATACTGATCATTCATGATCCCATGTAACTCCTCTCCAACATGAAACTTGCACACAAAAATACATCTAAAATTCCATATTTTCCCACCTTTTACACTTACTGGTTTACTAAAAACTTCAATCAATGTCATAGGATCAGACCATTTGGAAAACTTCTTGTTTGATAGGCCCCCAGATATGACATGGACCAAATCCCCCACTTTTAATTGAGACTCCTTATACCGGTTCTTAGAATTGTCATCTACCATCTTATCTTGGAACTTCTTCACATGCTCCCTGACTTTAGCAAAATCCAAAACTGTATCATAGGAATTTTTCGCTTTCAACCACCAAGGAATATTCAATCAGCTTTATTTGATTGTAGAATAATCATAAAAGCACAATGCAATGTTGGAGACAATATATACAAACATTAGATTATAAAAAATCCATAAATTTGCAATGCAAGTCATATCAAATAAGGTTAAAAACACAATTTGCATCATGATTTGATTTCTGCATTTTATCACCAGCTTTAAAAATATTAAAATTGAAACGGTCAACTGTTCTTCTCCTAGTGATTGTAAAAACAGAAAAGCAGGCCGGCATTGTCTTTTTTTTTAAATTGGCAAAATCCACCTATACCTATTGTGAGAGTAAAATGCACAAAAAAACAAGGCGTGGATAGTCGATTGAAAGGACACATCATCGCAAGGGTATTTACACAACTCCGTTGACCAGTTGTTTTGGGCAGGAAAAGTAACAAGCCTATGAATAATGCCCAGTCTCAAACGGGTCAACAGAAATCTATCATGTTCTCTTGTAAACATGTTTAGATAAGGCTGAAGTCTATCATCTGCCACTATTAACTGATGGGCTTGAACCGACACTTTTTGGAATTCTGTGTGTCTTCTCTTATTATCCAGAAAATATAGACAGCTAGTTTGAAGTTCTTTCCTATTTACATCTAGTAAACTAAGGGGCTCCGAAAAAAATTCAGGATGGCCGAGATTACCAACAAAGTTTTTAATCTACTCAAGACAGCTAATCTTTCGTGCCCTATCCAGTTTACCACAGTCTATAAGTATCTGTCTATTAAGCTGCAGCGAGTCCGAAGTCCAGATTCTGTGCCACTGGAGTACGGGTTGGATTTTACATATATCCGTTATATAAGACAAGCCCAATTCAGTGTGGCAAATGTAGATAGAGGTGCTATTATGGACAGCCAATAAAAACATTAAAAACCTGTTTTCAATACCTTGAAGTGAATTGACATTCTCGTGGCCCCAACTTCCTGTCCCATAGGTGGCTATAGTGATGCATTTCGCCTTGTAGATCTGTATTAGGACCTCTGGTTCCCGTTTCCCCAATTTCTTTCTAAAATTAAAAAGCGCGGCTACCGCTTTAGAAAACAGTAGCTTCCTGGTTCTAATAGCCTGGGTCCATGTCCCCCTCCTATCAAAAAGTATTCCCAGGTAGGAAAAGGTTTTACAACAGTCGATGTATTACTTTTCGAGTGAAGTAGTGAAGTGGGTCTAAAATTTATATTCCTTGTCCCACAAATCATCAACAGGTTTTAGAAATATTAACTTTTAGTCCTAGTTTGGCCATATAAACAGCAAAACAATCAACTAGCCTCTGCATCCCTAACGGGGTATGGGACATCAGGACCGCATCGTCGGCATACATTAATGTAGGTATGGGTCTCTTACCCACTTGTGGAAGTTCCTGACACTCTCTCTCCAGCGTACTTAGATTAACTTCGCTCAACTCAAATTTCAGGTTCATCGTCTCAATATCTTGTGTAGTAATCGTAATGGCTACAGGCTCCATCTCTGACATCAAAATAAAATCTATTGCTGAAGATTACCCCTGCCCGTTATAAGTGGGATTAAAAGGCACGGGGTTAGAGCATAACATATTGGCGAAACCCAAGTCTGAGTCGAACATAACTTCATTAAGGATATCCCCAATTTTATTGTGTGCAAAGTGCTGAAAGGGATGATCCTTATCCCAAGATAGACCAGAACATCCACTATCTAGATGATCACAAATATTACAATTAAAATCACCTCCCCTTATGATACACACGTCTCTATGTGATACGGCTTGAATGTTCTGTACAGTAGTGCTAATATGTCTCACTACCTCCTCAAATCTACTGAATGAAAAAATATTATAGAAGTTAACCACCAATAAACAGAGTGTCCTGTCTATATATAATGACAGGACCAGAAAATTAGCTTCATTGCCAATTAGAACAGATTTTTCCAAGTTCAGGAGGTTTGACACGTAAAGAGACAAACCTCCCTTGGCTCCCCATATGCTGATGGAATAGCAGAGCTGTGAAAGGTTCTAAAACCATTTAAGTGTATGGGATCCAAGATCCGGGTCTCTTGGACAGCTAATACATCAAACTCCTTGACAAAATCAATCCAGGTATGGTCTATCACCTTTGTTTTTAACCCGACCACGTTCCAAAAACATAACTGATGGCAATTCCTCCTATCCTCTCTCTTTGAGGTTTTAGGTACTCCAATTTTGATCAAAGAAGGAGGTGGCTGAAGGTACTGTACTTCCAGTGGTTTAGTGGTTAGATCCATGTTGGTAAGGCAAAGAACTCCCACTCCCTCCTCCACGTCCTCCTTATAATCACGTATCTGTCCAGTACTATCCCCATTTGAGTCTCCTACATTATTATCGGGCTGAGATTCAGAAGGCTTTTCAATGCTAGGGCTTAAAAAAATGGCCGAGAACATATGATTCCTGGAGTTGCACGTGATTAGTCAATCGACCTGATCTAAACTATGGATGCCTTGAATCTATTATGAACCTGGACATTATACTGCTGTTTATAGTTTACTGGATGAGGGGCTATATGTATCGTTGGATGGTAATCACTTGTTGGTTGGTAAAAATAACCCAAGGGGTGAATGTTTATACTGGCTTGTGAAATGCCTTGTTTGCCACCCCTAGACAAAATCATTTTCACAAACCGGGGGTTGGCAAATGTTAAAACCACGCAATCACCACTTAGCCTTTTTTGTCCTCGCCCTACCCAACTAATCCTTCTCACCATCTTAAATTCTTTAAATAATATCTCAGAGTAGCCTACCTTTGTGCCTAACCAACCTAAACTTTTATTTCTCAGTGAGACCCATGATTCTTCAGTACCCTGTGGCAGTGTCGGGACGTTAGCTAGAATCACAGTATATGGTGTGGCTGCCGGTGGAAGATCTAATGTGCTAATTGCCTGATTATCCCGCTTAAAATGAGCTCCCACTTTACTCTTATCGGCAACTGCCTGGGGTTGTGGGCCAAGATCTAATCTTTTAATCAATGGGTACCTTTGAAAGTGATTTAACTCTCCAGAACTCTGGCCGTTTGTCATGGGTAATGGTGCAGACGTTTGGGGTTTATATAACAGGTCAAATTTTGGTGAACTATCACTTTCCATGCCATTATCTATAGGAGCCCTTTTGGACAAAGTCCCTCCTGATATGTTAGAGCTCTTTAACTGGCCTACTTCTACGGTAGACTCTGTTTGATTAGTTATTGAGGACACCAAAACATCTAACTTAGTGGTAACGGTGGACATAAATTCTCTAATGAGCTTATCTAAAGACTCCAATATGAGTTTCACAGATTCCAATTCAATAGTCAAGGAGTTTCCACTTTCCACTACCGGAACACCCCTAGTGCTTTGTTTAGGTTTTGATTGAGTCATTTCCTTCTTTGCTAATTTTTTAGAAGCTTTGCGACTCGGGAGTGCGGCCCAAGAGACGGGGTTTGAAGAGGAGACAGTTACGGGTTTTACGTTTCTTGGGCGTTTATCTGGTGGCTGTAACACACTTTCCTGTTCACAGCCCGAGATGTGATCAGAACTTTCCAAAACACAGCCATTTATCTTGTCATCCTTTCTCAATGGGCTTAAGTGAGTGGACGGGATAAGGGATAGACCTGTCAAGAGGGCTTACTACTGTGGCTTCCGCTACTATCTCTCACACTGTACTTAATTTCTCCGTATTAATAACTTCCTCCACTGAAATCATTTGTTTTTCTATGTCCCCCATTACTCCAGTCAGATAGTTTAACAAAGTCTGCTTTGGGCCTTCCATCCTACTTGTTTTAGAAATGCCCTGGGCAGTCCTTTTTCCCATTTTCAGGCCGATTAGATGAGGCAATGTTCAAGGAAATTTCAAATTTCAATAAACGGAAATCAATAAACTTGTTTAAACACGTCACACCCCCCCAAACAGACAGTTCTGACCTTACAGCAATTACAGAACTTTACTAACCCAGGTATTTACCGTGTCTATGTCCACTGAAGGAGTCTCAGTGCCCCCGTATGCATTGACCATGTACAAACAAAACTTTTTTAACAGTCTCTTACTGAATCAGGGTGCCAAGAGATGTGGCCCAGCCCGGCCTCCTCCGGTCTATGACGGGCATAGACGGGCCCGTCTTGGCACGGTCTTCACCCGTGCTGAGCCAGCGCATGTCCCGCGTTGCGTGGCCGGCTCTGTGTACTTGTAGTGTCCTCCAGGAAGTGTGTGCAAGGTGCTGCAGTGCCTCTCAGGGTTCAGGGTCCATGAGAAAGTGCAATGTGCCAGAGTGTTACAGTGACTCCTTATACCGGTTCTTAGAATTGTCATCTACCATCTTTTCTTGGAACTTCTTCACATGCTCCCTGACTTTAGCAAAATCCAAAACTGTATCATAGGAATTTTTCACTTACAACCACCAAGGAATAAGTTTAGATCCAGGTCTCCTGCCTCACAACATTTCGAAAGGAGATAACACTGTGGCAGAATTGGTTGACGTCCGATAAGTAAAAAATTTCTCCACAACATACCACTTTTAATGGCTTGCTGAATAGGCCCCTTAACAACCCTGTTGCAGCGTTCTACCTGATCATTAGCCTGAAGTTGATATTGAACAACCTCTTATCTAGGACACCACATCTTTTGAGAAAAAATTCAAGTTCTTTACTTGCAAATTGTGGACCATTGTCGGTGATAAGATCCTCCAGTAACCTCGCATGACAAAAGTTGTCATCAAGAAACTCAATAACCTGCGCTGATGTCATCTTTTCAATTTTCAACTCCAGTCATTTTGAAAAATAGTCCACAAGATCTAACGCATACATATCCTTGCCAAGATACGTACCAAAAGGACCCAAAATGTCACCCCCCCATTTTCTCCAAGGTCCCTGAGCATGTTTAATGGGTATAACATTGACGGTTAATGGTATGACAGAATTGTCACTCCAAACACAAGGAGAACATTCCCTTACCCACTTGTCAACCATACCATCAATCGCGGGCCACCAGTAGAACTCGTTTATCCTTCTCCCACCAGTGGACATTCATACATGACCTTCATGGGCCAAGGCATGAATCAACTCCTGAAGTTTCCATGGTGGAACAATTTTGTCCCCCCTCATGACTATTCCATGGAACACATAAGCTCCTCACAAATTTAGAAAAATGAGGCTAGTTCTCCACTCAATTTCCTCTCTTCAGGCTAACCTTTGTGCAAAAACTTCTGAACTTCACTCAAAATACAGTCTTCTTTCATAGCTTCTTTCCATTTCTCCTCAGAAATGGCTTTAGCTGAATGATCCTCTCCCAAATTTCTATTGACATCATCCATAGTATAAGCCACATCACATTGCTCCTTGTCCTTTAATTGGGATACATCCGCTAAAGGTAGACGTGACATACAATCTCCATGAACGTTAACCCGACCTGGAACACTTTCAACCACACACCGGTATTCCCGCAATTTGGCAGCCAATCTCACTAAATGAGCCGTCAATGTTCTGTCTCAACCAGCCGCAAAGATATTAATCAATGGCTTATGGTCAGTTTTTAATCAAAATCTGGTTCCACCCAAGTACACTCTAGCAACTCCTTCTTTATAGTAGAGTAATTGCATTCAGAATTACGAAGCATTCTTGAAGCATATGATGCCATATATTCACCATTACTATCCTTTTGCATAAGCAGCGCACCCAAACCCATACTAATAGCATCCACTGATACAATGCATTATTTACCAATCATATAAGATTAAAAAAATTGAGCACCAACAATTTCTTTCTTTAGTACATCAAATGACAGTTGTTGATCTTTCCCCATAGACATCTTAGATTTTTCTTTAATAATAGTCTTAACGGACGCACTTTAGTAGAGTAATTTTGTAAAAATTTACCATATAATTCAGTTAGACCTAGAAACAACAATAATTGCTCTTCGGTTACTTGTGCAGGGGCATTAGAAATACTTTGCTTGTGGTTGAATTTAGACCTGATACCCTTACTGGAAATTTCATAACCCACATACTCAACTTTGTTCTGTCTAAATTTGCATTTAGAAAATGTCAAAGTTAACCCTTTATCTTGCACTCTTCTTAACCCATCCTCAAAGTTCTTATCATCCTGGAAAGCAATAGCTCCCTTACTACCTTCCTATAGCTCCTTCATTAAACGCTGAAAAACAGAAGCATCAATTGGCAAACCAAACGTAATTTGCATTTTCCCATAGGACCTGTTGACGCTGCTACAGCCCGAAGTGCTGAACGGAATTACACCAAATTTGGCAAAGAGGTAGTCCTCAGTTCAGACTCGCGCATTTTGCTTAAATGGTGTAAATCCGTTCAGTAGTCCCTGAGAAAATCAAAAGTAAAATCACATATATATCTGGGCGGAGCCTAACCACACATCTCATCGTGAGATCTGATTGGCTGTCAGAACTTCATCCAAGAAGTGTCGGCAGCCATCTTGGGACCAATATACATGATAGCACCTCATTAAAAAGCATTGCAGTTAATAGAAGGTTTTAAGACTTTAGTTACATTATAAATCATTTGTTGATGGTACCATACTCATTTTAGGAATTGTGGTGTGTTCTAAGGTGATTTTACCATGTGAAAGAGCCTTCTACTGTGATATCATGAATCATGTTTGGGAGAAAACTATTTTCTCATGCTCTTCCCACAGAGGTTTGGAAGGTGATCTATAAGCTAAACTGAGAGCATATCTTCTGTAAATTCACATTATCTTTCTCAGTCATGTGAGAATGAAGTCTGACATTCTCAGTAAAACATGTACATCCAACAAGGGCAGAGACTGTCAGTTGATTCCTTTGTGTGTTACTGCAGCTTCCCAGAGTGTTCTAAAGAACAACTAGAGTGCTAACAGTCCTACTTATGACAAACGTATGGCACACCTGAAGCCATCTTGGTTGGAATAAAGTGGTAACTCTTAAAACATTTAATTTAAAAAGGAACAAAATGAGGGGGTTCATTTTGCCATAGAAAGTATGATTAGTGCTGCAGAAAGAAAAAAGAGGGCACGTTTTTAGTGACTTCTCAAATCCTCTTCTATTTTATTACACAATTCTGACATGCAGGCTGAAACATGCACTTTCAATACCACCAGCAGACTTCCCTGGTGAGCAGTAGCTTTACTACAGTGATCTAATAAGTAACTAGAGTGCTAACATTCTGAATTTATGGCAAATGTGTGACACATCTGAATGCCTTCTTGATGGAACCAAAGCAAAACACTGAAAGTATTTCCTACTGAGGAGACTGCAGTAAATGAGGAAATTAGGAAACTTCATAACAAATAAATCTCCCAAGATGGCCACCAGGAAAACAAAAGAGCACAAATATAGCCCAAATATCACCCAGATGTAGCCCAAGTAAAGCCCAATGACAGAATGTCCCAGAGTGTTCTAACGAACAACTAGAGCGCTAACAGTCTTACTTATGACAAAAGTATGGCACACCTGAAGCCATCTTTATTGGAATAAAGTGGTAACACTTAAAACATTTAATTTACAAAGGAACAAAATGAGGGGGTTCATTTTGCCATAGAAATTATGATCAGTTCTGCAGAAAGAAAAATTAGGGCACATTTTGACTTCTCAAATCCTCTTCTATTTCATAAACAAATTCTGACATGCAGACTGAAACATGCACTTTGAATACCAGCAGCAGACTTCCATGGTGAGCAGTAGTTTTACTACAGTGATCTAATGAACAACTAGAGTGCTAACATTCAGAATTTATGGCAAATGTATGACACATCTGAATGCCTTCTTGATGGAACCAAAATAAAAAACTGAAAGTATTCCCACTGAGGAGACTGCAGTAAATGAGGAAATTAGGAAACTTCATAACAAATAAATCTCCGAAGATGGCCACCAGAGACAAAAGAGCCCAAATGTAGCCCAAATATCACCCAGATGTAGCCCAAGTATAGCCCAATGACAGAATGTCCCAGAGTGTTCTTAAGGACAACTAGAGCGCTTACTGTCTTACTTATGACAAAAGTATGGCACACCTGAAGCCATCTTGATTAGAATAAACTGGTAACACTTAAAACATTTAATTCAAAAAGGAACACAATGAGGGGTTTCATTTTGCCATAGAAATTATGATTAGTGCTGAAGAAAGAAAAATTAGGGCACATTTTGAGTGACTTCTCAAATCCTCTTCTATTTCATTAAAAAATTCTGATATGCAGACTGAAACATGCACTTTTAATACCAGCAGCAGACTTCCGTGGTGAGCAGTAGCTTTACTACAGTGATCTAATGAGCAACTAGTGTGCTAACATTCAGAATGTATGGCAAATGTGTGACATATCTGAATACCTTCTTGATGGAATCAAAGTAAAAAACTGAAAGCATTTCCTACTGAGGAGACTGCAGTAAATGAGGAAATTAGGAAACTTCATAACAAATAAATCTCCCAAGATGGCCACCAGAGACAAAAGCAGCACAAATATCACCCAGATGTAGCCCACATGTAGCCCAATGACAGAAGTGTGCAAAACACTTTTTTTTGTGTATTTGCAGTTTTATGTAGTGCAGACTTTTCAGGTATTGGAGCTTTAAATGAGCATTGGTTACATCACACAAGATCAAATTCTTTTTGGTTGTAGACATTGGGGATTAAGTGATTTGACCAGAATCACTGAATGTTGAGCTGAAGCAGAAACTCCAACCTGGTTTCCCAGTTGCAAAGTCTGCAGCTCTGGAAGTAACACCACATCCTCTCCCCTATGTGCAACATTTAATCAAGTGGTCAACTGGATAAAAAAACATAAAGATTACAAATAATTTAAAAGTTCTTTGTTGCTATTTGAAAACTCAGATAATATGTCCTCATTTTAGTTTTTTAGAGCACTAACCATAATTTTGATGCAAATAAGACGCTCTCATGTATGTAATTTCTAAAGGAAATACTCTAGGTCTTACAGTTTTGATTACATCAAAATGACATCAGGCGTTCCACACTTTTGTAATAAATATAGAATGTTAGCAATCTAGTTGTTCATTGGGATACTGTTGAGAGGCAGAGGCCAGGGGCACGGACTCTGAAAATTGAAGGCAGGTAGGAGAGTGAAGAGGCAAACATTTGACCACACTGGGCAGGCACGAAGGGCAGTGGCAGCACAACAGACTATGGAGGGCAGTGGAAAGGGTGGCAGGGGCAACAAACCAACAATACAGGACTGGCAAGAGAGACTGTGGCAATATAATATAATAGACCATTGTGCGCAGAAGGAAGAGGCAGTGGTAGTACAACTATACATGCCAACAGACCCGTTTCAGCCAGGAAACGTCCAATGTTTTTAAGCTCAAATGGGCTTTATTTGATCTGCCTCCTGTCTACAATCTCCAATCTTTTCAATATAACTCAAAGGGGAAAATCAATACCCCAGTTTTTTTTCAAAATCTCCCTCTTCCCAAGTTCAAAATGTTCGCAAGTATGGTACATTGGATCATGGTAGGCAGGAGGAATTGGGGTAGGGACATGGACTCGGATAACAGAGGACAGGAGGAACATGGAGAGGTGTACCAAACTGACCTTACAGGGCAGGCATCAGGGTTTGCAGCAGCACAATACACCACACAGCGCATGTGGGACGGGAGTGCAGCACAGCAATCAATAGAAAGCAATAGGGAGGGGACAGGACCATGCACATGGACAAGAGAGAACAGAGGGGAAAGAGGCAATGGTAGCTAGCTGACCATAATGGACAGACAGGAGAGAAAGCTGCAGCATAACAGACCATAAAGGGCAGGAGGGACGGATCAGGGGCATTACAATGGAACAGACAAGCCAGGAGGGAGGGAATAGGGTTCTGCACATGGAAACAGAGGGCTGTGGGCAAGGGGGCAGGGCAGGAGCAGCAAGATGACCATGGAGATCAGGAAGGATGGGCACTAGAAACAAGACACACCATGGAGAGCAACAATGAGACTATGATGGCATACACACAGACCATGGAGTGAAGGTGGGAGGGGAACAGGGGCAGCTAGCTGACCACACAGGAAAGGTGGGAGGGGCCATGGCAGCACAGAAGACCATGCATGGCAAGCGGGAGGGTTAGTGGCAGCACAATGGCTATGATGGGCAAGGAGGAGGGTGCAGGGGCATGCACAAAGGACCATGGAGGATAGAAGGGAGGGTCAGGACCTGGGCTCAGACAAGAGAGTTCAGGGGAAGGGGCCTCACAACAGACCGTGCGGGAGAGGCAGGAGGAGCAGTTGCAGCACAACAGACCAGAGAGGGCAGAAGGGTGTGGCAGTAAAATGGACCATGGAGGACAGGAGGAAGGGGATAGGGGCATGGCATGTGAACAGGCAGGGTGGAGGTGGCAGGGACAGGTTACAGTCATCTGACAATGCTAGGCAGGTGGGAAGGGAGTGGCAGCTCAACAGAACACTCAGAGTAGATAGGAGTGGCAGGTCCATGGAACATGGTGGGCAAAAAGGATGGAGCAGGGGCATGCACAAAGACATCGAAGGGCATGGGGAAGGAAATAGGGGCAGCAAGCTAAGCACAGAGGCTAAGCAGGAGGTCAATGATGGGCCATAGAATTGGGCAATGGAGGGCAGGAGGAGTGGACTGGAACATCATGCTAAATGGAGGGCAGTGGCAGCACACCAGACCATGCATGGCAGGAGGGAGGAGGCTAGTCCATGGATTCAGACAACAGAGGATAGGGAGGAGGTGGATGGGCAGCAAGTTAACTGTTCAGAGAAGGTGGGTATTAGGAACTTTATTGTTTTTAAAATGTGTGTCTGTGAAACTACTTAAAATATGAACAAGTATGCAGCATAATCTCACTTTTATTCAGGAAGAAGAAAACGTTCATGACCGTGACTCCGGGCTCACTTGGCAGAAACACCCCCTGACCCTCCACCCCCATCGCAAAATGTAATGCCCTTGAAAAGGGTAGGTGGACGCAGTGTTATATACAACATAGTCCTGAGAGCACGATTGAAAATGAAAACTACATATAGTATATGGTATAAACTATGCAACAAAAAGTGTGATATAAGATGAACCGGGGCGTGAAATATAATATGCATTAAATTGTGCGCAAAGACAGATTCATTGGAGAGCGCAAGATAGCACAGTCACTAGCGCGT
Organism: Triturus cristatus; assembly: GCF_964204655.1. Taxonomy (NCBI): domain Eukaryota; kingdom Metazoa; phylum Chordata; class Amphibia; order Caudata; family Salamandridae; genus Triturus; species Triturus cristatus. The sequence continues at coordinate 1,560,844,310 of NC_140591.1, forward strand.
GCTATGCGATATGCGCCTTGGAGTGTAATGTGCACAGGGCAGTGTTGTGTAACCTAACTAGTCTCTAAAGTTGTAATATAAAATATGTGCTGGGGAGTGTAACGTTGCATATGCACTGTGACAAAGATATGGATCCCAGATTGTAATATGTATGGCATAGCGCTGTGCGTTATAGCATAGGCTTATTATAGGTTTCAGGGGCGTTATAGTTAGCTGGACTTTTCACTCATACAAAACCATTGAAATTCCCCCGTTATAGTTAGTTCAGCTAACTATAACTCGCGCGCCCGCAATGCACTGCTGATGATGTCACATATTACATCACTCATGACATGGTCAGTGACATCACTCATGACATCACTGATGACATCTCAAATGACATCACTGATGACATCATCCAGTGAATGTGTGTTTTTCTGAAAATTACATATGTTTTACATATGTATATCTCAAGGTCGATGGAAGAATAAATGGGTATAAGTGTCTAAATGGATGATTTGTTTTTGAAAAATTGATTGTATAACTGACTGATTAAGTGCATCTTAGTGAATACATGGCTTAGTGAGTAATGTTTAAATATGTAACTATCTGTATCAGTCTCTCACTTTGTGTATAAGTGGCTGCATGGGTTGGTGAGGAGCTACATGAGTGTCTATATAGGTTATTAGTTGTTTTTTTGAGTGTCATTATGAGTGTCCGAGTGTCTGTATGGTTCGGTGGGGGGTATTACATAGTGCATAGGTGCATGAATGAGTGACCCACTGTTTGTATGTGTTGAAGAAAGCATATGTGCAGGACTGTATGGGTGGATGAGTGTGTGCATGGGTGTGTTAGTGAGTGAATGACTGTCTCAATAGTGGCTTTATGAGTAACTACATATGTTTTAAACTAGTACATGTGACTATTAGTGTATATAAGTGAGTATATGTGAGAGTGAGAGATTGGAAGAGTTCCCGTATGAGTAAGTATGTGTTTCTATAAGTGATTGTTTAAAAGACTAAGTATGTGTAAGTTTCTGTAGAAGTAAGTGTGGTGGTGTGTGTATAACTGTATATGCAAGTAAATGGATGTTTGATTCTTTATTAGCATGAGTGACTATGTGTGTGAGTAACTCTATGGATGAGTGGCGTTGTTTAACAGGATGTATAGGTGTATGAGTACATATGATGAGTGAGTACATGTATGAGTGACTGTATAGGACTGTTAATGAATGAGTGGATGTGTATGTGGATCTTAGAATTACTGAATAGGTTGTTGTAACTGGTATTGGTATGTTCATTGTTTTGAAAATTTGAGTTTCTATTTTTGAATGTGTGTATCAAAGGTTATATTAGGGGGAGAGGAGGTCTGCCACTCTATCACAAGGATGATGTCATCAGTGATGTCATTTGGGATGTCATCAGTGATGTCATGAGTGATGTCACTGACCATGTCATGAGTGATGTAATATCTGACGTCATCAGCAGTGCATTGCGGGCGCGCGAGTTATAGTTAGCTGAACTAACTATAACGGGGAAATTTCAATGGTTTTGTACGAGTGAAAAGTCCAGCTAACTATAACGCCCCTGAAACCTATGGTTTCTTCAGTGAATTTCTAAGGTTTTTTAAATGCTAATTCCTAACTATAACGTGCCTGAAACCTATGGTTTTTTTCAGTGAATTTCAAAGGTTTTTTAAATGCTAATTTCTAACTATGCCTACAGAGATAGGACATGTGAAGAAAGAAGAAAAAACGCACAGAAAGAAAAAAAAGAAATGCAGAAAGAAGCAACAGAAGTCCTCAAAGATGAAGAAAAGTGCAGGAAGAAGGATAACGTGCAGAAAGAACAAACAGAAGAGCAGAAAGAAGCCTTGTTGCAAAATCATCCGGTACCCTCAACTTTTTCAGATGGATACTGGTGCTAATTGAGTCTGACTAACCAGTCCTAGAGCCAGTGCTATGTAAAAAGACACTCAGAATACAGTGGAAACCCCTACATACACTAGGGAACACTATGCGTTGGGGTCCCCCTGTGAATAGCATGACCTCCTCTGTAAGCCCCTAGTATATAATAGGGCAGGGGATTAAAACTACCCCTTAAAAAGCGCCACAGGGCGTGTTTGCACACATCACCTCAGGCCCCTTCCCCTACGTTCCCCACTGTCTACATACGCCCTGTGGCTGTTTTAAGTTGGGAGATTAAGTCCGCTCGAATCCTGGGAGTCCCTAGCGTCCAACTAGCCCACTAGGTACCTCCAGTAAGTGCCACAGAGCTGCGTTGCAGAGAGGTGTAAAAAGGGGCATGGCCTAGACCACCTCTCTGCAACGCAGTGCAGTGGCACTCACTGGAAGCACCTGGTGGGCTAGTTGGCCCCCAGGGTCCCTCAGGATTGAAGGGGAATTATTTCCCCAACTTAAAATGAGCCACAGGGCGTGCTTGCACACGTTAACTCAGGCCCCGTCCCCTCCCTTCACCACTGTGTAAACACGCCCTGTGGCCATTTTTAGTTGGGAGATTAAGTTCATTTGAATCCTGAGGGTCCCTAGCGTCCAACTAGCCCACTAGGTACCTCCAGTAAGTGCCACAGAGCTGAGTTGCAGAGAGGTGTAAAAAGGGGCACGGCCTGGACCACCTCTCTGCAACACAGTGCAGTGGCGCTTACTGGAAGCACATGGTGGGCTAGTTGGCCCCCAGGGTCCCTCAGGATTGAAGGGGAATTATTTCCCCAACTTAAAACGCACCATAGGGCGTGTTTGTGCACGTCACCTCAGGCCCCGTCCCCTCCCTTCCTCACTGTGTAAACACGCCCTGTGGCCATTTTAAGTTGGGAGATTAAGTCCCCTTGAATCCTGAGGGTCCCTAGGGGCAAAATAGCCCACTAGGTACGTTCAGTAATCGCCATTGCAGTGAGATGTAAAAAGGGGCACAGCGTGCACCACCTCTCTGCAATGCAGAGCAGTGGCGCTTACTGGAAGGACCTGGTGGGCTAGTTGGCCTCCAGGGTCCCTCAGGATTGAAAGGGAATTATTTCCCCAACTTAAAACGCGCCACAAGGCGTGTTTGCACACGTCACCTCAGGCCTCGTCCGCTCCCTTCATCACTGTGTAAACGTGCCCTGTGGCCGTTCTAAGTTGAGAGATTAAGTCCCCTTGAATCCTAAGGGTCTCTAGGGTCAAACTAGCCCACTAGGTACCTCCAGTAAGCGCCACAGAGCTGAGTTGCATAGAGGTGTAAAAAGGGGCGTGGCCTAAGAACACCTGTCTGCAACGCAGCTCCCTGGCGCATACTGGAGACACCTGTTGGGCTAGTTGGCCCTCAGGGACCCTCAGTATTTAAGGGGAATTAATTCCCCAACTTACAACTGGCCAGGGGGCGTGTTTGCACAGTCCTGCAAGGAGGGGGCGTGGCCTCCAGCACGATGCCAGTCTTTTATTTATTTTTATTTTTTAAGAAGTAGGGCTGTGTGGCCCCCCTTCTTTTTCTAATTTATTGGCCCTATCCCCCAGGGCATACACCCTTTTGGTTGAAAAAAATTAATTTGGAATGGGGCCGCGTAGCCCCCCTCACAAGGCCTTAATCGGCCCCGGGGACCCCAACCCCCGGGTCATGGCCTTTTTTTTTTTTAATACGTTGCCCCCCATCCCAGGCCACTTATGGCCCCGGGGACGCCATCCCCCGTGGCCGGCCTTTGTTTTGTATTATTTTTAAAAAATATATATTCATAGAAACACCTAGGACATGCTTGACAACCCGTATGTACCTATCACCATGACGATTTGCGTGATATTCATTAAAAGGTGACTATGCATACAATGAATCCACGTGGAATGTATTTACACCGCTAGTGAAGCTCTGACGTGTCTGACGCCCTACCGTGCCTAATCACGGCGCGCCCGCCGGTGGGTGTTCTCCAAGTAGACACCCTTGTCGTTTATTTATACAAACATGGGTAGCTATTGACGGGCACATTTAATACACATGCACACCAAGCCATTCAAAGGGGATTCGACAAAAATTCGACCAAAACTATGCAAGAAACCCCCCTCATGGTTAATAAAACACACATCCACCTCCGGATGTGTAATACTTTTTATTTTACTCTCTGGGAAGGAGACGAACCTCACTTGAGAGTCACAGCGTGCTCCTGGCTGAGCCCAATGCTGTGTTACACCCACCAGTGCCCGCAGAGTGCCACACACCTCTGTGTTGTATTCCACCAGCTAGTGAGTATGCTATGACACTCTCTTGCCCATGTGCACTGTAATTCCGCCACGTGAATATGTCATGCCACACTTGCCTTCGCACGGATTATATTGCCCCATCTAACGTGCCTTCCTCGATTCCTATGTTATAACGCATAGCGCTATGCCATACATATTACAATCTGGGATCCATATCTTTGTCACAGTGCATATGCAACGTTACACTCCCCAGCACATATTTTATATTACAACTTTAGAGACTAGTTACACAACACTGCCCTGTGCATATTACACTCCAAGGCGCATATCGCATAGCATGCGCTAGAGCCTGTGCAATCTCGCACTCTCCAATGAATCTGTCATTGCGCACAATGTATTGCATATTATATTTCACGCCCCGGTTCATCTTATGTCACACTTTTTGCTGCATAGTTTATACCATATACTATATCTAGTTTTCATTTTCAATCGTGCTCTCAGGACTATGTCCTATATAACTCTGCGTCCACCTACCCTTTTCCCGGGCATTACATTTTGCGATCGAGGGTGTTTCTGTCTAGTGAGCCCAGAGTCACAGTCACATACGTCCTCTTCTTCCTGAATAAAAGTGAGATTATGCTGCATACTTGTTCATATTTTAAGTAGTTCGCACAGACACACATACAACAATAAAGTTCCCACCTTCTCTGAACAGTTAGCTTGCTGCCCCATCCACCTCCTCCCTATCCTCTGTTGTCCTAATCCATGGACTAGCCTCCTCCCTTCTGCCATACATGGTCTGATGTGCTGCCACTGCCCTCCATTTAGCACGATGTACCGTTCTAATCCTCCTGCCCTCCATTGCCCAATTCTATAGCCCATCATTGACCTCCTGCTTAGCCTCTGTGCTTAGCTTGCTGCCCCAATTCTCCTTCCCCCTGCCCCCGATGTCTTTGTGCATGCCCCTGCTCCATCCTTTTTGTCCACCATGTTCAATGGACCTGCCACTCCTATCTACTCTGAGTGTACTGTTGAGCTGCCACTCCCCTCCCACCTGCCTAGCATTGTCAGATGACTGTAATCTGTCCCTGCCACCTCCACCCTGCCTGTCCACATGCCATGCCCCTATCCCCTTCCTCCTGTGTTCCATGGTCCATTTTACTGCCACACCCTTCTGCCCTCCATGGCCTGTTCTGCTGCAACTGCTCCTCCTGCCTGCCCCGCGCAGTCTGTTGTGAGGCCCCTTCCCCTGAACTCTCTTGTCTGTGCCTAGGTCCTGACCCTCCCTTCTATCCTCCATGGTCCTTTGTGCATGCCCCTGCACCCTCCTTCTTGCCCATCATAGCCATTGTGCTGCCACTAACCCTCCCGCTTGCCATGCATGGTCTTCTGTGCTGCCATGGACCCTCCCACCTTCCCTGTGTGGTCAGCTAGCTGCCCCTGACCCCCTCCCACCTTCCCTCCATGGTCTGTGTGTATGCCATCATAGTCTCACTGTTGCTCTCCATGGTGTGTCTTGTTTCTAGTGCCCATCCTGCCTGACCTCCATGGTCATCTTGCTGCTCCTGCCCTGCCCCGTTGCCCCCAGCCCTCTGTTTCCATGTGCAGACCCCTATTCCCTTCCCCCTGGCTTGTCTGTTCCTTTGTAATGCCCCTGATCCGTCCCTCCTGCCCTTTATGGTCTGTTATGCTGCAGCTGTCTCTCATGTCTATCCATTATGGTCAGCTAGCTACCATTTCCTCTTTCCCCTCTGTTCTCTGTTGTCCATGTGCATGGTCCTGTCCCCTCCCTATTGCTTTCTATGGATTGTTGTGCTGCACTCCCATCCTGCATGCCCTGTGTGGTGTATTGTGCTGCTGCAAACCCTGATGCCTGCCCTGTAAGGTCAGTTTGGTACACCTCTCCATGTTCCTCCTGTCCTCTGTTATCCGAGTCCATGTCCCTACCCCAATTCCTCCTGCCTACCATGATCCAATGTACCATACTTGCGAACATTTTGAACTTGGGAAGAGGGAGATTTTGAAAAGAAACTGGGGTTTTGATTTTCCCCTTTGAGTTGCATTGAAAAAGAGGAGATTGTAGACAGGAGACAGATCAAATAAAGGCCATTTGAGCTTAAAAACATTGGATGTTTCCTTTGCTGAAATGGGTTCTGTTGGCATGTATGTTTGTACTACCACTGCCTCTTCCTTCTGCCCACAATGGTCTAATATTTTGTCACAGCCTCTCTTGCCAGTCCTGTATTGTTGGTTTGTTGCCCCTGCCCCCCTTTCCACTGCCCTCCATAGTCTGTTATGCTGCCACTGCCCTTCCTGCCTGCCCAGTGTGGTCAAATTGTTGCCTCTGCACTCTCCTACCTGCCTTCAATTTTCAGAGTCCGTGCCCCTGGCCTCTGCCTCTAAACAGTATCCCAAAGAACAACTAGATTGCTAACATTCTATATTTATTACAAAAGTGTGGAATGCCTGACCTCATCTTGATGTATTCAAAACTGTAATACCTAGAGCATTTCCTTTAGAAATTACATATAGGAGAGGGTCTTATTTGCATCAAAATTATGGTTAGTGCTCTAAAAAACTAAAATGAGGACATATTTTCTAAGTTTTCAAATAGCGACAAAGAACGTTAAAATTATTTGTAATCTTTATGTTTTTTTATCCAGTTGACCACTTGATTAAATGTTGCATTTAGGGGAGAGGCTGTGGTGTTACTTCCAGAGCTGCAGACTTTGCAACTGGGGAACCAGGTTGGAGTTTCTGCTTCAGCTCAACATTCTGTGATTGTGGTCAAATCACTTAATCTCCCCATGTCTACAACCAAAAATAATTTGATCTTGTGTGATGTAACCAATGCTCATGTAAAGCACTTCAATACCTGACAAGTCTGCACTATATAAAACTGCAAATACACAAAAAATAAGTGTTTTGCACACATGTCATTGGGCTACATGTGGGCTACATCTGGGTGATATTTGTGCTGCATTTGGTCTCTTTTGTCTCTGGTGGCCATCTTGGGAGATTTAGTTGTTATGAAGTTTCCTAATTTCCTCATTTACTGCAGTCTCCTCAGTAGGAAATACTTTCAGTTTTTACTTCGGTTCCATCAAGAAGGCATTCAGATGTGTCACACATTTGCCATAAATTCAAAATGTTAGCACTCTAGTTGCTCATTAGATCACAGTAGTAAAGCTACTGCTCACCAGGGAAGTCTGCTGCTGGTATTGAAAGTGCATGTTTCAGTTTGCATGTCAGAATTTTTTTATGAAACAGAAGAGGATTTGAGAAGTCAAAATGTGCCCTAATTTTTCTTTCTGCAGCACTAATCATACTTTCTATGGCAAAATGAACCCCTTCATGTTGTTCCTTTTTAAATTAAATATTTTAAGAGTTACCACTTTATTCCAATCAAGATGGCTTCAGGTGAGCAATATGTTTGTCATAAGTAGGACTGTTAGCGCTCTAGTTGTTCTTTAGAACACGTTGGGAAGCTGCAGTAGAACACAAAGGAATCAACTGACATTCTCTGCCCTTGTTGGATGTACATGTTTTACGGAGAATGTCAGACTTCATTCTCACATGACTGAGAAAGATAATGTGAATTTATAGAAAATGTGCTCTTAGTTTAGCTTATAGATCACCTTCCAAACCTCTGTGAGAAAAGCATGAGAAAATAGTTTTCTCTCAAACATGATTCATGATATCACAGCAGAAGGCTTTTTTACATGGTAAAATCACCGTAGAATACACCACAATTCCTAAAATTAGTATGGTACCATCAACAAATGATTTATAATGTAACTAACGTCTTAAAACCTTCTATTAACTGCAATGCTTTTTAATGAGGTGCTATCATGTATATTGGTCCCTGATGGCTGCCAACACTTCTTGGATGAAGTACTGACAGCCAATCAGATCTCACGATGAGATGTGTGGTTAGGCTCCGCCCAGATATATCTATCTATTTAACTCTAATTTTCTCAGGAACTACTGAACGGATTTATACCATTTAAGCAAAAGGCATGAGTCTGAACTGAGGACTACCTCTTTGCCAAATTTGGTGTAATTCCGTTCAGCAGTTCGGGCTTTTTTCTCGGCCCCCGCTTGACAAATCAGGATAGGAGCGGACTGGAGCTGGCCAAAAGTTTGGAAAATTTCACGAAGATTCGTCAATCGGCGCCAACGTAATTCCAAATAGAATGTTGCGGATTTCCTATGGAAAATAGGTCTTAACTATAACTACCTACTGATATATATATTCACTGAAAAAAACATAGGTGTAAGGGACATTATAGTTACAAATTAGAATTTAAAAAACCTTCTGAATTTACTGAAATTGCGTTATAGCATAGGCTTATTATAGGTTTCAGGGACGTTATAGTTAGTTGGACATTTCACTCATACAAAACCATAGAAATGTCACTGTTATACTTAGTCTAGCTAACTATAACTCGCGCCCCCGCAATGCACTGCTGATGACATCACATATTACATCATTCATGACATGGTCAGTAACATCACTGATGACATCACTGATGACATCTCAAATGACATCACTGATAACATCATCCAGTGAATGTGTTTTTCTTTAAAATTTCAATATGTATTATATAAATACCAATCTGTATTGAAGAATGAGTGAAAGTATAAGTGTCTGGATGGAGGATTTAGTAGGTGTGTGACTCACTGTTTAAGTGAGTGTTTAAATGTGTCTTACTGAATACATGGGTTAGTCACTAAACTGTGTGAATGTCTGTATCAGTCTGTCTGTTGCTGCATCAGTTGGTCAGTAGCTCCATGGGTGTCTATATGGGTTATTGATTAGTTGCCTGAGTAATTGTATGGTAGATTGAGTGTGTGTATGGTTGGGTGGGGGGGGGGTTATGACTCATTTGAGATGTCATCAGTGATGTCATCAGTGATGTCACTGACCATGTCATGAATGATGTAATATGTGACATCATCAGCAGTGCATTGCGGGGGCACGAGTTGTAGTTAGCTGAACTAACTATAACAGTGGAATTTCTATGGTTTTGTATGAGTGAAATGTCCAACTATCTATAACATCCCTGAAACCTATGTTTTATTCAGTGAAATTCAAAGGTTTTTTTAAATGATAATTTCTCATTATATTCTTCTTTAAACCTATAGTTATTTCCACAAAAAGAAATTGTCACAAATGAGAACAACAACTAACAGTACTAATATACAGAGTAGACGTCCCTGTGCAAAAATTAACACAAAAGCACCAGTTCCCGATACTTTCAACTAGCAGCCAAATCTGGGGTGCAATCCAAAAACAGGGAATAAGCCACATTCACAGTAGGTATCTAACATCAGCATTTTACTGGTGTAAACAAGGACGACTACCTACAATGTAAAAGGGTTCACAGCCCAGAATCACATCTGAAGTGCAACATATGTCATAGAGTTACTGATCACGTAGCTCAAACACCCATGAAGGCCACAACACTCAATGCACCAGTCTCAGGATGTCCCCCTGAACCACCCCCTCCCTACTACCACCAAGGCAGCGCAGAACAGGATAGCGGACCTTCCAAAAACGGCATGGTCCCTCAGCCACACAATACTTGAATGTTGGCAGATAAGGTAAGCAAATATGCGTGAAGGACGCAACTCATCCATCAATAATAAAAATCCACACAATACTAAGTGTAGCGGTGATGTGCTGGACAGACATCACTATACAGATCATAAACCTCTCCATCTGTACATATACTGCTGGTGCTTGTAGTGTTGTGCACAATAGACACAACCATGTTACCTCAGGCAGTGGGGAAGATCTTGTACCTGTGTTGTCTTCCCCTGGAAGCGGAAGTGCATTGGGCTGGTCCAATGTATGCCACTCCAGCGTAGGAGTATGAATAAATAAATAATTTGGGGCTCTGGGCATGGTTCACTTGTGAACTGTGAAGACCAACGAGTCTTCCAGAGCGGCGGGCCTCACCCTGCCACGTGGCTGCCGCCATGACTGCGGGTCTCCGCGACACAGGCCCCCTGCAAACCCTGTGACACAGCACTGCAGACTTATGTCTACTACTGCCTTCAATCTACACTGCGGACAGCAGGCATCACAATTCAGATGGAGGAGCGATTGCAGATGTTCGCAATCCTGTATGCAAGATATATTACTCCCAGTGCGGCCCTCTCAGACCACGCATCATTGCAGGGTGCGCACACGCTGAGTACTTCAGGTGCCACTAACTCAGTGCACCACAAGTCATCACCACATGGCCTTAATGAGGCAGAATTCAATAGACAAAAGACATTGCTCCGAGTGCTGCCCCTGCCGGACCACGTATCATAGCAGGGTACGTACACGCTGAGCGCCAAAGGTAATACTAATTCAGTGCACCATAAGTCATCACCTCGTGGCCTTATTGAGGCAGAATTCAATAGACAAAACATATTAGTCTGAGTGCAGCCCCCTCGGACCATGCATCATCGCAGGGTACATACACGCTGAGCGCAAGAGGTACTACTAACTCAGTGCACCAAAAGTCATCGCCACGTGGTCTTACTGTGGCAGAATTCAATAGACAAAAGACATTGCTCAGAGTGTGGCCTCCCCCTGGACCACGCATCGTCGCAGGGTACCTACATGCTGAGCGCCAAAGGTACTACTAACTCAGTGCACCGTAAGTCATCACCACGTGGCCCTATTGAGGCAGACTTCAATAGACAAAAGACATTGGTCCGAGTGCGGCCCTCCCGGAGCATGCATCATCGCAGGGTACATACACGCTGAGCGCCAAAGGTACTACTAACTCAGTGCACCATAAGTCATCGCAAGGAAGAGTGAACAGTTTTATGTCAGCAGTGAGGCATACTATCACTCGAAAATCACCCAAAAATATTTATAATATAAAAAGAACAGAAGAATCGAAGTAATTAATGATTACAATCTGGTGATTTTGAAGATGTGGAATGCAAATATGAAAATAGAATATGTTGCAGATAACTCAATTGCTGTTCCTTGCATACTATCCAAATAGAAGTTCATACCTGGAAAACATATGTCTATATGAAATACTGCAACATTAAAGTTTTTAAAAATGTTACAGAAAAAATAAATAAAGGAAAATATGCTGTCATTGGATCTGATGGATGTTTGGTAAAGCATGTCAAAGGAAATTTGATTAATCACAGGAAATTCAAATATTGGCGGACTGAAATTGAATTACTTGGAGATGTTGACTGCTATGAAGATTCTTTCAATGCATGTAAAGATAGCATTGAATGTACAATTTTTCCAAATTATCTATAAATGTTTAATGAAGAGATTAATCAAGGAAACACTATTGCAGCTGAAATTGCTAGAGATAGTTCACAAATGGAAAGAAATTGCTGGTTATCTGTTTGTGGAAGGTCGTTTTGAGTTAGGTACTGTACAATGTATTTGTAAAGATTGTTAAAATAAATTAGAAGAAAACAAAATGCCAGCTAGAGCTGTTCATAATGAGTTAGAATTAGTTGCTATACCTCCTAAACTTACAGATTTAAATACATATAAGGCCATCCTTGTATAATCTGTGCACCCTTTTTAGGCTATAATTCGTATGCAGCCTAAAACAGGTAGGCTGCCTTGAAAAATGTTGAAACTGGTTGTGTAGAAAGAGACAATGCTGAACCTGTAGTCATTCTTGTTAACGGTGTACCCACAAAGAGTCAGAAAATACTGCAAGAGTTAGTAAATGTCACGAAAATCCAAAAGGCTACATTATATCTGGTGCAAAACAATATTTACTATAAAATTGTAAATGTAGAAGGAGAAGAAATGACTTTAGAAAATGAAACACATATTTCAAGAAGACATTTATTAACAGTATACTACATATCCTCTACATTCAAAAGAATTGATAGGACATACCATTGAATTGTTCCAGATGAAAAAAGCAAAAACGAACTCCCATGTGTATGTGGGAAATAAATTAGGAAGCTCTTTGTTTTCCATAGCTCTTCCCTACTGAAAAAGGTAGACGATATGATGAACGACCAGTTCAGATTCTAGCTTCAGAATACTGTACTTTACAACTGTACTCAGAACAACCAAGATTTCCTCAGTGTATTCCATAAATGTTTAATCTTTTGTTCCATACACCTACACTGTGGTCAGCAGAGCTCAAAATTTAAATTGAAACATGATTTACTTATTAGAGAGAATTGTACTCTATGTCCTTGAACTTTGTCAAGAGGAACTGACTAAAAACATTTCTCGATGTCTGTGCTGACTACTGCCTTCGATGTACACTAGCGATTGCAGGGCTCACAATTCACATCGTGTTGCGATTCTGTGGCTCGCCCGCAGCACGCATCATCGTTGGCTGCGCAGACGCTTAGTGCTTCTGATGCCCCTATCTCAATGCAGCACAACTCATGCACCCTTTATGATACAATATTTTGTGTATAATTTCACATCTGCTGTCCTACCTCAGTGTATCACAAGTCATGAACCCTTTATGATAGAATCTTTTCTGTATGATTTCATATCTGGTACCCGTACCTTAGTGCAGCACAAATCATTGACCTTTTATGATTTAATCTCTGTGTGTAATCCAGTGATTACTGTTGTACTTGTTGCCAGAACCAACCATACCCGGAGGGTTGGCGTACAATCACCCCACACGCATCCACCACAGACATCACTGGACATGTGACCCTGGTAATAAAAAGGAGTCGAGCGCACGTGCCCGTACCCAGTTCCACTATCTATCTGTCTGTGTGTTCAATATGTCTGCAACATGCTGCCCCTAGGCCCTACCACAATACATTGGGCCCGATTCACAGAACTAACTTAAGACAAAATCCTAAACTTACTACCATTTTCGTATTCACAGAAGACACTTACTCATTTTGGTATTCACAGAAGACACTTACTCACTTCGGTATTCACAGAAGTTAGGAGTCCTAACTTTAGGACTCCTAAATGCATTCTGTGAATACCGTAAGTCTTAAAATTAGGATTGTTCTCAGTTTAGGAGTCCTAAAGTTAGGACTCCTAACTTTACTAATACTAAACTGAGAAAAATCCTAATTTTAAGGCTTTCGGTATTCACAGAAGGCATTTAGGAGTCCTAAAGTTAGGAGTCCTAACTTTACTACTACTAAATTGAGAAAAATCCTAATTTTAAGACTTTCGGTATTCACAGAAGGCATTTAGGAGTCCCAAAGTTAGGAGTCCTAACTATACTACTACTAAACTGAGAAAAATCCTAATTTTAAGACTTTCGGTATTCACAGAAGGCATTTAGGAGTCCTAAAGTTAGGACTCCTAACTTCTGTGAATACCGAAATGAGTAAGTGCCTTCTGTGAATACCAAAATGAGTAAGTGCCTTCTGTGAATACCAAAATGAGCAAGTGCCTTCTGTGAATACCAAAATGGTAGTAAGTTTAGAATTTTGTCTTAATTTAGTTCTGTGAATCGGGCCCATAGTGCTCTGGACAGCTTATGCAACCATCCTACCTTTGACGGTGGGAAAAACTTTAGTTATGTAACTTTGTCTCGGTCATTGCACAAGTACGTATGTAGAGACAGCGTCATTAGAGTACTGCAAGCAGAGTGTATAGTGAATTTAAAGTGCATGAGGATTGTCGCAGTGATTGTATAAGTACATATGTTGGTGCAGCCTAACTCTGACAATGAGCTTGCATCTAATTGGCTGCCCTCCGTGTGCCAAAAACTGAAACTTCAACTTTCAATGGCCCTGTATTGCTACAGCTGCAACACTCCACTAAATGTGCAATAAACATTCATATCCACACAGATTTCTCATGTCCACCATCTTTCTTGTGTGGAACTATGGATAAATATAGGGTCAGTAATTCCCCGTACCTTCCATGTTGGCATATTGTTGGACTTGGCTCACAGAGTGACACTTTGACTTTTGCTACCCGGGTGACGGTAGCACTCCAACACGGACACCCATTGCCACAGCCACTCCCTCACGGCTGATATACACCCACACCACACCCATCCAGCACAGGCGTCACAGGACATGTGAACCTACTAATAAAAAAGACCAGGCGTACGTGCTCTACGCCATTTTAGAGTTGCTCACAACGCATGCACTGCAGCTGGCACAGTCACACCGCCACGGTGATGGACCATCCCGGTGGTGCGGACAGTTGATGTTTGTGTGCTTTGCTGCACTGCAGTGTAGGCCTGAGCCCAACAGCGAGGGCCTACCACCATGTGCGTGGCCTAACGTCTCACTGAGTTAGTAGCACCGCAAGCTCTGAGCAGGTGTACAACCTGTTATGATGATAGGTGCACTAGTATGTCCTCTGCCATGGCGATATCTAGACTCAACTCCAAATGTGAGACCATTAAGCTTACAGAATGGAGCTGCATGATGTGGAGGGTGCCGTGACCGCGAAAAGTTGAGCAGTGAAGCCTTGGTGCGCAGCGTCGGGCAGATACCTCTGGGAGGTGGGAGTGGATGGGGTACAGCAGCCTGAATGCAGAAAGAAGGCAGAGCGATTTAGGCGTACGCACTCGTATATACTCTGCCACAGTGTCGGATTGGCAACGCGGGCACTGGTGCAATGCCTGAGGAGCCGGTGCCGAGTTCCAGCTGTGGGCTGCTTTTTGGAGCAGTCTGGAGGGCAGATTTGGGCGGTGTCGCTGTTGCTAGGATACAGACAGCGGCCCAGTGGGTGTCTGAATGGCCTTTCTGGAGGCAGATTGGCATCATTACCTCACGTTTAGAAACAGGCAGAGGTGTCAATTTCTTTCTCTCACAGGGCTGCCCATTAATGTATGCATACCTAGCAGGGCAAGGGGCCTGAGCAGAAGTGGCCTCACTTGTTTTCAAGTCACCAGTGTAAACAAATCCGTACTTTTTTTGTATCTCCCCCAGCCCCCTTTTTTAAATAAAATTTCGCCTGAAGCAGTGTTTTGAGGAAAGGTAATATGCAAATGTGGGCTACTTTTTTTTTTACCGTGCCCGGGCCGATTTTGACTCCTAATCCAACGCTGCTCTGCCATTACTAATTCTGTACTGTCTTTCAGATGTGGAAGCTTGAGAGTTCCACTAGGTCGCGGCACATGGTTGGAGAGCGGTGGCGTAAAGGTAAGCTGTGACGATTTTGTACACAGTGTGGCCACTCAGTGTGCCTCCTCATGTCTTCCTTTCTCTCCCTCACACTTTTTCTATCTCCCTCTTCCTCTTACACTGTTTGTCTCTTTCTCCCGCTCTCTTCTTCTCTCTCTGTTTTTCTCTCTCTCACTCTTCCTCTGTTTCTCTGTTCCTCTTTCTCACACTCTTTCTCTCTCTCTTCTTCTCTCTCACTGTTTCTCTCTCTCTCTTTGTCTTTCTCACTCTTTCTCTCTGTCTTCTGATCACTTTCTTTCTTTTCCCCTCTCTCTTTCTCTCACTCTCACTGTTTCTCTCTATCTCTCTGTCTTCTGCTCACTCTTTCTTTCTTTCTTTCTTTCTTTCTCTCTTCCTCTCTCCTTTAATGGATACATGACGCACAAAGGTATCTTGCTTTTTATCTAACAGGCTGTGAATCACAAATCGAGGTTCACCACCCCCCAACACCACCAAAGTTGAACGTGCAAAAAATCTGAGATGATGCGTGGTCATCCTCAACACATGACCAAGTTGCTTCGGCATGTGGTGGACCCTCTTACACGCACGCCAGTGGCGGAAGGTGAGCAGAGAGACTTCTTTCCGCAGCAGCAGGCAATCACCTCTGGGCGGTGGGAGTGGCTTTTCTCCTTCTTTCTTCTACTCTTCCCCTCTCTCCCTCTTTCTCTCTCCCTCTCTCTCACTCGTTATCTCTCTCTCTTTCTCTTTCTCACACTGTTTCTCTCTTTCTACCTTTCTTGTATCTTATTCTTTCTCTCTTTTTCTCTCACTCTTTCTCCTCTTCTCTCACTCTTTCTATCTTTGTCTGTCTTCCTCTCTCTCACTCTTTCTCTCTTCCTCTCTCACTTTATCTCTCTCTCTTCTTCTCTCTCACACTGTTTCTCTCTTTCTATCTTCCTTGAAACAGAGAATTACGCGTGTGCAGTTGTATGTACTCTGCAATACCTAAATCTATACTATCTTTCAGATCACTAAACTTGAGGGTCTACTATGTCCCGGCACATGGTTGGAGACAGACCGGTGACACAAAGGTGAGCTGCAAAGATTTTCTCCAGTGTCAACACTCCCTCTGAATCTATTCCTTTCTCTCTCTCACACTTTCTCTATTTCTCTGTCTCTTCCTCTCTCTCTCATTCTTTCTTCCTCTCTTCCTCTCTCTCACTCTTTCTCTTTCTCCCTCTCTCACTTTCTCTCTCTCTCTTCCTCTCTCTCTCACTGTTTCTCTCTTTATCTCTCTCTCTTCCTCTCTCTCACACTGTTTCTCTCGTTGTCTTCCTCTCTGTATCACTCTTTCTCTCTTTGCCTGGCTTCCTCTCTCTCACTCTTTCTCTCTTCCTCTCTCACTCTTTCTCTCTCTCTTCTTCTCTCTGACACTGATTCTCTCTTTCTTCCTCGTATCTCACTCTTTCTCTCTCTGTCTCTGTCTTCCTCTCTCTCACTCTGTTTCTCTCTTTCTTTTAGCTCACTCTTTCTCTCTTCCTCTCTCTCACTCTTTCTCTCTCTCTCTCTTCCACTCTCTCACTCTTTCTTTCTCCGTCTTCCTCTCTCTCACAATGTTTCTCTTTCTCTCTTCCTTGTATCTTACTCTTTCTCTCTTTCTCTCTCTTACTCTTTCTCTCTTTCTCTGTCTTCCTCTCTCTCTCACTCTTTCTCTCTTTCTCTGTCTTCCTTTCTCTCTCACTCTTTCTCTCCCTCACTTTTTTCTCTCTGTCTATCTCCTTTGCTGGAAGCATGACGCACCATCTTATCTTTCTTTTTGTCTTGCAGGCTGTGAATCACAAATGGACCAGCGATGACACGCCACGGCTGTACAAAGTTTTATTTTTTGTTTTGTTTTAATAAAATGTTTTATATGTAAATCTATACATGACTAAGATTCTTATTTCTCCAACCTCACAAGCATTTTTTTATTAATAGTTCGTAGAGGACCACTTCTGGGCCAAGGAAGGTTGTTGGGGGTATGCTGGTGATGTGGGAAGAGGGTACATTACCTGCTAATATAGGGAGACACAGCGTGAAAGGGGTATCTCTTACAGAAAGAGCTCCGATATGTTTTCTGAAATGCCTCGGACAGAAGCCAGCTGGCAGACTGAATCACAAAATGGCTTTTCAATGCTCACATAGTGTGAATTATGAACAGTTCGTATCCAGGCTCACAGAAAGACAACTGTGGCCCGTCCGCTTGACTCATAGAGGCAGAACTACGAGCTGTCTGCTTCCAAAGGAACAGCAGCGTAGTAGCTCGTAGAGGTAGAGGCACAGCAGCGTACTAGCTCACAAAGGTAGGCAGCTGCGAGCCGACAGACTGGCTTCTAAATGCATATCTTAGAAGTGGTGATGTTGGGCACAGGGAGCGTGAAAGGGTTATCTTCCTAATGGTGTCCTGGAGTGGAAGTCGTGCTGACTGGCGCTCACCTGTTTCTCCTTTATTGTTTAATAAATCTTAAACCTTCACTGCATCCAAATCATCATTACACAGAGCTCCGCTATATTAAATTGCCCCCGGAACCTTTCTTTTATATTTTCACTCGATGAGAGGTACAAGATGGCTGCTAACAGTTCCTGGGTTGAAGTGTTAGCAGCCATTCAGAGGACTCTTCCTGCTTTGAAATGTTAGCAGCCAATCAGAGGCAAGCTGGTGCTCAGGAGTTAGGCACCGACCAGATATATATATATATATTTTTCCTTTAACATCTGAAAAACTACTGAACAGATTAACACCATTTCTACAAAACCATGCTTTCTGGAACAAGACCTTACTCCCTGCCAAATGTGGTGTAATTCCATTCAGCAGGTTTCCTATAGAAAATGCATTGAGAAAAAATGTTTTGACACCCCCCTTTTTTCTCAGGCCCCCCCTTGACCAATCACCCCTAAACTTTCAAGATAGGAGCTGATCAAAAAAGAGAAACATTTTGGAAAATTTCGTAAAGAATCATCAAACGACGCCAAAGTCATAAGCAGATGGAGGGCTCCAGGAGCTGGGCTGCGCAGCCCTCCTCCCAACATGAGTGAAGCCCCGAGAATGCGGGGACCCCAGCAGGCACCCGCATCCCCAGTGAGCCCCTGCTATGATTTTTTAAGAAATGCCCCCGGGACCTAGCCCACCCCGGGGTCTCATTAAAATAAATCACGGGACCCAACGACCCCAGCGTGAATTGCGCCGTATTTGTTTTTTAACAATGTTTTTTTTTACCCTGGGTGTCCTTCTGGGACTCCCTGAGCAGGCCTAGGGGGGTAGGGTGTTTCTACCCTGCCCCCTTCTCTTCTTTTCAACCTTTGTTTCTCTGTTTTCTAGCGACTCGCTTCTACTGAGCCACAAGATGGCTGCCAACACTTCCTGGTTTGGAGTGTTGACAGCCAATCACAGTGAAGCTCGAGCACTGGACTTAGGCTCCGCACAGATATCAAAACTTTTATTTTTCTAATTTCTCAGCAACTATTGAACGGATTTACACCATTTAAAAAAAGGTCGCTTTCTGACCCACGCATTACCTTTGTGCCAAATTTGGGGTAATTCCGTTCTGTAGTGTCAGCTGTAGCCTAGCACAAAGTTTCCTATGGGAAATTGATTTTTTTACTCTTATTTTTTGAATTTCTCAAAACTTACTGAACTGATTTACACCATTTGAAAAAAAGGTCGCTTTCTGAACCAAGCCCTACCTTTCTGCCAAATATGGGGTAATTTAATTCAGCAGTTCGGGCTGTAGCTCGTCGCAAAATTTCCCATGGAAATTAACATGGGGAAAACGCGTTTTGGGACCACCCTTTTTTCTCAGCCCCCCTTGACGAATCCCCCCCAAACTTTCAGGATAGGAGCTGACCTGGATAGACTTTTTTGGGGGAGAATTTCGCAAAGATTTTTCAAATGACGCCAAAGTTATTAGCAAATAAAAAAATGCTTTTCCTATGGAAACTAGATTGCAACTATAACTACCTGCTGGTGACCGCCAGTAGGAAATTAGTTATTATATATGTTTTTTTAACTTTTTAAATTAAGTTTGTTATATTTTTTTAATGTATATTAAATCTAATCTATTTTATTAAAATAGTTGTATCATATAATATATTTAATATTTATTATCGATATTTTTTTCTCTTGATTTTTTTGTACTTACCATTATAAATAAAGGATATTGATATTTTTGTAATCGATATTTAAAACTCGATATTGTGGTATGGGGATATAATTCAGGTGTCGATATTCTGTCAGTGAACCAGGGAAGAGGAGGTACCTGGATATGCTGAATCCAAAGAGAAGTCATCAACGTCGATGAAGTGGCCAGAGGAAGTTCGATCAATCTTGAGCAGCTCGGTAGACTGTTTAGAACTGGGAGATGACTCAAATTGTGGTACAGTTATGTAGACACAATCTGTGTCAGGTTTCAGAATTGATATCTGTGTTTCCATACAAGTTATGTGTATTAAAGTAATTTGTGTTACAGGAAGAAGTGATGCTTCACTGTTAACTGTCCCCAGCCTGGGAGAAGACGCTTCATTGTTATTCAAAGCTTCCATATGGATTTCAAGTAAGGTAGTGAGAGGAGACAGGTAACTACCCAGGAGCCCATTTGGCCATCTGGTAATAACCAGCCACACAATTTAGTTTGATTAGATCTTTTGCCACAAATCTCTTGATTTTACAGCCAGCAAGGGTTGGTAATGTACAGTTATGGTACCTTCAACAGCCGGGAGAGGTAAGATAGCCCAAATTCCATCTTGTCCTTAATCTTATCCCCGATCAGATCACCGATCTTTGCAATCCAACCAGGAGTTGTTGGTGTGCCTTCAAGTCTCCAGAGGTATAACATTTCTGTTTTCTGTTTCAGATCCTGAAAAACATTCAAACGTTCACTGATGTCAAATGGTTTTTCAGCTGACACCGTACCTGGACTGTCAATGTCTGGAACCCACATCTTATCTCCAACAAGAACTCGTAGGGAGTCCGACCACCCACTGATTTTCTAGGCAGAATATTAAGGGCTCTCTCCAGCTCATATAGGTTGAGGACCAGATGACGACCTAAATCTAGTACCCTAGCTATTGAAGACTGCTTTAAGTCCTTGTTCATCCTTTCCACTACCATGCTTCCCTTGGGATTTTAGGGGGAGGAGTACCCCACAGTCACATCCAGTTTTACCAGTTTGTCTCTGTAAGCCTTAGAAGCAAAGGATGTACCCTGGTCCAAATCGAATGTGGCTGCTCTGCATGTCCCGATAAAGACATGCAGGTGTTTTATAATTTGGAAGTCAGACGATCGCAGTGGCCAAACCCATAGGAATCAAGAGCCGGAATCCACTGCAACCAAGATTTATTTATAAGCCCCATCTGATGATAAGGGGCCACAGTGGTCCAGATAAACACAAGCTAGAGTTTTGTCTGATATCAATAGAGGTGTCTGCAGTGTGTGGAAATATGAATTTTCATGATCCATTATGTCCCCTATCTTAGACCCCAACGGTTCCATGTACATGATCTACAAGTACATGTATGTTCCTTCCAGTTCCAGTTATGAAGACGCAAACACATGTGCGTCCACCGTCAACATGTCCTCTTTCAGATCCGCCATGAATGGACCGGATATTCCATTCCTAAGTACGAAAGGCCACCGGCTTTATATGGTTCACTTATGCTATTTTTCAGTCCAGGCGAGTAGGCCCTGATTCTGCCATCAAGCTTTTCCTGCCTTCTGCCTCTGAGAGCTCCAGTCTGAGCCTGCATCTGTATCCATGAACTTTGTCCTCATTCTCTGCGCAGCTAACGGTGCCTGACTTCGGCCTGTCTGCCTGCCAAAAACTGTATTTCACCTTCAAAGATTATCTGCTCCGCTCCCTACCCAAGGCATTCTTGTCTAGTAGTTTAAGTAAACATTCTTCCAGCTACCGAGCAAAGAACACGGCCTTGCTGTCTTTATGCAAGTAATTCATAGCCCTGTTACTATGGAAGATGTTTGCCCTCGCATCTAGTGTAGACACTTAGACGCTTGTACACGCACACACAGTCAGTATAGAATAGAGTTTGTCCAAGAGTCCTTCCTTTATGGATAACATAGTTCTTTAAACATAGGATGTTAGATATGATTAGGGATTAGGTTGACTTGACCCCCCAGACTTCTTGTCTCCACATGTAGAGCTAAATGTCAAGTCCCCTTCACCCCCTAGTTGCACGTCAATCACACGTCATGCTGCTGCGTGCGCATCTCTGCCAAGTATTTCTGCTGACATTGCGAAATCATCTCATAAGATCCACCCATTATGACATCACAACCAATGACGTTTCTTTGTTACACCCAGTTACACCCATTTTCATTACGCATGTATGATTTTATCTTCACTATCAATTGTTACGCCTCCTGCATTTGTTTCACTGTAATGTTTCTTCTATAAAATTGATTACTTGTCAATGATGTATTGTTCTTCACTTCCTGAACCTCCGTGGTGATGGAACATGAGATCCCCGATTCGAATCGGCATTGGAATAAAGCCCATTCCGAACCTCTAATACCACGGATTTTGCCTCTTATTTTACTGAGCTATTTTTATTATATTTCCGTATCAAATTAAGTCCCGGTAATTAAATTATTTACCACATGATTGGCGCCCGAACAGGGACACTTTCTCATCTCACGCGCCGGTGGTGCGTTGCAGGCCCGGTCTCCTGCCACAGCTGGACGGACAACAACGCGTACCAGCAGGATTTCCTGTATCTCCCTCCGGTCAAGCGGGGGCGACTGAGGCTGCGATCAACACCCAGACGAGGCGGTGAGAAGTGCGAAGTATCCCAACCAGAGCCTAGCTGAGAGAGCAAGATCCGAGGTATGCAGAGACCCACCAAGTCCCGAAGTTTCAAGTCGAGTCCAGTCCGGTAGTCCGGTCCAGTTCAAGTTCAGTTCCGTTCCGAGGCCTTCTGTTCCGAGCTACCCGGTGAGTACCATTACCGGGGAGGCGTTTCTGACGTGCACATAGGTTGTGCCGGTCAAGACGGGTTTGGGTACACAAATCCGGTCTGCACTGTTTCAGCAGTGTATCTGTACTGTTTAGCAGTATATCTAGTATGTCAAGTATGCTAAAGTGACTAGTTTCCTGATGGCCATCATTATTGTTCGTTAAACCGTTAAAATGTTAAATGTTAAATGTTAAATGTTTTAGATACGTTCTGCATATTGTGGGGTGAATGACTGTTCATTATTGTTCAATTATGTTTGTTTAGTTGTATTAAGTGTGCTTAAGATTAAGTATCAGATCAGTTCTCAATATGCCGCTCTTTTCAAAGTTAAGACAGATCAAAACTAGAAAAGGGGTACTCGAAGAAGCTGTTCCCATTCCTCCTAGGGACACTCCAGGGTACTTCATGTATCATAAACATGGCCTAGATGCCGTATTATTTCTTGATTTATGGGTAGACTATACCAAGGAATTACCAGAAAATCAGAGATGGCCCGCAGCTGGGACCTGGGATGCAGATTGCATCATGAAAGTAGAGGAAGAGTTATGGAAAAAGAAAGCTAGACAATTACAGAAAGATGCCATTGAATTATGGCGTAAAGAATCTTATAGACGTACAGAAAAAGCGCTCAGACTAGAAGAGAAGAGTAAGGAGAATTCAAACAAAGCCCAAGAAAATCTCTTAATTGAGGAAGGTACACGAGTAAAGTCAGAACAAGTAGACAGACAAAGAAATGCCCTTCTGAACGGTATGTATCCACTCTTGGCCGAAGGATTACCTAAGGCTACCCCAGAGATACCAAAAGACTTGCCAACCCCGTTGTTTCCAATAAAAGTACACCCCAAAGGGCATCCCCGAACCGCAGAAGATGTTTTTCTTTCTTCATATTTAGACGACGCAGCTCCCGAGTATGCTAACCCCGCACCACATAGAGCGTCTGCCTTGGTTCAACGCCAAGACCCTGTGTCTGTACCTCAGCAACCACAAATTCCGACACAAGTTCCGGCAAGCACATCTGTTTCTACATTTGTTCCCACAGCCGTTTCTACAGCTGTGCCCACACCTATGGTTGCTGTATCAGGTTCAACGAATCCTTTCGCGCCTAGTACTTTCGCGCCTAGTACCCCAGATGGGGCTACCGGAGGTGCTATTAACGATTTTTCTACGCCGCCCAGAATAAATAAACTTACCTTTCAAGAATCAGCACATCCACGTACGCCCAAACTTATAAATTCCCGCACGCTTAAGGAACTTCTTGTAGATTGTAGATATGACCCTGTGCCCGGCAAAGAGGACGAAATGATCTTGGCATCATTACGTATCCGACGAGCTGCGATGTATTTAGGGAAGTTACCAGGAATGACTATGCATCTAGATAACATATATCATTTTGTCCAAACAGGGCGAGATTCTGAATGTATTAACAGAGCTATGGAATATCAGAAAGTGGAGATACAAGGGGAACTGTTACGTTTCCTCATAAATTGTGTGATCAGAAATCAAGACCGACCGGGGGTAAATCCGGAAGCAATGCAAATACTTACGAGATGGAGCCAGAATATATCAGAGGGGAAACATGATAGGCAATCATGTATAGTAGCCATGTGTCGAAAGATCCGCAAAGAAATAGAACGAATACACGAAGAGAGATTAGAGATAGACGAGCCTGAACAAGACAGAATAGAAGAGGAAGAGTCAGGACCGCCAACAGGATACGTAGACACGGTGGCTTATGTAGGTAGAGGAAGATTTTCTAATAATACTAGATGCTGTAATGATTCGATACGTCCGACACGTCCAGAAGGTAGCAGACATTACCAAACCCCAATAATAAATATAAGATCTCCCGAACATTTATTCCAAGCCGCTGACAACCTACTTCGAGAACGAAGAGGACATCATATACTTGATTCATTGGACGAACAAGAATTAGCCAGATCAGCAGTACTATGGGCTGACAGTCCCGGAAAATACAGTGATGATACACTAGCACACACGTTTTTAAACCTCACTCCAGACGAACAGCGTTTAGCTGGTATATACATGATTCAACATCTCCTTATATTATATAAAAGCCAACACTCTGATCCTGGTCCTTTACCTGATATATTGACTGAATTACTCACGAATAAATGGAGAGGTTCAGGTACTGATTTAATCAAAGAAATACTAGAATTCAGAAACCAGTATATTCTTTTTGTATGCCCAGAACATGTCTCACTACCCATCAAGGAAAGAACGACGTATTATATGGATAGACAGAATCCCTTACGCGAAGTACACCCAATAAAGGGTGAAGACAATCAGTTTAAACGTGTATTTGTATACGCACCCATATCTAAAATAGAATTATTAGAAATGAAGAAGGTGGTACCCAGTCATGACAAAGACCCAGCGGGTTTCCACCGGGAAATTAAAGACATGTTGCTCATGGGAGAGTATACCTACCCCGACATTATGAAAATATTAAAGGTTCTAATGCCAGCTGGCATTTACGAGAAACTCAAAGAAAAAGATTGGGAGGTGGGAGACCAAAAGATAGATTGGACAGCATTAGAAACCGAAGAGAGAGCCCGAGGTCCAGGTTCAGGGCTTGGGCCAAAGACTAAAACACTACCAGGTTTACTAGTACAGGTATTGCCCCGTTTATTAACTACGAAAAAGGAAGACTGGGGTGCAATCTCAGCCTGTAAACAAAAGCAAGATGAAGACACTAGTGATTTCTATGCCCGATTCGAAAAATGTTTTGGTATAAATAGTGGTATAAAAGCAAATAGCGAATCATACCCACATCTGTTTGTGACAAAATTAGTTGAAAACTCCCTGCCCCAAGTTAAGAATAGAGTATTAAAGTTTGAGAGTACCTGGCAAGGTAACACTCCGTCACAAATGTTACAAATGTTACAGTACCATCACAATAGAATTAGGGAGGAACAAGAACATGAACAAAGACGAATGAAAGACACGAAAATGAAAATGCTAGTCTCCCAGACAGTTCCAGCTGACGGTCATAAAAAGGGTATGACACAGTCCAGTGACTCAGCAGGTCCTGTGAAAGGGACATGCAACTATTGTAAACAACTAGGTCATTATGTACACGATTGTCCAGTCTTAAAATACAATATCGCCAGAGGTGCAACAAAGGAAAGACCACGTCCGCTTAGACAGGATCAGGACCAACAAGGAGCCCTGCAGCATGCACAATCCATGCCAGCTCCGCAACAGTCTATGCCAGCTACACCACCGCAGCCTGTCGCTGCCACACCAACCACGACACGACAGATGTACCAGACCGCACAGTATGACTATCCTGATTATCAACGATACTCATGAAACAGCCTAGAGAGGGAAGTTGACCTACCCCTTATCGAGGTTCCTGTAGATCAAGAAGGACCTTATGTACACAGTGAATTATTAGGCCAAGACAGAAAATTTTTACTCGATACAGGGGCAAGCCGAACAACAATAAAATGTAGTGAAGTTCCAGGGGTACCCCTCTCAGGCTCACAGAATATTTCCCTTGGTTTTTCGGGAAAACCTATCATTAACGAAGTATCACAGCCTCTTCCACTTACGATTGGTCCCTTGACACGAACTACAGATTTATTGCTTACTAAATCATGTCCAGAAAACTTGTTAGGTATAAAAACACTGAAAGCTCTAGGAGCTATAATATGCTGCTCTCCGGAAGGAGTACGATTGTTTTTACGTGATTTCAAAGGGCACTATGTGTCTCGAGACATGGATTCCCGACTGCAGAGTTTACCTATACACTTATGGGCACAAGGCCCTACTGATGTTGGTTGCATGAACATTACACCATATCAAGTCACATTAAAGACAGGAGTAGTACTACCACGAATACGACAATACAGGTTACCCTCAGATGCTGTAGTGGCTTTACTGCAAATCATTGACGAGCTTATTGCCCAAGGAGTGGTTGTGGAAACCGACTCCAATGTATGTAATTCTCCGATAATTCCGATTCTTAAACGAACTGATCCAAAGGCTCCGCCAGTATATCGATTAGTCATTGATCTGCGCGAATTAAATAAATGCATTGTGCCACAATTTCCTGTGGTCCCAGATATCTCGTCATTACTGACAGCCATTGATTCCAAAGCAACGTTCTTTACTGTAATTGATCTCAAGAATGCCTTTTTCAGCGTCCCAATAGATCCGGAAAGCCAATACTTGTTCGGATTTAGTTTAAATGGACGAAGTTTTAAATTCACACGCGCACCTCAAGGATTTGCAGAAAGCCCCAGCATCTATAGCCAAGCACTGAAACGAGAACTTGACAGTATACACATGCCAGTCAACACTGCACTGCTTCAATATGTCGATGATCTGCTGATCACCGCTCGAAGCGAACCTGAATGTGAAAAAGCATCACTGACGGTTTTAACATTTCTGGCCGACAAGGGGCACAAGGTGTCCCCTTCTAAGCTGCAATTCTGTGTCCAGCGAGTTGTTTACCTTGGTCACTCGCTGTCCAAGGAGGGAAGGCAGCTTACACCCGACCGCATTCAGTTAATAGCTAACATGCCAATACCCAAGACACAAAAGGAGGTGCGGGCTTTTATAGGCCTCACTTCATATTGTAGGCAGTGGATCCCTCAATATGCATTTCTAGCAAAACCACTCATTCAGTTGACAACACAGGAGGCGGCCACATCGACTGTCCTCCCTTGGACTCAGGAGCATACACAAGCCTTTGAAAGCTTAAAGAAAGCTTTATGTCAAGCACCAGTTTTAGCAACACCATGTTACAGCAAACATTTTACACTCTTTGTTACAGAACGCAAAGGTACTGCCTTGTCAGTACTCACACAGGAACAAGCAGGATCACACAAACCGTGCGCTTATTTTTCTAGTACATTAGATCCTGTAGCTCAAGCTCTTCCTGCGTGCCTGAAATCAGTGGCAGCAACAGCTTTAGCAATCAGACAAAGTGATGCCATAGTGTTAGGACATCCGTTGACAGTACAAGTACCACATGCAGTAGAGGTTCTTCTGAACCGAACGCAAACACAACACTTGACCATAGCAAGACTTACGGGTTACGAATTAACATTGTTTCAGCCACATATAGAGATTAGACGTTGTAATACATTGAATCCTGCCACACTTCTGCCAGTAAACGGAATAGACCCACTAGCACATGACTGTATTGATGTTATTACTATCACGACGAAACCTAGACAAGACTTGACAGATATCCCATTGTCAGATCCAGACCTAACGTTGTATGTAGATGGTTCATGTATGAGAACAAGTACAGGAGAGTTAGTGGCCGCGTATGCAGTCACAACAGAAACTGAAGTTATTGAAACAAAGTGTATTAGCACTTTGTCAGCTCAAGCAGCAGAGCTCATCGCTCTGACACAAGCCTGTATTCAAGCCACAAATAAGAAAGTCAACATATACACAGATTCACGTTATGCATTCGGAGTCGTTCATGACTTCGGCGTGCTGTGGCGAGAGAGAGGTTATTTAACTTCTCACGGTGCCCACATTCAACACGGACCCCTTATTCATGCTCTATTAGACGCAATTCATCTACCCACTGCAGTATCGATTATGAAATGCAAAGCTCATACGAAAGTTACTGATATCATTTCTCAAGGCAATGATCTAGCTGACAGAACAGCTAAACAGACTGCTCAAATTCACACATCTGACGTGACAAAGACTATAGGTCCGACATCAACACATTACATGACAGTTAAGGATCCCGCTCTTGATGTAATTGACATACAGACACATGCTACACCAGACGAGATAAAGAAATGGACTGAATCAGGAGGGATCCAAACGGACCAGGGATGGATGACGAAGGAGAAATCTGTATGGTTTCTTCCTGATTCAATGGTTCAAGTCGTCATAAATACCATACATAGTCCAGCGCATCTAGGAGAGAAAGCTATGCTAGACAGCATTCAACACATTTGGTTCAACAAACATTTACGAGCAGCAGCTAAGCAAAAAGTCCGTACCTGTATGATATGTTGTCAGTTTAACCCAGGTAAAAGCATCCCCGTAGAGCAGGGTGGATTTCAGCCCCCTGATCACCCTTTTGAAGTCCTCCAGATGGATTATATCCAGATGGAACGTTGTCGAGGATTCAAATATGTTCTCGTAGTTGTATGCGCTCTTTCCCGTTGGACAGAGGCGTATCCCGTCTCAGATTACACTGCCCCGACTACTGCCAAACAGTTAGTTCGAGAATTCTTCCCACGGTATGGTTTACCACGTGTTGTCTACTCAGATAACGGCCAGCCGTTCTCATCCGAACTAATGAAGCATGTCTCACTTTTGCTAGGATATAAATGGAAGTTTCATTGTGTCCGACACCCCGAGGCAGCAGGTCTCGTGGAACGACATAATCAAACTCTGAAAATCAGATTGTCCAAAATATGTAGAGAGAAAGGTGTCGACTGGGTAGTAGCTCTACCAGTTGCACTTTTTTACATGAGAATGGTAGCACACTCTCGAACAGGGCTATCCCCTTATGAGGTGATCTT
The DNA here is from genome assembly GCF_964204655.1 of Triturus cristatus. NCBI lineage: Eukaryota > Metazoa > Chordata > Amphibia > Caudata > Salamandridae > Triturus > Triturus cristatus. The sequence continues at coordinate 1,560,873,056 of NC_140591.1, forward strand.
TGGCAGACCACCAAATATGTGGGGGACGCCTATACCTCGTAAAATAACTGATGTTGACTGTAATATGCTGACAGATTACCTGGCTTCCTTGATGTCTGCACTACAATCTTGTCGTTCACAGGTAGCTGCAGCCTTTCCTGACAACACCGAGGTGAAACCCCATGACGTAGTTCCGGGGGATTTAGTATTTGTGAGGAACTTTGATCGGAAGACTCAGCTGGATCCTAGGTGGAAGTCGCCACAATTAGTCTTGCTTACCACGAGGACAGCCGTGAAGATCGAGGGCCCGAAGGGCTGGGTGCATTCAAGTCATATCAAGAAATTTCATGGACTATCCTCCGATTTAGACATTGTGCCCTGCATTCCCTCACAGACTGATTCAAAACTCCCTTTGGTTGAAAAGACTAAAACCGAACTCTATAAAGTAAAACTGAGGCCTAGAACGTCAAACAATTTGATTGTTTAAGTCCTCTCCAAGGTGAAGCGGTTGAATTTGTCTCTGACATGTATCCTCTAGACCTGAATAGGGAAACCGATGGAAAAATGTTGAAACGACATGCGTACTGTAAATCACTGCGTAGTCATTGTACAGTGACGTTATTAATTTTGTTTTTCTTAAGTCTTTTAATAATCACTGCAAGTATATTTTTGCACATATATTATCCTGTTTCTAAATATGTTTACAATGTTACTGCCGAACATTCTTTTAGTGAATTACCACCGCATGAATTGTCCTACAGAGTTGCGCTGCGCAATAACACTTTCATTAGTATGTTACACCATTCCCATCAGATCAGCAATGCTACAAATTGTTGGATATGTGGCCAACTCCCCCCCTATCAGGATTATAAAGGAGTTTTGCCTCTCTTTCCATATCCATTCACACACAATGGCTCCTGTGGAGCATGGTTCAGTTTAATCAATTCCTTAGATTCAAATTCAGTAGTTCATCAAGACAATTGGGTATGGGGAAACCTGAACCTAGTTTTACTCAAAGTCTGCTACCCTAACAAGGAGGGACTCCCCAAAAGAACAGGAACTGATCTAGAAAATGAAGTATATGGATTAGGTAATTTTACACTTAATCTCATGATCCTGAACGTTGAATCTGAACCTACACCAATCTTGCCCGCCATGTCAGTATTCCCAGTAAAAGGGGAATTATGTGTAAGAAAGAATGGTTCCGTACACATGGGCCATAGTAAATGCGCCACTGTGATAAAATTCAGTGATCAAGGCAAATCTACATTTAGAGCTTCTCGTCATTCCTACTTTATATGTGGCCAGACCGCATATATACGCCTACCTCTAGATTGGGATGGTACCTGCTACATAGCATTCCTTCTGCCACCTGTTTTCCTAGCCCCACCTGATTATCATAGGAATATCCATTTAGTACACAATAGAGAACGGAGAGATCTCCCAATTGTCGATTACACTGAGACGGCATGGGAAAAATATACAGATTTCAATAAAGGTCTTTTTCCTTATATAGGTACTGTTACTAATAGTAAGCTGATACGTAGATTAACCAGGACCCTTGAAGCCGTAGTGAATGAAACTATTTCCGCCTTAGATAACTTGACAGAGGAGCAGTCTGCGATGAGGATTGTTGTTCTTCAAAATCGTCTTGTCCTTGACGTCATCCTGGCCGATAGGGGCGGAGCTTGTAGGGTCATCGGATCAAGTTGCTGCATATTCATTCCAGAAAATTCGCCATCTGTATATAAAGCTATAACTCGCCTTCATAAGATTGTAAGCCAGATACACCAGAATCCAGGCACCTGGACTTGGTCCAGTTGGTTTTGGAGCGTGTTGTCAGCCTGGGGATGGAGAATACTATCCTTCCTAGGTATTGGCTTTCTCATACTATTCAGTTGCTGCTTATGTCTACAATGTGGGCCAGCGATTTGTGGTCTGTGTGCCACATCGTGTATCCCACATTCAAGTTTTCGTTCAAAATCCCGGATAAAGAAAGAAGAACAAATGATACTATATGAACAAATCGATGGATTGATGAAGATCGATATTTCTTGAGGTCAGTAGGGGACAAGGAGGGAATGTGGAAATATGAATTTTCATGATCCATTATGTCCCCTATCTTAGACCCCAACGGTTCCATGTACATGATCTACAAGTACATGTATGTTCCTTCCAGTTCCAGTTATGAAGACGCAAACACATGTGCGTCCACCGTCAACATGTCCTCTTTCAGATCCGCCATGAATGGGCCGGATATTCCATTCCTAAGTACGAAAGGCCACCGGCTTTATATGGTTCACTTATGCTATTTTTCAGTCCAGGCGAGTAGGCCCTGATTCTGCCATCAAGCTTTTCCTGCCTTCTGCCTCTGAGAGCTCCAGTCTGAGCCTGCATCTGTATCCATGAACTTTGTCCTCATTCTCTGCGCAGCTAACGGTGCCTGACTTCGGCCTGTCTGCCTGCCAAAAACTGTATTTCACCTTCAAAGATTATCTGCTCCGCTCCCTACCCAAGGCATTCTTGTCTAGTAGTTTAAGTAAACATTCTTCCAGCTACCGAGCAAAGAACACGGCCTTGCTGTCTTTATGCAAGTAATTCATAGCCCTGTTACTATGGAAGATGTTTGCCCTCGCATCTAGTGTAGACACTTAGACGCTTGTACACGCACACACAGTCAGTATAGAATAGAGTTTGTCCAAGAGTCCTTCCTTTATGGATAACATAGTTCTTTAAACATAGGATGTTAGATATGATTAGGGATTAGGTTGACTTGACCCCCCAGACTTCTTGTCTCCACATGTAGAGCTAAATGTCAAGTCCCCTTCACCCCCTAGTTGCACGTCAATCACACGTCATGCTGCTGCGTGCGCATCTCTGCCAAGTATTTCTGCTGACATTGCGAAATCATCTCATAAGATCCACCCATTATGACATCACAACCAATGACGTTTCTTTGTTACACCCAGTTACACCCATTTTCATTACGCATGTATGATTTTATCTTCGCTATCAATTGTTACGCCTCCTGCATTTGTTTCACTGTAATGTTTCTTCTATAAAATTGATTACTTGTCAATGATGTATTGTTCTTCACTTCCTGAACCTCCGTGGTGATGGAACATGAGATCCCCGATTCGAATCGGCATTGGAATAAAGCCCATTCCGAACCTCTAATACCACGGATTTTGCCTCTTATTTTACTGAGCTATTTTTATTATATTTCCGTATCAAATTAAGTCCCGGTAATTAAATTATTTACCACAAGTGGACCTACTGTGGCAGAACCCTTCATCTGCTATCACTTGCTGCATTTAAGGAGAAAGTCCTTAGACTGTTTCTATAGACCTGACCACCAATAACGTTGCTGCCATAGTGAAATGATAGCTGCCACCTCTGCATGTGCAGATGCTAGACTCTTATGCGCTTCTAGGATTAACCCTAACCTGTGGTCTGAATTTGGTATTACTCTATCCCCCAGTCCGGTAATATGAGCAAATGGCATGTATTTTGCAATTAACTGGTAGGAGTACTTGAGTGGCAGGTGTGTGGCATCACACACAACCCTGAAAGCTATCATAATAGCTCCATCTATCCTCATACTAGAATGAGTAATCACAGTGACTGCATCAGTTTGCACTGTTGGTTTTGCAGCTTCATTAGCCATGGTATTCTCTGCAATGTGTATTCCTACATTCATAGGTAAGAATGGACACAATAATACAATTTACACACTATGAGTGTGGGGAATGCAGGATCCATATTTACAAGTGATAAATTAGAGCTCTGAGTTCAGCCAGCTGCACTGTGCAATCACCAAGTGACTGTGTGTAGGTTATTTCAGGGTAGAATTTACCATACTGCATTCTAATCATTACAGTGGCGCATGCTGCAGAGAATTGGTGCTTTGTCCATATGGCAGGCTGGGCATAACCATCAGTATAGATGATGTAATCATACTGATCAAGAGGCATAACTTCATTAGGCAGATGATATTCATTTACATAATGCTTGTGTCTGTAGTGTAGAGTCAAAAATGTAGCCTACATCTGTTGTAGTCAGCGAGTTAGCTCATTGTATACATTACAGAAGTGAAGCTTTCGCATTGGAATGCTGGCTTTTTTCATGTCCTTTAAGGCTGGAACTGGAGTCACAACAATTAATTGTTTACCCTAAGTCAATGCTCTATCTCTCACCACAGCAGTCTGTACTGCCATCAGGATTTTTTCTGTCATTTCATAACATATCTATGCATTTGTGTATTGATATGATTCATATTCAATAGGTACAGTGTCTTCTTCATTGAATGAATTATAGATGCCTCCACAATTATACGTGTCACCAGGTTTGTTGTGTTTACACATGTGTGTAAGTGTTTTGAAGTTATCATGTCAGCTTGTACTGAACATAAAATCTGTATGTGTTTAGTTGTTCAGTGTGTGCCTAAAAAGTCTGGATGAGTCAAGTCAAAAAATGGTTTTACCCATTCTGTGTAATCTAGAATGTATGTTCTGCCAAAGTGTATGAACTCCCAATATGTATTGAAGTTTCTTCAATGTGTTAGGTGGTTGTAAGAACACAAATTTCTCTAAGAAATGTGTTGCAAGGCTTTTGCCTATACTTGACAATTTGTACTTCCAATACAGGACATTGAGCTGGGCAATTTTTTATTTTTTTACATTGATTTTGCAGCCCATGCAAGCAAATCCCAGGAACTATGGGATTTGCTCTTGTCAAGTGTGTAGAAAGGACATATTCCTTCAAATATATGTCATGGACATAGGACGATGAATGGTCGTCAAACTGTTGCAAAAGTTCTGTTAGCTATGCTAAGAACAGCCTGGGGCTATTCATATACCCCTTGGCAATCAACATAACTGTTTTTGAGAACCAATAGTGCTAAATACAGTCAAGTATATGCTTTCAGGAACTATATTTTTGCAAAACAATCTATTTGAGGTGTCTAATGTGATTTGTACAGCAAATGTAGGTGTAGCAGTGTTCAAGTGTCAGTAATCTACCATCAAGCGATATGAATGGTCTGGTTTCATTACTAGAAACAAGGTATTATTATTAATGGGAGAGGTGCAACTTTCAAGTACGACCTGGTATTCAAGTTGAGTGATGATCTCTCTATCTTGCTTTTTAGCCTGATTATTAATAGGGTATTGTCTCTGTGGGGCTACCTGACAGGTATTACATCATAAGGGGAACTGTCATCCCACCCTACATGTTTGTGGGATAACACATGAGCTTGCGCTAATGCCAACTCCTTGGCATATGAATGTTTCACTGAACACATAAAGAGGTTTACAGAAGACTGGCAAAATATCAGTTTTTCCCTCTGGGAAGACCATGACAAACTCTGGTGGCCAATCCCTTTCGGCCAAGAGAATGTAGAAGCTGAATGACATCTCCCAAAAGAGAACATTTATTGGACATTGGCTATGCCCCTCCATCTGGAATTGCAGTTCTTATATATGAAGCGGGGCACTCATTCTCGTGTCCAGTGTTTCTACCTGGATATAGTCACTCAATGCAAATGCTTCCAGACAATCCATCAGGCTCTGGCGCACTATTGTGACTTCTGCTGCCCCTCCCAGCATGGTCAAAGTCCACTCCCCGCTTAGAGGCAGTGTCCTCAATGTCTGTGGCATGCTTGACTTTGAGTCCAGCTACCTCCTTCTTTTTGAATTGAGGCTTTACCAGTTAAGGTGTGTCTTCCTGTTTTAATATGTGAGATAAGCATTGTGAGTCCTTCTTCAATTTCACATACTCTTCTGAGATGCCTTCTGACTGTTGACCTCAATGCATGCGTTTTTTGGATGACTCCTGAAAGGAACAAGATGAACGTGTATCAGTATCCTGATACCTGTCAGGCTTTTTAATATTATCATGGTTACACAAATTATAGCATTTTTGATTAGCCTTCTGTGAGGGAGATCTACCCTGTGATTTTGCTTTCTCCTTATTTTGCTTATTATCCCAAAATGTCTGCATAGAAGATTTGGGTGCTTGCTTTGAGTTATCCTTTTCACAATTACTCTTCATTTTTAATTTACTAGGTCTGGCTCCCAAATTATCTCTACCTTTTGTTGGGTAGGTTTCATCAATAACTTTTGGTTAGTTGTGCTCTTGTTGTGATTGGGGTTAACATAATGGCAGATACTGTGGCAAAATTGCCTATCAGTTCCATCCACAAGTTCAGGACAGGCACTGACCTGTACTCATTCTTAATATGTATAAGCACTTCTGGCAAAACAACTAATGAGGGAGTACTATGAGTTCTGGTATATACTTCAGCAAAGACTGCACCCCAATTGGTGTATTCTTCCCTTGGGGAGCTATCCCCACTGTTTTAAGCGGATTTGCTTTTTGTGCAATCCAGAATGGAATTTCCCCCTGTCTGATGGGAACTTCAAACATGACTGTATTGATCAGCTGATGCCAGGTGTAGCCAATTGTAGTTGTGCAGCTTGAGCGGCCCTTGCAGGATTTCACATGATGATTTGAGTTAAACATCCATGGAGCATATTCCCAAGGAGCTATCGCCGAGTTAACAGCACTTTATCGCAGCCAAAGTTAAGAGAAATATATCGCCCCATTCACAAACTGGTGCTAACAGCCCATAGCACCAGTTTACCTGTGATAGCAGCTGCAAAAAACATCACCACAGATGACCCCCGCAACTATCGCTAATGAGATGAAGAGTAGGTGTTCCCGAGCAAAAAGCCGCGACAACACCACTCCGCAACATTCTCAATGACCAGCCAGCTCGGAGATAAGATCACAAAGCATGCGATAAGGTGCGTTAGCAGCAGGAAATTAACACCTGCTCTGACCTGGTGCATAGTTGGACAACAACTGGCAACAGACAAGGGAGCACAGCCCAGATCCAAAAATGAAGAACAACAGATGCACCCGGGCAACTGAACATGCAGCCCGGAGCCCCAATAGGGCAACAACAACACCCACCACCACCACCCCCAGGACCCCCCCGGACCTCCCCGCCCCCCACCAGGACCAACACTGAGGCAGTGCAGACGAAGACAGTGACCTGCTGAAAATGCACCAACCTCACAGACCCAACACCAGGAAACGTCATTGCCTACCACAGGCTCAAAAGGACAACCCTCCTATGCATCCTGACCAAATTGCCCACAGTCCGACGGTACCAACACAGTGGACAACCAACATCCCTCCGCATACAAAGCTGCTGGCTGTGCCATACCTGTTGGCCTCTGGGACCTGCAAACCAATAACCGCCAGAGTCGGAGGAGTCTCACAGCCAGCCACATCCAAGCCCCCCAACAGTCTTGGATGCCATCATCAGCTTGGTACCACACTTCCTATCCTCCCCCACACTGTGCAGGAACAGCTGGAGACCAAGCAAGGCATCAAAGCCATAGCTGGCTTCCCTCACGTGTCAGTGGGCAATTGAATGCACACATGTCTGCTACCAAAAGCACAAGCATACCATCACTGGGCAGGCAATAGCAGACCACCTGGGAATCTCCACCAACCACAACGCCAACCACCCATTCTGAGTGCATGAGTCCTACATCTTCTGGCAGCCCATCATCACCCGGCGCTTCCTGGCCGGCACCTACGGTAATGCGCTGCACTTAGGCATGTACCAAATGAACACACCACACACCTGAACTCCACAACCATGCAACTCACAACTCTGGCAATGCACATGTCACAAACTCAAATACAACATGCCAAACAACATGCCCACCCACTGGACACGACAGCACAACTCACTTTGGCAACCTGGGCCAGCCATGCACATAAGCCATCAACTGCATGGCACCTCAGCCACATGATATCAGATTGTGGGAAGAGGTGGGGACCAGGCATATGCAAAGGAGGCAAGTGACCGATGAATGACAATGTACACAATGTCCAGTGTGGCATCAAAGTGATGGCCAGACTGCAGTATGCACACCACACCCATATCAATGTTGACATACACAGCTGGTGTATGGAGTGCAGAGGACAGTGGACGCAATCTTGTCACCCCAGCCAGTAGCGATGATCCCGGAAATGTAGCTTGTTATGTCCCCCCCTGTAAGCGTGAGTGGAGTGGTCTGGCCTGGCATACACTGGACACGCGTAGGGGTGTGAATAAAAAAAGCCTGTAGCTTTGGGTGTGGCCCTCTTCCGGAATGCCCAATGACTCTGCCAGGGCAGTGCCACTCACCCTGCCAAGAGGCCAATGCCGTCGCCGTGAGTGATGTTGCCTGCATTCCTGTGCGCCTGCTGCACCCCAGGCCGCAGGGCTCCGTACCAGTCCTACCAGGCCCAGTGCGCCCAGGCCTCAATGCACACCTGCCAACAACGGCATGTGTCGATGAGCGCCGACCATGTGCCAGTGCAAGCTCCAAGCCCGAGTGCCGCTAACCTGGCAGCCTCCTCAGACCATCACGGCCTCCGCGAAACCAAGTATGTGCATAGCATTCCATCCACAGGTGTCCGTGGGCCCACGCGGACTATTGCCATCGAGCCATGCTGCGTTCGAGTCATTCGCACATGTGGGACTGAGTCTTAAGCATACATTGTCTGAGTACACACATTAATGAAGAGTTTATATCACTGTACTCCCTTCGATGTGGTGACACCAAGTATATGCCTGGCCTCCCAACCCCAAATGTCATGTCAACGTCGTGTGTTAGAGTTCCATGAGGTGCACACTGATCTGCGTCTGGCCCGCACTGACCACTGCCTCAGGCCTACACTGTGGTTGAGTAGGTCACACTATTTGAATTCAGTCTTGATTCATTTATGGCTGACTTGATATCATTGTACAGGCCTCAACGCAGACTGCATCCCCTTTCAGCCCCGGTGCCACTAAGTCTGTTCCCCGAGACCCATGGACACTTCCTGGTTGGACTTTGGTGGCAACTGAGTCCAAGGACTTTGGGTTGTCGTTGCCATAATGTTGGTGATACTGACTTTGTGGCGAAAACAATGCCGTGGCATTCCACTCCTCCATTTGCTGCTTCCGAACTGCTTCCACCCCTGCATCATGCCCTGGAGGACACCTTTTACTGTCCTCCGAAACCCTCTGCCACATGCACCTCGGACATTGATGAGGACCTGCTCAGCTCACGTGGCCCATCTGACTGCACCGCAACTCATCGTCCCATGGCGGGGTGCCTGTGCTGGCCGCAGTGCATCAGGGGCCACTAACTCGGTGCTGGTCAGGTTAGGAACCATTCTTCTGAGATATTGGATGGCCTCGTAGGCGATGGCCTTGGGGTCATCAAAGCCATGTGTCTGTGGCCCTGCTCTGGCTGCTGCCTCCAGCTTCAACTGTGGCCCACCAGGGCTCACACAATAAATCGAGTCCTGACCTGCCCAACCCAGATGTCGCATCACCGCAGGAGGCACATGCCACCACTGCCAGGACCAACTCAAACCGCCAACTGCCAGTGTTGAAACGGTCATACTGGCAGAGTGACAGAGTTGCTTGCACCTGTCGTGGATGCCATCTTCTGCCTGATCCCCTGCTCAGCACTCCAGGTGCCACTAACTCAGTGCACCACGAATAATCGTCCATTACAGTTTTGTTTGTGTGCTGTGGAGAGTTCATGCAGCAATGTCACCTTAGGCAGTGTGGAAGTCCTGGGACAACGATGAGGAAGATGATGCATGTGCGACACCCCCCCACTGCAGCTGCATCAGGAATTTCCCGAAGGGACACAATCTTAGACATTTTCTTCACATGAGGTCGGCAATGGTTGTGCCAAAAGAGGCACGGGCCCTGGGGTCTGTAGGTGAGGGAGCAACGTAGTGTTGTTCTGGGTCTGGTCTGGATCTGGAAGTGGAGGTGCTCGGTGTTGGAGAGGGGGTCACTCATGCTGGAGGTGGAGAGTCAGAGGGAGCTCTTGTGTGCGATGGAGAGTCCTCCTCCAGGGCGGTGGGGGTGGTCCTTCTTCTGTGTTGCATGCTAGCACCCACCATAATGCCCATGGAATGCCTTCCCTGTGCAGAGTAAGGCCATGTAGTGGTTTTCCCTGTATTGCCTTATTTAAGATTAATGTGGTCACTCAAAGCCACTCCCCGTGGCTTTGCTTGGCTTCTTAAATCTGACACAGACCCTTGTGTCACACATGTACCACTTTGCATGGTGCAAACATGATGCAAGTCTCTCATAAATATGCCCCAAATGTAGAAGCCTTTAATGAATAGCTTACATTACTTAGATAAAACACAAGCTGTGTATACAATTTTCTTTTACAGTTTCTTGACTCAAATGCATATGATGGCTATAGAACTTTGTGAACTCTTCCCTTGCTATCCAGTGGTAAAACTGTTGTTATTGCTTTATTCGATAATTACTATCATAAAAGCTTTTTGCATCCTTAAAATCAATATTATACAATTCAAAGTTTATAATACTTAAAAGAGATTATAAAAAACATTTGTGAAAAAAAAAAATGTAAAACACAAACTATAGCACCAATGGTTAGGACAACAATTCATAGAAGGCAGGATTTCCAATAAAAACGAATTGCTCATGTCAACGGATGATCTAGAAAGCACAGTTCATCCCTTCTACCCTCTTACATAGAGTAATGGCTACAAGTTCATTATGTGGCGACATCAACTATTTCAGCAGCTTTAGTGATAGCTTTCGCGCAAATAATCCAAGCGCAGCCCAGAAATTTAGCAACTCCGCATACAAAAGCAGGCCTGGATGCATCAGATCTCAAAATACGGAGTGCAACTTGATGGTTCTTTGTTCCCATCTGGACACAAATATGTTTGAGCCATTTGTTCCTGGCCTGCCGATAAGCCGGGCATGCGAATAGGCAATGGGCTATGGTTTCTTGCATATCATTGCAACACGGACAGCTTGGTGAAAGGTTTTTGGCTGAATCCCTTTGGGCAACTGTGGCATTAAGGTATAGTGACCCAAACCAGAAAAGCATGTACAACTTTCTGTCCATCGGAACTCAAATGAAATCCAAATAGGGTTCCAAAAGGCCAACTTGTGTATGTTGTAGAAAGTCCACTGTTAATTTCCCATGCCCCGGGTAAAGTAGGAGCCGGTGGTGTATCCAGTTCCAATAGGTCTTTTTTAACTCCGCCTTTGATGGCTGGGCTTGGTTCTCCCACGCATCGGCTAAGCCCAAGGACGATAAGAGTTCCTTAAGTTCTCTTAGCCATTTTACCCTTTTGCCCGTGTCCAGAGTGATCAATTCGCTAAGTCCTGCCGCATAATGGCATAACTCGGGGTGGATCTCAGTCTTGCCCAATACAAGAGGCGACGTAATCTAACTATCTCGCTCAACCTATGTCTCCCCATGTCGAGGAACAAGGGTGTTAGAGGAGTACAATGGGGGACGGGGACCAAGTCTCTTAGGAACTTATTCTCTGACTTTTGGATCTCTGTTGTTTGTTCGAACCCCCAGAGTTCCGTTCCGCAGGATGCCGAACTCACTGCCTTGCCCTCATATACAACCAGGACGGGGGAGACCAATCTGGAAGAGGACAAGCGCTGCTCTCTTCCAGCTCTTTTGTGGTTTAGGAGCATCTTGCTCAAATGGGGCCGCCATGACATTTTATCCGATAACCTTATCCTCAGATAATCAAAGCAATGAACTTGCTCAAGGTATAAACCATTAAGAGTGAGTTTGGGTCTAAACTGTTTTCCAGGGTTAAAAGCCATAAATTTTGTTTTTGAGATGTTAATGGTAAGGCCCCTTGATGTACAAAAAGCCTGGAAGCGAGTGAGTAATGTTTGAAGACCCATAGGGGATTTGGAGATTAGGAGAGTATCGTCAGCAAAGAGAAGCGTTGCTATTTTTTTCCCCGCCAGGGTTGGTGCGTCTGTTGGAATTTGGCTCAAGAAGTCCACCACACCATTCACATAAAGTGAAAATAGTGTGGGGGCCAAAACACAGCCCTGGCGGACTCCTCTCCTTACTGGGATACTCTCTGTGGTCTGCCCTTGGTCACCCCATCTTATCCTTGCAGAAGTATCGTCATGAAGACAAACTAAAAGGGATAGAATGTAAGGGGGTATTCCCATTTCCTGCAAGACGGACCACAGCTTTGCTCGTGGGACTAAATCGAATGCCATCTTGAGGTCAATAAATGCAGGGTATAGGCTCCCCTTTGCAATGACTACCACTTTCCAGTAAAGTAAAAGTAGACGAAAAACTTGGTCTATAGTGCTAGTGGTTTTCCTAAATCCTGCTTGGCATTTTGATAGGATTCCCCCTTCCTCCATCCAATGGTGAATTCTATTGAGAAGGGTTCGCCCTGCCACTTTTTGCATGCAATCTACAAGGCTGATGGGCCTATAGTTGGCAGGGTCTTGGCGATCGCCTTTTATTTTGAAAATGGGGAAAACTTCAGCTTCAGCTTGTTTCCAGGATGGGGGAATTTCACCACCCTCTAACAGGCTATTAATCAAATGCTGGATATATTTGGCCCATTTATCAGGTTCCAAACGGAACAGGTCGCCCGTGATGCCATCTGGTCCCGCCGCTTTAGCGGGTACAATACTGTTGATGGCACTTACGACCTCATCAAGGCTAAAGGGGTTATAAGGTACGGGATAGGTAAGTGCGGAATATCCCTGCCGGACACTAGTTCTCCCTCTGCAACTTCAGCATAAAGTTTTGAGAAGTGATCCCACCAGGTCTGACTGCCTATATGATTTGGAATGAAGACAGTACCTGCCCTATCTTTAGTGTTAATTAATGACCAAAAGGAGGCAGAGTTTCTCTCAGTTGCCACTATTTTCAGCTTAATCCAATGTGCCTCCTTCCAAGCCCGTTTAGCTAGTGTCAAAGATGAATTGTAATCTTTCCTCGCTAATTTAACCCTAGTAATGTTTTTCTCTTTGACAGCAGCTATTAGTGCTTTTCTTTTCTCTTTGCAGGATCCTGAGAACCAAGGATTGGGGTTGTTTATTTGTAGTTTCTTTTTTCCTGAGCTGACGCTTCCTAAAAACTGTTCTCCAATCATGCGTATGGTTTCCTGATGGGTTATGGGAATCTTGTCCCTCACCTGAGTCGAAACCATAGCTGCCTCAAGATCTCTCGTTTTTTCTGCTAATATTGAGGAGATAAGGGTGATCTTTTTCCATCTCCTACTACCCTAGGCCACCTTAGCCGCCTACCACAGTTAGAAAGTGTTACCTCTTTGGAAAAAAAGGAGTCCGCTCTACATGCGGATAGGTTTAACGGAAAAACTGCCCAACGGTTCTGCAAAGTTAGGGATAGGGGATTATGGTCACTATCTACAGTAGGGCTTACCTCCATATCGGCTACATCTTCCCAGAGACGTAAGTCCACCAGGATGTAGTCAATACGGGATGGACATGTCAATTTATTAAAGGTGTTCGCCCCCTTAGGGTCTGACAGAGTTCTACCATTCACGGCTCTTAGGCCGTATTCCAAAGTGAGGGCGTTCACTTGCATAACAATCTCTGTCCATTTTCTAATTGGGGCCAAAGATGGAGGTGGTACTCCCCATTTGTTGTCCTCTTCAGATAGATTCAAGAGGTCCTCATCACTCAGGGGCTCGAATGTACAATTAAAGTCCCCGGCTATGATAGTTTTTGAGGTGGGTGAACATTTTGCTAAGAGGAGTTCTAATTCACTCAAGATGGTCGACGACCTGCCGCTCACTGTGCCCCTAATATAAACATTGAAGAGATCAAGGGATTCTCCATTTTGTGGGGCCTTTAGGGATAGCCACATGATGTCGTAACTATTGCTTTCTTGGAGAGTAACAGACCACCCCAGATCTAGGTTAATACATATTAGGAGACCTCCGGAGGGTCTTCCCTTACCGCTAGAGGTTGCGGGAATGAAGTAAGTGGCATATCCTGAAATAAAGAGCGCTACCATACTCCATGTCTCCTTGAAAACACAGATATCGTGCGCACTCACAAACTCAGCCCATGATGGTATGGTCATGTTTTTCTTGAGGCCTGCTATGTTCCTGGACAATATTTTCAATTTGTTCATCAGACAAAGGGATAGGCTAGCGGGATTAGTTGTGTTAGACTGGGCTTGAGATATCGGATGAGGTGGAAGTTTTAAGTTGCGTAAGGGAAAAGTGCCCTGGGCGGTGGGGCTTGAACACTTTGTATTCTGGACTGAGTGGGGTACAAAAAGTCAATCATTTGTGTCTAAAGAAGATATGGCTCCTCCCTTTAATGAGATATTATGTGATGTCAGAGAGCATCGCCTAAACTGAATTCGAGAGGGATCTGGAGAGGAGGTTCTATATTCCAATGTAACCAGGTTCTCAACCAATAAGGCATCCACCAAAGTTAGTTCGATCATGTCCAAGTTGGAATCAGGGATAGGGCGTCTCTTAGCTTTCACGATGTCTTCCCTAATAACGGAACGACACCCTCGGACATGACGAATCCAGTGAATCGATTTATTAATTAACGAATCACTGGATTCGTGATGACCTGAGATGGGTATTTTTGGGACATTAGTCATGAGAACAATGTTTGAGAATTTCTGACCAGGCCCAGTTTGGTCGTAATCCAAAAAAGGTCTGGGAGTCTCCTGAGTCCCCAGGTTCAGTGATCTAGGCTTGGAGCCCAAATTATGCCTGCCCCCCCAAATAGGGGTGACAATACAGTCTTTGTGGGTAATCTTGGGGGCTTCCCCATCCCCCCTAGGACGTTGCGTCAAAGTCCCTTCCCCAACTAGAGTGTTTTTTCTAAGACCCCCACCAGTGGGAACTGAGTCGTTTTCATTAGTGGATTTGGAACCGCCCATGATATTATGCAGGTTCTCGGGACGAGTAGATTGAGTAGGGTCCAAGAGGTCCGTTAATAGACCCCTTATACTCATTACCTCCAGTGGTAAAGCACCTGTGCTTCTCCTTTCAGCGTAAGGAAAATTACAGATTCCTTATTGCTGTCTGATCCTAGTAAATACATCCCTGCTCAACTTTTGCCAAAGAAACACTTAGTGCTGCATATGTCTGCGCAATTATAGTGTTGTACTAATATCAGTAAATCTGGACATAAAGATCCATGTTATTTTACCCTCACATAAAGAAAGAAAATGGATCTGATGTTATGCTTAGGTTCCTTTTTTCTGTGCATAATATATCAGGCATTTATTCCATTTCATTTTGAGGAGGGTGGCCCTACCACTGATTGGTTTTGTAGCATAATGTTACACTGACACCGAAGCTCATCATGGTTGCATTGGGTGGAAGTCTTTGGAAATGTTGCTTGCATTTGAATATTACATGATACCCTTTTTCCACAATATACAAATATATGCAACATCCATTGGAATTTGGTGTTTTTTTTTGCCACTTTTGAAGGTGTTCATTGATTTTCCACAACACCACTGTTGTATCGCCAACTTTCTCCTGAGCATCTCTTTGTTCACAGGCAAATTAAGAGCATGTTGCCAGACAAAAAGGAGGTTCACAATTCACAGCCAGAAGGAATGTGTCATTGTTAGACCATAGGTGGCAGTTTGGAGTAATTTGATACCTTACTTAATTTGGTTGGATCCCACCTCCATGAATAATTCTAAAACGTAGTATGCCTGAAATGAAAAGAATAAAAATCATAACATAGTTATCCAATGGTATTTTACATCAAGGTCACCTCCTCAGACAACATCAGCTAACCCAACACTGACATGTCAAAATTGAAATTAAATTAAATGTTGTTCATTCTTATCATACCCTAAATTGGATATAAAAAACATACTTACTCCTACTCTCCCAGAGTGAGCACAAAGCAATCCTTCAGTCTTGTGTTACCAACAATGGACATTATTACACATTTGGTATCCCGTCCTAATTTGTGCCAAAAGATGCAACTGATGCAGATTAGGACACAGCAGCCTGTTATCAAGAATGTGCTGCCCTAAGGGGTATCCATGAACTTGCACTTCCCTGAGGGCACAACATTTAGTGACATACAGATTGGCTGCTTTAAGGCTGCTCTGTGTTTCCCAATGCAAGCGGCAGTCTGCCAGCAATTTAAAGAGTGAACAGTGATCCTCATGCAGTGAGTGACTTCACACACCTGCAGAGGGATGTCTAAGGTTTCCACGGAAGAGGGATGTCTAAGGGGTCAAATGAACCTTCTTTACCCCTTCGGAGCGTTGCCCAAGGGGTCACACTAACAGTGCACCACCTCCTTCTGGTGCACTGTCAGGGAGACTTCTTAGGGCCTGTTTGCTGCTGTACCCACAACCCCAGTCAAAGATCAAGCCATGATCGTGTAAGAAAAGACAAAGAAAGAACTATATTTGGAAACTTAAACTGGTTTATATTTCAAAATAAAAAGCCATTTACTGGAAGATATCTTTAGATCAGGCAGATGTGAGGGAAAACAGTTATTATTCTAAAACATATATTTGTCTAGCCATAATCTCTCTGCTGGCAAAGGTTCCATGAATAGATGAAGGTGGGCAACTGAAAGAAGGGATATGGGCATGTGCCTTCTATGCTAGATTCTCAAGAGTATGAATTGGGAATACCACTATGAAAACAGTGAAATCCCAATAACTGTAATAAGGTTCATATTGGCCAAGCAAGTAACTGACACATTTATCAAAGCAAGTGATACCTCTCAAGCTGAAATAAGCACAACTTTGGAATAATGTACACAAAATCTAGTATTCTATAGTTCTTGCAAAAAATGTTTAAAACCTGCGGAAGCTCCCCATTGGCACTCTCTCTTTCCCACTCTATTTTTAGTTGTAAATTTGTGGGATATATGAGTCAGTCAGAATATTTTTTATTACGTTAATAAAACCATAAAAACACACAGAGTATACAAAATGAGCACACATAAAAACAGACTAAAAATAATCAATAATACATATACAGTAAAAAGCACAAAATGAGAATAATGATTACCCCTTTCACAGGAACAGGTCATGTATAAAAATGTTTAACCTAAAACGTGCACATCACGTCTTTTCTTGTTTCTAAGTGTAGCTACTAAAACATTTGTAACATCAAAAAACTTCAAATGTAGCATCTCAAGCTAGATTAGAGACGGTCTCACTTGCAGAAAGACGTTGTTCTTTAACAACGGCAATTTGAAAAATTTTTGCAATGGGCAATAATGATTGCAAAACATCCTAAAATACATTGTGCCCTGAGGCACAGCAAGTAACCAGTCCTGGAGATTAATGGCCTGATTATGATGGTTGTGGGACCACCACCATCAGCCTGTCAAGTTTCAAGGAGCCCATCAGTGCATCGGAAGGACGTGAGTCCCTACAAAAGTGGGGGTGCCTGCTCAGGCTCCGCCGTAGGTTTTACATTGTCACTTTCCGCTGGCCGTTTCTGGTGGTTAACCCACCATGAAAAGGCAGATTGAAAGGGACTTTGGGGGCCCCTCATGGACCCCCTTGCTCTCAGCCTTGGGTTACATATTCCTGCACCGTGTGGCTGGCACCACATGGTGATTACCACATAGTGCAAAGATATGCAAAACTGCACTGCGGCATGTGCTTGCAACCCGCAGCACAGGCTGCAATGCAAAACATACACAATACAACCACCTTGAAGGTAGTCACATCGTAATTCCTATGGCAGGACCACCAATAGCTAGTAAGGGAGTCCCATTTCAGATAGAATGGCAGCCAGATGAAAGTTTGACCGCCATCATAATCAGGCCCTTAGTCTGACCCTCGTTAAAAAAAAACTGTAGTAGGGTATTGTGGTCGCTACTAAATAGGGCTCTATTGATGAACATATTTTTAATAAAATATAGACCTGCACAGATCTTTAATAAGCCCCCTTGGTTTTCTCTCCATGCACATGATAGAAAAAAAGGTCTCCTGCGAGTGATATCATTAATTGTCCAGTACAGGCCGTAGGAGCAACCACAAAAAAACGCAGAAAGCTTCACTTTGTAGGTAGTCCATGGTGAACAGAAAGGGCGAAGAAAAGGAAAAGCTTTTTTGGCAGCTTCACCTGAGGGCTGGTGAGAGTGAAGATCACCTCTGTCATGAAATAGGCTTGTTTCACTGAAGAAGTATAGTATGTAAGTGCCTTTACCATAGGTGACTTAAATGGTGAGATTTTGAAGAGGAGCAGCATATCTTCTGGATAAAGTAGGGTCAGTTTTCAAGACCCTGACAAAATAGAGTAGATTCACCAGGGCCAGTCAGTACTAGATAAGTCAACATGAAAGTAAGTAGTTATAGTGATAGAAAAAGAGGCGGGAGAGAGAGAGAGAGACACAGAGACAGAGAGGCAGAGAGAGCAAAGCACTGGGGGAAGAGATAGAAGACATACAGTGAGAGAGACCGGGGACACATAAAGAAAGAAATGGTAAAATAAATGTTGTCAGAGAAATATGAAATTACAAGGAATGGACTGCCCCAAGGAAGGAGATTGAAAGAGACTTATAATAAGAAAAAGTTAAATACAGACAGCAGATAGAGAGAGAGGGCTGAACGTGGAGAGTGATGGGAAAGTCTAAAGTGATAGTAATAAATAAAAGAAGAAGAGAGATGATATACAGAGCAGAAGAAAATGTAAAACAGTTATCAAGAAAAATACCACAATACACAAAGAATAAATAAAACAAACATTTGCACCTACCATAAGTTTCACTATTCATAGTTTATAGGTTTAGTGTTTTCAAAGCCATTTTTAACCCACTATTGTGATTAAGGACCATTGTAAATTTCTTTTATACCCCCAGACAAGTAGTACTCCTTTATTAAACTTACAATCACCAATTGTTGAGTTGATTACAATTTTGATTTTCAAGTTGCCCACAAAGTTCCACAGGAGGAACATTAGACTTCCAAACAATCTGAATCCCTAAATGCAAGCGGATTTGGTCAAGCAAAACACTGGAATCACTGTGTTGCACCATCCACCCACAGGTGGTACTAAGAATGTACTGGGATTAAAGCAAAGGCTGAAATATAGGATATTATGTTCACACTGAAGGACAGAGCCTGCTGCAAATGTACAAAGTGATCTGCAATTAGTTCTGTCGGAAATTGTCATTGCAACCCCTGAAGGCGGTGTCCTGTCACAAGATATATTTTTGTATTACTGCTGGACATTAGGTTTGGTGTCACAGAATGAGATGGTAGTTATGGGCAAAGAACAGAGCCTTCTCTCTCACCAGCAGCAACTATGTTTTGAAATGTTTGCCCTCATGAATATATGCTTATTTTTCAGTTGGGTCAGTTGGCCCCAATACCACTAAGTAAACATTGCTTATCATCACAATCTTATTTCATCTTAATTAAGGATTCTGTGATGTGCTCCTCATGTGGCCTGAATGTAAAAAAGTTTGGCATGTGGGATAAGAGCTTTCTTTTGGTGCCAAAGACCAAAGTACATGTTGAGTTGGAGCTAGGTGCTTGTGTTGGCCTTTCTCTGGAGTGGAATGCAACTGTGATAGGAGTGGTGTTTTGGGATTCTTAAAAAGATAGCATCAGATGTTGTTAGTGTAACTACATGACTAAGAGCAGGATGAATGGAGGTGGGCTGTGCCACCTTCCATACTATCAATCACTGGCTAGTCATCATCTTCTTCATTTCCAAGGCTTTAAGGAAGCTTCCATTTCTCTTGTCTCCTGTGGAGAGTGGTGGTTATGGTACAATTTGTATCCAGGTCATAGGAAAAGGGCTTGGAGAAGAGGGAGGAGGTTCTTTCCTTGCTGAAGACTATAAAGCTGAAGAGCAGGGACAACATGTTCCTCTGCAGCAAGCAGAATGTCCTGCTCTGCATCAGTTTCTGGAAGATAAGGTTTTTTAGGTTGTAGTATGAAGGGGAGAATGGTTCGTCTTTTTCCAGCTCCACCGAGGAGAACTATCGCTCACCTTCTCAACGTCTCCTCAGTGGAGCTGCAAAAAGACGAACCATTCACTGCTCAACACGAATCCCGGGTAGATAACCAAAGTAAACATAGCGTCTTCCATATAAGGACCAGACGTTTACAACAGCGAAGAGGGACTCTACTTCCCACTCGTCGTAACAAATGACCGCCATTTTGAAACGGGAAAAAACCTTGATATCCGCGTGATAGAATGCCGTACTAACGAACCAAAAAATTAACATCTGACGAATAAAGGAGAGTATGTCTGGAAGAAAGGTGCTCAATGTTTAGAAAAAGTGGAACAAAAATAAAGATAAGAAAAAAAGAGTAAACCCATAAGGTTGAAATGCTTTCTCAGTTTAGGATAATAAACGAAATGATGACAAACAGCCTTCATGTCTCTACAATGAGCAATACAATATATTTACAGAAAACACCCTAGATCTATTTTATCATTGATCCCATGGGGATCTTGTGTGTTCAATCTCCTTATCCAGAAGATCTCCCTTTGTAAGAGTGTTTTGGTTACATTTTTGCCAGGGGTCGGGGTCATCATCTCAATAACTTGAAATTTGAGTTGGGATATGGAATGTTTGTTAGTATTCCAATGAACCGCTAGGCTACTTTTGGGATTTGCATTACGGATTGTGCTTTTATGTTCCGAAATTCGGATTTTGACCTTCCTTTCGGTTTTCCCTATGTACATTAGCAAGTGGGTAGGTTGCTCCGAAGCAAGTCTGTTTGTACTTGCATTAAAATTTTTAGGTTGTAGTGCCTTTTGTTGACTTTCCTGTGAAATCTCAGGTTGCTGATAGGACAAATTGATTTCAGACGCACTGCTCCTCATGACTGCAGTCACTGTAGCTATGTGCGACATGTGGTTTGGTTTTGGTGACGGTCCCAATAATCCAGGACTAAATCTTCTCCCTTAATAATGTCATCAGTGATGTCATTTGAGATGTCATCAGTTATTTAATCAGTAATGTCACTGACCATGTCATGAGTGATGTAATATGTGAGGTCATAAGCAGTGCATTGCGGGTGCGTAATTTATAATTAGCTAAGGTAACTATAACTGCTGAATTTCGATAGTTTGGTATGAGTGAAATCTGACCCTAACTATAAAGCTCCTGTAACCTTTGTTTTTTCTATGAATTTCTACATTTTATTTACTTTTTAATCCTAACTGTAACCTGTCACCTTTGAGAGTGGGTGTGTGAGTGGCTGTGTAGGTCTGTGAGTGAGTGTGAGAGTACCTGTGTGAGTAGGAATTTAAGTCCCTGATTGGGTCTGTGAGTACCTATGTAAGTGTCTGAGTGGGTGTATGAGTTCTCTGTGGATCTATGAGTGCCTGTGTGGATCTTTGAGTAGGTGTGTGAGTACCTGTGTATGTCTGTGAGTGAGTGTGTGAGTGGTGCTGTGCATTTTGCACATTTGCATACTTAGGGTATTAAAATAGGAAGAACCATTGACTCTTCTCTCACCAGGAGATGACAAGAAAGAAACCATTCATTACAGTCACTACACATCAGATTGTGCTCCAAGAGATCAATGATGAATTCACCTCAATCAAGGATTTCATATCGTTTTTCAATGTAGAATACAAGAGGAAACACACTTGCTTTGCCTTTGCAAGCCCACGAGTTAGGATTATTTCTGCCTTACTGAAGTGGAGCTTCACCTGGAGCACCTGCTATGTTTATATTTGGGAGTGCTTCCCCTTCAGGCTTCATTTCTATGAAATCAGCACCAGGGCAATAATCTAACCTCATTCTTTCGAAGACGAGTCTCCAGTTTTTTTCTGAAAACATCTACCTAACTGTAGTACTTTCATTTGTTTAATTAGTAAGTGCTACCTCGTTGTGTAAATGTTTTGTGCATATTTACACTACAGCTGCGTAAAGGACCATGATGTGTAATATCGGCATTGTGATGTTTTTTCGTCGAGCTGCTTCATTCTCAAACATCAAGAGAAGACGGCGAGACTTCAAAGAGGTGAATCTCCAACAAACATGGGTACTTCTTCTTAACTACATGAGGTAAGTGCTTCTTTGTTTGCTAGAGATGTCCTCGTATTCTTCTGTATCAATAACATAACACAAAAATTTGCGAGAAACAGGCTTGATGGCCTTTTGCTAAGCTGTCCACCAACATGGGAAAAGAAGGGAATACATTTGCATAAATTTGCATATCACTAAGGAAAACGGTGCGTTGCTAAACAGGCAGAGCTTGCAGGTGATTTGGGGCATTTGCATCCTCAGGGTAAATAAAACGGAGAATCATGGACTCTGTTCTCAACAGGAGACAACAAGACATATATCACTTGTCAAAGTCACCCTAGACCAGATTGTGTTTCAATATATCAACAATGCAATCTGCAGATTTTTTTTCAATGTGAAATACAAGAGAAAAAACACTGGCTTTGTCTTCCCTAAGCCCAAGAAGTTAGTATGCTTTGTGTCTTACAGAAGGGAAGCCCCTGTAACCCCATCCCCTGGGGCCAAGACAAAATTTAAGTGTGAAGGGGAGCAACAAGACCGTCGCCGGAACATAGCAGGAGCGGGCCCTGGGGGGTGGTGGCTCTCTTTCTTTAGAATGACAAGACAGCCCCAGGGAGTTAGTGGTCCCTGGGCTTGTATATGGCCCAGGAGCGGGGCCACATGGTCACACTTCCAGTTTGTAATGTTATTTGGCCCCAATAAGGTGGTGGTTCCCCCTGCCCCGGGGCTATGTGTAACTTCTTAGTTAGCCCCGGGGAGGTGGTGGTAACTGGGGCATAATAAAGCCCCTAGAGGGACATCTGCTCAGTACCCCTCACTAATTTAAACAAAGCCCCGGAGGCAGTGATCCCCAAGGCTCAATAGAGCCATAGGAGAGGGAACGATGCTCCCCCCTCCTATTTTGCTACATGCCCATGGGACCTGCCCCCTCGGGATATATTATGAACAAGCGTGCTTTTCTAAATTTTTGCCGAGGATTCATGATTCCTTCACAATTTTAAAGCAATGTTTTAAAAAATGCTTTATTGCCCTGGTGGGGTAGCTAAGGGACCACAGGACCAGGGATAGGGGTTCAAGGTATTCCTACCCTGCCCCCTTTTCTATATTTTTTATTTTGTTGAGGGGCTAGGCTGAGGCTGTCTCCCAAGATGGCTGCCAACACTTCTTGGATCAAGTGTTGGTAGCCAATCAGATATCAGCACAGGGACTGTCAGATCCTCCAAGGGTCAGCATTCCTATACATACAAATTAGGATGTCTATTAATATCTCAAAACTCCTGAACTGATTACACAAAATAACATATAGTGTGCTTTCAGGACGAAGTCCTACCATTCAGCCGAGTTTGGTGTAATTCCATCTGACAATTCAGGCTGTAGTTGTGCTAAAAATCCCTTTGGGAATTCCACATTGGAAACACACTTTCTTGACTCCTCACCCCTTTTTCTCGGTTCCCACTTGATGAATCACCCTGAAAATGTCCACGCCCAACTAAAATGAGCAGGAAACATCCCTCCTCCTGACCCCAGGCACATTTATAACAGGACAGGTGAGGAATTCAATACTCAAGAGGCGCACAAACCCAGAAGTGCAGCCACACCCCTAGGGTGTGCTGCCAGATCTGAACAGTTTCTGCATTTTTTAGAATTGGCAGAAGCGAGGTTATTGGGTAGAAAAGGTGACCCCCCAGAATGTGGTCACCTCTGGGGTGGATTAGCCTCTGGGGCTATTAGCCCATTGGCCACTGGCACCCACACCCCTAACATCACACAATATAGGATTTAATGGGCACCCCTGGAACCAGAACCTCGAATCTGAGAAGCCATGCAGCCCAGGACAAAGAAGAGACCCAAGTCTGTGACTTCAGGACCTGCATATGTGACAGCCACCCTGCAAATGTGCAACTGTGACTTGCCCCAGATCAAAGACTGGCTCCCCCAGAGAAAGGGACCTCTTTGAGCACCAAAGGCAGCTCCAGACTCCCCTGGACTAGTGGCAATGGTTCCTTGCAGAATGAAGGTAAAAGCAGGACCATTTTGGGTATTGTGAGTCACATTCTTCCTCTGCAGGAATCTAGGATGCAGTTCCATCTGCATAGTCTCACATTAAGTGTTACAATAATGTACTGTGATTCAACATACTGGTAGTTCATTTAGACTTATACAATTGTTGATACTTGATAAATCATCAACATTGTTTGAAATGTTAATGCAATAAATACTTCTATTACTTGCAATGTGTCACGTGGAGGAAAAAAAGAAACAAACTGCACAATTTTGAAAATGGAAGGTATTTAAACAACAACATAGCCAACATGTGTTTCACGACACCTGTCACTTTTTCAAGGCTGTCAAAAAAAACAATATACAATAATCATAACATAGAAAACCATATACAATCCCTATACTAAGCAGAAAGAAATATTTTCTGGAAAGTATATCTGAAATTTTCCAAATAATCAAGTTTCAAAAACTTTGAATTTAAAAATACCAATCAGTCTGTTCATGGTTGTAATTACAAGATATACTATTAAAAGATTAATTCAATCAATTATAGAAGAACGTAAAGCAGAAAGATATTTTATAGAATTACTTTTTGGTATAATTCTGTAAATGACAAAGAGTCTGTTCGTATCATTAAAAAAAGGAAAAATATAAATGTCTACTCTTTATTGTATGTGTGAGCTCAAATCAGTTAGAAAAGAAATGGATTTTCAAAATTACAAATTCTTGTGCATATCTTTTATCAAGGAGAAAAAATAAATATCCACATGGTAGAATAGTTCTCAAGTATGATAAATCAGAGGCACTCCTAGTAATACCTTAAAATAAACAATCTAACAGCAATAACCAGTGTGTAGACAAAAGGAAGATGTAGAAGATAAAAACATCATAGAAAAGTTCTAATTCGAATATGAAACTGATCCACAGAGGTCTACAGACATACTAAAAGAGGATAGAAAAACAAGCATGAGTAGTGATGATCTTTCATGTTTTTTCATACAACAGAAGACACCAAGCAATCTTTATAAGCTAATTGCTCCAATGTGTGGTTAAATAATGAACCATGGTGATACCTGTAGCATAATCTTTAACTGGTATGGAAGTCACATGCAGGAAGATCTCCAATGATTAGTTTTATGACATAGACCTAAATATAAATAATTTCAAAAATGGGGATAAGCTGAGATATTACAAGGATAACCATAGATATTAATGGATGCCAGTACTTTTGATATTCGGTTTAAGAGAGCATGAAACATTGTCAATACTGTCATTCATTCAGACAATATTATAACTTACATATTTTAAATAATGACGCCCAAGCACTCAAACTGTATGATTCAATGAACCCCAAGTAAATCCAATGGAGAGTTGCCTAATTTGAGACAATATTTTAAGGAATCATAGTGATACCAGACAAAAAGACTTGCTAAGTTGTAAATCACCACTAACTGTACCAGGTTTCAAAAAGTAGAATTATTACACTTAAGAATGAACTATTAGGAAAAACAAATTGAAACAAAGAATCACAATGTCCACTTATTTCAAGATGAATAGTTAGACACATGTAATATCAAGCACATTTTGATACAAATGTAGAAAGTCATTTAATGAAGGTTCAATTTTTATATTTCTACATTCCTTATGGATAGCATTCAAATGAAATCAGTATTTAAAAACCCACAATCAAGTTTAGTGGTATAACAAAATATCTAATCTCAATTCAGTGTATGGTATTTATAAAGACAATAAAAATAAAAATGGATTGTGCCCAACACTGAATAATTGATTTGATTATCTCCAAGGTCATTAGTAAAGATCATTGGGTGTTGGTGTTTTTAGGTAAATCAATAACAATCAGGAAAAACAATGTTAAGGCCTGAAAGGTACAGACATTACATGAACATTGCAGAGAGAGTCCCAAGCATTTAAAAACTGTAGGAGAGGGAGCAGGGGTTTTAGTATGACAGTACTTACTGTTAGTCATAGCGGGAAGCCATTTAAGAACTCCCAAGATTTTTAAAAAATCACACCACAGTCAGAAAATACAGACTAGAGGGTCTATTTGTTTTTCATATTGGGGATGACTGATAATGTAGTAGCAACTTGTCAGCAACTTGTATTGATCTCTATAACATAAGTACCTCTGGTTTGAAATTCAAACTCATTGTGATCCAGAAAGGTGCAAACATGAAATCCTGAATTAGTCAGGTAAGGCACAAGAAGGTAGTATATCCAAGGTACACCCTGGAGCCAGGGTTGATGCTGGAGGGGGTTTGAGTGGGGTAGTGGGTGAGTGGAGGTTCAATTGGAGAAGGATCACAAGTGCACACTGAAAAGTGGCAGACTAACAACAGATCAAGGTGAATTCTTAAAACATGCAAAATAAGGATTACTTAAGTAAACTTAATATGTGAGTATATGTTATAGCATACATGCATGGTGCCAATATATTAGCAACTTAAGATTGAAACAACTGTATTGCAAAAACAAGTACTCGTTTGTAATAATACAATAGCCTGAATAATCAATGTAAGGAGAAAGATCCTCAGACATGGTTTTTAAATCATAATCCATTAATTATTCACTTTCAAGGAACTCATTAGGCAGCAAATAGATTAAACAAGATAGATATGTTTAGTGAATGGGCTAATTTTAGGTCATGTACTTAAACCGAAGCATCACATCCAAGGGTTGCAATGAATACAAATCTAGTTTAATGGTACAGATACAAAAGTTAGATGGGGTTGTATTCATTTTTATTAGAGAGACAACATATATAACTGTGAGTTTTTAAAGCCTACTTGATTGATGATCCCATCTCTCTAAATGAGTTATTCGCCAATCAATCAATCAATCAATCAATTCAGTCTTTATTCAATCTCAAAAATGGATCATAAAAGATAAACAATCATTCAAAAAATCATCATGAATAAAAAATATTAATATAAATACAAACAGAATTGCTAAAAATGGATAAAACGATAAAACCATGTCATAATAAGTATCTTAAGTCAGACATTTCATCATCAAAAAGGTGCAAGTTTTCTCTTTTACCTCAGTACTGCATGCAATGGGGACCCAAGACAAACAGTACAGCAGCATAACAAGAAATAGGATGACAAGCACTACCTTTGTGCAAACAAGTGCATATCAGATAACAACCAGACAGTTATTAGTATTGTACACATTGCATGAACAACATAGCAACCTTAAAATAACATTCTTTTCCTCTGACCCAGGATGCCTTCCAAGAAGCATCCAACACAAAGATAAGTATCCAAGTCGTTAAGTTGCTGTAAAAAAAGGAGGGCAGCTTTGCATTTAGAAAAGTTAAAAATTACATCATAAAGGCAGTATAGATTTCCTGGCATATGAAAATTAAAATGTGCAGAAAAATACAGAGTGCTGTAAAGCCTGGGGTGATTTCTCATTACATAGGCGAGAACACATATCTGAGAAGAAGTATTACCCTAGCAGGAAACAAAGCAACAAGCGTATTGAGCACAATCAAAATCTAGTCAACATTGTACCTTCGTAAATATTCTGTACAAAAAATAAATATGGTGCAGTCCCTTCAGACATCTGAAGTACACAACAGTCTTTGACAATTAGTTTTTACTCCTCTACTTCCTCCCTAGAGGCATGCCTATTATTTAAGAAGCAATTCTGAATCCAGGCCTTCTCTTTCTTTGTTATAGCCTATGGTTTTTCAAATAAATGTGCACAACCCAGTGCAAGAAAATAATCTCTAATATACTTCGACCATGGTTTATTAAGACCATGGTCACAAGAGAGGCAATCTCTTATGATAGTCTTATTGAGATCAGTTGCACTATTCACGCATATAGAGCACTACAGGGTCAAAGGGGCAACGTTAATAGCAACTTCAAGATAGCCCAGCCCCAATTCCATGTGTGAGCAGTAGTGTGAAGTCGAATGGGAGACCCCCAAGAGGCATTACCAAAACCTGTTTTCCTCTACCTGAATGGCCCCAACTTCTCTGCATCCCCAAATACCCATACAATATGTTACGGTTGATATAAACTTTCTTTTATAAATTTCCAATATTGGTGCAACAGGTTTCCATCAAAATTCAAGCAGCAAGGGAAAAAGTGATGCCAACTGCATGAGTACATTGTGTTAAGATACTTATGAGACAAAAGGACCACATGCAGGCATCACCAAAATCCATGCAGAGGTATGGGAAGGAACTCACCCTATTCAGCTGTCATCCCCCTATGATTAGAGTTGATATTTCTTGGGGCCACACACCATTGTAAAAGTTTTAGAGAAATTGGTCTCTAAATCAAGCCACTTTCATAAAAGTGATGAAACAAGAGATTCAAATCTTTAGGCCATCCTAAGAAGAATACCTGTGTCGTCTGCATATAATTAAGCGGAAATGGTCCCTCACATTGCACATCAACCCCAGCGTTGACACAAGCCATTTGTATAAGGCAAAAATGGAATGGGAGAGAGTACACATCCTTGATGTAAGCCACATCTAACTTTAAAAGATGGAGTACAATCCCCTGCATTCCCAAACCTCAAAGAGGCTAGAAGGTCCTGATGAAAGAGTCTAAGGAGGGAGACCAGCTCCTCCTTGAGACCCATACACAATGAATGCAAATCTAGATGTGGAAATCTTGTCTAATGGTACAGATGCAAAGGTTAGATGGGGTTGGATTAATTTAATTTTTAGAGAGAAAATATGTATAATTGTAAGCTTTTAAGGCCTACTTGAATGATGATCTCAAAACCCTAAATGAGTTATTAGTCACATAATTAACTATAAGTCAGACATTTCATCATCAAAAAGGTGCAAGTTTTCTCTTTTACCTCAGTACTGCATGCAATGGGGACCCAAGACAAACAGTACAGCAGCATAACAAGAAATAGGATGACAAGCACTACCTTTGTGCAAACAAGTGCATATCAGATAACAACCAGACAGTTATTAGTATTGTACACATTGCATGAACAACATAGCAACCTTAAAATAACATTCTTTTCCTCTGACCCAGGATGCCTTCCAAGAAGCATCCAACACAAAGATAAGTATCCAAGTCGTTAAGTTGCTGTAAAAAAAGGAGGGCAGCTTTGCATTTAGAAAAGTTAAAAATTACATCATAAAGGCAGTATAGATTTCCTGGCATATGAAAATTAAAATGTGCAGAAAAATACAGAGTGCTGTAAAGCCTGGGGTGATTTCTCATTACATAGGCGAGAACACATATCTGAGAAGAAGTATTACCCTAGCAGGAAACAAAGCAACAAGCGTATTGAGCACAATCAAAATCTAGTCAACATTGTACCTTCGTAAATATTCTGTACAAAAAATAAATATGGTGCAGTCCCTTCAGACATCTGAAGTACACAACAGTCTTTGACAATTAGTTTTTACTCCTCTACTTCCTCCCTAGAGGCATGCCTATTATTTAAGAAGCAATTCTGAATCCAGGCCTTCTCTTTCTTTGTTATAGCCTATGGTTTTTCAAATAAATGTGCACAACCCAGTGCAAGAAAATAATCTCTAATATACTTCGACCATGGTTTATTAAGACCATGGTCACAAGAGAGGCAATCTCTTATGATAGTCTTATTGAGATCAGTTGCACTATTCACGCATATAGAGCACTACAGGGTCAAAGGGGCAACGTTAATAGCAACTTCAAGATAGCCCAGCCCCAATTCCATGTGTGAGCAGTAGTGTGAAGTCGAATGGGAGACCCCCAAGAGGCATTACCAAAACCTGTTTTCCTCTACCTGAATGGCCCCAACTTCTCTGCATCCCCAAATACCCATACAATATGTTACGGTTGATATAAACTTTCTTTTATAAATTTCCAATATTGGTGCAACAGGTTTCCATCAAAATTCAAGCAGCAAGGGAAAAAGTGATGCCAACTGCATGAGTACATTGTGTTAAGATACTTATGAGACAAAAGGACCACATGCAGGCATCACCAAAATCCATGCAGAGGTATGGGAAGGAACTCACCCTATTCAGCTGTCATCCCCCTATGATTAGAGTTGATATTTCTTGGGGCCACACACCATTGTAAAAGTTTTAGAGAAATTGGTCTCTAAATCAAGCCACTTTCATAAAAGTGATGAAACAAGAGATTCAAATCTTTAGGCCATCCTAAGAAGAATACCTGTGTCGTCTGCATATAATTAAGCGGAAATGGTCCCTCACATTGCACATCAACCCCAGCGTTGACACAAGCCATTTGTATAAGGCAAAAATGGAATGGGAGAGAGTACACATCCTTGATGTAAGCCACATCTAACTTTAAAAGATGGAGTACAATCCCCTGCATTCCCAAACCTCAAAGAGGCTAGAAGGTCCTGATGAAAGAGTCTAAGGAGGGAGACCAGCTCCTCCTTGAGACCCATACACAATGAATGCAAATCTAGATGTGGAAATCTTGTCTAATGGTACAGATGCAAAGGTTAGATGGGGTTGGATTAATTTAATTTTTAGAGAGAAAATATGTATAATTGTAAGCTTTTAAGGCCTACTTGAATGATGATCTCAAAACCCTAAATGAGTTATTAGTCACATAATTAACTATAAAAGCAAACAATATAATCGGTGGGAATTTTCATGCTGTTCATAATTTTAAGTAAGAATCTGTAAATCAGAACAGGAAGAATTAAAAACCTGAATGGGCTGCACTATTTAGGCACTTTAAATCAGAGCTACGTGTCACTGGCCCATAAATATCCTTGAACCCAGGAGCACATCGGTACATGTGCATCCCCTCAAGATCTGATATGGGCGCAAATATAGAATATTTTTTGGTCACTCCTCACTGACAGTAAATAGTATGGGGATAATTCTCAATACATATTTGCACCATGCAGCAGGTGATAGTTCTTATAATAGTTAGTACTCAAGCAAAATCCGAGTGCCATCTAAATAAATACTAAATAATTATGAATTCTATGTAAGAGAGATTAATAACTTTGCCAAACACTTTTTTCAAATTGATAAAGGGTCAACAGAATAGAGATTTGTCTGGGACACCTTTAATCAACCCTAAGAGTTAAAAAAAATCAAACTCTACTCCCCTAAGAAATACAGAAAGAACACTATCGTGAAATTACAAGAAATGATTCGGTACTCTCAACATTTTTTACACATACAATGTAATGTTGCATGCTTGTTAAAAAAGGGAATCATCTAAAACCGAACTATAAGATCATCTGTATAGGCAGGAACAGCTGAAACCTAATATTCTGACCCAAAATGATATGAAGAAGAAGAATTTACAGGGAAAGTTCTGGCATGGACAAACTATCTAAAAATATTAAAAATAGAATCAAAACTATATTAAAACATTATAATAAAAAAAGAAAATAATCAGATTCTGAAGGGATTTAACAAATTTGTTCGATCAGTACAGCAAATCCACTTCAAAGACCAAAAAGTAGAGAGGAGTGCTGTCAGCAACTGAAGCAAAATATTAGCTCCATTCACTTTAGAAGAAATAGAAGAGGTAACAAAAGGATTTTCCAATGATAAGACAAATGGCTAATTACGAGGACGGCGTCCTGTCCCCGTTCCAGTCTCTGCAAGACCGCTACGATCTCCCTAGAGGGGATTATCTCTTGCATGCGGCGGTGGTCAGAGCCATACAGGCACACTGGGGCGAGGGGCTAGTTGAGCCCGCAACGACGCAGGCGTGCCAATACACAATGATGTCAGCTGGCACTTTCAAGGCGGTGATGTGCCTTTATTCGCGGATGGTAAAGGAGGCCCTCCAGCCCCTGGCAGTGCTGAAAAACAACTGGGAGCTGGACCTGCAGGTGGCCATCCCCGACACCACTTGGGCGCAGCTAGTGCGTAGAGCCAGGAAAAGCACGAGAAACGCGCGATTTCAATTGATCCACTTCTATGTGCTCCATAGGGCATACCTCACCCCAGACAATATTAGGAAATACTTCGGAGCTGCGGATGCCGCGTGCCCTAGATGTAACAAGGTGGGGGCGGATCTGATCCACTTGCTGAGGGCCTGCCCCAACCTACAGGAATACTGGGAGGGGGTTGGCGGCACGTTGAATGATGTAGCGGACAGGGATTTACAGTACGACGTGGCCGTTTGTATACTCCACTGGTTCCCGCACACGCCCAAAAATAGAATATTTATAAAGTTTATAGATATGGGCCTTATCCTGGCAAAGAGGGAGGTGACGAAAGGGTGGAAATCGAGGGTGGGTCCCACGCACCGGAAGTGGCTGAACGAATTCCTCAAATGGGCGGCTAGTGAGAGCACACTCCGGTACCAGCTAGCTCACCGGAGACCAGATGACAGGGCTCAGGCGGCAGCAACGGCATGGGAACTGCTTGTGCAGGCCTTGAGGGACAACCTGGCTAGTGGAGAGGAGGCGGAGAACACTGATGACGCAGCGGATAGAGTCGTGGCATGAGCTCCCCTGCCAAGCACACACGAGTAGAGATAACTGGATTTTTCCCGCTATTCACCACACACAAACTACTCCTGCTAGGCGCAAAGAGGGGGGGGCACTAGGGAGGGGAGGGCGGAGGGTGGGATAGTGGGGTTAAGGCTTTATAGAAGTAGACAGTAAGCTTAGTACGAACCTAGGGGAACAAGGGGCCAACGATCAAAAGCGGGCAGCGGGTTTCCCCACAGGGAGTTCGTCCTTATCAGTGCTACCTCAATGTACCTTACGAATGAGTGTTGCCGCCCGGCCTCCGGGATGTGGGCAGTACGGCTGTGTACGAGGCACAAATTGATGCCTATGGGGGGGACGGAGAACCCGCGCTGCTGATATGCGCCCTGGTTGCTGTACTTTATACTTGGTCCTGCAATAAAAACGGTTTGACAAAAAAAATAAGACAAATGGCTAATGCAGCAAAATTAATTCTGCCTTTTTAGTCAACCTGCATTTTTCTATTTTGATTACCTAGTTTTTGGACCATTACTTTGGGTGAGTGTCATTACCTCAATCGCATTTACATTAATTGCATGGTAATTGGGCTGCAGGTGTTTACCACCAGTGTCTACTTTTTAAGATAAGGCTGCTGTAGCATTGCTGGGGTAAGTGGCACTGGGATGGTTATAAGAGAACATATGTGCACATACGTGTACACATGGGTGCAAGCTCTGTTGTGAGCAGCCTGGTATTTGTGCACATGTATTTTTAAATCTCCAGCTGGGCAGGAGCAAACATGTCTTTCCTGTCTGCAGCAGTAAAAGCAGGGTAGGCATGTTTGCGCCAAGCCAGGAGAATATTTAAATATGCTTTAAATATGGTTTCCATGCCCATACTCAACTCAACCCAACTAGTGGTTTGTGAGTGACCGGATAGGGCAGCAGGGAACCAAAGTCTGGCCACAGGGGATGATGTCCCTAGGGCCCAAGATGTCTGGGGAAAGTGGGACACACTGTCCCTCCCCTTAATAATGCAATCCAGGGGTTACTGGAGCCTAATAAGGTTTTGGGAAGGGGTCTTGTGGCTTTTCCCTTTTTTAGGTCTCACCTACGCAGCGCGCATGCGCTGCAAAGGCAAAAAGACCTTTTGAAATCGATTGGCTTTTCGCCCTAAAAACGTGCACGCATTGCATTGCTTTCAATGGCAACGCGTGCACGTCTGGTGATTCCCTTGCGGGAGCGAGCTTTGATACCACATGTTTGTAATTAACTTGCAAACATTTGGTGCCCCTGGCTCGCTCCCGCAAGGGAAGTGCTTTGGTTGCTCTCGGCCGCACTCCCCTCAACCCTCCCACTTTTAGCGCGAGGCACGCACGTGTGTTTTTCTTTCCTCTTGGTGCACTGCACCCCCTCCTCAATCGCGCCTCTCACCTTCCCCTGGCCACGCCTTCCGTGCCTCACTCTCTGGGGCACAGTGTGTGCTCCCCGGGACACCAACTCTAGTCCATCAGGTACAACCCATGCTCAGCCTTACAAATGACAATATCTGCCACTCTCCCAGCATTTGGTACTGTATGTGCTCCCCTCAGGCAAGTGCAGAATGCTCAAGAGTCCCGGTTCCACGCACGAGTAGCTTATCCAGCCCAGAGGGTTGCTTTGCATCCTGGGACTTGCAGTCCCATTTACTCCAGCGTGCACAGGGGAAAAATACAACTAATGAGTCATGTAGTTACCGGCACCCATAGAACTGGCACTTGCACTTGCTAAGGATGTGCACCCTCGTGTCCTCAGGTAGCCTCTGATCACCTCTTACTTTGAGATGCAGGGTTTGCTCCCCTATTACCTGCCCCCCTCCCCGGCACAGACAGACTTACTCTTCTCTCATATCCCCTCAGGTAAGTCTGCCCCCGGACCCCTATGGCTCCCCTTGTACCCTCAAGTAGCCTCTGTTGCATCTCCAAGGTGCAGCCTGGCATTTCCCTCAGCCCTTAGGTACAGGTTAACCCCCCTTTTCCCCCTCAGGTACCATTGTTGCAGCCCTCTTACCCTCGGGTTGGGACTGTGCTTCCCTCATGCCCTCAAGTGGCCTCTGTTGCAACTCTTACTCGGGGGAGAAGCTTGGCCTTCCCCTTTGCCCTCAGGTATAGGTTAAGCCCCCCACCCCCATTTCCCCCCCTCAGGTCATTGCTACCCTCTTACCCTCGGGTCCAGACTGTGCTTCCCTCGTGCTCTCAGGCACAGCCTTTGCTTCTCTCCTTCTGGGCCTGCTGCTTCTCTTGCTGCTCTGCTCAATTTGCCTGCGCACTTTTTGAAGCTGCTCCTGCCCCTCTCCTCGCCCCTCCTACCGGACAGGCTCTTTGTTTTGGGCTAACGAGACCTCGCGCCCTGCTGGTGGGTTATTTGTACTGGGGGTTGAGGATGTCCAGCCCTGGGTCGACACATTCTCACTGCCCATCGTTAACAGACTATTGCGTCTGTGTGTCGCAGCATACACTGTCCCTCTGTAGCAGGGTCCATATTTCTAGCAGCCACTGCCCTCATTCCCAGACTATATCCCTCTTTAAGCTTGTCTTTAGTTTGGCCTCGTCCTCTTCTCTTGCGGGTGCTTCGCCTTAAACAAGCGCCCTCCCTCACCTGACTGTGACCCTCTTTAACAGTGGCTGTCTCTCTTTTTTAGGCATTGTCCATCTCCCCATAGCTGTCACATTGCTGCTGTCCGTGGAAGAATAGCCAGGGCCACTGGAATCATGCAGTAGGGGAAGACCACATTATGCGGCATGGTTGACTAAATTATGTGGTAAGAACATGAAAATTATGATGCGCAAGGCTGCACATTTCGTTCTATTATTACCTGCTTATGGTGTTAATTTTACACGTTGACACTGTCTGGGCAAATGTTTCACCTCATTAGTGCCAGTTTAACACTGAAATACAGCAATGAACAACAGAAGACGGACCAGTCAACTTTTACAAAAGGACTTCCACCACGAGGCTACCGATGTGTCCCCATTTTTATAGACCAAAATCTGCAGCTTATTCACAAGATGATGGATTATGTGGTAAATATGGCAAATCGATAATAATGCGGAAAACAGCAGCCCAAACAAATCATATAATTCCAATTTGAGTAGCTCGAGTCTAAAGTTAATAATTTGCATTATTGTACAGATTTTTTTAATGGGATCCGGGGGAGGGGGCTACAAGTCGCAGAGGGCAAATTGAAACCTGGACTGGATAAGATTCTCATGTGGACCTGTGACACTTGGGAGCTCTGTCTCTGTCAGGCTGTGTCCCACAGGGCAGACACTTTCTTGTGCCTGAAAGCGGTATAGCTTTGGTCATGTGCTGAAATGCAATGCTGTGGTGAACAAGCCTCTAAGAAAAGCTTCGGAGGTTGACTGACCTCAAATGTCCCCCTGCCAAGTCTCTGTGCTTTATGGCGTGGGGGGCACTCACATGTTGACTAACCAGTAAATGATCAACCTATGAAGGCCTTTAGGGGCAGCGGCTGCACCTGTGTCTGAAATAGGGTCCAGTGAGAGCAGGGGGGGGATGCGGTCAGGTCTCCCTTTTGTTTATTAAGTTGAAATTACCGTGAAAGAGACGGTTCTCCGGGGGGGCATGACAGGACCGCAGAGATGATGGCGGCAAGGAGGAGAGGCAGTGGTGGAGGCAGGAGCGAATGGTGAGGTGGAGAAAGAGCGCAAACACCGTCCAAATTCTCCCTCAAGCCCCGCACAGTGGCCACGGGGGTTCCTCGTCCATTCTTGGAGCCAGTGTACGGATCTCAGCAAGGGCGCAACAGAGATCTTGCCGGTATGTAGCAAGGAAGCCACGGGCCCTGCTGCAAAGCAAGGAAAATGACCCATTTGACTGATGTTGGGGTAGTGAAACTGCACCTTTCAAGGTTCAGTGGGCCCCTCTGAGCCGTGGTGCCACTGCACCTGCTGCACCAATGCTAGCTGCGACCTCGAGGCCTCAGCTCCTGCGCGCAGGACTGCCCACCGTTTGGGCACCCAAGTCAACCTAATGCCCATGATTTTCTGCAAGACCTGGGAGTCTTGGCAGCTCCTCACCACATTCTGGGGTGTTTGGGGGATAACATTGTGTTACAGCACCGTATCTCAGGGCGTGCAATGTCAGCTGCAAATATCTCACCCCGGCTAGTTCTTACCTTTCCGTTCTGGTGAGTCCACTTCTGCGCTTACAGCTGCAACAACACCATTACAAGAAGGTAGTGTTTTGAAAAGCAAAGCTGGGTGAGCTCCTCACACGTTACCTGGGTCAGCTTGAGGTCTCTGGACTGGCAGGTACTCTCTTAAGGACGTAGCTACCGGTGGTACAGTAGGTGCAGTGGCACCGGGCATGCTTTCCTGGAGTAGGTGAACTACTCACATTCCCCATGGGACAATTTATGGGTTATTCTCGGTCACTTCTGTTCCTTTCACATTTGGTCTTTCCCAATTGAGCCTGTCCGTAATCCACTTGCTCACCCACACATGCACTCAGAGTCCCCCCCACCTTTAATTATCCTTGTTTACGGTACAGTCTCTCCTGCCAGTCCTCATCACCATATCAGAGATAGATCAGAGCTTCTGGGCTGGACACTGGGCTACAGGGGAGCCAAGCGCCAGCCCCCACCCGAAAGACCCCAGGCCTTGAGTGCCCAGATTCCTTGCTTCGGTAGAGATGCCCCGAAGACCCTGGCAGTAGAAAGTACAAATTGGGTTGTTGGTTCAACTAAGAACCGGTTCTCCAAATTTCATATACTTAGGTAAACAAACTCAGGGCTGAGAATCTGAGTCCTTCAGACTGAGATAAAATGAGTAACAATGTCGTACTAAAACGTGAACCCCACCATACACTGGTTGTACCCTCGCATATTGCATCACTCCTG
Source organism: Triturus cristatus (assembly GCF_964204655.1). Taxonomy (NCBI): domain Eukaryota; kingdom Metazoa; phylum Chordata; class Amphibia; order Caudata; family Salamandridae; genus Triturus; species Triturus cristatus. Next base: position 1,560,910,158 of record NC_140591.1, read on the forward strand.
ACATGTTCAATGGCCGCATTAATACTAGCCCTACTGGGATCAGAAATTACATATTTGATAACAATACTGCACATGGCAAGGGCACAAGTTATACTTACTTTAGGGCAGGTATTGTAATTATTTGAGATCACTAGTACTGGTAAATGTCAGTGGGTTTGTTAGTTTAAAATGTTATGTTTTAACTGACATTTTCACTTAACAATAATGTCCCTTTAACCTTTGTTTTTTAGTGAAAGAAAAAAATATGTGTATATATTATATATATATATATATATATATATATATATATATATATATTATCTACTGGCGGTTATAGATAGTTATAGTTAGGACCGTGTTTCCATAGGAAATCCGCAACATTCTATTTGTAATAACTTTGGCGCCGGTTGACGAATCCTCGCAAAATTTTCAAAATAGGTGGGGCGCTCCGCTCCGCTCCTACCCTGAAAGTCTCGGGGGGATTCGTCAAGCGGGGGCTAAGAAAAAAGGGGGGTCCCAAAACGCGTTTTCCCCATGCAATTTTCCATAAGGACATTTAGTCCAAGGTACAGCCCGAACGGAGGGGACCCTCTTTAAGGACCCATGTTTGCCATGATTTTCCTGAGCTTAGAAAACAAGAAGAGTGGTTGAAATCCCGGCCGGGGTTCAAGCGCTGCTCCACATGTAGAGCGTGCAAATTTGGTAAAAACACCAACCAATATTGCACACCATTTAGCCCAGATCCACTTGACATACGTGGATCTTTTACTTGCAAAACTGAATTCGCTATCTATGTACTAACTTGTACTTGTGATCTCAGATATGTCGGGAGTACCTGGCAACCAGTACATGTTAGAATTCTTCAGCATTTACGTGCCATTGTAAATAATGATGCATCGTATCCGGTGGCGAGGCATTTTAAAGTTTGTCACAACAACAATCTACAATGCCTCAATTATTTTGTAATTGCCTCGGTTCCTAAAATCAAGAGAGGTGGTGACCGTGATAAAATGCTTAGAAGATTAGAATCGGAATTTATTTTAAAACTAGACAGCAGATTCCCGAATGGGCTTAATACAACGGAGGATTTACATGTGTTTCTTTAACATCATATTATGTATTATATATTGTTAGATTTCTTTAGAGTGTATTGCCCTGCCTGCTTCCACGTAAATATATTATGAATTTCCACCTTTGTTCCCATTTTTTCTTTATATTCCCATTTTATTTTTCCCTGTGTGTTTAATTACATGATTCAGGGATATATAAATGTGTTTTTTTCACTTCACTTATTTGACATAGACTCTGTGATATATCTGTTTGGACCATAATATTAATAACAGTGAGTTCACTCACAATGTTTTATAACATTTTAGAATTTAAACATTCAGGCGTTTCAACAAAACCATATTATTACTTAAACATGCTAATTGCATTATATGCTTTTAGGCGTATTTCATTTTGACTTCCATGGTTTGGTATCTATATCCAAAAAAATTAAATTATTGACAATATTGCATTATTTGCACAATATTTTTTGTGTTTACATCTTTGCGTAATTTGCACATTGTAAAATAGAGTTTTTTGTATTAGTTTTTATAAATCAATGATATAATGAATTTTAATCTATAATATTTGCACTTTATTGCGTTGTTTGCACAGTCATTCATGATTGGATACTATTGAAACTTTGACTATGGATTACATGTATTTTATGCCAAACAATTATGCATATTTACATATGTTTTGCGCAATTGTTTTGTTAGAATTTATATAAATTGAATATTTGACTTGCGCTTGATGGTTTTGGATTTTAACCTGTTATTTATTTATAAACTATGTACAACGTGGTCTAATATGAAATCGTTTGGAAAACAGACTATCTAACTTTGAGTAATGTGTCTTCACTTTTTAAATGTCACATGGTGTAAAAAAATGGTGAAAAAAATGCAGCCAATTGAAAGCCTCAATGTATAAAATGGGCTCATTTTATTTAACTGATTGTCTGTGAGCAAGGGCGGATGCCCGAAACGCGTCAGATTTGTGAAGACTCGGCTTTGAAATAAATTAACAACAATTGTGCCTTACTTTGGATCTGCGTGGTTTCTATTTTCCGTTGATACGGATTTTTTCGAGACTGCAAGTATGGGATATATATATATATATATATATTATCTACTGGCAGTTATAGATAGTTATAGTTAGGACCGTGTTTCCATAGGAAATCCGCAACATTCTATTTGGAATAACTTTGGCGCCGGTTGACGAATCCTCGCAAAATTTTCAAAATAGGTGGGGCGCTCCGCTCCGCTCCGCTCCTACCCTGAAAGTCTCGGGGGGATTCGTCAAGCGGGGGCTAAGAAAAAAGGGGGGTCCCAAAACGCGTTTTCCCCATGCAATTTTCCATAAGGACATTTAGTCCAAGGTACAGCCCGAACGGCTGAACAGAATTACTTGAAATTTGGCAGAGACGTAGTCCTCAGGTCAGGGGTGTGCCTTTTGCAGGTCTGGTGTCAATCTGTTCAGTAGTTCCTGAGAAAATCAAAAGTAAAACATATATATGTGGGCGGCTCCTAACCACACATCTCATCCTGAGATCTGATTGGCTGTCAGCACTTCATCCAAGAAGTGTTGGCAGCCATCTTGGGACCAATATACATGATAGCACCTCATTAAAAAGCATTGCAGTTAATAGAAGGTTTTAAGACTTTAGTTACATTATAAATCATTTGTTGATGGTACAATACTCATTTTAGGAATTGTGGTATGTTCTAAGGTGATTTCACCATGTGAAAAAGCCTTCTGCTGGGATATCATGATTGAGAGAAAAATATTTTCTCATGCTTTTCCCACAGAGGTTTGGAAGGTGATCTATAAGCTAAACTGAGAGCTTATTTTCTGTAAATTCACATTATCTTTCTCAGTCATGTGAGAATGAAGTCTGACATTCTCAGTAAAACATGTACATCCAACAAGGGCAGAGACTGTCAGTTGATTCCTTTGTGTTCTACTGCAGCTTCCCAGAGTGTTCCAAAGAACAACTAGAGCGCTAACAGTCCTACTTATGATAAACGTATGGCACACCTGAAGCCCTCTTGCTTGGATTAAAGTGGTAACTCTTAAAACATTTAATTTAAAAAGGAACAAAATGAGGGGGTTCCTTTTTCCATAACAAGTATTATTAGTGCTGCAGAAAGAAAAACTAGGGCACATTTTGACTTCTGAAATCCTCTTTTATTTCATTAAAAAATTCTGACATGCAGACTGAAACATGCACTTTCAATACCAGCCGCAGTTTTCCCTGGTGAGCAGTAGCTTTACTACAGTGATCTAATGAGCAAAAAGAGTGCTAACATTCTGAATTTATGGCAAATGTGTGACATATCTGAATACCTTCATGATGGAATCAAAGTAAAAAACTGAAAGCAGTTCCTACTGAGGAGACTGCAGTACATGAGGAAATTAGGAAACTTCATAACAAATAAATCTCCCAAGATGGCCACCGGAGACAAAAGATCCCAAATGTAGCCCAAAATCACCCAGATGTAGCCCAAATATAGCCCAATGACAGAAGTGTGCAAAACACTTATTATTTTGTGATTTTGCAGTGTTATATAGTGCAGACTTGTCAGGTATTGGAGTGCTTTACATGAGCATTGGTTACATCACACAAGAACAAATTCATTTTGGTTGTAGACATGGGGAGACTAAGTGATTTGACCAGAATCACAGAATGTCGAGCTGAAGCAGAAACTCCAACCTGGTTCTCCAGTTGCAAAGTCTGCAGTTCTGGAAGTAACACCACATCTTCTCCCCTAAGTGCAACATTTAATCAAGTGGTCAACTGGATAAAAAAACATAAAGATAACAAATAATTTAAAAGTGTTTTGTCGCTATTTGAAAACTCAGAAAATATGTCCTTATTTTAGTCTTTTAGAGCACTAACCATAATTTTGATGCCAATAAGACCCTCTCATATATGTAATTTCTAAAGGAAATGCTCTAGATATTACAGTTTTGATTACATCAAGATGACGTCAGGCGTTCCACACTTTTGTAATAAATATAGAATGTTAGCAATCTAGTTGTTCATTAGGATACTGTGGAGAGGCAGAGGCCAGGGGCACGGACTCTGAAAATTGAAGGCAGGTAGGAGGGTGCAAAGGCAACAATTTAACCACACTGAGCAGGCAGGAAGGGTCGTGGCAGCACAACAGACTATGGAGGGCAGTGGAAAGGGGGGCAGGGGCAACAAACCAACAATACAAGACTTGCAAGAGAGGCTGTGGCAATGTAATAGACCATTGTGGGCAGAAGGAAGAGGCAATGGTAGTACAACCATACATGCCAACAGACCCGATTCAGCCAGGAAACGTCCAATGTTTTTAAGCTCAAATGGGCTTTATTTGATCTGTCTCCTGTCTACAATCTCCTCTTTTCCAATGTAACTCAAAGGGGAAAATCAATACCCCAGTTTTTTTTCAAAATCTCCCTCTTACCAAGTTCAAAATGTTCGCAAGTATGGTACATTGGATCATGGAAGGAAATGGGGTAGGGACATGGACTTGGATAACAGAGGACAGGAGGGACATGGAGAGGTGCACCAAACTGACCCTGCAGGGCAGGCATCAGGGTTTGCAGCAGCACAATACACCACACAGGGCATGCGGGACGGGAGTGCAGCACAACAATCCATAGAAAGCAAGAGGGAGGGGACAGGATCATGCACATGGACAACAGAGAACAGAGGGGCAAGAGGCAATGGTAGCTAGCTGACCATAATGGACAGACAGGAGAGAAAGCTGCAGCATAACAGACCATAAAGGGCAGGAGGGAAGGATCAGGGGCATTACAATGGAACAGACAAGCCAGGAGGGAGGGAGTAGGGGTCTGCACATGTAAACAGAGGGCTGGGGGCAAGGGGGCAGGGCAGGAGCAGCAAGATAGCCATGGAGGTCAGGCAGGATGGGCACTAGAAGCAAGACACACCATGAAGAGCAACAGTGAGACTGTGATGGCATACACACAGACCATGGAGGGAAGGTGGGAGGGGGTCAGGGGCAGCTACCTGACCACACAGGGAAGGTGGGAGGGGCCATAGCAGCACAGAAGACCATGCATGGCAAGTGGGAGGGTTAGTGGCAGCACAATGGCTATGATGGGCAAGAAGGAGGGTGCAGGGGCATGCACAAAGGACGATGGAGGATAGAAGGGAGGGTCAGGACCTGTGCACAGACAAGAAAGTTCAGGGGAAGGGGCCTCACAACAGACTGCACGGGGCAGGCAGGAGGAGCAGTTGCAGCACAACAGACCAGGGAGGGCAGAAGGGTGTGGCAGTACAATGGACCATGTAGGACAGGAGGAAGAGGCTAGGGGCATGGCATGTGGACAGGCAGGGTGGAGGTGGCAGGGACAGGTTACAGTCATCTGACAATGCTAGGCAGGTGGGAGGGGAGTGGCAGCTCAACAGAACACTCAGAGTAGATAGGAGTGGCAGGTCCATGGAACATGGTGGGCAAAAAGGATGGAGCAGGGGCATGCACAAAGACATCGGAGGGCAGGGGGAAGGAGAATAGGGGCAGCAAGCTAAGCACAGAGTTTAAGCAGGAGGTCAATGATGGGGCATAGAATTGGGCAATGGAGGGCAGGAGGAGGGGACTGGTACATCATAGGATAGGGAGGAGGGGGATGGGGCAGCAAGCTAACTGTTCAGAGAAGGCGGGTATTAGGAACTTCATTGTTTTTAAAACGTGTGTCTGTGCGAACTACTTAAAATATGAACAAGTATTCAGCATAATCTCACTTTTATTCAGGAAGAAGAGGACGTTTGTGACTGTGACTCCGGGCTCACTTGGCAGAAACAGCCCCTGACCCTCCACCCCCTATCGCAAAATGTAATGCCCGTGAAAAGGGTAGGTGAACACAGTGTTATATAGAACATAGTCCTGAGAGCACGATTGAAAATGAAAACTAGATATAGTGTATGGTATAAACTATGCACCAAAAAGTGAGATATAAGATGAACCGGGCGTGAAATATAATATGCAATACATTGTGCGCAATGACAGATTCATTGGAGAGCGCGAGATAGCACAGGCACTAGCGCGTGCTATGCGATGTGTGCCTTGGAGTGTAATATGCACAGGGCAGTGTTGTGTAAACTAACTAGTCTCTAAAGTTGTAATATAAAATATGTGCTGGGGAGTGTAACGTTGCATATGCACTGTGAAAAAGATATGGATCCCAGATTGTGATATGTATGGCATAGCACTGTGCGTTATAACATAGGCATCGAGGAAGGCACGTTAGATGGGGCAATATAACCCGTGCGAAGACAAGTGTGGCATGACATATTCACGGGGTGGTGTTACAGTGCACATGGGCTAGATAGTGTCATAGCATATGCACTAGCTGGTGGAATACAACACAGAGGTGTGTGGCACTCGGCAGGCAATGGTGGGTGTAACACAGCATTGGGCTCTGCCAGGAGCGCGCTGTGACTCTCAAGTGATGCTCGTCCCCTTTCCAGAGAGTAAAATAAAAAGTATTACACATCCGGCAGTGGATGTGTGTTTTATTAACCGTGAGGGGGGTTTCTTACATAGTTTTGGTCGAATTTTTGTCGAATCCCCTTTGAATGGCTTGGTGTGCATGTGTATTAAATGTGCCCGTCAATAGCTACCCATGTTTGTATAAATAAACGACAAGGGTGTCTACCGGGATTAGGCACGGTAGGGCATCAGACATGTCAGAGCTTCACTAGTGGTGTAAATAACATTCCACGTGGATTCATTGTATGCATAGTCGCCTTTTAATGAATATCACTCAAATCGTCATGGTGATAGGTACGTATGGTTTGTCCAGCATGTTCTAGGTGTGTCTATAAATATATATTTTTTTAAAATAATAAAAAACAGTTGCCGGCCCTGGGGATTGGGGTCAAAAAAATATAATTAGGAGACAGGCCCTGGGGGATGTGGTCATCAGGGCCAATAAATTAGAATAAGAAGGGGAACCACACAGCCCCCATTCTTAAAAAATTCAAATAAATAAAAGACTGGCATTGTGCCGGAGGCCACGCCCCCTCCTTGCAGCACTCTGCAAACGCGCCCCCTGGCGAGTTGTAAGTTGGGGAATTAATTCCTCTTCAATACTGAGGGTCCCTGAGGGCCAACTAGCCCAACAGGCATCTCCAGTATGCGCCAGGGAGCTGCGCTGCAGACAGGTGTTCTGAGGCCAAGCCCCTTTTTACACCTCTCTGCAACGCAGCTCTGTGGCGCTTACTGGAGGTACCTAATGGTCTAGTTTGAGCCTAGGGACCCTTAGGATTCAAGGGGACTTAATCACTCAACTTAGAACAGCCACAGGGCGCGTTTACACAGTGGTGAAGGGAGGGGGCGGGGCCTGAGGTGACGTGTGCAAACACGCACTATGGCACATTTTAAATTGGGGATATCATTTCCCTTCAATACTGAGGGCCCCTGGGGGCTAACTAGCCCACCAAGTACTTCCAGTAAGCGCCACTGAGCTGCATTGCAGAGAGGTGGTCCAGGCTGTGCCACTTTTTACACCTCTCTGCAACGCAGCTCTGTGGCACTTACTGGAGGCACTAAGTGGGCTAGTTGGACCCTAGGGACCCTCAGGATTCAAATGAACTTAATCTCCCAACTAAAAACGGACACAGGGCGTGTTTACACAGTGGTGAAGGGAGGGGACGGGGCCTGAGTTAACGTGTGCAAAAACGCCCTGTGGCCTGTTTTAAGAGGTAGTTTTAATCCCCCTGCCCTATTATATACTAGGGGCTTACAGAGGAGGTCATGCTAATCACAGGGGGACCCCAACGCATAATGTTCCCTAGTGTATGTAGGTGTTTTCACTGTATTCTAAGTGTCTTTTAACATAGCACTGGCTCTAGGACTGGTTAGTCAGACTCAGTTACCTCCAGTATCCGTCTGAAAAAGTTGAGGGTACAGGATGATTTTGCAACAAGGACTTTTTCTGCTCTTCTTTTTGTTCTTTCTGCATGTTATCCTTCTTCCTGCACTTTTCTTCGTCTTTGAGGACTTCTGTTGCTTCTTTCTGCACTTCTTTTTTTTCTTTCTTCACATGTCCTATCTCTGTAGGCATAGTTAGAAATTAGCATTTAAAAAATCTTTGAAATTCACAGAAAACAACATAGGTTTCAGGGGTGTTATAGTTAGCTGGACTTTTCACTTGTACAAAACCATTGAAATTCCCCCGTTATAGTTAGTTCAGCTAACTATAACTCGCGCGCCCGCAATGCACTGCTGATGACGTCACATATTACATCACTCATGACATGGTCAGTGACATCACTCATGACATCACTGATGACATCTCAAATGACATCACTGATGACATCACTGATGACATCATCCTTGTGATAGAGTGGCAGACCTCCTCTCACCCTAATATAACCTTTGATACACACATTCAAAAATAGAGACTAAAATTTTCAAAACAATGGACATACCAATACCAGTTACAACAACCTCTTCAGTAATTCTAACATCCACATACACATCCACTCATTCACCAACAGTCCTATACAGTCACTCATACATGTACTCACTCATCATATGTACTCATACACCTATACATCCTGTTACACAATGCCACTCATCCATAGAGCTACTCACACACATAGTCACTCATGCTAATAAAGAATCAAACATACATTTACTTGCATACACAGTTATACACACACCACCACACTTATTTCTACGGAAACTTACACATACTTAGTCTTTTAAACAATCACTTATAGAAACACATACTTATTCATATAGGAACTCTTTCAATCTCTCCCTCTCACATATACTCTCTTATATACACCAATAGTCACATATACTAGTTTAAAACATATGTAGTTACTCATAAAGACACTATTGAGACAGTCATTCACTCACTAACACACCCATACACACAATCATCCACCCATACAGTGCTGCACACATGCTGTCTTCAACACATACAAACAGTGAGTCACTCATTCATGCACCTATGCACTACGTAATACCCCCCACCGAACCATGCAGACACTCAGACTGATACTCAAAAAACCAACTAATAACCTATATAGACACCCATGTAGCTACTCACCAACCCATGCAGCCACTTTTACACAAAGTGAGAGACTGATACAGATATTTACATATTTAAACATTACTCACTAAGCCATGTATTCACTATGATACACTTAATCAGTCAGTTACACAATCAATTTTTCAAAAACAAATCATCCATTTAGACACTTATATACCCATTTATTCTTCCATCGACCTTGAGATCTACATATATAAAACATATTTAATTTTCAGAAAAACAGACATTCACTGGATGATGTCATCAGTGAGGTCATCAGTGATGTCATTTGAGATGTCATCAGTGATGTCATGAGTGATGTCACTGACCATGTCATGAGTGATGTAATATGTGACGTCATCAGCAGTGCATTGCGGGCGCGCGAGTTATAGTTAGCTGAACTAACTACAACGGGGGAATTTCAATGGTTTTGTAGAAGTGAAAAGTCCAGCTAACTATAACACCCCTGAAACCTATAGTTTTTTCAGTGAATATATATATATATATATATATATATATATCACCAACTCAATTGGCACGCAGAGAGCCTGAACTTTAGCAGGGCGGTCAGTGCTTCTGGTGCGAGGCTTCCAGATAACATGCCAACATTCCTCCTTTACCTTCGAAAGAAGCGCACTGACTCTGGTAATGTTGCTTTCAAATTCATTTAATTCATGGAACGACACGGAGGCAAAGAGGCTCACTGTTCCCAACGTTTCTGCTCACCAGAGCCTTGATCACGGGAGGCAGTCTCTCTGACATTTGAATTGCCCACGTGGTTTTCCTTTTAAACACGCAGGCCGTATTCTATTACAGAAAGCACAGAGGAAAACTTTCACGACTTTCCATGCATGCAGAATTCTGTTTTTAAACAAAGTCCTTGATTGAATATTCTGCACGCTTTTCACATAATTGAAATGACTCTCGGAGTTTGGAAAGTAAGGGAGCAGAAGCAACATTTTCCAAGACTGCAGTTTTTTGTTGCTCTCAAAAGAGAAAGTGGATATGTTAAAAACGGACTGTGCTGAGACGGACACTTTATTTATTTTGTGCAAAGGAAAAGACCAATTATGTGAAAAGCGTGCAGAATATTCAATCAAGGACTTTGTTTAACCCCTTTAGTGCCCATGACGAGATAGTCTCGTCATGGAGCACGGTCGCGCTGTGCCCATGACGAGACTATCTCGTCATGAACCACACCCACTAATAAAACGCCTGGCACAGGAGGGGGAAAGGGCGTGGCACAGAAGGGGTTAAAAACAGTATTCTGCATGCATGGAAAGTCGTGAAAGTTTAAAAGGAAAACCACGTGGGCAATTCAAATGTCAGAGAGACTGCCTCCTGTGATCAAGGCTCTGGTGAGCAGAAACGTTGGGAACAGTGAGCCTCTTTGCCTCCGTGTCGTTCCATGAATTAAATGAATTTGAAAGCAACATTACCAGAGTCAGTGCGCTTCTTTCGAAGGTAAAGGAGGAATGTTGGCACATATATATAGGGAAAAGGAAAAGGATATATATATATATATATATTCACTGAAAAAAACATATGTTTCAGGGGCGTTATAGTTAGCTGGACATTTTCCTCATACAAACCCTAGAAATTCCCCTGTTATAGTTAGATCAGCTAACTATAACTCGCGCCCCCGCAATGCACTGCTGATGACGTCACATATCACATCACACATGACATGGTCAGTGACATCACTGATGACATCATTGATGACATCTCAAATGACATCACTGATGACATCACTGATGACATCATCCATGTGATAAATTACTGCATCTACTCACACCCTAATATAACCTTTGATACACCAACTCAAAATTTCAGACGTCCATTCTCAAAACCATAGATACTCCAATACCAATAACTACATACCCACTCATTAACTCTTAGGTCTACATACACCTCCAGTCACTCACCTGTACAGTCACTCATACTTACAGCCACTCCGTACAAGACTATCATATGCATTTATACACCTATATAGACACTCACGGACCGCCAATCATCCATTGAGGTACTGACACACCTAGTCAGTCGTGCAAGTAATTAAATACAGTCCAATTTACTCACCTATACAGTTAAACACACTCAAGTTCACTTATTCATAAAAATAGTACCACATTCTTACGCTCTTATACAATCATTGATACAAGCACACACTCACCCATACAGCCACTCTCACAATGACACACTCTCACATATACCCACTTATATACTCTTACACGCATATATACTGCCTTTCACATATGTAGTTAGTCACACATGTACCACTGAGATATACATTCAATCCCTAACACACCCATACATACACTCACTCAACCATACAGTTCATCACAGATGCACTCTTAAAACCATGCACCCATAGAATCACCCACTCGCACATCTATGCCTAGAATCACACACACCCTACCCACACAAACACTCAGGCACCCATAACGATACTGAGACAACCAATCAATAACCCATATAGACACTCATATAGCTATTCACAAAACCATGCAGCCACTTATACACCTACACACAGACACATACGGACATTCACACAGTTTAGTCACTAGACTGCAGTAAGATTCATTTAATGACTCACTTATAGAGTCAGTTACACACCTAGAAAATCATCCATTCACACACTTGTACACCCACTCATTCTTCCACAGGCCTTTCACTATAAATATATAATACATATTTAAACTTTACAGAAACACACAGTCACCGGATGACGTCATCAGTGATGTCATTTGAGATGACATCAGTGATGTCATCAGTGATGTCACTGACCATGTCATGAGTGATGTAATATGTGACGTCATCAGCAGTGCATTGCGGGGGCGTGAGTTATAGTTAGCTGAACTAACTATACCAGGGGAATTTCTAGGGTTTTGTACGAGGGAAATGTCCAGCTAACTATAACGCCCCTGAAACCTATAGTTTTTTAAGTGAATTTCTAAGGTTTTTTAAATGCTAATTCCTAACTGTAACATGCCTGAAACCTATGGTTTTTTCAGTGAATTTCAAAGGTTTTTTAAATGCCAATTCCTAACTATCACGTGCATGAAACCTATGTTTTTTTCAGTGAATTTCAAAGGTTTTTTAAATGCTAATTCCTATCTATAATTTATCTCTAAACATATCATGAAAAGCATTCTTTTTTAAAAGTAGGGTGCACATTAGTTTTATGGAAAAGCATCTTTGTGATTGGTTAAGAAAAAGCAGTTTCAACGTCGAGTACATATCATAGGATAAAATTTGCTCAGCTCAACCACACCTGCTACTTGCATTTGGAAGGCACTGTTCGAACTTAAAACAATCGTGAACTTTTAACCTGCACGTGTCGTTAAATATTCAAGAAAATGTTACAAAAAAATATTATTAAGTTTTAAAAAATTGATGAACTTTTAACCTGCACGTGTTGTAGAATGTTCTAGAAAGTGTGTTGATAGAATACGTTGCACTTTTGACTTCTATGTGTTGTTGAATATTTAAAAAAACGGTTCATATGGAAAAATAAAAAGAAACCAATAGAGAAGTTTTGAAACCTAAAAGAATCAAGGAACTATTCTAATTAATTCTTTACATGTATTTATGTGTGCAGCAACAAAATTATAGACACAACAGCACTAGGAAGAGGAAGAAGCAGGGAGTGGGGGGAGGGGGGGAGATGGGCAGAATGGCACACATGCACAATTAAGTACAACACACATATAGACTAACAATGGCCAAAATGAAACACACCAACAAGGAGCACAAGTCACACAATGCGCCAAAATTACACCACTGAACGAGCATAGAATTGAAAACCATGCTGCATTCATACAGGATGTGTACAAAGGCCAGTTGTTGGTGTTGTGGGATGTCTGCGACCGTGGTCATCATGGATGAGATGCCCAGCATGTGGCACATGGTCGAGTTCACTGTGTGTTATGTTGCCAAACGGCTGCTCCTCCCTCCCACGAGCCCCCACACTTTTCTACGGTGCGCTGTTGTATCTCATGCACTCGTACGGCACACCATTGTAATGCCTATTTGCGCATGTCCTGCTACATTCCAACTACACCATCACAGTGCCGTTTGGAGGTGGTGCATGCCACTTTACAGCATCGACTGCTGCGGCTCTTGTAGCAGGCCACACCAGAACACAGAGACACACTTACCGCACTTCCTGTACACGGACATGTCCGAGACACCCCGTTCCCCTTGCCAGATAGGCACACCCCTGCACTGACCTGTGAACCACAGACCAGCACATGCCAGTTGTGCATGCAGGAGGATGCGTGCATAGCTACACGTCCAGGCTCACTGCGAAAGCTGAGGTGACAGCACACTGTGATGTTGCAGGGCTCGTGCCTATCATGCTAAGACAATGACCAGAGGGAGACACTTACTAAGATGTGGGTTTGGGGGGCATTGGCGGTCCTGGAGTTGTTGAGATGAGTCTTCTGGCCCTCATGGGTATCCCTGTATCATGCTCATTGACTCTATGGCACCTGTGGGTGTTCTGGTGTGGCTCTTGGCTGTGTTCCCTTTCATGGTGCAGGTAGTTGTCCTGCTTAACACCAGCAGAAAGCAGGTGTAAAATCCCTGGTGCTAACGTGTCTTATCGCCGGAATTTGTTTCGCATTGCAATTGGTGTGAAAGTTGTGATGTGATTTTTTTCGTGTGCAGAACAATATACAAACTGAGCAGTGTATCTCATCAAGATACAGCACCTGATGCACTATTCCCAATAAATATAAATACAATGAGATTTCTTAATAGATTTTGTGTGTACACTGTAAGTGCAGCCAATACCTCAGTGCAATTCAATACAGGATTTTAGTATTTAGAATAAATCGAAAAGGTGCACCTCATGTCTTTTTGCACGGGAACGGCAACTCTCCATTTCATTATAAGCAGTTTAACGGAAGTAAAGTTGAGATAAATCTAACACACTATTCAGAAGTTGGTGCAAACTGCAGATATCACCAGTATTCCAGCGATAAGTGCCCCAAAATTTAACACCATGGTGGACTCCATCAAATAACAGTAATAAGAACAAGAAAGAGTCACACAGCAGTTAAGAGAACAACCAAAAACGTTATGAATTTTTTTTTCAAACTTTATTTTTTATAATAATTAATATATAAACAATAAACTATTTTCGAACTTTATTTTTTTATTAACATATATATGAACAATAAACTAATAAACAAAATGTAACAACAATAATAAAAAACAACAAGGCGGAACACTCCTGTGGGGACAATGGATGTTGACGACAGACCTGGAAAATAAAGAAAGATTCTTAAAAAAAAAACAACATGGTATTCTCAACAAAATACCACAAGAAACAAATTACAAATATACAAAATGCATACAGCTAACAAAATGTAATAAGTTTAACTTACAAAAACTGTAAATGTTGCCGCTTTAAAATATTTACCGAATCTGAGGAAATTTTTTTGCAGAAGGCACCACGCCAACAACGTTTTTCTTCAGAGGTGAGGAAATGTTTTACTTTTTCCAAGGGGCAAACAAAGACCAATGCCACCTTCGTGCCTCAAAAGATTTGCCTAAGAGTTCTGTTACGAGGAGATCCTAACAAAAAATACTCGTGCGGCACAGCAAGTATGATGAAACACCTAAGGACCCTTCATCCAAAAAATCTTGCACGAGAAGAGTGCAAACAGATGAGAAACACTCCTGTTCTGTATCTGTAAAAAAGAATAACAAATAAACGTATATTAATAACTTACAAATGTATACTATTCCATTACTGTACAAACACATTTTATATAAAAACTGACTATGAAACTATAGCCCTGAACCACAAGTGTGACGATCGTTAAAACACTACATGCATAGTGGATAGTACTTTGAAGCAGTTCATGCCCTAAAGCCTACCTCACTAAAAGACTACATGCTAACTGACTTAATGATTACAGTACTATAAGCAGACACACTGGGTGAGTCACAGGGTGTTTCCTAGAAGAGTATGAATACTAACTAGGGATTAGAAGGTGTGACACACAACTGTGTAGGTGATTAGAGGACTGCATCCATACTGCATAGGCATTTAAAGCAGTCCATGTGCAAGGCCTGGCTCACTGCATGACTACTTGGGTACTGACTGAATGACTAGAGTACAGCAAGGAGAGTGCCTACGTGAATTTTTCGCACAGGGAATAGATTAGTACTTGGTACTGAATGGGTCACTAGAGGAGTGCAAAGGCAGTGACAAGTGCTGGACTGTATGGATACTGACTAGGATATTGAAAGTGTGAAAGACAAGTGTCTAGGTGGTTAGAAGACTGCATGCATAGTGCATAGGGGTTTGAAGCAGTCCATGTGCTAAGGCCTGGCTCAGTGTATGAATACTTAGGCACTGACTGAATGATTAGAGTACTGCAAAGATAGTATCTTGGTGAATTTATAAGTGTTTGGGTTTTAGCACAGTGAATGGATTAGTACATGGTGCTGAATGGGTCACTAGAGGACTGCAAAGGGAGTGACAGGGTATTTCCTGGAAGTGTATGGATACTGACTAGGGAATTGAAGGTGTGAAAGACAATTGTGTAGGTGGTTAGAGGACTGCATGCATAGTGGATAAGGGTTTGAAGCACTCCATATACTAAGGCCTGGGTCACTGGATGAGTACTTGGGTACTGACTCAATGATTAGAGTACTGCAAGGAGAGTGCCTGGGTGAATTTATTAGGGTTTGGCACAGTGAATGGATTAGTACATGATGCTGAATGGGTCACTAGAGGAGTGCAACTGGAGTGACAGGGTGTTTGCTGGAAATGAACGGATACTGACTGGGGAATTAAAGGTGTGAAAGACAAGTGTGTAGGTGGTTAGAGGACTGCATGCATAGTGGATAGGGGTTTGAAGTAGTCTCCTGGCTCAGTGCATGAATACTTAGGCAGTGACTGACTCATTAGAGTACTGGAAAGAGAGTGTCTAGGTGAATTTATAAGTGTTTGGGTTTTGGCACAGTGAATGGATTAGTACATGCTGTTGAATGGGTCTCTAGAGGACTGCAAAGGAAGTGACAGGATGTTTCCTGGAAGTGTATGGATACTGACTAGGGAATTGAAGGTGTAAAAGACAAGTGTATAGTATGTTAGAACACTACATGCATACTGCATACTCATTTGAAGCAATCTATTTGGTACTTAGAAACTGACTAAATAATCAGACTACCTTTAGGACAGTGCTTAGGTAAAACTTTAAAATGTTCAGTTCTGAATAGTACATTGTACTGCACCTTAGTGTCAAACCCTGACTCATTTTATCAATGCATAAGCAAAGACTAGCTTCTAATGCTACTAAAACTTGACAACATGAGAGGTTTTAAATTAGTTATCTGTCAGCAAATACACAATGTTACCAAATGCTTCTCTTACAGTGGTTCCCAAATGCACACAGACTCACAGTGTGATTCTAGACAACAACTACTATACCTAGGAGTTTACCAAAAATCATTCACTACTGTGGAAGTTGTAAAGGAACTGCACACAATCTTCATACTTTAGGACTGCACTTTTATGTCAAAGCCTGACTCATATAATCAAAGCATAAGCAAAGACTGGCTTCTTATGCTACTAAAACTTGACAACATGACCGGTTTTAAAACAGTTATCTGTCAGCAAATACACAATGTTACCAAATGCTTCTCTCACAATCCTTACCCAAATGCACACAGACTCACAGTGTGATTTTAGACAAGCAACACTATCCTAGGAGTTTACAAAAACTCATTCACTAGTCTGGAAGAGTTAATGGTACTGCACACAATCTACATATTTAAGTACACCACATCAGTGTCAAAGCATGACTCATTTAATCAATGCATAAGCAAAGCCTGGATTCTAATGCTACTAAAACTTCACAACATGACAGGTTTTAAAACACTTATCTGTCAGCAAATACATGATGTTACCAAATGCTTCTCTCACAGTGATCCCAAATACACACTAACTCACAGTGTGATTCTAGACAAGCACCACTATCCCTATGAGTTTACCAAAACTCATTCACTACAGTGCAAGTGGTAAGGGAACTGCACACAATCTACATATTTCACGACTGCAATTTACTGTCAATGCCTGACTCATATACTGAAAGTATAAGCCATAACTGTCTTCTAATGCTTCTAAAACTTGACAACATGACATGTTTTAAAACAGTTGTCTGTCAGCAAATACACGATGTTACCAAACACTTCTCTCACAGTGGTTCCCAAATGCACACAGACTCACAGTGTGATTCTAGACAAACAACACTATCCCTAGCAGATTACCAAAACTCATTCACTACAGTGGAAGTGGTAAGGGAACTGCACACAATCTACATATTTCACGACTGCACTTTAGTGTCAATGCCTGACTCATTTAATCAACGCGAAAGCAATGACTAGCTTCTAATGCTACTAAAACTTGACAACATGACAGGTTTTAAAATAGTTATCTGTCAGCAAATACATGATGTTACCAAATGCTTCTCTCACAGTGGATCCCAAATGCACACACACTCACAGTGTGAATCTAGACAACAACCACTATACCCAGGAGTTTACCAAAAATCATTCACTACTTTGGAAGTGGTAAGGGAACTGCACACACTCTTCATATTTCAGGACTGCACTTTTGTGTCAAAGCCTGACTTGTTTATTCAAAGCATAAGCAAAGACTGGCTTCTAATACTACTAAAACTTGACAACATGACCGGTTTTAAAACAGTTATCTGTCAGCAAATACACGAAGTTACCAAATGCTTCTCTCACAATCATTACCCAAATGCACACAGACTCACAGTGTGATTTTAGACAAGCAACACTATCCTAGGAGTTTACCAAAACTCATTCACTAGTCTGGAAGAGCTAATGGAACTGCACACAATCTACATATTTAAGTACAGCGCATCAGTGTCAAAGCATGACTCATTTAATCAACGCATAAGCAAAGACTGGATTATAATGCTACTAAAGCTTCACAACATGACAGGATTTAAAACAGTTATCTGTCAGCAAATACATGATGTTACCAAATGCTTCTCTCGCACTGATCCCAAATACACACTAACTCACAGTGTGATTCTAGACAAGCACCACTATCCCTAGGAGTTTACCAAAACTCCTTCACTACAGTGCAAGTGGTAAGGGAACTGCACACAATCTACATATTTCAGAACTGCACTTTTCTGTCAAAGCCTGACTCAAATCATAAGCCATAACTGTCTTCTAATTCTACTAAAACTTCACAACATGACAAGTTAAAACAGTTATCTGTCTGCAAATACATGATGTTACCAAATGCTTCTCTCACAGTGGTTCCCAAATGCACACAGACTCACTGTGTGATTCTAGATAAACAACACTATCTCTTGCACTATACCAAAACACATTTTTTCATCTAGAAGTAGTACTACATTTTATTATAGAAACATAACATAACTCATTTCACAAATTCATAAACAATGACTGGTTTCTAATTCTACCAACATATAAAAACAGCACAGTTATCTGTCTGCAAACACATGAAAAACACAAATGCTTATCACAGAATAGTTTCTACATGCACACACATTGTAGAGAAAAAAATGACTCCCTACACTTTAGCAGGAGAAATACATTAGTCTAATAGTCTACATACATCCCCTCACAATTAAACAACTCATCTTTCAAGTTATTTTGTAGATTAAGAAGTATATCAATCACTCACCATATTTTCTTTTACAGAATCTCTGCACTGTGCACCTCTCAGCAAAAACAAAGTATGGAAATGTTTCCCTCTCATTTTCCACACATATACATGTAAACATCAAATCACAATCCTTCACACATAAACTCAAAAGCAAACACACATTTCTTTTGGTTAAACATTTCAACCCTTTCCAACTGAAATACATTTCAACCCTTTCCCCAATCTGCCTTCTGCCTGTTACCATAGAAACAGCTAAAGGAACACTGCACTGAGCTCACAGGTCACAAGTTCAGCACACAATGTTGCTAATCAAGACAGGAAGTGTGCTTGACTTTTCAACATATCAGCTTATCATATATAATGTTCCTTAAACTCTGTTTTTGTTAACCAATAGGAATCATACCTTTACAAAACAGAAATATACACCCTACCTTTCAGTGTAGAAAGTAGTCATACAACCAATGATTTCTTGTCTTTTTTCAAAAAACATTGCCGTGGATCTGCGCACCCACCGCGGCGGATCCGCGCACCCAACGCGATAGGATGCGTGCACCATGCGCGCATTTCGAAGTTTTTTTCTTTAAAAAAAGGGGGGCCCCAGGGGGTCCTTCTGGGACCCCCAAAGTACCTCTAGAGGGTCAGAGTATTTCCACTCTGCCCCCTTTATATGTTTTACACACTTATTCCCCTTGCTTCTTCAGCCTCGCTTCTACAGAGGCAGAAAATGGCCGCCAACAGTTCCTGGTTTCGAATGTAGGGAGACACTCGACAGCCAATTAGCATTCAGCGCGCGACCGGGAGGGTGCGCGCTCGGTTCCGGAAGGGTGCGCGTATGGTGCGGGTAGGGTCTGCGGATCCTCCGCGGCCATAGATATCACTAACTTTTTTACCTTAATTTTCTCAGGAACTACTGAACAGATTCACACCATATATACAAAAGGCACGAGTTCAAACTGAGGACTACCTCCTTGCCAAATTTGGTGTCATTCCGTTCTGCGTTTCGGGCTGTAGCTGCGACAACAGATCCTATGGGAAATTGCATGGGGAAAACGCGTTTTGGGACCCCCCTTTTTTCTCGGCCCCCGCTTGACGAATCACCACGAAACTTTCAGGGTAGGAGCGGAGCTGGCCAAAAGTTTGGAGAATTTTGCGAAGATTCGTCAATCGGCGCCAAAGATATTCCCAATAGAATGTTGCGGATTTCCTATGGAAAATAGGTCCGACCGCCAGTAGATAATATATATGTATACATATATATATATATATATGTATATATATATATATATATACATATATTACCTACTGGCGGTCGCCAGTAGGTAGTTATAGTTAGGACCCTCTTACCATAGGAAATCCGCAACATTCTATTTGGAATAACTTTGGCGCCGGTCGACGAATCCTCGCGAAATTTTCAAAATAGGTGGGGCGCTACGGTCCGCTCCTACCCTGAAAGTCTCGGGGGGATTCGTCAAGCGGGGGCTGAGAAAAAAGGGGGGTCCCAAAACGCGTTTTTCCCATGCATTTTTCCATAGGACCTTTAGACACAGCTACAGCCCGAACGGCTGAACAGAGTTACTTGAAATTTGGACGAGAGGTAGTCCTCAGGTCAAGGAAGTGCCTTTTGTAGGTCTGGTGTAAATCTGTTCAGTAGTTCCTGAGAAAATAGCATTTAAATCAATATATATATCTGTGGCAGCTTACGGCGCGCTTACCGTGCGCTTACGGTGAGCTTACCGTACGCGTACGGTGACGTGCGCGAGCGCGATTCTGATTGGCTGTTAGATCTTAGTAAACATTCGAATCGGTCGAAACCAGGAAGCGGCGGCCGCCATTTCGTGTGTTTCACTCAGAAAAAAAAAGGGTGATAACTTGAAAAGGGGGCAAGGAAGAGAGTTACAGACCCCCTAACATTTGAAAGGGGGTCAAAGAAGGACAGAAAAGTACAAAAAAAACATTTATTAATTTTTAAAAAAAATCGCGGGGTACGCGTACGGTAAGCTTACGGTGAGCTTACCGTACGCGTACGGTGACGTGCGCGAGCGCGATTCTGATTGGCTGTTAGATCTTAGTAAACATTCGAATCGGTCGAAACCAGGAAGCGGCGGCCGCCATTTCGTGTGTTTCACTCAGAAAAAAAAGGGTGATAACTTAAACAGGGGGCAAGGAAGAGAGATAAAGACCCCCTAACATTTGAAAGGGGGTCAAAGAAGGACAGAAAAGTAAAAAAAAAACATTAATTAATTTTTTTTTAAAATCGCGGGGTACGCGTACGGTAAGCTTACGGTGAGCTTACCGTACGCGTACGGTAGAAAAAAAAATAAAAAAATAAATAAAATTCAGATTTAAGTGTTTAGATATTAGGGGGCTCTAAAAAGAGCCGTTGTGTACATGAAGTGATTTGATTTTTTAGTGGTACCTACAAGTAAGTACCGATGCAGAGTCTAAGGTTCCCTTCATCAGTGAAGTGTACACCATCTCCTCTATAAATGTCTTGCATGTCGTAACGCAAGTTGTTGTGGTAAATGGAACCCATACCATAGTCTCGGAGGAAAGTAGAAACAGATTTGTTGACGTGCTTTCTTGCTTTGTCAATCTGCGGACAAAAATGATTGGAGCAGTTCCATTTTTGCCTTTGGCATATGTTAGAATACGCAAAGGCAGTTTTAGGGAAAAGTGAAAAAAGTTGTGCAAAGGTCTCCTTCATAAGCATTTCCAGACCTACCCCAGTCAAAGTGTCTAGGTCATTGCCACCACAGTGCACTATTATGAGGTCAGGGTGTTGGATTTGCATGAAGGATTTCACCAAAGGCATCAATTGGTGCCACTTTAACCCTCTCTGACCAATCCATTTAATGTCTACATTTGGCAAAGCAAGGTCTCTCACCATACCTGTTTTCTCTGCATACTTTTCAATCCAGAAGACATAGCTGTGCCCTACAATCCACACTGTGAACATCTTCCAAGGAGATCTGGATGCACTCAGGAGGTGTCTTTCAGTAGAATGGGAAAAAAAAATGAAAGACAGTTTGGAAATGGAGGCATACATATTTTTTTATAAAAAAAAGAACTGATTGGCTGTTTCATACCATTCTACACTAAAAACTAGGCTGTATGTGTAAAATTATAGAAGCATGTTTTGTATTGGTACAGAAAAATGTGTTACCAAAGAACAGTACTATGGATTTGCTGTTAGGTTTGAAAAGTCAAGCACTCCTGCTCTTTGGAAATGAAACATTGTGTGGTGAACTTCTGACCTAACTCTACACAGCAGTGTTTCAAGAGCTGTTGCTATGGTAGCAGGCAGAAGTCAAGTTGGGGGAAGGGTACTAGGCTGAAGTCAAGTTGGGGGAAGGGTACTTTTGGAAAAGGGTTGGTTTTCAACCAATAGAAATGTGTGATTACATTTGAAAAAAAGGGGGAAGCACTGAGATTTGAAATTAACATGTATATGTGTGGAAAAAGATAGGGAAACATTGCCATTATCTGGTTCTGCTGAAAGGAGAGAGGTGTACAGAACAGAGATCCTGGCTCTGATAATCTGCTGTTTGAGTGCCACATTTCTTTCACAACTAACTAATTTTAAAGGTGAGTTATGAGTTTGAGAGGGGATGTATATGGTAAAATAAGAAATGAATAATAGAATTGGAATTCCTTTTGTTGAAGTTGTGTTTATCGTTTTGTGATATGGGAGAAATTAAAATGTGAGGAACATGTAAAATAATATGGACTATGTTTTCACCATAAATTAAGGTGTACTGGTATAAATGAGGAATACTTTTAGGGTTTGAGGTTGCAGTCAGTAATGCAAATACATTCAGCATCACTAAGGCTGGTTGCCCTTGCTGGAGTGTAGTCAGTCACCCAGGTTACACATGTTGCTGGTCTGAAAAAGCTGTTTGGACATGTGCTTTTTAAAGAATCTGAAAAGTGGATTAAAAATGTGTCAGATTGTAAAAGTACTTATCACTTGCAAAAAAAAAGAGTAGTAAGTGTGCTTTCAAATTGGCAAAGAAATTTCGTTTTCTGACTAATATGAAACCATGATTCTGTGTGCAAAGAGGAATTATAGACAGAGATTTATTGCGTATTACTCTGGTAATTTTACAGTTGCATTAGTTGGAAAGGGGGAGCTATTTTTTCAGCAGAAGCAGACTCTTAGCACACATCCAGCTGCTTATCCTGTGGAATCATGCACAGTATTCACAACCGAGTGGGATTTGAGGTTGCAGTCAGTAATGCAAATAGATTCAGTATCACTAAGGCTGGTTGCCCTTGCTGGAGTGTAGTCAGTCACCCAGGTTACACATGTTGCTGGTCTGAAAAAGCTGTTTGGACATGTGCTTTTAAAAGAATCTGAAAAGTGGATTCAAAATGTGTCAGACTGTAAAAGTACTTATCACTTGTCAAAAAAGCAGTTGTAAGTGTGCTTTCAAATTGGCAAAGAAATTTCGTTTTCTGACTAATATGAAACCATGACTCTGTGTGCAAAGAGGAATTATAGACAGAGATGTATTGCGTATTACTCTGGTAATTTTACAGTTGCATTAGATGGAAAGGGGGAGCTATTTTTTTCTGCAGAACCAGACTCTTAGCAAACACCCAGCTGCTTATCCTGTGGAATCATGCACAGTATTCACAACCGAGTGGGATTTGAGGTTGCAGTCAGTAATGGAAATACATTCAGCATCACTAAGGCTGGTTGCCCTTGCTGGAGTGTAGTCAGTCATCCAGGTTACACATGTTGCTGGTCTAAAAAAGCTGTTTGGACATGTGCTTTTAAAAGAATCTGAAAAGTGGATTCAAAATGTGTCAGACTGTAAAAGTACTTATCACTTGTCAAAAAAAGCAGTTGTAAGTGTGCTTTCAAATTGGCAAAGAAATTTCGTTTTCTGACTAATATGAAACCATGACTCTGTGTGCAAAGAGGAATTATAGACAGAGATTTATTGCGTATTACTCTGGTAATTTTACAGTTGCATTAGATGGAAAGGGGGATCTATTTTTTCAGCAGAAGCAGACTCTTAGCACACACCCAGCTGCTTATCCTGTGGAATCATGCACAGTATTCACAACCGAGTGGGGTTTGAGGTTGCAGTCAGTAATGCAAATACATTCAGCATCACTAAGGCTGGTTGCCCTTGCTGGAGTGTAGTCAGTCACCCAGGTTACACACGTTGCTGGTCTGAAAAAGCTGTTTGGACATGTGCTTTTAAAAGAATCTGAAAAGTGGATTCAAAATGTGTCAGACTGTAAAAGTACTTATCACTTGTCAAAAAAGCAGTTGTAAGTTTGCTTTCAAATTGGCAAAGAAATTTTGTTTTCTGACTAATATGAAACCATGACTCTGTGTGCAAAGAGGAATTATAGACAGAGATTTATTGCGTATTACTCTGGTAATTTTACAGTTGCATTAGATGGAAAGGGGGAGCTATTTTTTTCTGCAGAACCAGACTCTTAGCAAACACCCAGCTGCTTATCCTGTGGAATCATGCACAGTATTCACAACCGAGTGGGGTTTGAGGTTGCAGTCAGTAATGCAAATACATTCAGTATCACTAAGGCTGGTTGCCCTTGCTGGAGTGTAGTCAGTCATCCAGGTTACACATGTTGCTGGTCTGAAAAAGCTGTTTGGACATGTGCTTTTAAAAGAATCTGAAAAGTGGATTCAAAATGTGTCAGACTGTAAAAGTACTTATCACTTGCACAAAAAAAGAGTAGTAAGTGTGCTTTCAAATTGGCAAAAAAATTTCATTTTCTGACTAATATGAAACCATGATTCTGAGTGCAAAGAGGAATTGCAGACAGAGATTTATTGCGTATTGCTGTGGTAATTTAACATTTACATTAGATGGAAAGGGGGAGCTATTTTTTTCTGCAGAACCAGACTCTTAGCAAACACCCAGCTGCTTATCCTGTGGAATCATGCACAGTATTCACAACCGAGTGGGGTTTGAGGTTGCAGTCAGTAATGCAAATACATTCAGCATCACTAAGGCTGGTTGCCCTTGCTGGAGTGTAGTCAGTCATCCAGGTTACAGATGTTGCTGGTCTCAAAAACCTGTTTGGACATGTGCTTTTTAAAGAATCTGAAAAGTGGATTCAAAATGTGTCAGACTGTAAAAGTACTTATCACTTGTCAAAAAAGCAGTTGTAAGTGTGCTTTCAAATAGGCAAAGAAATTTAGTCTTCTGCCTAATTTCAAACCATGACTCTGTGTGCACACAGGAATTGTTTTTACATATTTAATTTGTGAAGGTGTTATGGTGATTTTCACTTGTTGGAAAGGGGTACATAGTTTTTAAAGAATTGAAAAGATCATAAAAAATGTAGTAATATATTTAAATAAAATAAAGGATTTTTTTTTAGTTTTTTTCAGGTATTGCTGAAGAGCAGTGAACAAAATTTAAGATGCCTACAAAATCCAGACTAAGGAAAAACCACAAAAAAAAACTATATTTGAAGACAACTGGAGGACCTAAGATAGTTGGAGATGCTCATGTTGGGAAAAAGAGAAAGTCTTTTGGTAAGCAGACAAAAGATTTTTTAAAGAACATCTTCAAAAAAAGGAAAAATTTACAAAATGTCTGTACTGGAAAGAATGTTTTAAATAAAAAACAACAGAAAAAAATTGAGTATTTAGTTAATGCAAATATACCTTCAGAAACAATAAAGATTAACTTAAAAAGAAAAACAGCGTTTAAAGAGATACGTAGAAAAATGTCTCAGAGAAGAGTTATGTCCAATTTGATAAAGGATGTGAAGAAATATAAGAAAAAAGCTAAATTTTATAGGAGAAAAAAAGAAATTGAAGCCATTGCAGCAAAGGCTTTAGAATTAAAAAGGAAACTATTCATTTTAATTTTGAATAGGATGCGTACATTAGATAAAATGGTTAATGTACTGAAATCACAAAGCAAAAGGAAAAGAGTAGTGAAAAGAACAAACTTTTGTAAAGTGTTTTAGGAGAATGGATGCATAGTTCAAGTAGTGAACCTTTTTTTAATGAAGAGAGTTATTTTCAAAGTAATAGTTTGCTGCATGCAGTTGACACCAGAGGTCGTGCTTATGAAGTGAAAAATGGTTGTATGATGGAGAAGGAGAAAATGGTTCCAAGAGATGAGGTACAAGTGATGGCGGATGAGGCTATGGGGAGACGTCCTAAAGCCCCAGTGTACACTTGGAATTGTAGTAGTATTTGCACTGTGCGTCAGGAATCTATTGATAAATTTTGTGAGTTTCTTAGAGAATACAGTAAAAAAAGTGTTAAACAGAAGATTAAGGTGCTTCAAAGTCTAGATCCATGTAGAGTGAGAGAGAATACTGGTTTGCAGGGACATTCTCTGGCTTGTCTATCTAGAAAAGTGTGTAAAAGTGTTTTTCATCATTTTAGGATGCTGGCTGTTCATCATACTGAAATGAGAAAGTTTGTGAGACGGTTGTCTTTTGCAAAAAGTCCAGCAATAAAGTTAGATGAATTAAATAGGGCTCTGTTCCGTGGATCGGTATCAGATGTAGAGAAGGTTACTGATGAAATTCAGTTTTGTTACTTTGGTCCAGAACAAGAAAGTGCAGAAAAGGACACAGTAAATGAGGAAGAAGTGGAAGAGAATGTAGAACCCTCTGTAAGTAAGGCATTTAATGATCACATAACAAAATTTGCAATAATCTCTAATGAAAGACCAAATATTACTTGTATTTGTTGCCGCAGAACTCATTATAGAAAACAAACCAGGAATGTAGATCTCTACAGAAAAAGTGAAAATGAAGATAATTATAAGTGGAAGGATTTTGCCACTTATATATTTCTTGAAAATTGTTTTGAATTGGGTGAAGATCAGCGTATTTGTAAATACTGTTACAATAAGTTAGAGGAAAATAGAATGCCAACCAGAGCTGTACATAATAATTTAGAATTGGATGCTATTCCTGCCGAACTTTCTGAATTAAATACATATGAGTCTATACTTATTCAATGTGTTCATCCGTTCCAGACCATAGTACGTATGGAGCCAAAAACTGGTAAATTACCTCCTTCAGATTTACTGAGAGGTTTAAAAGGAAGAGTGGTGTATTTGCCATTGGATTTGAAGAAAAATATGGAAACTATTGATGCAGATACTTTGGAAACTGAACCATTAGTTTTTCTGGTTAATGGTGTACCAACAAAGAATAAGAAGATTTGGCAGGAGCTGGTAGATGTACGGAAAGTACAAAGAGCAAATTTGTATTTGAAAAGGAATAACAAATGGTATGAATCAATTTATATAGAAGAAGAAGAAGAAGATTTACAAGAAGACACAGAAACACCAACTGGACAAATTGAAAAAGTGGACAAGTCAAAGGAAGAAGAAATTTATGAACATTTTAGCATACATCCTCTTCATTCAAAAGAAGTTATGGGAGACAATATTGATCTGTTTCAGATGAAGAAAGCAAAAGGAACTCCTGTGAGTGTATGGGAGGAGAGCTTGGAAGCTCGATGTTTTCCCCAGCTGTTTCCTACAGGAAAAGGTGGACGATACGATGAACGCCCAGAACAGATTCCAGCTTCTGAGTATCGAACTACAAGACTTTATGCAGAAGATCCCAGATTTCGACAAAGTATTCCTTATTTGTTCCATCTTTTATTTGAAAGCGACTTGTCTGCATTATCATATGCAGTAAATCACATTTTAAAAAGTGGAGTACATTTACAAAATGTGTCTGCTAAGGATTTTATGGAGAAAGTGCAGCACCGAGATGATCATTTGGAAACACAACTGATCAATCTGATGGCTTGTCAGCGTGGGAC
Organism: Triturus cristatus; assembly: GCF_964204655.1. NCBI lineage: Eukaryota > Metazoa > Chordata > Amphibia > Caudata > Salamandridae > Triturus > Triturus cristatus. The sequence continues at coordinate 1,560,937,724 of NC_140591.1, forward strand.
AAATGAATATTGGTACCGACGCCATGGTGAATTAAAATGCATGTTACGGAATTTAGGAACACCTACATGGTTTCTTACCCTAAGCTGTGCTGAGTACGCTTGGGATGATTTACTGGATTTTCTACGAGAGGCAAATTCAAACATTAAAAACATCGAATACAAGACAGCAGGAGAACTGTGCTCATTGGATCCGGTTAATGTTTGCAGATATTTCAATCATAGATTTGAGGCTATGATGTCCTTCATCTGCAATAAAAAAAATCCACCTCTTGGAGAAGTAGTGGATTTCTTTTGGAGAAAAGAGTACCAGGCAAGAGGTGCTCCTCATATTCATATGCTGTTGTGGATCAAGGATGCCCCAAAGTTTGGAACAGATACTGATGAAGCAGTGTTATCTTTCATTGAAGAATATGCAACATGTGCTATACCAAAAAGCACAGAAGAGCAAAAGTTAAAGGAGCAAGTTTTACGTTTCCAAAGTCATCGGTGTGGAAAATACTGTCGACGGAAATACAAGAGCAAAGATAAATACTACACTAAGGGCCTCATGTACGTAGCCGAATACCGGTCGGTAACGGCCGATTTTCGGTAATTATACCGTTACCGACCGGTATTTAGGCTTGTGACATGTAGGGTGCTCATTTCTGTATTCGGTAATTTACCGAATCGGTAAAATTACCGAATCGGTAATTTTACCGATTCGGTAAATTCCGAATACAGAAATGAGATGTAGGGGGAGTGTGTGGGTGTTGTTTGGAGTCGGTATTTACCACCAACTAATAGTTGGTGGTAAATAAAGTGTGGATGTGTAAAAGCATTTTATAGCACTTAGAAGTGTGCAATGTGGCAGACATACATGCCCTTAGGGCATGTATGTGTGCCACATGTGCACACATGGCCGAATCAGGGGTGCAACAGGGTGTCAATGTGACACCCTGCCACCCTTGCATGTGCTCCCCCATTACCGAATCGGTATTTACCGATTCGGTAATGAGGCATACCTTCCCATCAATGGGAAGGTATGCCTCATTACCGAATCGGTAAATACCAATTCGGTAATTACCGACTCACTCCGATTCGGTAACATTTACCGAATTTTTACCTACATACACTTTACCGATTCTTAAATACCGAATCGGTATGATTCGGTATTTTAGAATCGGTAAAGTGTATGCCACCTACATGAGGCCCTAAATGTCGATTTGGATTTCCTAGACCTGTTCTTTCAAATGGAAGAGTAAACAGTTTTATGTCAGCTGTGAGACATACTATTACAAGAAAATCACCTAAGAATACCTACAACCTTAAAAGAAAAGAAGAATCTAAAAATATAAATGACTACAACCCAGTCATTTTATCCATGTGGAATGCTAACATGGATATACAGTATGTAGCTGACAATTCCATTGCTGTTGCTCGATATGTAACGTCTTACATCACTAAATCAGAAAAAACTGAATTGAAAGAAATGTGGGAAGAGATTTCTCATGAAAAGACTGTCAGTAGGAAGCTGTACAGTTTCAGTTTAAAGATGTTATCGCATCGAGAAATTGGATCCTACGAATGTTCAGATAGGTTATCTTCTGCAAGTCTCTACTCGATATCAAGAAGAATAATTTGGGCAAGTTTAGGCCTTGCAGCAATGAGAAATCGGGTACTGAAATCTGTTGGAGAAATTGAATATTTGGCCGAGAATGACCCTGAAAGTACAGATATTTTGAAATCAAACATGTTGGACACATATTATCCCAAGAGAAGTCATCATCTAGAGAACATGAAGTGCTTCAGAACTACATTTATTCACGGAAAGCCACAGAAGACATCAACAATGGAAAATATAAAGTCATTGAAGAGGAAGGATGTTTGGTGAAGCAAACAAAAGGAAGTTTGATAAATCACCGGAAGCTGAGTTGCGACACTACTGACAAAAAGGAATTTTACTACTTGGCTCTTTTACAGCTGTTTAAACCATGGCGTACAGAGGATGAACTACTGGGAGAATTTCAAAGCTATGAAGATTCATTTAATGCTTGCAAAGACACCATACAATGCAGTACTTTCACAAATTATGTGCAAATGTTAAATGAAGAAATTGAACAGGAAACTACAATTGCAGCTGAAGTAGCTAGAGACAGTTCTCAAGACAGCCAAAGTTCTGGAACACTCAGTCAAGATCCCCTAGGACAACCAATCGTTGAAAATGAAGCTGCAATAGCCATGAATGAAGTGGAAATGGCTATGAATCAAGCTCAAGAAGAATTTATAGACTTACCAAATTTGGAAAGACAACTGAATGAAGAGCAGCAACAAATTTATGAAGAGATCAGAAACAAAATTGATCACGGATTACTACATGAAAAAAAAGAGTGCTCATGCACATCATTTCATCCAATCAGGATGTATGTAAGCGGACAAGCTGGAACTGGAAAAAGTTTCTTAATAAAAGTCATCAGAAGCTACCTACAGCAAAAAACGGAATCAACTTTGTCTTGTGTGGTTACTGCTCCAACTGGGTTAGCAGCATATAACATAAAAGGAATCACCTTACATCGTTTGCTAATGTTACCAGTGGAGCATGAGAACAAAATACAATACCACAAGCTAACTGGAGAAGCATGCTTGGAAGTTTCAAGAGTATTGAAGAAGATGCAAGTTCTCATTATTGATGAGGTGAGCATGGTATCAAACTTAATGCTTGCCTTTGTGCATTTACGAATGCAGCAAATTCTAAGGACAGACTATGACGTGTTATTTGGTGGATAACATGTCATAGTTTTTGGGGATCTTCTACAGCTTACTCCAGTTAAAGGACAACCAGTGTTTAATACTGTGACACATGAAGACACAAAGAAGTCATTGGGAAGCATTGGTAATGCAAATATTTGGCCCTTCTTTGAGTACAAGGAACTTACTACTAATATGAGGCAAGCAAACGATGAAGAATATGGAAGTATTCTGAAAGATATCAGAATTGGACTACTCACTGAAGCTGGCACGAAAGCATTACAGAGTCGGTTGCTACATAATTTATTCCCAAAGGAAGAAATAGTTGCAGAGAAGATATACAAGAACATTGCAGAAAAGAAAAGTGTCATCTGCTTAATGCCAACTCTACGTGAATGCTCAATATTCAATGAGGAGCTTTTGAAATTGGAAAAGGAAGAGATCAGGAAATTGGAAGCAGTGGACAAAATACAAGATGGAAGAATTACTATCACATTAACAGGCAAACTGAAAAATAAATTGGATTCACTAGAGAAGAACATTTCCAAAACTGCTGGATTAGAAAAAAATCTATTTGTTTGCATGAATTGTAGAGTATTTTTAAGGAGAAATTTGGATGTTGAAAAAGGTTTAGTTAATGGAGCTATGAGAAGAGTTGTGGGTTTTATTAATTATCAGAAAAAAGATGGAATTGAATGTCTAAAAATAAAATTTGATCAGATAGAAGAAGTTATAGACATTTGTCGTTGTACAGTTCGTTTCATGCTTGTGAAAGACTTATATGTACAAAGGAAACAGTTTCCGTTTTCTCTAGCATATGCTGTAACTATTCACAAGTCTCAAGGATTAACTGTAGATTGTGCATTTGTAAACATTGGTTCAACTGTGTTCAAAGAAGGTATGGCTTATGTTGCTTTGTCACGAGTGAAAACATTATCTGGTTTATTCATGATAGACTTTGATGAATCAAAAGTTAGTGCTGATACAAAATGTGTAAAGGAGTATAATAGATTAAGAAGAACCTATGCTCCTCATTTAGGTCAGTATCCTGTGTTAGAGAAACGTGTAGTTTCTCGTAAAAGGAGAATTGAGAATATCTGTAATGAGGATGTAGAGAGAAGGAAAAAAAAGAGGAGTGATGTAATTGCAAGCAAAAAGAAAAAGAAAAAGGAAAATGAAGAAGAGGTTGTAGGATGTCATTTTGAAAATAGCTCTGGTGTCAACTGCAAAGAAGCGCTGTTCCTGTGTTGTTGCTGTCTGGCCACTTCGCCACGCCTCGCGGCCCCCGCTTCGCGGGAGCCGCTCGTAGGCTTAGACTCTCTCTGGGGAACATCCTTTCTGCCTCCCTTCACGTGCTTTGAGCACCAACGCGCCCCTTGCAAGCTGTCATCTGGTTAACAGGGGTAGAGGCGGGACTGCGAGGACCAGCATTCCTAGCGGCGTGGATCGGCCGCAGCTGGTCCTCTTCCCGCCCCCTCCTCCTCCTCTTTAAAATCTGTGTGGAGTGAGTGAGCCTTGGGACCCTTCCTGCAAAGAAGCGCTGTTCCTGTGTTGTTGCTGTCTGGCCACTTCGCCACGCCTCGCGGCCCCCGCTTCGCGGGAGCCGCTCGTAGGCTTAGACTCTCTCTGGGGAACATCCTTTCTGCCTCCCTTCACGTGCTTTGAGCACCAACGCGCCCCTTGCAAGCTGTCATCTGGTTAACAGGGGTAGAGGCGGGACTGCGAGGACCAGCATTCCTAGCGGCGTGGATCGGCCGCAGCTGGTCCTCTTCCCGCCCCTTCCTCTTGTTTTTCCTTCATAGCTTGTGTGGACAACGCGCACGCGGGACGCGCGCGGGGCAACGGCCGGGGCGAAGACCGGGCTAAGAGCGGGCCGTTTGAGGCCGTTCGAGGACGGCAGAGGACGGCCCTGGCCCACCCCCCTCAGTGCTTCCAACCTGCTTGTTATTGTATCATCGTGCTGAGACAGGTTAGCCTAAACTGAAGCTCCCTAGTTAGTAAGTCGAGTGACGACCCTGATCCCATCGTAAGCACCATGAGTACTAGGATGACACGTAGCAAAGCCTCCAAAGGTGGTTCACAAATCTGTGGCCCTATGGACGACTTCATCACCCGCACAAATATAGCCATCGATGAAGAAATATCTAAACTTCAAACCCGGGTATCCCTAGAATTGGTAGCTGCACGTAGGCTGTCCGAGGTAATTGCCCTCTCGAAAAAATCATCCCTAGGACATATAGCCTCTGCTGTCACTCCAGCACGCCCTGCCCGTCCAAATAGTATTACCACCCAGGTTGATTTACACCAGCCCCCGATTACTTCCACCCTCACTCCGCCCTTAGAACAATCACGCACTACAGAAGAGCTAAGTTTCGCTGCCCCTTCTCACGCCCAGACCCCCACCCTTAATCCCCTTTCCCAAGTATTCCCAACTACTTCCCGTGTTAGTGGTGCACAACCCAAAAGAAAACGCCAATCACGCTCAGCCTACTCTCGTATAAAGGCAAAGGTCGCAGTCTCCCGCCAGCTCACAATGACCAACACTCAGGCATGTAATGCTTTACCTGAGGGTTTCTCGAGTACACAGTCAGTATGCCAAAGTATGGGAGAGGGTCCAGCTAACACCACCCCAGTAGACGAGGGGGCGCAGGTACAAGACCAGGGAAGGAATGATAAGGAATTTATAGATCAAGTCTGGGAAACATTAAAAAAACTTCTCTCACCACTCGACTTAAGACTGTCTAGGATAGAAAACAATCTACTCGAGATGGAGAAGAGCATTATTGCTCTGGCCACTCTTGGCCTGAGAAGTCTTGAAAACCAGGGCGTGTCCTTATCTGACCCACTTTCGCCAGCCCCTGTTTTGCAAGCTGAGCAGCACCCCCCACCAGTATCTGTTGCTGTAAGGCCTGTTCCTAAGCCGAGGACTGTGGCTGTGGATCAAGTTTCCATAACCGCTAAACCTCAGGCTACCAAACTGCAGATTCCCACACGGAACTCTAAGCCTGGAAAAGTAATTCCAAACCTGGTAGCATCCGCCAGACCCCAGCCTGCCGAAACCCAGGGTCCTCGTCCAAAAGAAAATTTTAGAGGAGGCTATATAGACCTTCCACCAGAGGCCAATGACTATGTGGTCGTGTTGACAGGCGTCCCTGTGATTGGCACTGACCAACACGAAAACCACTGGTCATTGAAAAATAAAACTATGCACTGGCTTAACGTCAACAGACCGATTCCCAATGGCAAAAGAAGCCGAGTAATGATGGTCCGCAGAATACCCTGGGTGGGCCCAACTAAGAAATCTAAGCAAGGGGACTGTGTAGTTGTAACTTTTGAAGACCCACATACGGTGCACCATATCTGTTCCTGGCCAACTAGTGAAGATTCTTTAGTCATACCAAGGCCGCTATCCTATTTTTACCCCCCACGCCAATTGCATACCCAAGCGGATAACTGGTCCTTGGTGCAGCACCACCCATGGAACACCCATCCCATGAGGCAAAAGAATACTCTTTTACACTGGAATGGCCTTTCAACCTACAATAGATTTGGAGGCCTGGAGGAGGTCGATTGACTTTCTATGTTTCCAGCATGCTCACAACTAGAAAAAGCATTGTCTCCACATGTTACAGACATAATTGGAAATCCAACCAACGGCCCTCCAACTAGTCAAGCCGGGCTTCTGACTCTCTTGCCCCGGGCCATGGATCCGATTAAAACGGCCATTTTAGATTGCAAAAGAGTGGAAACGAGGCCAGATAGCCCCTGTTCGATCCCCCCTCCTCCAGTACAATCTAATCCAATGGAGATCGACCTGCCTGTTAGAGTTGCCTCCCCAGGCGATTCTTCACTGAGGGTCTTAAGCTGGAATGTGGCTGGCCTTGCACGTAACTTTGATAACCCGGAATGGAACACCTTCCTGGCACCCTATGACATTTGCTTGCTACAGGAAACATGGTGCCAGGAACCTAGACATAGAGTGGGGTTTTCGACCTTCTATGTTCCGGCTGTATGTCACCAAGGTTCTAAAGGACGCCCATCCGGTGGTCTTCTCATCTGGATCAACATAGCACTAGACCTCAGTGTTTCTCAAAGGACCACCGAAACACCTGACCTTCAGTGGCTAACAGTGTACTACAAAGGGGGAAGTAAACTAGAACTATTTAATCTCTACTTAAGGGGCAATAGGAACGGAGCATCTCTAAACTCTTTAGGCTTAAGTAACTACCTGTCTGCCTGTGACGCCGACTCTCTCGTCCTGCTGGCAGGCGATTTTAATTGCTGTTTTGAGCCTTTAGCCAAAGAAGATATTCTGGATACCAACGAGGAGGATAACAGGAGGGGCATCCCTATTTTGAACCTCGAACCGATCCCTAAATGGACACAAAAGGCGATCGATATAAATGCTCTTTGCATGGAGCATAACTTGAGAGCAACGAATGGGCGTTCTAAATCAGATCCCATGGGTGCCCATACATACAATAGGACGGGCCACTCATCCAGAATTGACTTTGTTATGCTCAACTATAACCTCTGGCCATATCATCAAGACATGGAGGTTATAGAGACTTGTGACAGCGACCACAACCCTCTCGCTTTAACCATTTCTGTCCCCTGGCAAACCGGGTCTCAAGATACCACTAATCAGTTATGGAAAGCTTCACATGAGATTCTTCCCTCAAACTGTGGCAGACGTCTTAAATGGGCAAGAGTCTCAGCGGATGAGGCTAGGATGTCACAAGCTGAAACCATCTTACTAGAGGCTGAATCTAGGCTTGATAGCACGAATAGCGATAGCAAGATGTTTTTATCGTTATTTACGGAGACTGTAACGGCACTAAGTGGGCTGTTCATCATTCCCAAACCCAGCTCCAGAACTGCTTCAAAGGGGGCCCTGAGAACAAGTGAAAAGTGGTTCACAGCCAAGTGTCGACTTGCTAAGGGTGATCTTGTTGCTGCAGTAAAAGGAAAAGACCAAGCTACCATCAGGTCTGCAAGGAAACTTTATAGGAAAACTGTGACTGAGGCAAAGCGGACATATGATTTCAACTTTTGGCGTGACCTAACGGAGGCGAGCACTAGGAAAGATGCTAAGGGGTTCTGGGACTTGCTAAGATCAAGAGACAAGCCCATTGATCAACAATTGACTTGTAATATCCCTGGTGTTGCCTGGTTTGCCCACTTTTCGAAATTGTATTCGGCTCAGACAGGGCCTCCGCAACCAGACCCGCTCCCAAGGCTCAGTTCCACAGATCTCCCACCAAATGAAGTCCTATTTACCACTTTGGAAGTAGAGAAGGCAATCAGGTGTATTGTTTCTAACAAAGCGGCAGGACCTGATGGGATCCCGGGCGACTTGATAAAAAATAATCCCCCATTTTGGAGCAGATTAATTGCTGCTCTTCTTAATGAGGTTATGTTGGGGGGGTCTTTCCCTGACTCTTGGAGGGGCGCTGAAGTAGTCCCCATTTTCAAGAAGGGTAGCAGGGAAGACCCAGCCAATTACCGCCCCATCAGTTTGCTGGATTCGACGCAAAAGGTAGCGGGGAAAGTGGTATTGGGCAGGATTCTGGAGTGGGTGGATGAAAATCAGATATTATCTGATTTCCAAGCGGGTTTTAGATCAGGGACAGGCACCGTCGAGCAGACATTCCGCTTTTTAATGCTCTATTGGAAGGTAGTGGTGCTAGGAGGGGGCAGCTTATACTTAGTCTTCATAGACTTAAAAACAGCCTTCGACCTGGTTCCAAGAGCATTATTGTGGAAGGTTCTTGACGAGTTAGGTCTACCTCCCTATTTGTTGGCCTTGCTGATAAAATTCCATGAAAACAACTTTGCCCAAATCAGATGGGGTGCCCAGGGAGAAAAAACCCCGTGTATTCCAGTAGACAGGGGCGTCCGCCAGGGGTGTGTGCTTGCCCCCACTCTGTTTTCGCTTTACGTCAATGGAGTGGTAGAGCACCTTCTTCAACATCCTGCAGATGCACCATCCCTGGCTGGAAGGAAAATCCTGACGCTCCTGTTTGCGGACAACACCCTCCTGATTTCGAAATCACCTGCAGGCATACAGTTACTACTTTCCAGCTTCAAGGCCTTCTGTGACACCAAGGGACTGGCCATAAATATTGGCAAGACTAAATTTCTTGTCCTCAACCCCCCTAAGAAATCTGTTAAACCCCCCACTCTAGACTCTGTCACATTAGAACGGGTCAAAGAATTTGACTATTTAGGCATACGTCTTTGTGACAGTATGAGCTGGAAGGCCCATCACCAAAAAGTGTTTCTAACCCATAAGAGGGTTGTTGGTGCTTTACTTAAAGAGCAGCGTGCTTCCTCCATAAAACCTATTGGGGCACTTCTTGATATTTATAGGGGTAGGGTTGTGAGTGCAGCACTGTATGGCGCAGAACTTTGGGGTACCCAGAGAGTGGATACTTTGGCCCACCTAGAAAATAAATTTCACAAAGATCTGATGAGGCTACCCCAGAGCACCCCCACAATCCCCCTCTTGCTGGACGCAGGTACTCGTCCAATCTGCGAGCAAGCTAAATTACGCCCCTTACTACTATGGTCTAGAATTTGGAATGTCCCCGAACTCCACAGCTATGCAGACGCCCTAAAAGATGTACTGTCCTTACCTGGCTGGCATAAGATCGTCTGGCTCAGAGAGGTCAAGAGGGCATTATACAAGCTCGGTCTGGGAGCTGCGTGGGAAAATAAAACAGCACCTGCCAAACAAGAACTGAAGAAGGCTTACTGGTCTTGGGTGGATAACGAGAGACTTGGTAAATCAAATCACCCAAGATCTGTTGCCAACTTTTTGATGGTTAAAGATATCCCCTCCAGAGAACCATATTTGGACTTGATTCACAGTTCACATGATAGGGCATTATATTTTAAATTCAGGGTTGGGGTCTTACCTTTATGTCAGTTTACCTCTACCTGGAAACCACCACTGCAAACTGTACCCTATTGCCCATTCTGCGAGCTAAAAATCGAATCTGTCGCACACTTTCTATTTGAGTGTCGAGTCTATATGGCCCCTAGACGGAGGTGGTTGAAGCCTCTTTGTAGGAGCCTGGGAACTCGCTCACATCTGGAAGCTATAAGAATACTGCTCTCAGATACAAGACCCTTTTTTACCATTTGTTTGGCTAAATTCCTAGGCTGGGCTTGGCGCATAAGATCTGCTAAACAACTGACGATACAGTAAAGTGTCCCTTTTTCATTTTTCATAAATTTTATGATTATCTCGTGTAAATATGAAAAGTTTTTAATGGTAATACGAATTGTAAATTGCTTTGTCTCGACCATTGTTTTTATGCTGTCATGTTTTGCTTTTATGATATGTTTCTATATCGAAATAAAGCTTTACTACTGCTACGCTAATGTAGTGCTGAATGTTGCATTTTATCTGGAAAGTTTGCAAGAGCAGATAATAGTAAATCAGAGAAAAATATTCTGTTCTGAGTTGAGTCTCCTTTTTCAAAAGCTGAGTAATGATAAAACTCAAATAGAAAGTGCAACTGAAATTAGAAAACTTTTAGATGTATGTTCAGGACGAACACAGTTTTCTCAAAATGTACAGCAAGACGCACAGGAATTCTTGATGTATTTTCTTCAGGTACTGGAAGAAGAAGGGGTGCCAATTGAAAATATGTTTGGTGTCTCTTATAAATGGGAACATAGTTGTGAAAACTGTTACAATACATGTGGCTCTAATGTTGATTCTGAAAGGTTTATTTATTTAACAATGCCAGACAGTAAAACAGTCACTTTTGCTAAATTAGTTAAAGATGCTAATCATAGCATGGAATGTTGTGAATGTAAATCTGACATGTTTTCAACCTTACTTTTAAAGAAATATGGACAGTATGTAATTTTAATGATGCAACGTTGTAGACCTGATGGAACAAAATTGGATACTTTAATAAAGAAGTTTACAGGACAGCAATTATCAATTTCAGGAAAAAATTTTGTCACAGTTGCAATAATTTTCCATGAAGGACCTACTGTAACTTCTGGACATTACACAGTTTATCTTAAATGTGAAAAAGGCTGGACACTGTGTAATGATTCCCAATTGATTTTCAAGCAACGTTTGCCTTTTGATTTAGCAAATTCATATCTAATCTTCCTGAAACCAACATTTTAGAGAGACTTGGCAAGATCTGTACAAAACCATTTTTTCCATTTTATTGGATTACCATTGGAATTTTCATCAAAAAAGATTTTTCAAATTACCATTTGGCCTAATGGAAAGGTAAACAATTGCAATGTGGACTTATTTAATTCCTATTGAATCTTTCGGAAACCAAAAATTTATAGAAAATCGGTAACATCTGTTTAATTTAAATTTTGGAATTTTATTGGATTACCATTTGAAATTTCTTCAAAAAAGATTTTTAAAATTACTATTTGGCCATAAGGAAAGGTAACCAATTGTATTGTGGACTTATTTAATTATTAATTAATCTTTCGGAAACCAAAATGTTAGAGAGAATCGGTAACATCTGTACAATTTAAATTTGGGAATTTTATTAGATTACCATTGGAAATTTAATCAAAAAAGAATTTTAAAATTAATATTTGGCCTAAAGGAAATGTAACCAGATGTATTGTGGAGTTATTTGAGATATATTATTTTTGAGATTATGCTTTTGTAACAAAATTGTCAGACGAAATTTTAAAGAAATAGTTAATGTTATTAGATGATATTTTTTTAGAATATTATGCATTTCTATAATGTTATGTTTAAGTGAGAAGAGATTCTGGGCTTTTTTAAAACAATCTTTGGGATTGTTATTTTTTTTTTGCCCGCTGTTAAGTGATGAATGCAATTGCTTTCACGATTTATAGTGAAATGCAATATATTCTGAAAACAGCAAAAAAAAGGCAAAAAATATGTAAATACGTGTACTGTGAATTATAATGATTTATTAAATATTAATACTTTTTTCTTTTTTTTCAGATTGTAAAAGAAAATTGTCAAAAAAAACCAACCATTTTTTCAAGTAATTTCAATTAAATTTTAATTAAAAATTAAAATTTTGGGTGGGTCAGGTAAGTCAGAAATTAGATGGTCCCTTTCTTCCACTTCTCCTCAAACAGATTTTTAGTATTTAGTTATTAATTCCTCAAGGATCTTGAGATGTGGAAATTGATTTTTACTGTTTAAAAAAAAAAAAAAAAAAAGAAATACGCTTACCGTACGCGTACGGTAAAAAAAAAAAAAAAGTTTTAAAGAAAAAAAAAAAATGTTGAAAAGTAAGGTTGGCTCTTAAAAGAGCCGTTGTGTTCATGCAGGGACAGAGGAAAGGAAGAATGGGAACATTAGCTGGTAGGACAAATGTGCTGGTCTATTTTGTTGTTAATGAGAGGAAGACTGGTCTCCCTATGAACAATTAGACCATGGCAAAATGAACACCGCATAGTAACCCTCGCAAACCGATGGTTCGTTTCCACAGGATCAGAAAAAGGTGAATCTGCCCCCACAGATGAAGGGCTCTGCTGAGCTTTCGAAGAAGGACTCGGCTGAGCTGCTGTGGATGTGCTTGCTCGACTTACTGAAGGGTTGCCTCTAGTATGTCGTGCATGTGTCCTAGGATGCACATCCTCAAGGTGTCTCAACATAGTGTGATTCCCGAAGGAATACTTCTTGTTGGGATTTCCTCTTGAAAGTACATGCTGGCACAGCTTGCAAGTCACCAAAGCAGCATTGACTTTTTTCTCACCCTCTGGAAATGTAAAATACTCCCATATAAAAGAGCTCTTCTGTTTCCTCTTTCTCTGCCTGATGGTGGTGCTGCTAGCCTCACTCTCAGCAGAAGAGTGCTGGTCTGCCATCGTATCACAAAGACAAGTCAGCTCCTTCTCCTAAGGGATCACAAGCAGAAATGAGGGGAATGGGTGTGGTGTTGGAGAGTTCTAGAACTGAAACTGCTTTGAACCAATCAAATGCTTTGTTTCATGATCACATGACCCACCGTGCGCGTACGTTACGCTTACGTTACGCTTAGGGAGCGCTTACGGTGCGCTTATGGTAAAAGTACGCATGCGCGTAAAAAAGACACGCGCTCGCGCGCATGCGCATAACAGGCACTCCCCAACACTTCCGCGTAACGTGCGCGTGTAGCGTACACGCTTACGCGCCCCATACGCAGTACGCACGGCTACGCAAATTGCGTAGCTATACGCAAAAAGAGCAGAAAAAATACGAACATTACGCAAACCGTACGCTTACCGTAAGCTTACTGTACGCGTACTTAAAAAAAAAAAAGAAAGAATTTCTATGTTATAATAATATATCTTACCTGTGTGGTAAAAAAAAAAGAGAAAAATTAATATATTGCAGATTTTGTTTTAACAAAAAAACATAGTGTTTTAAGAGAATATAAAGTTTAAAAAAAAAAAAACATGATTTTTATAACAAAAAAACACATTTAATAAAAGAATTTATAATTAAAAAAACATACAAAAACAATGAAAAAACCATGGAAATCACACATGTTATAGGTAAGAATTAGCATTTAAAAAAACAAAAAAAATTCACTGAAAAAACCATGGGTTTAAAACACGTTACAGTTAGGAATTAGCATTTAAAAAACCTTGCAAATTCACTGAAAAAACCATAGGTTTCACACACGTTATAGTTAGGAATTAGCATTTAAAAAACCTTGCAAATTCACTGAAAAAACCATAGGTTTCACACAAGTTATAGTTAGAATTTAGCATTTAAAAAACCTTGCAAATTCTGTGAAAAAACCATAGGTTTCACACACGTTATAGTTAGCGGACATTTTAATCATAAAAAACCATTGAAATTCCCCCGTTATAGTTAGTTAAGCTAACTATAACTCGCGCACCCGCAATCCACTGCTGATGACGTAACATATTACATCACTCATGACATGGTCAGTGACATCACTCATGACATCACTGATGACATCTCAAATGACATCACTGATAACATCATCCTTGTGACAGAGTGGTGGACCTCCTCTCACCCTAATATAACCTTTGATACACACATTCAAAAATAAAGACTACAAATATCAGAACAAAGGACATACCAATACCAGTTACTTTAGCATATTCAGTAATTCTTAGATCCACATACACATCCACTCATTCACCAACAGTCCTGTACAGTCAGTCATACATGTACTCACTCATCATATGTACTCATACAACAAAACATCCTATTACACATTGCCACTCATCCATAGAGTTACTCACACACATAGTCACTCATGCCAATAAAGAATCAAACATCCATTTACTTGCATATTCAGTTATACACACACCTTAACACGTACTTCTACAGAAACTTAAACATACTTACTCTTTTAAATAATCACTAATAAAAACACATACTTATTCATACAGGAACTATTTCATTCTCTCACTCTCACATATACTCACTTATATACTACAATAGTCAAATATACTTCTTTTAAACATATGTAGTAACTCATAAAGACACTATTGAGACAGTCATTCACTCACTAACACACCCATACACACACTCATCAAACCATACAGTCATACACACATGCTGTCTTCAAAACATACAAACAGACAGACAATCATTCATGCACCTATGCACTACGTTAAACCCCCCACTGAACCATGCAGACACTCAGACTGATACTCAAAAAACAACCTAAAATCCAATATAAACACCCATATAGCTACTTACCAACCCATGCAGACACTTATACACAAAGTGAGAGACTGATACAGAAAATTACATATTTAAACATTACTCATTAAGCCATGTATTCACTAAGAAACACTTAATCAGTCAGTTACACAATCAATTTTTCAAAAACAAATCATCCTTTTAGACACTTATATACCCATTTATTCTTCCATCGACCTTGAGATATACATATATAAAACATATTTAATTTTCAAAAAAACACACATTCACTGGATGATGTCATCAGTGATGTCATTTGAGATGTCATCAGTGATGTCATGAGTGATGTCACTGACCATGTCATGAGTGATGTAATATGTTACGTCATCAGCAGTGGATTGCGGGTGCGCGAGTTATAGTTAGCTTAACTAACTATAACGGGGGAATTTCAATGGTTTTTTATGATTAAAATGTCCGCTAACTATAACGTGTGTGAAACCTATGGTTTTTTCACTGAATTTGCAAGGTTTTTTAAATGCTAAATTCTAACTATAACGTGTGTGAAACCTATGGTTTTTTCAGTGAATTTGCAAGGTTTTATAAATGCTAATTCCTAACTATAACGTGTGTGAAACCTATGGTTTTTTCAGTGAATATATATATATATATATATATATATATATAATTCACTTAAAAAACCATAGGTTTCACACATGTTATAGTTAGCTGGACATTTCACTCGTGAAAAACCATTGAAATTCCCCCGTTATAGTTAGTGCAGGCAACTATAACTCACGCGACCGCAATCCTCTGCTGATGACGTCAGATATTACATCACTGTATTTAGACACCTATTTACCCATGTCTTCTTCCATTAATCTTTAGCTATACATATATTACAAATATTTTTTTTTCAGAAAGACACATATCTCATCAGTGATGTAATATCTGACGTCATCAGCAGAGGATTGCGGTCGCGTGAGTTATAGTTGCCTGCACTAACTAAAACGGGGGAATTTCAATGGTTTTTCACGAGTGAAATGTCCAGCTAACTATGACATGTGTGAAACCTATGGTTTTTTAAGTGAATTTGCAAGGTTTTTTAAATGCTAATTCCTAACTATAACGTGTGTGAAACCTATGGTTTTTTCAGTGAATATATATATATATGTATTCACTGAAAAAACCATAGGTTTCAGGCACATTATAGTTAGGAATTAGCATTAGTCACTGGATGACGTCATCAGTGATGTCATCAGTGATGTCATTTGAGATGTCATCAGTGATGTCATGAGTGATGTCACTGACCATGTCATGAGTGATGTAATATGTGACGTCATCGGCAGTGCATTGCGGGCGCGCGAGTTATAGTTAGCTGAACTAACTATAACGGGGGAATTTCAATGGTTTTGTACAAGTGAAAAGTCCAGCTAACTATAACACCCCTGAAACCTATGGTTTTTTCTGTGAATTTCAAAGATTTTTTAAATGCTAATTTCTAACTATGCCTACAGAGATAGGACATGTGAAGAAAGAAGAAAAAATGCACAGAAAGAAAAAAAAGAAGTGCAGAAAGAAGCAACAGAAGTCCTCAAAGACGAAGAAAAGTGCAAGAAGAAGGATAACGTGCAGAAAGAACAAAAAGAAGAGCAGAAAGAATCCTTGTTGCAAAATCATCCTGTACCCTCAAATTCTTCAGACGGATACTGGAGGTAACTGAGTCTGACTAACCAGTCCTAGAGCCAGTGCTATGTTAAAAGACACTTAGAATACAGTGAAAACACCTACATACACTAGGGAACATTATGCGTCGGGGTCCCCCTGTGATTAGCATGACCTCCTCTGTAAGCCCCTAGTATATAATAGGGCAGGGGGATTAAAACTACCTCTTAAAACAGGCCACAGGGCGTTTTTGCACACGTTAACTCAGGCCCCGTCCCCTCCCTTCACCACTGTGTAAACACGCCCTGTGTCCGTTTTTAGTTGGGAGATTAAGTTCATTTGAATCCTGAGGGTCCCTAGGGTCCAACTAGCCCACTTAGTACCTCCAGTAAGTGCCACAGAGCTGCGTTGCAGAGAGGTGTAAAAAGTGGCACAGCCTGGACCACCTCTCTGCAATGCAGCTCAGTGGCGCTTACTGGAAGTACTTGGTGGGCTAGTTAGCCCCCAGGGGCCCTCAGTATTGAAGGGAAATTATATCCCCAATTTAAAATGTGCCATAGTGCGTGTTTGCACACGTCACCTCAGGCCCCGTCCCCTCCCTTCACCACTGTGTAAACGCGCCCTGTGGCTGTTCTATGTTGAGAGATTAAGTCCCCTTGAATCCTAAGGGTCCCTAGGGTCAAACTAGACCACTAGGTACCTCCAGTAAGCGCCACAGAGCTGCGTTGCAGAGAGGTGTAAAAAGGGGCTTGGCCTCAGAACACCTGTCTGCAGCGCAGCTCCCTGGCGCATACTGGAGATGCCTGTTGGGCTAGTTGGCCCTCAGTGACCCTCAGTATTGAAGAGCAATTAATTCCCCAACTTACAACTCGCCAGGGGGCGCGTTTGCAGAGTGCTGCAAGGAGGGGGCGTGGCCTCCGGCACGATGCCAGTCTTTTATTTATTTTAATTTTTTAAGAAGGGGGGCTGTGTGGTTCCCCTTCTTATTCTAATGTATTGGCCCTGATGACCACATCCCCCAGGGCCTGTCTCCTAATTATATTTTTTTGACCCCAATCCCCAGGGCCGGCCACTGTTTTTTATTAATTTTAAAAAATATATATTTATAGACACACCTAGGACATGCTGGACAAACCGTACGTACCTATCACCATGACGATTTGAGTGATATTCATTAAAAGGTGACTATGCATACAATGAATCCACGTGGAATGTATTTACACCACTAGTGAAGCTCTGACATGTCTCATGCCCTACCGTGCCTAATCCCGGTAGACACCCTTGTCGTTTATTTATACAAACATGGGTAGCTATTGACGGGCACATTTAATACACATGCACACCAAGCCATTTAAAGGGGATTCGACAAAAATTCGACCAAAACTATGTAAGAAACCCCCCTCACGGTTAATAAAACACACATCCACTGCCGGATGTGTAATACTTTTTATTTTACTCTCTGGAAAGGGGACGAACATCACTTGAGAGTCACAGCGCGCTTCTGGCAGAGCCCAATGCTGTGTTACACCCACCATTGCCTGCCGAGTGCCACACACCTCTGTGTTGTATTCCACCAGCTAGTGCATATGCTATGACACTCTCTAGCCCATGTGCACTGTAACACCACCCCGTGAATATGTCATGCCACACTTGTCTTCGCACGGGTTATATTGCCCCATCTAACGTGCCTTCCTCGATGCCTATGTTATAACGCACTGTGCTATGCCATACATATTACAATCTGGGATCCATATCTTTTTCACAGTGCATATGCAACGTTACACTCCCCAGCACATATTTTATATTACAACTTTAGAGACTAGTTCTCGCGCTCTCCAATGAATCTGTCATTGCGCACAATGTATTGCATATTATATTTCACGCCCGGTTCATCTTATATCTCACTTTTTGGTGTATAGTTTATACCATACACTATATCTAGTTTTCATTTTCAATCTTGCTCTCAGGACTATGTTCTATATAACACTGTGTTCACCTACCCTTTTCACGGGCATTACCTTTTGCGATAGGGGGTGGAGGGTCAGGGAGTGTTTCTGCCAAGTGAGCCCGGAGTCACAGTCACAAACGTCCTCTTCTTCCTGAATAAAAGTGAGATTATGCTGCATACTTGTTCATATTTTAAGTAGTTCGCACAGACACACGTTTTAAAAACAATAAAGTTCCTAATATCCGCCTTCTCTGAACAGTTAGCTTGCTGCCCCATCCCCCTCCTCCCTATCCTCTGTTGTGTGAATCCATGGACTAGCCTCCTCCCTCCTGCCATGCATGGTCTGATGTGCTGCCACTGCCCTTAATTTAGTATGATGTACCAGTCCCCTCCTCCTACCCTCCATTGCCCAATTCTATGCCCCATCATTGACCTCCTGCTTAAACTCTGTGCTTAGCTTGCTGCCCCTATTCTCCTTCCCCCTGCCCTCCGATGTCT
This sequence comes from Triturus cristatus, assembly GCF_964204655.1. Classification (NCBI taxonomy): domain Eukaryota; kingdom Metazoa; phylum Chordata; class Amphibia; order Caudata; family Salamandridae; genus Triturus; species Triturus cristatus. Next base: position 1,560,956,200 of record NC_140591.1, read on the forward strand.
TTGTGCATGCCCCTGCTCCATCCTTTTTGCCCACCATGTTCCATGGACCTGCCACTCCTATCTACTCTGAGTGTTCTGTTGAGCTGCCACTCCCCTCCCACCTGCCTAGCATTGTCAGATGACTGTAACCTGTCCCTGCCACCTCCACCCTGCCTGTCCACATGCCATGCCCCTATCCTCTTCCTCCTGTCCTACATGGTCCATTGTACTGCCACACCCTTCTGCCCTCCCTGGTCTGTTGTGCTGCAACTGCTCCTCCTGCCTGCCGCGTGCAGTCTGTTGTGAGGCCCCTTCCCCTGAACTTTCTTGTCTGTGCACAGGTTCTGACCCTCCCTTCTATCCTCCATCGTCCTTTGTGCATGCCCCTGCACCCTCCTTCTTGCCCATCATAGCCATTGTGCTGCCACTAACCCTCCCGCTTGCCATGCATGGTCTTCTGTGCTGCCATGGCCCCTCCCACCTTCCCTGTGTGGTCAACTAGCTGCCCCTGACCCCCTCCCACCTTCCCTCCATGGTCTGTGTGTATGCCATCATAGTCTCACTGTTGCTCTTCATGGTGTGCCTTGCTTCTTGTGCCCATCCTGCCTGACCTCCATGGCTATCTTGCTGCTCCTGCCCTGCCCCCTTGCCCCCAGCTCTCTGTTTACATGTGCAGACCCCTACTCCCTCCCTCCTGGCTTGTCTGTTCCATTGTAATGCCCCTGATCCTTCCCTCCTGCCCTTTATGGTCTGTTATGTTGCAGCTTTCTCTCCTGTCTGTCCATTATGGTCAGCTAGCTACCACTGCCTCTTGCCCCTCTGTTCTCTGTTGTCCATCTGCATGATCCTGTCCCCTCCCTATTGCTTTCTATGGATTGTTGTGCTGCACTCCCGTCCCGCATGCCCTGTGTGGTGTATTGTGCTGCTGCAAACCCTGATGCCTGCCCTGTGGGGTCAGTTTGGTGCACCTCTCCATGTCCCTCCTGTCCTCTGTTATCCGAGTCCATGTCCCTACCCCAATTCCTCCTGCCTACCATGATCCAATGTACCATACTTGCGAACATTTTGAACTTGGTAAGAGCGAGATTTTGAAAAAAACTGGGGTATTGATTTTCGCTTTTGAGTTACATTGAAAAAGAGGAGATTGTAGACAGGAGACAGATCAAATAAAGCCCATTTGAGCTTAGAAACATTGGAAGTTTCCTGGCTGAAACTGGTCTGTTGGCATGTATGGTTGCACTACCACTGCCTCTTCCTTCTGCCCACAATGGTCTATTATATTGCCACAGCCTCTCTTGCCAGTCCTGTATTGTTGGTTTGTTGCCCCTGCCCCCCTTTCCACTGCCCTCCATAGTCTGTTGTGCTGCCACTGCCCTTCCTGCCTGCCCAGTGTGGTCAAATTGTTGCCTCTGCACTCTCCTACCTGCCTTCAATTTTCAGAGTCCGTGCCCCTGGCCTCTGCCTCTCAACAGTATCCCAATGAACAACTAGATTGCTAACATTCTACATTTATTACAACAGTCTGGAACGCCTGACTTCATCTTGATGTAATCAAAACTGTAATACCTAGAGTATTTCCTTTAGAAATTACATATATGAGAGGGTCTTATTTGCGTCAAAATTATGGTTAGTGCTCTAAAAAACTAAAATGAGGACATATTTTCTGAGTTTTCAAATAGCGACAAAGAACTTTTAAATTAGTTGTAATCTTTATGTTTTCTTATCCAGTTGCCCACTTGATTAAATGTTGCACCTAGGGGAGAGGATGTGGTGTTACTTCCAGAGCTGCAGACTTTGCAACTGGGGAACCAGGTTGGAGTTTCTGCTTCAGCTCAACATTCTGTGATTCTGGTCAAATCACTTTATCTCCCCATGTCTACAACCAAAATGAATTTGATCTTGTGTGATGTAACCAATGCTCATGTAAAGCACTCCAATACCTGACAAGTCTGCACTATGTAAAACTGCAAATACACAAAAAATAAGTGTTTTGCACACTTCTGTCATTGAGCTATACTTGGGCTACATCTGGGTGATATTTGGGCTACATTTGGGCTCTTTTGTCTCTGGTGGCCTTCTTGGGAGATTTATTTGTTATGAAGTTTCCTAATGTCCTCATTTACTGCAGTCTCCTCAGTAGGAAATGCTTTCAGTTTTTAACTTTGATTCCATCAAGAAGGTATTCAGATGTGTCACACATTTGCCATAAATTCTGAATGTTAGCACTCTAGTTGCTCATTAGATCACTGTAGTAAAACTACTGCTCACCAGGGAAGTCTGCTGCTGGTATTCAAAGTGCATGTTTCAGTCTGCATGTCAGAATTTTTTTATGAAATAGAAGAGGATTTGAGAAGTCAAAATGTGCCCTAATTTTTCTTTCTGCAGCACTAATTATAATTTCTATGGCAAAATGAACCACCTCATTTTGTTCCTTTGTAAATTAAATGTTTTAAGTGTTACCACTTTATTCCAATCAAGATGGCTTCAGGTGTGCCATACTATTGTCATAAGTAAGACTGTTAGCGCTCTAGTTGTTCGTTAGAACACTCTGGGACATTCTGTCATTGGGCTATACTTGGGCTACATCTGGGTGATATTTGGGCTACATTTGGGCTCTTTTGTCTCTGGTGGCCATTTTGGGAGACTTATTTATTATGATGTTTCCTAATTTCCTCATTTACTACAGTCTCCTCAGTAGGAAATACTTTCAGTTTTTTACTTTGATTCCATCAAGAAGGCATTCAGATGTGTCACACATTTGCCATAAATTCAGAATGTTAGCACTCTAGTTGCTTATTAGATCACTGTAGTAAAGCTACTGCTCACCAGGGAAAACTGCTGCTGGTATTGAAGTGCATGTTTCAGTCTGCATGTCAGAATTTTTTAATGAAATAGAAGAGGATTTGAGAAGTCACTCAACATATGCCCTCATTTTTCTTTCTGCAGCACTAATCATACTTTCTATGGCAAAATGAACCCCCTCATTTTGTTCCTTTTTAAATTAAATGTTTTAAGAGATACCCCTTTATTCCAACCAAGATGGCTTCAGGTGTGCCATACGTTTGTCATAAGTAGGACTGTTAGCGCTCTAGTTGTTCTTTAGAACACTCTGGGAAGCTGCAGTAGAACACAAAGGAATCAACTGACAGTCTCTGCCCTTGTTGGATGTACATGTTTTACTGAGAATGTCAGACTTCATTCTCACATGACTGAGAAAGATAATGTGAATTTACAGAAAATATGCTCTCAGTTTAGCTTATAGATCACCTTACAAACCTCTGTGGGAAAAGCATGAGAAAATAGTTTTCTCTCAAACGTGATTCATGATATCACAGCAGAAGGCTTTTTCACATGGTAAAATCACCTTACAACACACCACATTTCCTAAAATGGGTACGGTACCATCAACACATGATTTATAATGTAACTAAAGTCTTAAAACCTTCTATTAACTGCAATGCTTTGTAATGAGGTGCTATCATGTATATTGGTCCAAAGATGGCTGCCAACACTTCTTGGATGAAGTGCTGACAGCCAATCAGATCTCACGATGAGATGTGTGGTTAGGCTCCGCCCAGATATGTATTTGATTTTACTTTTGATTTTCTCAGGAACTACTGAACAGATTGACACCATATATGCAAAAGGCACATCCCTGACCTGAGGACTACCTCTTTGCCAAATTTCAAGTAATTCTGTTCAGCCGTTTGGGCTGTAGCTTGGACTAAAGGTCCCTATGGAAAATTGCATGGGAAAAACACGTTTTGGGACCCCCCTTTTTTCTCAGCCCCCGCTTGACAAATCCCCCCGAGACTTTCAGGATACGAGCGGAGCGGAGCACCCCACCTATTTTGAAAATTTTGTGAGGATTCGTCAATCGGCGCCAAAGTTATTCCAAATAGAATGTTGCGGATTTCCTATGGAAACACCGTCCTAATGTGGAAATTTAGTTCGTATCTGAACATTATCTGCGCCATCTTGTCTCTCCCCAAGCGCCACACGCAGAAAACGCTCGACGGCCATTTTAGGCACCATGGTCTCATTGCCGATCGCCAGCTTGTCCCTCAGGCGCTGCAAACATCCCCCGCGCGCCGGCCACTTCCCCGCTCTCTCATACATGGGCCATAAACCCTCTCCTTCTGCGCGACCCTGCCATGGAACCACATCCCGCGCCTGACCAACACCTCCTTTCATCCCATACATGGTCATACATCCTTTTGATAACCCCCTTCCTCTGCGCCCGATTGTCCGAACCGATCCCAGGCCATCACCTAGCCCTGCGGATGCAGTTTATTGCCCCTACTGTAAGGGAAACACCTCACATCAAAGGGATTACAGTAGATCAAGGCCCCCACCCCCTGAGACCCGACCAGTCGCACACACCCCCGGGAATTGGCGGAATGTCCAGCTGTGTGATAGCCATCTCCTACTGTGGGTGGGGTGGGGACTTCCACTGTAGTTATGTTAATGTTAATGTTAATGTTAAAACTTTATTTCTATAGCGCACGGCTACTCCAGAGGAGTGTCCCGGCCCTTTATCGGGGCAGCTCGATAAGACATAACATGTGTGGGAGCTGATCTGAGCCGGGGATTCCAAGGATGTTCTTTCATGTATCAAAGCAATCTCAAGAATGTGCCATGTACAATAAACCGGTAATAAAGTAAAAAATGTGTGTATAAGAGACGAGGTCTCAGAGATGCAGAGAGAGCACCTCGAGACGATACCTTGCTGTCCGATCTGATGTGTTCTGCTCCGACGGAATAAAACTTTGTTTCCTGCCTTCCAGTCTCTGGCGCCTGCCTCTTTTGTTGGTTAATCATCGAATGGTATAAGAGGCGATTACTGCAGGGCAATACTTGAAAAGTTATCGACTGAAACTGCCGCTACCATTTAACAATTGGCATCCCAAACGTGGGGCCCATCAGCGACACGTGGATCCAACGGGAGAGGTCCCGATGACAGAGTGAACGACTGCAACGATCAGGAAGAGCTCCTGCCCGATAGACCCTCGTCTGGCAGCCGATCATCCGAACTTCACTGGTTCCCAGCAGACCTCTCTCGAGTGATCTATGGTCCTGACTGGGAACCATCAGGAGTGCCGTGGCAAATACGGAGAGTAGAGGACGATTGGGCGCTGGAGGCGGAAGACGAGAAACTGTCCATGCGGTCCGGGTAAGGTCGTGTAACACGACAAATTGCGAAACGATTGATTGATTGATTGAAAATACTAGTATTGCTTATTTGATTGTTCTTTTTGAGATATTCGCTGCCTACAAACGGGGAAGAGTAGAAATACTCTCTCTCCCTTTGCAGATAGTGAAGGGTAGGTAACGCGGACTTTTGTCCTCCTTTGTAACCTGTCGTGCCTATTTTTCTCCCCACTGATTGATTGTCCGAACATTGATTGTTTTTGACGAATAGTGCTTTTTGAGATATTCTCTGTTTGCAAACAACGTAGAATAGAAATATTCTGTCTAGTCTTTGCAGATAGTGAAGGATAGGTAACGCAGACTTTTGTCCCCCGTTGTAACCCGTCGTGCCTATCTCTTTCTCACCATTTGATTGTTTGATTGTCCGAACACTGGTTGTTCGATATTGGTTCTTTGGAGGTATTCTCTGCTTACAAATAACGTGGAATAGAGATATTCTGTCTAGTCTTTGCAAGCAGTGAAAAGATAGGTAGTGCAGACTTTTGTCCCCGTTGTAACCCGTCATGCCTATCTTCTCCCCACTGATTGGTAGTTGGTTCTGCCCGGACCGCTTATTAGAGATGAACCATCCGGCTCCACTGGAAGGCACCCCTAATAAGGACATGTTTACTAAATATGGACTAGTCGCTGTAGCTTATAGCAAACTATGGCATAAATATACGAAGAAGGACTCCGAAAGTCAGTGGCCACTGATGGGATCCTTTGATGACCATAAAATAGAAACGTTAGAAATAGCTCTACGTAGCAATAAAACGACGCCCACTATGCTCGACAGTATCGGCAAGTTGCGCAAAGAAACAACGGAAAAAGAGAGAAGAAGTAAAGGCAGAAAAAGAACTACGAAAGGCAGCTCACCTTGTCGCTAGAAAGTTAGAGGAAGAAATAAAGGAGAGAAAGGAAGCTAAACAAAAACAAGAATCTGAGACGTCAGGCCAGTGCCCTGTTAGGACCCCCTCTACGCTCTACCCTGAGTGCCTTCCAAGCAACGGGCGAATGATGAATTGCTATTAGGTCCTCCGATCATCTACATGCCCCCTCCATACGCTCCCTCCCAACCTATAGTGCAGCACCTACAACCCCCGAACGCAAGCGAAAGCAGTACCAGGGCCTCGGTCCTCACGGCCTCCGCGCCGGCCGAGCCTCTTGTACTGAACACATCGTTAGCAATAACGTTAGATGACCCCGAGACGAGAAAGAAAGATTCCGCCAGAATGAATCGGCTAACAAAGGGTGAACGAGCCGGAATCGATAAGGTAGTGAGAACACTAGTAGAACGGAAGGA